>NC_134153.1:31765000-32365000 GCF_033958435.1 Carettochelys insculpta
TAGTGGCGGACTCCAAGATCGCTTCATCAAGCGGTATTGCTACTCTGGAGGAGGCCGGGGAGCTCAAATTTTTAAGGAGCTTATGATGTTTCTCTTGCACTTGTGCTGTCTGGATGCCTTGCGTGAAAGCTACCCTCTTAAACAGCTCCTGAAACTGTTTGAGATCGTCCTTAGGATGGACATCCCCTAAGGCCGTGGCCTCATCCGGGGAGGAAAACGAGGAACCGCTGGGGTACATTTCTTTGGACCCTTCCGGTTCTTGATGGTGATGGTGCGCCCTCTCGCTGGAGGTTTGCGAGGGAAAAATCTCGTGGGTCCATGGCCAGTCCCCCCTGGGATGCTTGAGTCTCTGTCCCCGATCGCGATTGCCCTCGGGGGTACGAGGTAGTATGTGGGGATCTTTCCCTGGTAGATTGCCGATGGTGTCCATGCCCCGCGTGGTAGGGACGACCATGGCAGTATAGGCACTGTTCCTGGGAAGGTGACCTTGACCATTCCCTTTGCACGTACCCTCTGTGTCTGGGAGAGGGGGATCGTCGAGACACTGGAGAGAGCGATTTTGCATAATAGTCCAGCCTTTCAAATCCCAGGAAGGGTGAGGGTGGTGCCAGCCATGGGGAGGCTGATTGCAGGAAAGGAGAAGGGGGCTCCGGGTAGGCTAGGGGGGACCCCTGCCTTCTGGTTGGAGTCTGCAACATGAGCGGAGGGCTGTGAGAAAAGAGCTCCACAGCCCTGTCTGGAGAGGGGCTGCAGTGCCTCCTCTTGTGTGCAGCCTTTCCCCTCCCTAAGGGAGGTGACTCCGCCCCCTGATGGGCGGGGGATCCCGGCCCCGTCGGCACTGTGCTAGGCACGCTCGAAGGCGGTGCCGCACGTGCGGAGTCCTTCTGCGCCTGCAGGCTACGTGCCTGCACGCTCTGCACCGCCGGTTCCCCGGGGGTCGGTGCCGCTGCCTGCGGTGCCGCCGGTACCGGCGCTTGCTTAGCCGCCGCCCTGCCTGCGGTGCGGGGCGGCTGGCTGATTATCGGAGGCTGAGCCGCTTCCACGTGGCTCTCCGTGCCGCCGCCGATCAGCTGTTGCTGCGGCTGGGGGCTGCTTGCTCCTCCCGTCCCGCTCACTGTTGCTGCCGGCAGGGATCGGGTTGGAGAAACTTTCCTCCGTTTTTGCGCTGATGGAGTGAGGGAGGCAGCTTTTCTTCTAAGGGCCCCGGAGGGTCCCTCCTGCTGCGGCCGCTCCGGCACGTCTGGCTGGAGGGCCTTGTCAAGAAGCAGCAGTTTAATCCTCATCTCCCTGTCTCTCCGTGCTCTGGTTGTTAATTTTGCACAGAAGGCGCATTTTTGTGCCACATGGGACTCCCCCAGGCACCTTATGCATAGACTGTGCCCATCGGACACTGGCATCGCCTCTCGGCAGGACTCACATTTTTTAAAGCCTGAGGAGGACATTGTTGGTGAGTCTTTGAGTTTGTTTATGGGTACTTAGCACCTTCTTTGTGCTGTTTCCCCGTCCGATGGCCTGCCTCAGCAGGAGGGCTGATGGCCCTAGCTCCCGGCCTCCGGCGCTTGTTACTGGGACTGGCTTGAGCTGTCCCTCCGTAGCTTGTTTGTTTTTGTTTTTGTTTTTTTTTTTTTTTTACAAAGTAACAACCGGCTACTTATGGTAGCCTAAATAACTGAAAACTTTAAAGAGAAAACAAATAAAGTCGTTGAATACGCTATGTGGCTTTAGCCTAGTCGGATTCCGTCTGCAGCCGACGGCGGTTGAGAGGAACTGGCGGGGACCGGATCGCGCACATGGCCAGGAGCGCGCCAGGGAGCGGCGCGCACCGGCGCATGCGCGGTCCGGCAGAAACTGCTTGGAAGATCCGATCTGCGGCGCCGGCCAAGCCGTCACCTATGGTGGAGCACCCATGGGGACACTCGAAGAAGAAAGCTAAGTTGCTCAGGCTCCTGCAGAAAACTGAACCCCTATTTCCACTGCCTGGGGTTGAAGTCAATGTAACACCAGGCCTGCTCCGATTCATTTTGGCTGATCCCATGAAGTCTACTTATCAGGTGGGGTGGAGGGCCTTGGCAGAGAACTGCTGATTAAAAAGACTGGGATTGTACAGTTTAAACAAGAGACAACTAAAGCAGGATTGACAATGGGCTATAAAATTAACAACAGTATAACGGTGCTATTTGCCCATTCACATTACACAAGACTAAATGGTCATACAATGAAATTAACAGGCAGGACATTTAAAACAAGCATAAGGAAGTAATTCTTCACACAACACCACAGTCAACCTGTGGACTTAATGGGATGCTATGCAGGCCAGAAGTATACCTGCATTTAAAAAGCTATGCAAGTTCACAGAGGACAAGTTCATCAAAAATTATTAACTAAGATGGTCAGGGACTCAACCCCACACTCTGCGTGCTGGAAGCTGGGATTAGACAACACGGAACAAATGACTGGATACATTGTCCTGTTCTGCCCATTTCCTCTGAAGCATGTGGCACTGCTACTGTCAAAAGTGACAATACATGCTTGATCAACCAGCTTGATCATTCTTATGTTCTTCTGGCCTTAGAATTGATGAATTCTGCATGCCAGGAAAGTTGTCCCAGCCTACTGTCTCCCCACTACAAATGTTCACTGTCCCTTTGAAGCAGTGTTTCCCAAATGGTGTTCCTTGGAACCCAGGGGTTCTCTAAAGTGAAAATAAAGGTTCCACAACAAAATTCCATTACAATAGCAGATTCCTCTGTGGCTCCTGCCCTGCCACCGCTGAAACATAAGAACATAAGAATGGCCATACTGGGTCAGACCAAAGGTCCATCCAGCCCAGCATCCCATCTGCCGACGGTGGCCAATGCCAGGTGCCCCAGAGAAGGAGAACAGAAGACAATGATCAAGTGATTTATCTCCTGCCATCCATCTCCTGCCCTTGTTCTGAAGGCTAGGGCACCATACTTTATCCCTGGCTAATAGCCATTTATGGACCTAACCTGCAAAAATTTATCAAGCTCTTTTTTAAACCCTAATAGAGTCCTGGCCTTCACAGCCTCCTCGGGCAAGGAGTTCCACAGGTTGACTGTGCGCTGTGTGAAGAAAAATTTCCTTTTATTAGTTTTGAACCTACTACCCATTAATTTCATTTGGTGTCCCCTAGTTCTTGTATTATGGGAAAAGGTAAATAATTTTTCTATATTCACTTTCTCCACACCATTCATGATTTTATATACCTCTATCATATCGCCCCTCAATCGCCTCTTTTCCAAACTGAAAAGTCCCAGTCTCTCTAGCCTCTCCCCATATGGGACCCGTTCCAAGACCCTAATCATCTTAGTCGCCCTTTTCTGAACCTTTTCTAATGCCAATATATCTTTTTTGAGATGAGGAGACCACATCTGCACACAGTACTCAAGATGTGGGCGTACCATAGTTTTATATAGGGGAAGTATGATATCTTTTGTCTTATCATCGATCCCTTTTTTAATAATTCCTAACATCCTATTTGCTTTACTAACTGCCGCTGCACACTGCGTGGATGTCTTCAGAGAACTATCCACTATAACTCCAAGATCCCTTTCCTGATCTGTCGTAGCTAAATTTGACCCCATCATGTAGTATGTGTAATTTGGGTTATTTTTTCCAACATGCATTACCTGACACTTACCCACATTAAATTTCATTTGCCATTTTGCTGCCCAATCACTCAGTTTGCTGAGATCTTACAGTACAACTACTTACAGATCTTACAGTACAACTACTCAGTTTGCTGAGATCTTACAGTACAACTAATTGGTTTAATGGCTGGCAGGGTGGTGGGAGGGACCCAGCCATTAAACCAAATGACTTTAGGTCCATTATTTCGGTGGCGGCAGGGAGCCACAGAGAGCCCCTCACTCATCCGACTACCCAAGTGGCTGCACCCCTTTGGTGGGCCTGGATCAGCTCACCACCGCCAGCAGAACACCTCCATACCAGCCTTCCTTCCACTGGGTGCATGTGGCTATTCGGCATAAGCTCCCAAGCCAGCACCACAGAAAGGTTAATCCCAGGGACAGGCTTGGGGCTGAGGTGAGTTAACCCTGGGATTTGGTGGAGGGGCAAGTTTGAAGGATACGGGGGTAAAGCCTGGGAATGGGGTTCCACAAAACTCGAGTTTAAAAAGCTTCCATGGCCAAATAAAATAGGGAAACGCTACTTGAAAGGCTTTTTGATCCAGACAATGTAACCAAGAGCAGGTACACAAGGGGCTCTACAGTACTGGACACTGAACAACAGTCTAGAAATAAAGTTTTAGTGTCTCAGTCTGTCCTGCAATTCACATTAATTCTCACAGCTAGCTGCCTTCTTCATCGATGCATGAGCCGAGTGATCCATCACTAAGTTTCCATGGGTAAGACCCACGTTTTCAGATGACTAGAGACAGTAAGTTTCACTGCCCAAAGGGAAATCATGTAGCATCACTAGAGGGAAACCAGAGATTTAGAGGAGGCACCCTGCTCTGAATGCAGTCATGCAGAAATGCAGGCATAGAATCATAGAAGAGTAGGACTGGAAGGGACCTCGAGAGGCCATCGAGTCCAGCCCCCTGCCCTCATGGCAGGACCAAACACTTTCTAGACCATCCCTGAAAGCCATCTATCTAACCTCTTCTTAAATATCTCCAGTGATGGAGATTTTGTCAAACTTCTGAGTGTGGCTGCTGGAGTATGGTGCTGCCAGCCAGCAGCCATGCCCCTAGATTCCTGCCACAGGGTTTCTGGAACTGCCTGTGCCTTTAAAAGCAGCTGATGACAAGGATCATAGAGTCCCACTCGTGGTGGAGAGGATGTCTCCCAGCTCCAGCCACCTGCTGCCATGGAAAGACCCATTTGTCGACAAAAGGGGACCCAAAGCACCTGCATGGTATTTTTGTCAACAAAACACTGTCAACAAAGGCATTATACCTGAATGTGGAGAGGTACAATGCTGCTGGTGGATGTGCCAAGCTTTGTCAACACATTGTTGACAAAGCACATTTTGTGTGTAGGTGCTCCGTGGGTTTTCCTAACAAAAGCCCAGTTTTGCTGGGGAAAACACTCATCTAGATGTAGCCATAGAGAAAAGACAATATTTGAGGTCCAGATTTTAGAATCATAGAAGAGTAGGACTGGAAGGGACCTCGAGAGGCCATCGAGTCCAGCCCTCTGCCCTCCTGCCAGGACCAAGCACTTTCTAGACCATCCCTGAAAGCCATCTATCTAACCCCTTCTTAAATAATCTCCAGTGATGGAGATTCTACCACCTCCCTTGGCAATTTGTTCCAGTGTTTGATCACCCTGACAGTTAGGAACTTTTTCCTAATGTCCAACCTGAACCTCCCCTGCTGCAATTTAAGTCCATTGCCTCTTGTTCTATCCTCAGGAGGCAAGGAAGAACAAGTTCCCTCCCTCTGCCTTATGACACCCTTTTAGATACCTGAAAATTGCTATCACGTGCCCCCTCAATCTTCTCTTTTCCAAACTAAACAAGCCCAATTCTTCCAGCCTTTCTTCATAGGTCATGTTCTCTAGACCTTTGATCATTCCCGTTGCTCTCCACTGGACCCTCTCCAATTTTTCCACATCCTTCCTGAACTGCAGTGCCCAGAACTGGACACAATACTCCAGCTGAGGCCTAACCAGCACAGAGCAGAGCGGGAGAATGACTTCTCGTGTCTTGTTCACAACACACCTGTTAATGCATCCTAGAATCATGTTTGCCTTTTTTGCAACAGCATCACACTGTTGACTCATATTTAGCTTGTGGTCCACTATAACCCCTAGATCCCTTTCTGCTGTACTCATTCCTAGGCAGTCCTTTCCCATTCTGTATGTGTGACACTGGGAAAGGACTGCCTAGGAATGAGTACAGCAGAAAGGGATCTAGGGGTTATAGTGGACCACAAGCTAAATATGAGTCAACAGTGTGATGCTGTTGCAAAAAAAAGCAAACATGATTCTGGGATGCATTAACAGGTGTGTTGTGTACACAGCCCTAACATGCTACATTTAGGTCTAGAGATCAGTGTGGGGAGAACATCATTTGCAACATTCCAAGAAAGATGCTCAAAACCAAGAGCAGCTCATGCATAATACTAGATAATCCCATTCCTGCTGCACTATTCTTCTTTTGTACTTTTTGTTACATGGGAACTCCATATGGAAAAACATAAGCACCTCTAATACTACAACTATATCCATTGTGTCCCTTGATTTTTCCAAATGATCTCACAAAAAGTACTCCCCCATCCCATGAGAGCTCTCAGCAATAGCAAGGAACAGGGTGGAGGGGGTACACAAGCTATATGAACCTTTCCCACAACAGGGATGAACTAACCACAAGCCACTTCAAGGATCTGCATCCCACCCAGATGCAAGCACTAGTGCCTAAATCAAAGAACTCCAAACCATTAGAGCACAGAGCATTTCAGGGGGTGCCTGGAGATCCACACTGCTAACAGCCCTTGAAGTCATCAAGCAGGGATTGCACCCTCTTGTCTCAGGACAAGGATTCTTGACACGGACAAGCAGGCTGAATCCAAAAACACAACCCACTGTTCATGCAGCCACAGTTTAAGTTAAGCGGCTGACTTTCTGGCTGCATCATCACCACTCACCTCCAAGCTGACTCAGCTATAGGGAGGTGCTCAGCATCCCAGTGCACCCTCACTGCAGGGTCTTTCCACTATCAACTTATCCCACTCTGAAATCATGGCAGAATCGTTCTGGAATGGGCTTACCCTCATTCTACAGGCACTGGCAGCTGGGAGCACACACAGGATAAATTTAACTTCTCTCCCCCAGAGCACCATGTAAAAGATAACAAAAATATGCAGTTACTACACTTAATTTGCACAAACCTGTGGGAAGGGACATTAAACTCCTTATTTCAAGGCTTATGCCAATCTTTGGCTCTGAGAAATCAGAGTGAGCCCCTATGAGGGGACCCTCTCCCATTGTGGGGTTCCTACACCTTCCTCTGCAGCCTCTGGTGCCAGCAAATGCCAGACACAGGATGGACAGACCTGGGTCTGCAGCAGTCTGGCTACTACTATGTTCCCAAGACATCACAGCTAGAGGGATAGGAATCCTCCCCTCTTCAGACATGGGAGCAGCGCTTATACAGTAATGCTGGCAACACCACAGCAGCTTCAGAGTGCCACTAGAGATACCCTGACACTTCCTCCAGACAAAGCGTGCTATCAAAATTCACTCTGAATCATTACATAGAGCATGCTCGCTCGCTCCAAAGCGCATCCTGCAGTATCCAGAGAAGTTATGCTGTAAAAGCAAAGAAACAGATGTGCACAGCCTAGATGACCCTGGCCGATACACGAGAGTGGACAGGTTAGACTCCCAGGACAAGAGGGACAGATAAAGAAGGGACAATGACTGTACAGAATAAGATCATGAGGGTACACAGATGGCCGACTTATGCAGAGATCACGTACTTGGCAACCTTTACATAAGTTGAATTTTCACCTGACTCAGGACCCAGGATACTGACCAATGCAGCAGCGCTGGTCAGTTTCCTGTCTCCTGCAAGTGCACTGCTGCTCACAGGAGACAGTTTCCTGGCTCCCACAGCGAGAAGGGGCAAATTCATGCCACTGCAGCTGCCACCTAACTTCCTCCAGCTGGGGGAGTTGAGCAGGCAGACAGCTGCAGAACGGCTTTGAATTGTGCTTAACTCATGTTAATGCAAGCTAAGTGCAACGCAAAAAAAAAAAAATTGCACAATTCAGGGGTTTGCTGCACTGATTTTGAAAGAAACAAGCTGCCTCTTAGCTCACTTTCCAAAAAAGGCTGCAGTTTTGAAATGAAGTCTCATTTCATACCAGAAAAATGACAGTGTGAAGTGAAGTTTATTTAGTAGCAACAGACCTTCCACACAAGAGAGCACTGTGAACAGCATCTACATAGAAGGGGCCTGGCACCGAAATGGCAGAGGGAGTGATGAAGGCAGTGCCTGGGCACAGAGGTCAGGACTGAGTTGGGCTGGAAGAGCGGGGTGCTGCAGCTAAACAAAGATGTCTGGGAAACTAAAATCTACATGGACTGCTTGGTGACCAGTCTATACTTGTGCTTATGGCTCCTGTGAATGCAGGTCAGAAACTGGAAAGTTAGGCCCAAAGAGCATGCTACAGAGGTCAGTAATAATGCTACCACTTTAAGCCTTGGGCCGGTTTCTATAGAGCAGGTGCTTAGCTGCTCTCAGTGAAGGGCTGAGTCAGAATCAAATGCCCCACAGGCTCTGCTCAGTTCACACACACACACACACACACACACACACGAAAACCTCAGACAAACGCCTCTTCAACCAGCACACACTACTCAAGTTCTGTGGACTGGGAGGAGCAGGGAAAAGAGTCCTTCCCCCCTAGCTCCAAACCACGGCCTTCATGCTTAAACATTCACCTTGCTGCTCTTCAGTCTGGACACCACCTAGTCCAGACACCACCTAGTCCAGCCCTCCTTGCAGGACATTAACCCCTTCCTTTCCTCCCTCTCTGAAGTATGTGCTCTCCTTCACGACCCACCTCCAGCAAGCAGACATTCTCTCTGACTCTGGTAGTCTAAGACTTAGCAGATCTTAAAACCAAATATCATGCAGCTCCAGCCATCCCCACTCTCAGCCCTTAAACCAAAGTTACAGCAAGACTCACTGCCATGCCCAATGTGAGACAGCATGGAACCTAGACTATCAGTGGTGCACAACCAGAACATCAACCCTAGGAGCAAACACGCATGGAGTGGTATGCTCACACTGAAATTAATGTGGAAGAGGAAGCAGGCAGGCTGAGCAGAGGCTTCCACCTATTTTGTCACAATCTGGGCTACGGATGGTTACAAGATAAAAGTCTACACACAGGAAATGCTTGTTTCAGTGCCTTTGCCAGGCACATCCTAGAAATTGCCAGCACTGTTAACCCTAGGCCCTGGCAGAGAAATAGCACCTCCTCTCCACACTGACCAAGACAGGGCTGGCTTTCTCACGATTCCCATAATGTGGGTTGGCAAACCTGATCCAACCAGACACTCTGGTACTCACTGAGTAGCACCACATGACTGCCAGGGACTTCACCCTAATCTAAAAAGAGAACAGGTGATTGGAGCCCTACAAAGCAACTGACTACAGAGATATAAAAGTGTTGTCCTGAAGCGAGACAAGGGACAAAACATCTCAGCTGCAGCCTGCATCAAGGATGGGTCTAGGGCAGGAATAGCAGGACACTGCAATGGGGTACAACTCTGGGACAGCAGGAGCTCCAGATCAGAGTTTTGGGGGAGGGGAGAGGAAGCAGGGGGAGAAAGATCAGCAGAGCAGTGTGGTGGATCCCATGTGACAGGATGGAGGATTAGCAGAGGAACACAGTGCGATTCCCGAACTGCTAATACTTACCCATCAGGAGGTGTGCTCCCACTGCCATCAACTGTTCCTTCCCATAGCAACTATTCTGTCAAAGATGTCAGTTAGAAAGACTAACAGTAACCAAACACAATGGGGTTCGGCTGTAAGTGCGTGTGCGCACGCATGCATATGCGCACAAAATGAAAACTGACATCTGTACCAGATACACATGCCTGGCAAGGCCAACGGCAACAGCTGCTGGCACAGACAGACCAGTGTTAATGCACACACAGTGGGTCCTGGGTTTCTGCCTTGTCACTCTCTGCTTAGCTTCTCCAAGGCCCTCTGATGCATGGAACAAAAGGAAAGGCCCACACAGTCTCCTGGGGCTGTTTTGTTCAGTTCTCTTATCACCTTTCATTCCCAGGCAGGGCTGCTCAGCTGGACACACATCAGCCAGCAAAACCACTGGAGCCTGAAGCCAGAGATCTCTGGTGCAGCCCAGTGGGAGGAACTCAAAACACCACATTCCTGTGGTTTGAGTGGTGAGAGGGACTCTGCTAAGGAAGATGCAGTGAAGGAGACTGTTATTTGCAGACACTGAGTTGCAGGGCACAGCTTAGATACACAGCTATTTCCCTCCCTCACCCCTCCCCACCTAGCCAATGCAGCAACATCAACATGAGAGTCCAAGAAGGCAGCAGGCCCCAAACAAAGCCTTTAAGGTAAAGCAATGCTCCCACAGCAGTTAGGCAACCAGATACTCACCATTCTGCAGGATGCTGTATTATGGGATGCTCCCTCCTGCCAGGCTCCAGGCAAAGGCATCTGTTCACAATTACAAGTTGCTCTCTTTCAGGCTGTCCACTTACACATCCCTAGAAGCAGCAGAACCATCCTCTCCCCACTGTTTCTTTCTGCAGCAGAATGTGTTTATACAGCTGCAGCTGTTCAGTGCATCCACAGTGAAAATCCAAGCTACAGTTCCAGCCTTGTGAAGCAAAGACGTAGTCCCACTGCATTCCCACTGCACTGCTTGAAGGGACCCAGACCCACAGAAATGGTCAATATGAAGCAAGAACTTGTATTTCTATCCAGGGCTCTGCAGTTCTCTCCCCAAGACCTCACGTCATGCCTAAATCACATGGAATAGGCAGGTGGCATAATTTGGTTGCATTTTTTGACTGAAAGATAACCCAGCAGTTCAGTGAAAGGTAGGAGTGGCATTGCTAGACAGAAGGCTAGGAACCTAGAACCTCACTACAAGGTCAAGGCAGAAGAATATCCCTTTCCAATGAGCAGGATAAGGAGATACACCCTCTCAAGGTAGAGACATCCATACACATGCACCCACTCAATGTAGGCAGACCCCCTCCCCATCCCCAATTACTGGATCTGTAGGTATGCAGTTTGTCTTCTCTGTGAACGGAGTGCTACTCTTTCCATTGTTGGCCTCTTCATCCCAGAAGCTTCTCTAACAGTGCATTTTCTCTGCTTCCTGGACCAGTGTATCCAGCAGAGATCCTAGCAGGAATAAATCCATTGACCCAGCCAACATTATACCAGGGATAGGGAACTGCAGCATGTGTTCTAAAACACCCTATCTACTGTCAAAGGAGTCAAGTGTTGAGAAGCACAGGGAACTCTTTGCCAGGAAGCAAATGCCTCTCAGAGTGCAACCTGGGTCAGGGCTCACTCAGGACATTGCGCAAGCACAGGAAATGGGCAAATGACATTTAATTCTTCAGGAGATTTTTTCCTCTCCTAAAATATTCTCATCTTAAATATAGAGCTACTTCACATCACTCCCTACGGCTGAGCAATCAGACTTGGCATTCTAGATCACTTAAGAAAAGACAGGATTCTAGTTTCACCACACACTCAAGCACTGTCCTCTGCTGGCAGATCCATGCAACAACATCCCAAAGGCCCAGCATCTGCTGAGAAAGGAGGCAGCAGCATGGCACAATGCAGATGAGAAACAGTTGGTATGGCTAAGGTCTGAAGAAGTGAGTCTGTCCAGCGAAAGCTCACCTAATAAATTACATTGTTCGTCTTAAAAGTGCTACTTTACTGCTTTTTTGTTTTGATAGTACTACAGCAGACAGGCCAAAAATTAAAATCACTGTCCTCTTCAGTTTGGCGTTCTGCAAGGTTTGCTGTGACAGGATATTCAACAGCTTTAGAAAAGGTTCATAAGTATGATTATGAGCCCCTACCAACAAACAATACCTTTACTCCAATGAGAGCTTTGACCCTGAAAAGGGAAAGTTACCTGAGACTACAGGGCATCCACCAGGCAGTAGTGGGCCACATGTGGCCCATTAAAGTTCTGTGTGTGGTCCATGAGACATTTTGTTTACCAGTGCCCATAATCAGGGTTGCCAGATTCCACTGGTTTTCATCAGTGCAGTTTTTTTCTTACCAGTATTTATAAAGTGACGTGTACATAAAGGTCACATGAAGTGAGGTGCCTAGTGACTGCACACAATGCTGCCAATGAGAGCCACACACTCCCTCTGCATCCAAAGTGCTGTTGTAGTTTGTCACACCCTGCAAATTCAAGGTATGCAAGTGCATTTAGCGAACTACCCAATCCTGGGAGATCATCTTGGTTACAACAATCTTACAATTCACAGAGTTAAGGGAGGGCAATTCATGTGACCCACTCACTAGCCTTGCTTGCCCAATGCTGCACAAGAGACTGTGCTATTGCTATTGATTTTATATGGAAGGTTCCCAGACACTATGGCGATGAGCTGCCATAACAAACTACTAAATTAGATGTTTCTTATGCCAAGAACACAACCTGTGCTAGAGTTATCTAAGCCTCAAAACTTAAGTTCCTTCTAAGCTGCACAGCCCTTCTGCACCCCGAATCCCCCATCCCCACCACCTTTACTTTCAGCTGGAATCTTCAACCTCCAGCACCCCAACCTCTCAACCCCACCCCTTCTGCACACTGTCCATCAACTCCATATTGGTGCACATAAGTCATTTCCACATATAGGCATAAAAGTTTAGAAGGAATACTATTCACAACTCTCCCACCAGGTCCATGCTACAGAAATGTCCAACCTGATAGCTAATGTTTCTGAATAAAGTGCCTTTACTGGGTTTCTGCTTTATTGCCTTTATACCTCAGATTTTTTAGAATTGGATAACAGAATTAATCTTCCTGGGACTCTTCCTTACCTCACTGCAAACACTAAAATGAGCCAGAAGCTCAAGCAGGACATCTCTGCACCAGGGAAAGAAAACCACCAAACAAGGAAGAGGGTTAGACTTTATGTATTCCCATAAGGCACACAGTAAGCCTGACTGATAATCTGACAGTTGGAGAACGGACATAGGTAGTGTAACTCATCCTGGAAATGGATAGGAAACCCTCTGTAGGCTTGCTGTAAATTAAGTTCTATTATTTGGTTAAGAGGCTACACATATGACAGCAAACATGTCCTTGAAAATCTCCATTCTCCTACTATTCACTTCTTGTACTTCCCAGGCTGAGGGGACTTCACAGCACTTCCTAGGGCAGGGACAGATACCAACCCCAGGCACCAGACCAAGAGGTTTCTGAAACTTATATGCAGCACCTGTGCTGCATGCCCAGATATTGGAAGGGATCCCTGCTCATCTCCTATGTTACAGGAAGCCCTCTGCCACAGTGATACCAGACCAAACCAAACACTGTCCCCAAAACACCACATATACCAGCACTGTCTGAGGTTAGCAACAGCTGCATTTGTCTCCCCTCAACATCTTCTACTCAGATGCTCTTGTAGTGGGGCGCAGCCAAGTGTAACATAGGTTTCCATTCAACTGAACCCCCATCTTCTACTCAGATGCTCTTGTAGTGGGGAGCAGCCAAGTGTAACATAGGTTTCCATTCAACTGAACCCTAACTCTGCTGTCTCTAAATCAGCTGGCCAAGAATCAGGCTCCAAACAGTGGCTTCTGGGCCCCAAGCAGCATAATCCTGTGTGAATTTTAATCCCCTCAGCAGCAAAAGAAAATTGAAAAAGCAGCTCTATGCAGTCCAACAGCTGTGCTGACAATAATAAAGGCAGGTGAGATACAGCCAACCCCAGCTCCTGCCCTGCAGTTAGGGCATCACAGCTTTGATCTATTCCACGCAGGCCTTGGTGGCACAGCAGCAAAAACGCCAGTATGCATGATCCAGCAGCAAGTGATGGGAGATATCCCTGAACCTCAGAAGAGGCTTGGCCTTGAGGTCCACAGGCTATCATCTCAGCCCTTGTACCTAAGAAGGGTCTAACACGTGGCTGTTTCTTGGCTTCTGTTCAGACACCTCACAACCAACAGCTACAGGATCATGAACTTATGGCTCTCTGAAATCAAAATTCAGTGCAAGGTCAAAAAAAATGCCCATCTTCTCC
Source organism: Carettochelys insculpta (assembly GCF_033958435.1). Lineage (NCBI taxonomy): Eukaryota > Metazoa > Chordata > Testudines > Carettochelyidae > Carettochelys > Carettochelys insculpta. The sequence continues at coordinate 31,778,767 of NC_134153.1, forward strand.
CAATGCAGAATAGCAGCAGGTGGGTGTGCACACAGCTCTCCATGATAGCAATGAAACGAGGTCCCAGAGGAGCATTTTAGCACCCAAATGTCAGGAGATGCCACAAGTTCAGTTTCTGTTGCTGCATTAGCACAGCCATGCTGCACAAAAGACAGTTACCTGTTCTGTAATTGGTGTTTTTCAAGCTATGTTGCTCATGCCCATTCCAAGTTGGGTGCCTGCCCAGTTGACAGAAGCTTTTTACCCTAGCCAGTAGCCATAGGTTTGGTGCGGCACCCCCTGGAGCAGCGCCTGCATAGCGATCCACATATGCACCACCCGATCCACCTCCCACTCAGTTCCTTCTTGCCAGCTAGTCCGACAGTGGGGAAGGCAGAAAGGTTTTGGAACGAACATGAGCAACGCATCTCTAAGAACACCAGCTACAGAACAAGTAACTGTCTCTTCTTCTTCGAGTGATTACTCATGTGCATTCCAAGTTGGTTGAATACAAGTGAATGTCTAGGAGGCGGGGTCAGAGTCCCGAAAAGAAGGTAGGACAGCCCTGCCCACCGGAGTGTCTTCCTGTGCATACTGCGTCAAAGCGTAATGCACTGTAAACATGTGAACTGAGGACCAAGTGGCCGCCCTGCAGATGTCCTGGGTAGCGACTCTGGGCAAGTACACCACAGCGGATGCCTGTGCCCTGGTAGAGTGAACACTGATTGGGGGGGGACGGACCCCACCAGCTTGTAACACTCTGTTACAAGCCACTATCCAGGAGCAGATCGGAAGCCCCTTCTGTCTGCCACTGCAACAAACAGCTGTTGAGACTTTCTGAAGGGTCTGGTCCTGTCCATATAGAAGGCCAGCGCCCTCCAAAAGTCCAAAACATGCAAACTCTGCTCCCTAGGACAGGCATGAAGTTTTGGATAAAACACCAGTAGGACAATGTCCTGGCTGACATGAAAAGGTGAGACTACCTGTGGCAGAAACGCCAGAAGGGGTGTCAATCTGACCTTATGCTTGTGGAACACCATGTAGAGCAGGTCCACCATCAGAGACCTTAGTTCTGACATACTCCTGGCCGAGGCAATAACCACCAAGAATGCTGTTTTGTAACTGAGAAACAGGAGGGAGCAGGAGGCTAGGGGTCTGAAAGGCGATGCATAAGTTTTGACAATACCAGGCTGAGGTCCCACACTGGCAAAGAGGGTCAGACCTGTGGTTTGACCCTTTCCATCCCCTTCATGAACCTTTTTACCACAGGGTCTGAGAAAGCTGACAACAGCCCCACCCCAGGCTGAAAGGCTGAAATGGCTACCAAGTGCACCTTTACAGAAGATAGTGACAACCCTTCCTGGCTCAAGGACAACAAGTAGTCCAGAATCAATGGTATCAGAGTCTGCCCCAGGGATAACCCCTTTGAGTTGCTCGAACAGAAAATCTTTTCCATTTGGCTATGGATGCTGCCCTTGTGGAGGGCTTCCTACTGTTTAACAACACGTGTTTTAGAGGTTCCAAGCACGAGAGCTCTACCACCCTCAGCCATGGAGCTTCCACGCTGTGAGATGTAGCGCTTGGAGACTGGGGTGCTGCAATCTCCCCTCCTCCTGTGTCAGCACATCAGGGCGTAACAGAAGCGCCACTGGGTAGCAGACAGACAGCTCTAGGAGGGTCAAGTACCAGTGCTGTCAAGCCCACGCCGGGGCCACCAGGATGACTGATGCTTGATCTGACTGAATTTTGAGTGGTGTTTGGTGGATGAGTGGCACCAGAGGGCCCGACCTGTGAATGCTGAAGGCATCTGCTCAGAAGCCCAGGCTTTGGGTCTGGTAAGAGCAGAACATCGGGCACTTCATAAGAACGGCCATACTGGGTCAGACCAAAGGTCCATCCAGCCCAGTATCCTGTCTGCCGACAGTGGCCAGTGCCAGGTGCCCCAGAGGAGGTGAACCGAAGACAATGATCAAGCGATTTGTCTCCTGCCATCTGTCTCCAGCCTTTGACTAAAGGCTAGGGGCACCATACTTTACCCTTGGCTAATAGCCATTTATGGACCTAACCTGCAAAAATTTATCAGGCTCTATTTTAAACTCTGTAAGAGTGCTGGCCTTCACAGCCTCCTCTGGCAAGGAGTTCCACAGGTTGACTGTGCGCTGTGTGAAGAAAAATTTTCTTTTATTAGTTTTGAACCTACTACCCATTAATTTCATTTGGTGTCCTCTAGTTCTTATATTAGAGGAACAAGTAAATAACTTTTCAATATTAACTTTCTCCACACCATTCATGATTTTATATACCTCTATCATATCGCCCCTCAATCTCCTCTTTTCTAGACTGAAAAGTCCAGTCTCTCTAGCCTCTCCTCATATGGGACCCTTTCCAAATCCTTGATCATTTTAGTTGCCCTTTTCTGAACTTTTTCTAACACCAGTATATCTTTTTTAAGGTGAGGAGACCACATCTGCACGCAGTACTCAAGATGTGGGTGTACCATAGTTTTATATAGGGGAAGTAAGATATTTTTAGTCTTATTTTCTATCCCTTTTTTAATAATTCCTAATATCCTATTTGCTTTACTGACTGCCACTGCACACTGTGTGGATGTTTTCAGAGAACTATCCACTATAATTCCAAGATCCCTTTCCTGAGCTGTTGTATCTAAATTTGCCCCCATCACATTGTATGTGTAATTGGGGTTATTTTTCCCCAATGTGCATTACCTTACATTTACCCACATTAAATTTCATTTGCCATTTTTCTGCCCAATCACTCAGTTTGCTGAGATCATTTTGAAGTTCTTCACAATCTACTTTGGTTTTGACTACCCTGAACAGCTTGGTATCATCTGCAAACTTTGCCACCTCACTGCTTCACTTTGAGATGGGTGGAGAAGAGGTCCACCTGGGGACATCCCCACGTCTGGAAAATTAAATGTAATACTTCCAGATGTAGTGACCACTCATGGTCCATGAAGGACCTCCTGAGGTGATCCACGAGAGAGTTTGTGGGCTCCCGGAAGGTAAAATGCTTTCAGGAGAATTTTGTGCTGAATGCAGAACTCAAGAGTGTGAGGGCCTCGCAACACAGGAGCGTGCACCCCCTTGTTTGTTTATACAGTGCATTGCTGCAGTATTGTCTCTGATGACTGCAACACACCACCCTTTTAAGTCACTCTGGAACACTTTCCATGCCAGCCGAATGACTGAGTTCTCGAACATTTACATGGAGTCAAGCGTCCTCCTTTCTCCACAGGGTCTAAGTCTGGCACTCTCCCAAATGTGTCCCCCCACCCAAGCCTGAGGTGTCTGTGATTAGAGAGATGGAGGGTTGAAGTGCACTCCCGTGCAGACCAACCCAGCATCCAGCCATCAGTGTAGTGACAAAAGCACTTGCGGAGGGACTGTCACTGATGTGTCTATGTTGTCCCTGACAGGCCAGTACACTGAGATGGGCCACACACACATCCATAACCTGGCGTGCTGGACTACGAATGTGCATGCCGCCATGTGGCCCAACAACCTGAGGCAGCCTCTGGCCGTTGTGGTGGGGAACTTGATCAATCCGTGGATGCAACATGCCATAGCCTGAAACCTGCTCTGAGCAGGAAGGCCGTGGCTTGTCCCGCATCCAGTACGGCGCCTGCAAATCCCATGACTTGAGTAGGGGTGAGAACTGGCTTTGCCTCATTTACTATGAGACCCAGAGTGTTGAACATCTGTTGCATCAGCTGCATGTACTGCACCACCTGCCGCTGTGAGAGACCCCTGATTAGCCAGTCATCCAGGAAGGGAAAAAGGTGCACCCCCTGGCCTGTGCAGGAAGGCTGCCACCACTGCCATGCATTTGGCGATGACCCTTGGGGCTAAGGAGAGACTGAACGGAAGGACTGTGAACTGATAATGGTCTTTCCCTACCACGAGCTGGAGGAACCTCCTGTGGGGCAGATAAAGTGCTATGTGGAAACATGCATCCTGTAAGTTGAGAGCGGCAAACAAGTCCTCTCGTTCCACAATTGGGATAATTAGGCCCAGGAATATAATATGAAACCTTATCTTTTTCACAAATTTGTTCAGGTTTCGCAGGTCCAAAGTGGGCCTTAGCCTCCCTTTTGCCGTCAGGATTAGGAAATAACAGAAATAAAACCCATCCCCGAAACTGTTGGGGAACCTTTTCTATAGTCCCCTTTTGTAGGAAGGGCTGTACGTCCTGCCTGAGCAACGTTTTGTGAGTGTGTCCCTGAAGAGGGATGGGGAGGGAGTGTGGGAAGGGGGGGTATGAAGAAAATTGGATAGCATATCCCGTTTTTAACATGCGAAGGGCCCATTGGTCCAACGTTATGCTGTACCAGGCATGGTAGAAATGGGAAAGGTGGAATGAAAACAAAAAAACTGAGCTGGAACTGGGGTGGTGACCAGTGTGTCGCTCTTGACCACCCCATCAAAATTGTTTAGACCCCGGTGGGGGTTTTTTGACTCTAGCCTGGGTCTGCTGGCCCTGACATCTCCTATTGCAGTGTTCTCCCCCACCCCCCAAATCTCCTGCTGGCATCCCGGTGCTGCTGCGGGAATTGTCTAAAATGGGGCCGAGGGGTAATGTGCCATCTCTGAGTTGCAGGGGTGTGCAGGCTTAACGAACACAGGGTGGCCCTTGAATCCTTCAGGCTGTGAAGCCTTTTATCTGTTTGTTTGGAGAACAGAGATGGTCCCTCAAAAGGGACCTGTATAGTTTGCTGGACCTTGTAGGGGAGCCCTGAGGCCTGTAGCCATGCTCCCCTTCATATGGCTATCCCAGAGGCCATGACCCTGGTGGCCCCATCTGCTGCATCCAGTGTGGCCTGAAGCACTGCCCTAGATATGAACTTCTGCTCATCCACCACAGCATTAAACTCAGTCTTGCTCTCTGGTGGAACCAGTTCCGAGAAGCAAGATAAGGAGCTGGCCGTGTTATATGCATAATGGTTCTCAATCCTGCTGGAAAAGTGGGGTTCCGCAGGTATCTGCGTTAGGACCGGTTCTGTTCAATATCTTCATCAATGACTTAGATATTGGCATAGAAAGTCAAGTTATTATGTTTGCAGACGATACCAAGCTGGGAGGGGTTACAACTGCTTTGGAGGATAGAGTCATAATTCAAAAGGATCTGGATAAATTGGAGAAATGGTCTGAGGTAAACAGGATGAAGTTTAAAAGGACAAATGCAAAGTGCTCCACTTGGGAAGGAACAATCAGTTTCACACATACAGAATGGAGAGAGACTGTCTAGGAACGACTACAGCAGAAAGGGATTTAGGGATTATAGTGGACCACAAGCTAAATATGAGTCAACAGTGTGATGCTGTTGCAAAAAAAGCAAACATGATTCTGGGATGCATTAACAGGTGTGTTGTGAACAAGACAGGGGAAGTCATTCTTCCGCTCTACTCTGTGCTGGTTAGGCCTCAGTTGGAGAATTGTGTCCAGTTCTGGGCACCGCACTTCAAAAGAGATGGGGAGAAAACTAGAGAGGGTCCAGAAAAAGAGCGACAAGAACGATTAAAGGTCTAGAGAATGTGACCTATGAAGAAATGCTGAAAGAATTGGGCTTGTTTAGTTTGGAAAAGAGAAGATTGAGGGGAGACATGATAGCGGTTTTCAGGTATCTAAAAGGGTGTCATCAGGAGGAGGGAGAAAACTTGTTCTTTTTGACCTCTGAGAAAAGAACAAGAGACAATGGACTTAACTGCAGCAAGGGAGGTTTAGGTTGGACATTAGGAAAAAGTTCCTAGCTGTCAGGGTGGTCAAACACTGGAATAAATTGCCAAGGGAGGTTGTGGAATCTCCATCTCTGGAGACATTTAAGAACAGGTTAGATAGATGTCTGTCAGGGATGGTCTAGACAGTGCTTGGTCCTGCCATTGGGGCAGGTGGCTGGACTCAATGGCCTCTCGAGGTCCCTTCCAGTCTTAGTGTTCTATGATTCTATGACATCTGCTAACCAGAGCCTGCTGGTTAGTGATCCTTCATTGAAGGCGACCAGTTGAATAAGCCTCCTTGCCATAAAAGTCTTGGCATTTTGCCTCTCTGTTCTTAGGGGAAGGGCTTTGAAACCCCTGTTGCTCCCTGTGGTTAGCTACATCCACAACAAGGGCATGGGTGGGAGAGTGGATAAAAAGATGTTCGTTGCCCTGGACAGGAACAATGTATCGGAACTCACTCCTTCTGGCCGTGGGTAGGGCCAAGGACAGGGGTCTGACACAACTGTATTTGCCATATTGGCAATTGTTTTAATAGGCAGTGCAATCCCAGCAGGTCAGATGCTACTAGGATGTCTTTAACCAGGTCCGTTTTGTCCCTGACTTCCTCTGCCTGCACGCCCAGGCCCTGGGCCACCCTTCACAGCAAGTGCTGGTACGCCCTACCACCCTCCATTACTGTGGATCCCGAGGACCCCCACCAAGGCCTCATCTGGGGAGGACGACAGCCCGGCACCCTCCAAGGCCATGGGCACGGGGAGGTTCAAGTTCCCCAGTTTGAGTCCTCGGCACGGTGGTCTGAGGTGCTGTGCTCGGCGCCTGGGGTGGAGCACCCCTTACCAGAGTGGGCTGTATTGCCACCATGCTAGAGCAGCTCGGCACCTGGGACAACACCATGATTCCTTGGTGCCGCAAAGGCGGTGCCCAAAACTGGGTCAGTGCTGACTGCACTGTTGCCAAAGTCACCAAGGGCACCTCCGGCACTGTCAGCACTTGAGACTGCTCTTGCGAAGCCCCTCTGAATGAAGCTGATGGCGTCATCCTCGGCACCTGAGTGCCGCTGGGCGCCCTAGTTGGGAGTACCACAGCCTGCTCGTGTTTCGTGGACTGCCCAGGGAGTCCAAAAAGGCCACCTGGGTGCACCCTGGGAGGGTATCTGCCAATCCCCAACCGCAGGGTGACAAGACTGATGCCAATGTCCACTGGGCCCTGATGACCTTGCACTCCCACTTCAGACTGAGCTGGAGTAATCAGAATCTGACTCTGATACAGACTTCGATGCTGAAGACCACAGCGGTGTGGTGGGGCCCGTGATGCTCACCGACTCCCGTGTTCCTTGCGTCACGCGATACTGGGCACCGAAGGAGGTCACTGCTTGCAGGGGCTGGTTTAGTGTCAGGACCCGTGCCGGTGCCCCTGTTGATTGTCCCAGTGCCTGCGCCTGTGATGAATGCTCCTGCGGCAATGAGGACTCCCAGTGCAGCGTCGGTCCCACCACTGTTATCTGTAAGAGGCCCTGCACTGCACTGAAAGCCCCTGGTACTGAGGGCAGCCTTGGAGAGCGTGGGCTCCCGCCTCACACCAGTGTCGATGCCCACACTGCATGACCCCAGTCATGGTGTGATCTGGCAGACACCTTAGAGGGTTCTCCATGTTTCACCCTCTCGTGTGACTGGCCTCATTCCTGCAAGGCACTGGGAACTGACTTCTGTGGCCCCATGAAATGCTATGTGCAGAGTCTTAGTCTTGGGAGCCAGGAGCTTTCTGACGGCACCAATGGTGCTGGAGCATGCTGCACTGAACTCCTGCAGGAGAAATGTCCGGCTACAAGGCTGCCTCCATCAGTAAAAGCTTCAAGCACTGTGCCCTGTCCTTCAAAGTCCTAGGCTTGAAGGCCTTGCATATGGTGCACTGTCCTCGAACGTATGCCTCACCGAAGCAGCTCAAACAAGTGAGCCACCTAACACTTTTGGGCATTCGTTTGCCACATTTTGAACAGGTTTTGAAACCTGGAGAGCTGGGCATCCCCTGATGCCAAAGCGCTGAGGGAGTCAGAGTCCTGCCTTGGCTCATTAACTGTTAATTAGAACTATTTACAACTAAAAGGTAACCATCTAAAGTATTTGCTAATTACCGACTAATTTACAAGTAAAAGCTACCATCAACTACACAAGAAGTAAAAACGAGCTCCAGCAAACGACAGTGCAGCAAAAAGGAACTGAGTGGGGGCAGGTTGGGTGGTACATATGGGCCGCCATACAGCTGTCACTCCATGGTGCACCGCATCAACCCTATGGCTACTGGCTAGGGCAAAAAGCTTCTATCAACTGGGCATGCGCCAGCACACATCCAACTTGGAATACGTATGAGCAATCACTCAAAGAAGAACTATAGCATTTTCTGACTGCGCTCCTTAAGTATGAATGCATTCCATTAGGAGAATTCATCTGTGCGTCATGTGGACATTAACCCTTCATGTTCTCAGCAACCAAATTTTGATGTGCTGTGTTTCTGAGCAAGGTTAAATTGAATGTAGTCCAGGAAAAGTTAGCAGAAAAATATGCAGGGGAGATGTGCCTCTCCTCCAGAGCAGCAAGCAGATAGGAGCTTAAGCACATGCACTGGTGAGAGGAGGGGAGAGAGTGACTGTTGAATCTGCTCCTCTCCCTCTGGGGGCCCATCCAGCCCCATACAGCAAGGTGAAAGGAGCTATCAAGCTCCCAGTTTACTCTCCTTGGGATCTAGGGGTCTGCACTGAGAAAGCCCTCTAGGAACTAGACCACAAACAAGGCGATTTGACTACACAGGGAGTCTCGAGGAGGTTGCATGGGGGTCATGAGATACCAGCTCCCTCTAAATTATATTTACATTAAAATTACACCACCCCCACAGTTTTAAATTTAAGGGTGGTCACACTCAGATGCTTGCTGTGTGAAAGGAGTCATCAATGCAAGAAGTCTGAGAATTACTAAACTAGACCCCACACTTGACTGAGCGTATGCTGCTTCCAGAGGGAGGCCTGTGCACAGAGACGGGCCACCAATGGAGCCATCCCAGATCTGCAAGGTTACAGGCTGCTGACCTCCAACCTACACTGTCTCCAAGTGGGAAGGACGGCTACAGCAGCATACAGAATTCAGAACTTTTCCTGGAGTAGCAGAATAGAAATGCATTCTCTGACGACAGTACATTCACATAGCTGAATATGGGTTGATTTTAGCATCTCACTTTCTACCTTTAAAAATTAGAGAGAAAGTTGCATTTGATTCTGGCAAGGAAATTTCCTGCATGCAGTAGGAAGGCAAAACATCTAGGAACACCTACTTTTGTGACCATGCCATTAGCACCTGCCTGCAGAGGTGTCCTCTACAGAGTGACCCTGGCACAGCATTTACACAATCCACACAGCGACTGCATGAAGGCAGTGGGGCCATGGAAGGTACTGGGAGGTGCCAAAAGTGAAATGTAAGTTCCTCACAAAGGGGGGAAGGGAATGACCAGCTCACCTACCAGGCTAAGACACCCAAAAGGAAGCCTGGACCCTGCTTTCCACCTTCTCCTCATTGGCCTGGGAATTCATATCCCAATCAGCTGCTTTGAATGCCTGGGGCTGATATTCCAGAGAGCCTGGGCCTCCCAAACACAGCGAAGGGGGGCAGATTCTGTGGACATGGAGAAGGTATGAGCATAAAATTATCTAACAAGGTGCAGAGGGCTGGGAAGAGAAATGTCAGGGAGCAGGCTCAGAAACAACTGTGTAGCGTGACAGCATGCTTGCCTGGATACCCATGCATGCACACACAGCAGTCTTCCACAAACCCCAACTGACCAAGTTTTAAATGCCTTTCCTCTCTGAAGAGTCTAAAAACAGCACCTCATCACTGCACAGATCTGTTAGTTGGGGATACCGGAACAGAGCTACCCAATTATTTAATGCCACAGCATCAACCACAGCTCTGAAGATTTTCCAGTTTGTGCATTGTGGGAAACTGGCACAACCCTACTGAAGGTAATGGCTTCACTCAGATGTCACTTAGAGTTAGACTTAGGTCCGCCTGTGCGTCTGGGCACACTGGGAAACAAGTGCTCTCCAGAGATTTCAGTCTGATGCCACTGTTTCCGCTTCTTCCCACGTTATACCAATGCTCTTAAAGTCTTCTTTAACCATGCTTCACCACGTTTTCAGTGGTCATCCCCTCTCTCTCTTTCCTTTAGATGTGTCCAGCAAGATGCAATCTACGCTCTGCCACAACATCCTGCAGTCTCCGCAGACCACATCTTCGTAGGATCTCTTCATTAGTAATGCGATCGATGTAGGTAACACCAAGGATCTTTCGCAGACATCGTTGGTGGAACACATTCAGCTTAGGTGACATTCTTGCAGTGTTTTTCCATGTTTTACTGGCATCGATTGCAGTGGACAAAACAACAGTGCTATAGAGTCAAAGCTTTGTAGCAAGGCCAATTGTTGACGCAGACCAAATCGGGCATAGTCTTTGGAACACTGCCAAGGCTTTCCTGATTCTGCAGTTGACATCTGTCTCAACATCCCCATCATTGGGCAGAGTGCTGCCAAGCTAGGTGAACCACCGGACATCTTCTAAGGACTGACTTTCTACCACTATTGGCATGTTCACATGAGCTTTTCCGATCCGCATCACCTTTGTTTTATTGCTGTTTATCCTCAACCCAACTTTAACTGCTTCTTTTTCTAAACTTGTCGTCATGTCCTGCAAGCATTCGCCTGTTTCTGCAAGCAGCGCAATATCGTCAGCGAAGTCCAGATCCGTGAGCCAGCACTGGTTTTTCCAAGAGATACCAAAATTCGTCCTGCACATTGCTTTCCTCATAATGAAGTCCACAGCCAAAAGGAACAACAATGATGATAGAACACACCCTTGCCACACACCAGAGTCAACATGAGCATAATTTAATGTCAAGAGCCTCAATTACTAGCAATGATAAATTATGACTGTACTCAGCATGGCTTGCAAGCCCTCAGTGGAGTATGCAATCTTGTTGGTAAAAAAAAAAAAAAAAAAAAAAAAGCCCCTTTGTACACCCAGGAAATTTGACTGAATAAAAATGCATGTTACTTTTCAGAGCAGAACCACACAGTAGCCGGGGCTAATGTGTACACTGCAACATGACCTGCAGCGCAGTCACAGTTGGCCAGGTCAGCTGACTTGGCCTTGCAGGGCTTGGGTCACAGTCAGATTCTGGCTGGAGACCAGGACCCAGCTGAAGCCTGAACACTTATACTGTAAGTTTTAGTCCCATAAACCCAAACCTGAATCGTGCAACCCAGAACCTGTCACCCAGCACCAAAGGTGGTTTGTTGAAGTGTAGATATATTTAGATGGTTTACAAGCATGTGTGGCATTACTAGTTTCAATTGACTAAACTCTTTCATGTCCAGCAGCCCCAAGACCAGGAGGTTGCTGGATATTCAAATATTCTGAATAATAGAGAGATATACCTAGCAATGCATAACACAAAAGGAAAACAAGATTAGATATTAAGAAATGTATGCAGAGTACTTTATTTACCAACAACAGTAATATTGTACACTGTAAACTTAGGCTATTTGCTCTGTTTGTATTTACTTTCACTATACTGTACTTAAGGAAAACTTAACTAAAAAGTTACTTATAGTTAAAATGCCAGTTATTGGAGAGTTCCAGATGATAGACTGCTGGATATGAAAGAATTTACTGTACCACTTAAATCCATTTCTCCCACCACCCCTCCAACAAACACACACACTCCACAAAACCTCCACTCCCTGTGGAGAGACAGTCACAACCACAATTCAGCTTCCAAACTTCAGTAACTTTTGGTGTAGTTTTGTCACGAGAGAGAGAAGAACTTTTTGCTGTATGAAAGGAAAAGGTCTATATTTCTGCTGCCCTGAGGTACTGCCCTGAGCCTTAACTTTGGAGTTTGGACAGTAAAGCCACACTCCTACTGACGCAGGGAGCGGACAGTGGGATGTTCACACTTCTACCCCACCTTCACTACAAATTTAGCACCTGGCCTGATCTAAGTAACTTGCTTAAAAGTTTTCCACTTAAGACAGGTTTCTAGAGTTAGTGAGCACCTCCAGCTCCCCTGAAGGTTATAAGCTGAGGACTCAGTACCTCTTGGACAGGTTGGAGAGGAAATCAAGCATTGTGTGTCCCAGGCTCAACATCCAGACTGAAACACTCCAAAAAAAAAAAAAAAAAAAAAATCACATGCTGCTTTGAAAAAGCTGGCCCTCCCCTCCCAGTCCCTGTCATCCACTCAATAGAGATGATGGCACATACCAGAAAAAAGAGAATTCTCACAGCACTGCACTCAGCACCTGATTTCCACATTAAAACTGACAAAGCAGCTCCTCAATTCCCTCATCAACCACAAAATCTGGATAACACCACTACCTTACTTCATGGGAGGCTGAGGAACTGAACTAATGTTCTTAGCAGGCATTGAGATTCTTGGGTGTAGACATCAGTCTCCTCCTACCTGTCTGTGACACTGCAGCAGAGTGCAACTCCTGCTGGGAGAGCTTGGAAAGAATCTTAACCTCAGAAAGAGAGCCCAAGGTCACAGAAATAGGTATTTCAAGAAACTACTGTAATTTCATATTTTACTGCCCAGAGTCTTCTCTAGTAAATATTTCCCATGTTCACTGACAACCTTTAACTGTCTACATTAAGGCCAGACTGAGGGCTCTGCCCTACAGAGCTTATCTTTGTGTTAAAAGAGCGTACACAGTACATAGCAAAACCGGCTCTGCACTCTGTCACTGCAATATAGATAGCACACTGAGGGCAAGCCTTGTTCTGCTTTTTTGGAGCTCACTGCACTCCAGGGAGCTCACAGCAGAGAACTGCACAAGTGGACTGCAGAAAGAATTCTGAGGGCACTCCTTGCATTCTCCTCCTCTGAACCTCTCTGGGCTCTATTCTGCATGCTCTTAGGACAGGGTAATGTGCTTTGCTCACATAGCATATCAAATGCACACTGTGCACTCTGAATGGTTATTTAAGCCACATGGAAGTAGCATTGAGAAGTCAGGGTACTTTATGCCAGGCTGGGTCAATGCTGCCGCTGCCACTCTAAATAAGGAGACATATGTCAGCAACACTATGATCCCGCCCCCTCTGCATCTGCTTGAATATCTGGCTCCTAAAAGGGAAGCCCACTTTTTCCCCCTTCTCAAAAAGAAGAGAGTGTCCTGCACTCAAGACAGAGCCTTCTCTGCCTCTAGCAGCTTGTCTCCTCCAGGAGCCTGTTCTGGCAGTGTGCTTCATGGTGCTCACAACCCGGGCACCTGGCTCACACATACAGCAGGCATGCTGTCCAGGCAGCAGCAAAAGGGCAGGCAACCACTGCAGAGATCCAGGATTTGAGACAATTAATCTTACATAGATGTACCACATGCTGAGCCATATCTCAGGGGCTCCCTGGCTCTTCACCGATTTTTAGCCTCCCACAAACTGGATAAAAGAAATATGAGATGAAGATAATTAGCACAGAGGAAACAATACAAAACTGCAGCAGCTACCCCTGCTAATCTGCACCCAGAGCCTCACGGCGGAGCACTCTACCCACCCCAATGCTCTCTAGAAACATGAGCAATCAGGAAGATTAAAGCAAAAACCTATTGTTCCAGGGGTTTTGCAAGTGCTTTTCATGGAGCAATGGTTCTCATCTCCAGCCACAGCTGCCACTGCAGCCCCCTTGGAAGCAATGTTTCCAGCCCTCAGCAATAACATTATCCTACCACATAATCCTCCACTCCAACTGTTTGGGCATGTGAAAGACACAGCCATCTCACCAGCCAACCCCACACTTCCAAGGGCTCTGAACTGATTCTGAAGTTACTTTTCGGACAGTTTTCATTGTTCTCAGCTGAAAGGCACTGGAACATCCTGGAGCCACCTAGAAAGAATCCCTCTACCTCAGTGTTTCCCAAACTGAAAACATCAACATACCCCTCTCCCACTGCCACGCCAGTGCTTATCTCCTGACTTTTAGGCATTTATTTTCTGTGGCATACCCCTTGAAATCCTTTCCTGTATCACCAGTGGTATGCATACCATGCTCCGGGACACACTGCTCTAGCTGATTTAGCTACCAGATTGTAAGGCAATGTTCAATGGCATTCCTCTCTGCATTATGTTTTCCAGCATGCTTTAAGAGTTACTTAACCTCGTGTCCCTTGCTACCAAAGAGAGGGTATTACTACCAGGGTCTTATCTGGAAGACAGGAAGGCTTCATTTTGGAACCTCCCTGACCTCCTCTCATTTTTTCATTCTTCCAAGCACACTGCAAAGCCTGTTCAGGCTCTAAAGCAACTTGTGGCTTGAGAGGGACTGGGTGGAGCACTCACTTTCGTAAGCAGGCCTTTCTGTATGTTTAAGTTGCAGTTTGTAACGTACAGGCTCCATACCAAAAGCTATGGATAGGCACCTATCACAGCATTTCAAACCTTTGCAGAGAAATTAAGTGCTCCGAAGAACAGCGGAGGAAGCAGTCCCCTCTTGCTCTAGACCCAGGATCAGCACCCTGTGGCTCCGAGCACTGCCACTGCTGCTGGCTCCTCTTGCGGCTCCAGCAGCTGCTGCCGCTTAAATAAAAGTTTCAATTCAGTTGCCTGCTGTTGAGCCAACTGAATTTAGTTTGTTGTTGAAGCAGCAGCAGCCAGAGCTGCTCAGCAGGCAGCTGTGGCAGGGAGCTGCCCCATGTGGGCGGAAGCCAAAGCCAACAGGAGAGCTGGGGGAAGGCAGCCAAGCCTGCTTCTGCGGGAGCCGCACAGCCCACCAAGTAGGAAGACATGGTGAGGCGGCCACCGCTGTAGAACTGTGCATGCTGAGGCCTTTGGGTGGGGGAAGTCGGTGCTCAAAGGGGTTAAGCCTGGGGATGGGGAGACAGGTAAAGCCTGGAGAGGAGGGTAACAACTTTCAAACTGGTACAAATCATTGAGTGCACAGTGCTTAAAAACAGGGCGATAAAAGCATGGTTTGATGTTATTAAGGTCTGTCTCATTCACATGCATTGCAGCTCCTGAAGGACTGATTTTGTAACTGAATTTGAAAAAAAATGGCTCTTCTTGCTAATTCGGTTGCAGACCCCTGCTGTAGACAGACCCCAATGTGCAAACTCAGATGACTTTACAAATTAAAATAAAGTTTTACTGCTTTTAAACACTTATCAGACTTGCAGAGCCGACCACACAGCTCCAGGAGAGAGAACTGGATTCCTTGGCAACCGTTGAAGTTGCCCAACTTACAATTGCTGTGACCTGTACAAACCCGGAGAAGGTAAATGGGAATGCACAACTGTCACAAAGGCATTAATGGAGGAGGAGTGAGCTCAGAGTGAGATTCCAGTCCCGGAGGAGTACACAGAACAGGAGTTGGGTCCAACAACTTTTCAGTCATAAAGCTGAGCATATGTAATCAGAAGTGAGTGAAGAAGGGATGATAAATATGGAGTCCCAGGAGGCCATTTTTACAGAATCCCCTTCCATAACAGAACCTAGCCCACTGAAAGTTCTGCAACTCTCCAACAGGAAGCATTATATCCTCACATTCCTCTCCACTGGAACAAAGCTATAATAATTAAGCACTGAAATAAGTTGCCTAGGGAGGTTATAGAATTTCCATCACTGGAGATTTTTAAGAACAAGTTAGACGAACACCTGTCAAAAATGGCCCAGATAATATTTAGTCCCGTCACAAGTGCGGAGAACCAGACTAGATGACCTTTAGACGTCCCTTCCAGTCACAGGATTCTATGATTGCTGAGCCCCTCCTAGCAGCTCAGACATGCATATGCTTTGGACAGTGCTATGTCATGCTATGTTCATGAGGCATACCAACAATTCACCCCAACCCCTCACCTGCCTAATCCAAACCATATTAGCCAGAGACACCACAGGTAATGCCAGTTACCACACTGAATGTTGATTAGACACACCTGCAGACAGTCCACAGGTTCACAGAGGTGAATAGATAAGAGAAGTCAGCAGTTAGCCCTAGCTTTTGGCATCCTCTATCTAGATGATCTGTGGTTACCACCACCCACGGCATTTCTCATCCCCATAGTCATGGGGGAGTGGGAAGAAACATTATCCACAGTCTACAAATAGAGAACGACCCCCAAACAGCTGAAGTGACTTGCCCACAAGCACATGGAGAATCTGTGCCAGAGCCAGGGACTGAACATCTCAAGCAGAAAGCCTCAGCATAGTCCCATCTGAGAGACAGGACAGGCTTAAACAGGATCTCACTGAGCTGTCTTGAGACCTCACTTAGTAGGACAGTCACCTGCTGTTCCATTGCATGAGCCCTCATATCACTGAGATGCCATCCTCTACTAGAAGTCAGTGGAGACAACAAGACAAACACAGACAATCTGGTGGCCATGCTCAGATGGTCAGCCCCCTTAGAGCTCTTTCATATTGGATACAATCAACACTATTTCTAAAAGCAGTGACAGAATGAAAGGCAGCAGCTGAAGCCAGGAAAATCAAGGGGGGGCTGCTAAGGAGAGTGAAGCCCTGTCAAGAGCTTAGCACCTCTCTATCATCATAGTCAACTCAGCAGAGAAGCCTGTAACCCCACTGCCTGCCTGCATTCCATAAAGCAAATAGTTGCACAGGCATAGTACTCCCTTTCCAAAGAGTTGCCCAGAGCACACCACCTTCCCTCCTGTCAGATTTGCACATAGCATTCAGAGCCAGAAGACTTCACTACTGTAATCCTTTACACCTGGGGATGAAAACACCATCCTCAAAAGTGCTACATTTAGTTGAACATGCAGCACTACAGGCAGCAAAGAGCCACTTCATATGCCAGCTTCCCAAGGGATACCAGAGCAAATTCAAGAGCTTGGTCCTCATCCTGCAAACGCTCCATGAGACTGACCCCAGCTAAATTCCTGCAAAGCATGAGAACCATTGCCTTCAAGAACAAAGTTTGTATATATGTAGGAAATACTTTCTTGACAACTATCCCACAAATCTGTAACTATCGAAAGATCAGAGTGACCACAAACCTCACTGTCTTCACAGCTAATGGCAAGCCTTGATTCGGTCTGTCTGCCCACAATACTACTACCTTAAGAACAAACACACACAGCCAGGTGCCACTGACAGGAGAAAGAAACATATATGGCTGTGTGCACACAGATGCATTCTGGGAAGTGCTCAGAAACCCATGTGAAAGATACCACACAGGAACCAAGGCAGATCAATAGGGGACGTGGGCCTTCCAACCCTTGGAGATAAAATAAAAGAAGAGCAGCACACTGTACACCCAGACAGCATGTTTTCCTTTCTGGTTCAAGAGAGCACCAAGTAATGGATCTAGACAGTTTCCTAGGAATTTCAGAGAGACCTATTCCTCTCTCTTCTCAGGCGTTTAACAAATACATATACTACACATAGTTACTATTTTGTTAAAATTAAATTTAAAACCTGTGTTAATTCAGCATGTTTCAGATGTTTATATGCACAAAAGCCAGGAAACTTAAGGCTATGGTTTCCATAGGAATAGAAGTAAAAGCACCAATGTTTGCATCTGTAAGGAGGGTTAACAAGATGAGTTACATATGCACAAAAACAAAAGAGTTTTTGTAAAAGCCTGGTTTCTTGACTTCAACCATAACTTAGCACTGTCCTTGTCTATTACATCCCAAAACATTGTATGCACCAAGTAGCTGTACTTAAGTTTACTCTGGTTTTAAAGAAATGATCTGTTTGAGGAAAACTGTCAATATGTAATAAGGGAAACACACCTGGAACCAGTCAAATGAAAAGCTAATTCTGGTGTCCGCACTACAAAGTGAGCTCATCGTGTATATACACTCAAGTGGGCAAACAAAAGTGGAGGAGACCAAAAACTCTTATGCAAATAAGAGAGACCGACTGACCACAATTTTTCAGATTCCTTTATGGCTTGCGAGGACAGTGATTTAAGTCAAAGGACAGTTTCCTCCTTAAAATCCTCATAACATCAGAACAACAGAGACAACTGGCTGGCCATCCTCAGATAACTGCCCCCTTTATAAATACACATTGGCCAATGTTTCTGAAAGCAGCTACTGGTTTTGAGTGCCCAATTTGAGATATCTTGAGTCCAATGCTCAGGGAAGCATTGCCTTCCGCTGGAGCCAGGAGCACAAGCCACTTCAGAGAATCTGACCCAAGGAGTCTCAAGCTGGGCACCAAAAATAAAGCATCCTCAAGTTTGGGGCTTTTTTGCTTTAACATCCTACCACCACCATATAGCTACTAAGTATTTAAGACAGTGTTTCCTCCCCCAAGATGGAATGGTGTCCCAGTATACCTGTTCCATATCCACTCACAGTATATCCCAGGGCAGCTGCCTCCCACTCATTTTCCTATCAGGCTGGAAATAAAACACATTTTTAAATATGACATACAGAAGGTCAGATCAGATGATAAAAATGATCCTTTCTGGACTTCTAATCTATGGTCATCCCACACACCTCTACTTTTCTTCTTCTTTTACTGGAGGCGTATAGCACCCTCTAGAATAAACAGAAAAGTCTGCATTGTGCTGGTAGTGCACCCAGTGTGAAAGATTCCATTGTATGTCCATTTTGGACATTAAAAAATTCTCTTTGGCTCAGTCCTGAGAATTATTAGCCGGCTGGTTGGTTTTTAACCTGAGCAAATTGGGCTCCAAAGCACTGGAGACTCGGGGGAGGGGAGGAGGAGTCTGAAAAATCTGCTATATCCTCATACATTCTATACATTCCTTATTTCCATTCTGAAAGAAGTTTCTGTGGCAAGGATGAAGCCACCCCAAGGTGAGTCAAGAAGCTGCTGTTCTGTAATCCCAGCCTTGCTGAGATGTGCCTGAAGGCAGGGAGACAGAGTTTGAGCATCTGGCCCCATCCAAGTCCATCGCTCCCAGTAAGCCACTACACAGGTAAGATATAAACTTCCCATCACAGAAGAAATTGAGAAAGTCAAAAGGAAAAAAAAACAACAATGCAACAATAAGACTGTGCAGTCAGAGTTAGGGAGAAAGACTGCAGAAATTAGAGATCCTATAGCAACTATAATATACTAAACATCAAGAAAAATACTTTGACGTTCACAAAGAACAAGAAAGAGGGATGGAAAAAAATACACCTTACATGCTAGCCTGAGAGGCCTAGAGTTGGCATGAAGTGACTTACTGTCACTGTGGAACCTGAACATTGCATGTTCTCACATTAGAAACTGGGGACTAGCAACCTTTCTGCTCAGCTATTAGAAACAACACATTGTGATTAAAAGTGCCAACAGCTGGTATGCAGCCTCCTCCACACACATGCACTCAGACCCCTCACCAGCCTACATATTTAAAAAACAGCTAAGCAGTTTTGCTCTCCCCATAGTTCCTGATTTCATAGTGAGGTTTACACCCACTGCCAGGTATTCTCTAGGGGTAAAAATACAACTCCCCAAACAGTAAAGGAAGGAGCTTTTGGCATAAAGACCAACTGCATCACTTTTTCCACAGAAAGGGGCCTTACAGTGATGGAGTGAATATTCCTAAATGCAGTTAACTAAAAATGCCATTCAAATGCTTACCTCCCCTTGAAGCTTTTTGGGGCCCAATCCCAACAGGTGAGGCATGCCTCCTACCAAGGGCACAGAACCCTCAATTCTCACTGACTTCCCAGGAAGCTCAAGGTGCTCACAATCCTGCTGGAATAGCCCCTGGGGAGCATTCTCCTACCTGACCATCAAGTTCCTGCCTTAAAAACCAAGAGCAGACTACAAAAGCTCCTCTGGGCATAACCACAACATCCATATTAAAATAAATAAATAAACAAACAGCTTTATACTATCCGATTGCTAGGCTGTATGCTAGATAATCCCATATAAGGATAGATCCAGAGGGATGGATGCATTGTCACATCACACAGAAAAATATTCTCTACCAACCTAAGACATCAAGAGAACCTGAGGGAGGGGGTTATGTTCGTGTTCTCTTTGTATCATGAGCTTTGCTCTCTTCCTCCCCCCATTCCTACTAGTGGGTTTTGTTCTTCTTTTTTGTATTTCTCTGAAGACTCATTGTTACAAAACAATGACAACAAGATGGCCTCTGACTCTCACTCACTTTTAGAAATCCGACCACAACCTCTTTTGGGCAGGTACTGTCTATCCCCAGGTGTCTGCAGAGACTTCGCACACTAAGACCCTGATGCCAAGCAGGGCCTTGGGGCCATCACCAATGTACTAAACAGAAGGCAATAATATCCAGTATACTGTGCCTTTGCTTTGCGGTCAAAGTTAACTCTGTTTTACCATTATTTTTTCAACCTTTTTCAAGATGTCATATCCAAATAGGCCAAATGTACCCATATGTGGGATTGTAACTAAATTCCCACAGATCCCTTGTGGCATTTGTTTACTTTCTGCACTTCAAGCACAGCCACTGGGCGCTTCCTGGCAGCTCTACCTCTGCTTCCATGTGGTAACACAAAGCTAGAGTAATCACCTTTCAAACGCTGCAGTGGAAGGTTAAATCTACCTCCCTAAAAGCAAGCTTACTTACTATTATTTAAAAGTAGTAATTAAAAATATCTTCTACTCATAAAAGATTCTCTTGATCTCCGGAAAGAACCTCAGTTTAGGCTCACCAGACTCAATGTTCCTTTAAGCTAAGACAACTTCAGAGAATGTCTTAGTGATACCTGCTTGCTTCTCCTGTACTCAACAAATCAAATCCACATTCCTTTATTAATGGACCACCAAGAACAGGAGCCCGAGCAATCCTTCCCTCCCTCTTTTTTAAGAGAAAATCCCTTCCTGATCAGTTGACAGGCAAGATACTAGCTCTTATCTTCAACAACTCAGGCCAGAATGCCACAGGTGCATGCAGTAGCACAAAGGCCCCAGACTCAAGAGTCTTTCTTGCTGCCTTCCAAGGCCAAGAATTTAGCCACTAACCTCTTCAAAAGAATTCATTTGCTCATGCAAACTCCTTTAGAAATAAGATACACCATTCCATAAAATACTTTATATCATCTATCTGTAAAATGTTATGTTACTGAGACATTATTATGGGGAAAATATTAAGAATCTCTCAAGGGATATTAATTTTACAAATTATGAAGCCACTATTGTAAGGAAAGAAAGGTAGGTGCTTATTTCTCACTCAGCTATGCAGCAATACAACTTCAGAAACAGAAGTTCCTTGACGCTGTCAATTGACTGAGCAACTAGCTAATTGCAAAAGATATGCATTATTATTGGATCAACAACACTGACAAAGGGCCCAGGAAACTACTGAAGCCTACTCCTGCTGAACACTGGTAGCTCAGAAAGGGCTTATTTCTGATGCAGGAGAGAGAATGGAAAGAAGGGTTAATGTAACTAGTTAAATAAGGCACAGTTTTCTTCACCCAGCAAACTGCTAATTTAGCACACTGGACCAACAAGAAGTCCTGTGGCACCTTATAGACTAACAGATATTTTGGAGCATAAGCTTTCAAGGGCAAAGACCCACTTTTTCAAGTGAATCTTTGCCCTTGAAAGCTTATGCTCCAAAATATCTGTTGGTCTATAAGGTGCCACAGGACTTCTTGTTTTTGAAGATACAGACTAACTCAGCTACCTCTCTGATACCTGTCACACTGAACCAGACAGTGACAAAGCTTAGTGACACCCTCCATAAACGGCATACCTTTGTCACATACTACAGAAAAATGGTGCAAGAAGTCTCACAATTTCAGAGAGAGTCAAGATAGTTAATTGTTAACACAGATACAATAACCCCTGAAAAGGGGCTGATGCTTTCCAGGACATATCACAACCAATGGCTGAGATGATGTTAAGAAAATAAGACAGCAACAGTTTCAAGCCATGATTTGCAAACCCCAATGAATGAAGAACCAGTTTTATACTATCTTTTATTTGGAAACATTTTAAAGTTTTGCTACATGAAGTGTCCACAGAGGTTCTGCTGGGATATAATCCTAATATTACAGAATGCTATATTATGATACTTTATGCTCTCAAAGTACTAAATAGTCATTATTCACTAACCTTAACCAAAGCTCTGTTATGTGCACATGCCTCCTTACACAAAGGGAAACCAAGGCACACAGTGTTCCAGGGACACATCCAAGGCCCCAGAAGGAGTTGTTGACCTTTCTTTAGCAAGCGATTTTAAATAAATCTGACTAAATGAACAACATTTTAAGCTATGATGTCTCAAAACTAAAAGGAAAAAAAGTATTAAGATTCAGTACTAGAAGATAAATTTCTCTACCAAGTCAGTGAGAAGGCCACCTAAGTATGACAACTGTTTTTGGAACTAAAAGAGAGGGAACAGCAGTTTCTACAAGTGAACCAGCCAGTTTTGCAAAAAGCAGACTCTAAAGCATTTATGGTGCTGGGCAGCCCAAAATTAATTCCCTTATGGAGAACAACATGACAGAGATAATACATGAATGAAATAAACAAGAAACTGAAGACAAAGGAACAGCTGATTTTTTTTTTACCTTTAAGGTGGATGTGACTGAGAGTGTGAGAACAATGTTAACTTGCTGCTGAAGGATTACATGAGCGCTGCTCAACTTTCCCTCTCATAAGGTTATATTCTAAACAACCTGACACCACAACAGTTCAGCAATTTGAGCATTGCCACCTGTCAAGCATTTGTAAAGGAAAAGCTTTGAAATAGAGAGGCAGTCTGGGAGCACTATAACACTCAGGCCATCCCCAAAGATATCACTATCAATGAGGCCAGCAATTGTAGAGTAGCAAATCGCAGCCTTCTGCGCAGACACATGGGATAACCTTGCATGATCACCATTCAACCTGTTCTGCTACTCTACTAACAGGAACCAATCGCTCTTTAGATCCAAAAGAGGAGCACCAGGAGATGGAGTAGACAATGTTTTTTGCAAAAAGTACCTCAGCTCACTCAAGAAATAAACCATGCACTTTCCATGACAAAGTTAGTGAAAGAATCTCCCAGATCAAAGGTTAACAGCATCCCAGCAAGGTCACCTCTCTGCGCCACCCACAAAGAGTCCATGTACTCATCCTCAGCTCCTAACTTTACTTTGAGTTTAGTGGAATAGTCAGGAAAGTAAATCTACAAACAGAAAAACTTAGCTGTTAAATGTGTCACTAGGCATTAATATCAGCTGATTTCCTCTTCCTCGCCATACACTGTCTCTCTGACTTCTCAAAAATGTTTACCCTAAGATCTGCACTGATCAACATTAAAGAGTCTATTCCAATTACCAGTAAAGTCACTGGTAAAGATAGAGAATTCCACAAAGCAATCATCAAAATGATCAGAATTAAAGCTGTGTAACATAACCATTAGCTAATCATGAGATGACTGCAGCATGAATGAGATGTGACTTTAATGTGCCGGTGATGCCATTATATTGTGACATGGCTGCAATGTCAAAATAGATCAGTGTCTGTTTTGCATACTGCAGGAGAGGCACAAAAGATCACACATGGCAGCTTACAGTAGGAAGGGCTGCTCCTTAACACCCTTCGTTTATTTCTCCTAATCAGTACAATGTGCAAGATGACCTTGCTTGCCATAGGTCAGCTGGCCGGAACCCCTTAAAGAGGATACCTGGCCTTCGAAGGGGTTCCTCTGCTAGCCTTAGAGTTTTAAGACTTAATTATGAATTTGCTTGACCATATTTCTACCCGAAATGCAGACTAGACCCCAGGACCGCTGCACCACCGATCTTCTCCTGGCACAGCCACTGAGCAGCTCTGCCACGGGAGCGTGCGGACTCCACGCATCGGTACAAGGCCACTCTCCCCCCACGCTCCTCAGGCAGCCGGGTGCCGACAGCTGGCAGAACAGCGGATCGTTCCGACTACTCGCTGGCGAAGGACGACGCGAAGTCCGCTCGGCTGCCCCCGGCCCCCAGCCCGGACGGCCGCTCCTACGCTTGGCTCTGCGCTCACTCCGGAGCCCACCGCGCCCGCGTCCATCCGCAGCGCGCTCCTCAGGGGCCCGGGCTCACGGGGGCAAGGGCCGCACGCTGCCAGCCGGGCCGGGCCGGCCTCACTGGGGCTGCAAGTGCAGCGGCCTCCCGGCGGCTCTGGCCGGGCCCGCACCCCCGCGGCCCCAGGGCGCGCGCCAAGCCCCGCGGCAGGGGGAGGAGGGGCGGGGGCGGGACGGCCGCGCGGCCCCGGCCAGGTAACAGTCCCAGGCGGCGGGCCGGGGGCGGCGGGGGGCGGAGCGCTGGACGCCGGCCACAACTTCTCCGGGGGAAACGGTCCCGCCTCCCTCCGGGCGACCGCTGCCGGGCCGGGCCGGGCCGGGCCGGGGCGCGCCGCCCCCTCAGGGGCGACCCACGGGCCGGGCCGCAGCCCAAGGACGGGGCCCTCGCCACGGCCGCGCCGCGCCTCCCCTCAGCTCCGCTCGCTCAGCGGGCGGCCCCCGCGCCCGGGCCGGCGCCGCAGACGAAGTTGGGCGCAGAACTTACCTAAAATGGCTCCTGCGGCAGCCCCCGCCGAGCCAGCTATTATTTGGTGAAGTTTAGCCAGCCGCCCCGCGCGCGCAGCCTAGCCTGGCCCGGCCCGCCCACACGGCGCCGCCACTGGCCCTCGGTCGGCCCGCCCGCCTGCCATTGGCCGGCCGGCCTGTCAGCCACGCGCGGCCTCTCGCAAGCTTGGGTGCAGCGCGCGGATGGCTCTCTCCATTGTGCTCCTATTTGCATGGATGTGATCGCTGCTGGGATTGGCTGGGCCGGAGCCGCGCGCCCCCCGCCCCCCCGGGCCGCCCCGCTCCGCAGCCCCGGCCCGCGCGGCGCTGCTTCTGGCCCCTCTGGGCGCCAGCTCGGGCCTCGCCGGGCTCGGGGCGCGGCGCCCCCGTTCCCGGCCCCCCGCCGATGCAGCGGGGTGGGACTGGCTCCCGCCGGGCCTGTCCAGCTGCGCTCCACGTCCGCCCTCGGTGCCCGGATGTGCCGTTTCCTGCGCAGGGGGAGCCGGGCACGTGCCGGTCGCCTGGGGCTGCGAGTCTCCAGGGGGCTGTGGGGCGGCTTGCTGGGGGCATCGTGACTCCCGCCGACCCCGGGCTGCCGTGCGGGCTCGTAACGTGCAGAGCGAGGCCGGATTCATCGCTGCTGCTCAGTAGCTGGGTCATTAAAACAGCACTAGGGTTCCATGAAACCTTAATGCGTGAAATAAGCAAGGCTGAGCCTTTGGCCGTCTGCGAGTCTCCTCTCTGCCAGCGTGCTCCAAGCAGGGCACTGCTCTTTGTTACACTTGTCACAGGGATGGTGCGAAGTACTCAGCTGCAGGGCTCTGAAATCTTCCCAAGCACCACTCAGAATGCTGCCCAATCCCACCTTCCAGGACAGCAGGGATGCCACCAGGCCTTGTAGTAGCTTTGAGCACAGACAGCCATAGGTGAACTGCAGGTGTCTTTGGAACAGGGTGTGACAGCATCTGTGATGTCCTGAATCAGAAAAACGTGGTCTTCATCCCTCCTGTCTTTCACCTTCTTTAATTTCCTTTGGTTTTGGTGTAATTAAAATCTCTCTAGCAGCGAAGATAGTGCAGGTCTCTGTCCCCTCCAGTGCAAATTTGTAAGAGCCTAAGAGGGTGCATGGAGGCATGCCCCCCTGTTCATGAGATTCAGCAGGTTTTCATTCAGTGCCTCTGTGATTTTGAATCAGCATTGGAACGGATCTCAGGTCATCATGCTCAAATCAGGGAAAACCCCAGTTAAATCCTCCTAGCCAAGACTTCGATGAGCTTGACCTTAAAAAGCTTTTGGGATGAGGATTTTACCGCCTCTGTAGGTAAAACAGTCCAGTGCTTCACCAGTCTCCTAGTGAAATAGTTTTTCATTGTATCCAACCTTGGCCTTCTCCACTGCAACTTGGGACTGTTGCTCCTCATTCTGTCATTTGCCACTAGTCCTCCTCACCTCCACTCCTCTGCGCAACCTTACCTCCTGGGAGCCTCTGCAGTTCCTGATAAATACTACAATCTCTAAAGACTAACAGAATGATTTATTCAGGTATGAGCTCATCACTGAATAAATTATTTTGTTATTCTTTAAAGTGCTACATGTCTGCTGTTCTGCTAGAGTTCAGACTAACACGGCTACCTCTCTCTTACTATACTACAACCTCTGTGATGCAGCTCACCCCCGATACTGTCCACTTTCTGCTGGTTTCTCTTTCTCTGGCTTGTTTTTTCCAAGTGGCACTTGTGTCTCCCAGTGAAGGGCCCAGAACTCATCAAACTTTCTTGTTTTCTCTTAGGGAGAGACTATCCTGATTTTCAGTTGTCATTCAATGAAAACAGCACCACTGAGTGCCAAGCCTATAGAGGTGTTTAACACCTTGTTCTACACCTGCTTGGCTTTCCTTAGTGGTAGAGAAGTTCCCATACCAGTACATCATAAATGTGACTACATGTACCTTTTTCAGTGCTGTCCCAAGGCATTCTGCGTACCACTATATCACAACTGGCCCTATCATCTAACTTGAATTGACTCCCTCTGTGTATTGCAGAATATGATATTCTCTCTTGGGTAAATCATACCATACAACTCGCTGCTTGTTTTCAGTATGATCAGGTAAACTGGAACAGCACTGTTCCAATCAGCCTTGATTTTTCGTCAGCTAGTCCCATACGCTAGGGTTGCCAAAGAGCTGGGAATCCAAACAATCGCTTGCTTCATTTATTGCTGAAGTTCATATTAGCTGTTTATTTGCACAATAGACATCTTGTAAATATGTATATTATAAAACTTAACACAGATTATTAAAAGTGACTCAGATATGCAAAATGAGGCTGGGAAAAGCACTGGAAAAGAGAGCTTAGGGAATCACCATGCATTGGCTGGGGCTAAGTTAGGGAACATCTCAAGAGCTCAGCTGATCTTTGGATTAGCTCCATTGGTGGCACCTGGCTTTGAGTTACTCAGGCCTTAGAAAAGCTTCGTGAGACATTGTAGGAAATCTGCTGGGGATCATGTACCTGAATAATAACCACATTTCTAAAAGATATACTTAAGGCAGAGGAAAATTGTGATACCCTTGCTCATCTTAAACTCATAAATTCCCACCAGATCCTTTGCTGTGTAAATAAGAATATCGACCAAAACTAGGGTGGTGGTATTACCTCTGCATTGTTGAGACTACTGTTAAATTACTACTCTGTCCAGTTCTGGTACCAGCACTTTAAAGAAGATGTTGCAAATCTGAAGGTTCTTGTAAAAAGAATCACAAGATTGGTTTGAGATCTGGAAAACCTGATTACCAAGAGCAATTTGAGAAGCTCAAGCTCTTCAGGTTATCAAAGAGAAGAATTAGAGGTGACTTGATGATAGTCTTTTAATAATTACAGAAGGAAAAATATTTCTGAAAACAGAGAGCTGATCTATCTAGCCTGTGGTTGCTAGTGAGAATCCTCATAAGGCTGGGAGGTTACCTGCAGGAAAGAATAGGCCTGTCACCTAGGGCCTTCTAGAGTGTGGCATCATGATTTAGGATAGGCTGTAGGTCTTTAATGATGTGTTGCAGTGAAAACAAAAAAGCAGTCCAGTACCACTTTAAAGACTAACAAAATAATTTATTAGGTGATGAGCTTTCATGGGACAGACACACCTCTTCAGATCATTGCCATACCAGAACAGACTCAATATTTAAGGCACAGAGAACCAAAAATAGTAATCAAGGCTGACAAATCAGAAAAATTATCAAGGTAAGCAAATCAGAAAGCAGAGGGGCAGAAAGAAGTGGGAGTCAAGAATTAGATAAAGAAAAGTATGTAAAAGAACCCCTCTAATGAGCCAGAAAATTGTCATCCCGGTTCAAACCATGTGTTAATGTGTCAAATTTGAATATAAAAGAGAGAGTTCGGCAGCCTCTCTTTCCAAATGGCTGTGAAAAATTCCTTTTCAGTAAAACACAGACTTTCAGGTCATTAACAGAATGACCCACTCCATTAAAGTGCTGGCTGACAGGTTTGTGAATCAGGAGTGTTTTTATGTCTGTTTTATGCCCGTTAATTCTTTGTGTAAGAGAGTTTGAAGTCTGTCCAATATACGAAGCATGTGGGCATTGTTGGCATATGATGGCATATATGATGTTAGCTGAGGACCATGAGAGTGTGCCTGTGATTCTGAGAATAACCTGGTTAGGTCCAATGATGGTATCTCCAGAAGAGATATGTGGACAAAGTTGGCAACGGGGCTTGTTGCAAGGAAAAGTTCCAGTATTGGTATTCCTGTGGTGTAGTCTGTGATTGTTGGTGAGAATCCTCATAGGGTCAGGAGGTTGTCTGCAGGAGAGAAGAGGCCTGTCACCTAGGGCCTTCTGGAGTGTGGCATCCTGATTAAGGATAGGTTGTAGGTCTTTAATAATGCTTTACAGTGGTTTGAGTTGGAGGCTGTAGGTAATGACCAGTGGTGGTCTTGCTTTTTTGGGCCTGTCTTGGAGTAGCTGGTCTCTGGGTATTCATCTGGCCCTGTCGATTTGTTTTTTTATTTCTCCTGATGGGTAATTCAGGTTTATGAATATTTGGTAGAGATCTTGTAGTTTTTGGTCTCTGTCAGTAGGATCAGAGCAAATGCGACTGTACCTAAGGGTTTGACTGTAAACAGTGAATCTAGTTGTGTGTGCAGGATGGAAGCTAGAAGCATGTAGGTAAGTATAGCGGTCAGTGGGTTTCCAGCAGAGGGTGGCACGGATCAGGCCATCCTTGATTTGTACTGTAGCATCCAGGAAATGTATCTCACATGGAGTAGTGAAGGCATAAGTTGATGGCGGGGTGCAGATTGTTAAAGTCTTTGTGGAATTCTTCTAGTCTCTCTGTACCATGGGTCCAAATCATAAAGATGTTATTGATGTATTGTAAGTAGAAGGAGGGGTAATAGGGAACAAGAGCTGAGGAATCGTTGCAGGTCAGCCATAAATATATTAGCTTTTTGTGGGGCTATGCGGGTGCCCATAGCAGTGCCACTAATCTGGAGGTATAAGTTGTCCCCAAATTGGAAATAATTGTGGGTGAGAACAAAGTTACAGAGGTCAGACACCAGATTGGCTGTGGTGACATCAGGGATGGTATTCCTGATCGCTTGTAATCTGTCTTCGTGTGGAATATTAGTGTACAGAGCCTCTACATCCATGGTGGCAAGGATGGTGTTGTGAGGACCTTTTCCAATGTTTTGTAATTTCCTCAGGAAGTCAGTTGTATCTCAGAGATAGTTGGGAGTGTTGCTGGTATAGGGTTTGAGGAGGGAGTCCACATAACCGGATAATCCAGTGGTAAGGGTGCCAATACCCAAAATGATAGCATGTCTGGGGTTTCTAGGTTTGTGGATTTTGGGAAGTAAATAGAATGATCCAGGCTGGGGCTCAGATGGTGTGTCTGAGTGAATAAGGTCCCGAGTAGCAGCAGGGAGTTCCTCAAGTAGTTGTAATTTCTTTTGGAATTCCAAAGTGGGATCAGAGGAGAGAGGTCTGTAAAATTTGGTGTTGGAGAGTTGTCTGGCTGCCTCCTGTTCATAGTCTGACTTATTCATAATGACAACAGCACCCCCTTTGTCAGCAACCCTGTTCCAGTGGTTTGCACTGGGAGCTATAGGTAATGACCAGTGGTGTTCTGTTATTGGCTTTTTTGGGCCTATCTTGGAGTAGTGGGTTTCTGAGTATTTGTCTGGCCTTCTCAATTTGTTTTTTTACTTCTCCCAGTACGTAATTCTGGTTTATGAATGTTTGGTAGAGATCTTGTAGTTTTTGGTCTCTGTCAGTAGGATCAGAGCAGATGAGATTGTATCTACTATTGGACAGCGAACGAAAACTACAAGATCTCTACCAAGCATTCATAAAACTCCTCTTCTTTTCTCCACTGTCTCTCTTTCTCTCTGCCAAACATTCCTGAACTCTCTGCGTTTCCCTGGGTCCTCTCTTCCCCCACTCTGTTTGGAGCGTTCTGTCTCCGAAGTAATTCCTAACCAGCAGCAGTTCATGTAAAGCAGGAGTAAGGACCCTGTTTTGGGTTCAGGGCCCCCAACCCACATAAAAATCAGTTGGGGGCTGCATAAAAGTGACAAACCAAGAAAGAAAATAAACCCCACAAAACCCTCACTGATGTGGCCCTGACTGAGACACCTCACCCGCCTCACGCTCCAGAGCCACAAGCAGGAGAGTGAGGGAGTGAGATTCAGAGCTTCCCACATGCCAGATTAACTCTGGGGGCCTGGGGTGGGACCAAAAATGTGGGGTTCCCTGTGCAGGAGAGGGCTGTGGAGGAGCAGGAGGAAAGGCGCAGGAGCAGGTTGGGGGTGGGTGTTTGGTTGGGAGAGAAGGTGCTGGAGTACGTTGGGGTGGGTTTTTTGGTTCAGGGTAGGAGGGGAGTAGAAGTGGATTGGTGGCAGTGAAGTGTTCAGGAGTGGGCTGGAGGTGAGGAATGTGGATAGGAGGGAGGGTACAAGAAACAATGGCTTTTGCTTGTCTGTGATATTAGCCAACTCTCTGACTGCTTTGGTAGAGCAAACAGCTGCAAACTGTCTATATTTTGGGTATTTATTACGTATTTCACTATTAGCTGAACACACTGAGCTATGAAGTTTTCCACTTCTTGTGCACTTACTCTGAAATGCTTTGAGGTTAGCCTTGAAGTTAGCTTTGAAGTTAGCTTGTTGTTTCAATGGCACACCATTGGTAGTGCTCCTTCTTCCTTCCCCCATCTTTTAATGTCCCTTGTTGGTGGCTGTCCCTTTCACCCTCTGTTCAGTGACTCATTTCTTCCCTTTCCTACTGTCCCACATTGAGCTCTGCATGCAATGTGAAGCCTGCAAACACCTGGGGAATGTTTCTTACAAAGTGAGACCTCTGAACTGTGGGAGGCAAGGGAGTGCCCCAGGGTGAGGAATGTTTCAAACCAGATTGGACAACGCTCTGGAGAACAGACTGTAGAAAACAACCCTGTACCGGCTCCAGAGGGGAAAGTACTAGGAGAAGGCCTGTATTATCAGTGCATTCTGGAAATCAAGCCTCAGGTGATAATGAATGCCTCTACATAAGAAGAGTTTCTTGAATACATCAGGAGCTGGAGCTGGCAGAAACACCAGCTGGGAGGAAGAGCTGGAGAGGAAAACAAAAGACAGGCGCAATCTGAAAAGTCAGAAACTGTCCTAGAAGCTGTAAAATGACATGTTATAAATGTTAAAAGTCATTGCTCTAAGAGCCCTGAGGCTATGAGAAAGTCCAAATCTAACTTCAAAGCATTTCAGAGTAAGTGAACAAGAAGTGGAAAATTTCATAGCTCAATGTGTTCAGCTAATATATTATTCTGATCTTATTATTAACATATTACTAACATTACCCACAAGCAAATGATCAGGCTAGAAAGTTGTACAAACAGCCAAGAAAATCCTATGGCAGCAAAATCCATTGGTTTGCCTTCTATTATTTGTGTCAAAATGTATGGAGAAAAACAATAAAGCAGTCCAGTAGCACTTTAAAGACTAACAAAATAATTTATTAGGTGATGAGCTTTCATGGGACAGACCCACTTCTTCAGATCATAGCCATACCCGAACAGACTGTATGGAGAAAAAGAATGGACAGTTCCAGATGATGCAAAGAAAAAGAATTAATTGCCCAGACTAACTGTGACTAGGGCCAAGAGAGGAGAGTTCAGTAAAAAATGTTTATTTCTCAGAAAGAACAATCAACAGATCAAACTCTATAGCTATTGGATACAGAACTCCAAGTATGCGAGGGGCAACCATCTTATTCTGTATCCACAAAAATGATGAGAAGTTCTGTGGCACCCTGTAAACTAACAGATTTATTGGAGCACAAGCTTTCATGGGCAATGACGCACTTTGTCAGTTGCATACATTTTGTCTTTGCCCACAAAAGCTTCTGGTCTAATAAATCTGTAAGTCTAAAGGTGCCACAGGACTTCTTGTTGTTTTTACAGAACTGCAAGATTCCAAACCGATTGGAATCATTGCAAACAAGAGACATCCAGGTGAATACGTCATTATGAGTTTGGGTGAATATAATCAGAAACAGGACAATTCAGAGACACTTAACAGACCGATGCATACCAAACTTCAAAGAGAGTGTAAATTTTGTACATGGCAGGGATGTAAACCTGAAATGGGGAGATGTAGTCGAATGCTAAACTGTATTGCACTGTTCAGCCCCTAGATGGTGACATGTGCAACACAACTTATCTGAGCTTACAACAGCTGTGCCTGGCAGTGCATATCTTCTAATGAACAAAGTGTGATATCTCTCTCTACAATGGAAGCTCAGTAGCCAGTTCGTAACTGGTAGAGGACTCTGACCTGAACCCTACCGTGTACAAGCTAGAAGGAAAAGCCCTGAGCAATATAGCTGGTGTGGACTGGAGGTTCAGGGTAAGAGCCAGCTGTTAGGGGTCTGAAATCTGAGGCTTCTAATGAAGAAGGAAATAAGAAGCCTCACCCACTCTATCCCCCGATCCCACCTGGTGCTATCATGGTAAGAACTGGTCACTCCCATGGAGAGCTAAAAAAAGTTATTGTGCCTAGAGAGAGAGGAGAAACAGAGACGCTCAAGACAGACAAATGTCCCAGCAGGGAAAATAGAGGAAGGCATGGGGAAGACCTTCCTTGTGATTGAGCCGGGCTTGCACCAACAAAGCAGCCAAATAACTGCACCCAGGGATGGCCGGATGGACCCAAGCAAGCTAGCTAGAGGCTATGACACTTCAGTGATTCAACCATCCTGTGAACCACAGGACCACAATGGGGAGACAGTGACTTGAGGTGAAAGGTGAAATTGAGGCAGAAGCTTCCTGAAAGCAATGGTAGACAATGCCATCATGTCACGGGGCCCATTTACAATAAATACAGTGGGGTCCTTTGGCCTATTTTGACTTCTCTCTTAAAACTGTACCTGGGACACCCATCCTTGTAGTCTCTAGATCACGTGGCCTACTGAGATGAAGGGAGGCAGCCCAGGAAGGCTGCATAGTGGGGGTGGTTCATTCACAACTGGAAAAGACAGAAACTCAGTGCTAAATTCAAGTTCTAGCTCATTCCAAGCACTGCTGTGCCTGTGGCATCTGGACAGGACAACAGCCAGGGAGATTTCAAGTATCTGTCTAATATACAGTATGCAAATTCCTAAGGTTAGCACAGGTGTCTAAAGCTCCACTTCCTCCAAATGTACATCGCTACTTGGTTTTAAGGCCCTGTGCGTAGCAGAAAGAACCACTCAGTGGCTGGATCGCAGAAATACATCAGAGGGTGGCCATAGGCGTGTTGGCAGTCACAAGTCTGTGAGAGCCAGCAGACCCATACATTGCTGGGAATTGTCTGGCTCCAGAACGTGGATTTCGACTGACCTTGGAGAGAGGGGAAAATGGATCTAACACTAGGTTCACATGCCAGCTGATGTGCCAGTGAAGGATGCTGGCTGGAGAGCCCTCAGGATGGATGTCTTCTCTCCACAGGGAGCTCCTCCAACCCAGAGAAGGGCCATCAGTCTTGATTTTAGCTGCCAACCACTGGTCTTTTGTTTGCTAAGAAAAATACAGAGTGGTGCCATATGTGAGTTTGCTCTTCGGGATAACAACCCGAGCGCCTTGCCTTTTCTAGAAAAGTTAGTACTTTACTAGAGCAACCACAGATTTCCTAAGTGGGTAGGGTAAGCCTCCTCTGTACCGTAGCTCTTAGGCTGATGCTGTCACCAGTGCAGCTGTGCTGTGGTACTAATTATTTTATGGTAGACATTGCCAAAGAGGCCTCAGCATAGTTCCAGCTCATTTCCCTTATTTGAACATTACCAGCTGGTGGCTTTGTGCTGGCTCAGATGCTATCAGGTGGGAGAACAATCTCCATGGTCGACATCCATCCCACTGCTTGAATCATGTCCAGTGGAACTGGCTAGTCAGAGTGCCAGAACCTATTGTGACTGAGAAGAGTCCTGCACTGGGCCTGGGAAAAGGTGGTCAGCTGATCTGAGAAGTCTTTTCTAGTCATGTCTCTATGATTGAACGATTTGGGGCATGGCCCTGCTGGGCTGGATTCAGGCAAGAGCGCTCCAGGCAGAAGGCTGCACCTATTCCCACAGGCCAGCCTTCGCTGTGGGCAAGGGGCTCCCTCCAGACTGTTATACAATGAAACTGAAGCAAGATGTTGCCCTGATTTGTCCCTGTCTCTCTGATCACCCCAACAGCTTACCTAACACAGGGATGAGTCCCCAGTGCCACTGAGGGGCTGGCTAGTTCCCATCACCCCTCCACACCACTCCCTCCATTGCTACCCAGGAGGGAGGGGTGCTCTGAGAGACAGACAGCAATGAACAACTCCCCACCCCCACCTCCACCCGGTTTGGTTTGGAGCAACAACTCCTGCCTTAGGTCTCCTTTCAGCCGAGCTCTGTTCGACACTGCTGTCAGCCTGCTGCTGGGGACTGGGTGTTACTAAATCCCAGTAAGTCCCAGAGAGCCCTGGCTGGACCAGGTGTGCCTGCCCTGTTCTGTGATACCCCCACATGTCCATTCCAGATTTCACTCCCAGCTTACCTGCCACCCACCAGCCCCAGTTTCCACCTGGGCATCTGTCTCTGCTCCAGCTCTGGTTTGTCGTGTGCTGAGGTCAGGCAGCTCCCTTTCTCTGGGCTACTCAGCCCAGCAGGGGGAGCACTGACAGCACTGACAAGAATCCGGCTCTCTGGTGCCCAGCTCCATCCTGAGCTGCAGTACAGGGAAACCCTGCATAGTCCTGCACCCTGAGGCCGGTGCCTGCTCAGGGGAGTACAGGCGGTGCAGTTGTACAGTTCCAAGTCTCTCTGGAAGCTGTGGGACAGTGAGGGCTCCAGGCCACATGGGTATAAACTGATCATGAACCAGTTCAGGCTGGACACCAGATGACTGTTTCTAAGAGTGGTTCTGGAAGTCAGGTGGAGCCCAGGGAGTGTTTCTCCCCGCCCCTGCCACTCCCAGTGCATCTGGTTTGTCTGGTTGGGTCTCGTTCCTCTGATGCTTCAGAGATGGCCCTAGCTGGGGCTGCGGCTGGGACTGAGCACTCTCTCTCTCAGGTGCTTGGCTGCATAGAATCACCCGGCTCACATGTCTGGGGTCCATCCAATCATTTCCATGTACAGGGTCCGGAAGGGATTTCCCCTGGGTGAGACTGGCGGCATTTCACCTTCCTCTGCAGCGTGGATGCTGGGTCACTTGCTGGGACGTTTGGGTCTCTCTCAGGTAATCCCTTCATGGCCATTGCGGGGGCCTCAGGCACTGGTGCGCCTGGGTTCCTCCTGCTCACTGCCTGTATCACATTGAAGCCCAGCCTCCTACGGGCTGTGACACCTGAGCCCCAGGTAGGCTGTGGTTTAGTGTGCAGTTGTGGTGGCCTGTGCTATGGAGGGGGTCGACTAGATAACCTGGCGTTCTCTTCTGACCTAAAACGCTATATGCACACTCAGGTTGTTCAAAGGCTACATGGGGCATATGTCCATGGGGCTGGCAAAAGCCTACACAAAGTCTCAGCCCCCTGCCAAAGCTCAAGCCCTGCTCCAAAGCAGGAGGCATTTCAGAGAATAGGGTGCTAAAATTTTAACAGGGCAAAACAGTGATCGGCTTCTGCTGCCGCTTTTGGCCTGCCTAGTTAGCTGGTAGCTGGGGCCTTGGCAGTTTCTGTTAGAAGAAGTGCACCAGTATTTACTAATTCCATTGATTCACATTTTGCAGTTGTGGTTCCTTTTTTAATTTTTTTTCCACAGCTTGCTGTTTGTCAGAAATATTCAACAAACAAACTAGGATCCTTTCTTTTTTTAGAACATGGTCTCCCAAACCAGAGGGGTGTGCCCCCTGGGGGGCATGAAGAAATTCCAGAGGGGGGCACAAGGCAACCCCCCCAGTCATTCCTTCCCACCTGAAGGAAAAGTCAGCCCTTGCATCCAGCTCTTAGCTACTGCCATTTCACGTGGGTGACCCAGCACAGCCGCTATAAAAAGCAGGCAGCTGGCGAAGGCTCACATGGAGCTAGCTGCCTCCTACAAAGGTGAGTGAGTGGGGGTTGAAGGGAGAAGGAGGAGGGTGGAGTTACACTAGGAGCTGGCTGTGCCTGGCTTTGGGGAAGGGGAGGTGCTCAGGCAGGTGGCTGACAGGTGGCTGGGGTAGCTGGCCTGTGGTAAAAAAGAGGTGGGGGGGCATGAGGGATTCTCAAAAATCAAAAGGGGGAGGCATGATGCCAAAAAGTTTGGGAATCACTGTTTTAGAGGCACCAGAACATTAGCAGTAAAATTCTCCTCAAGATTTGTGTCTCAGAGCATGTCTTATGTATCATCCCTGGCTAGAAAGCCACCATAGCACAGAGCTGCTGTGATTTCTGCTGTTGGGGTCTGGTCAAGTGGTGTATAGCAAACCCATTGCCTATATTCATTTGTTTTATCCAGGCTTCGCTTTTAAAGAGAATTTCTCCAGAGTAAACATGTAAAATTCTCTTTCTGTCAAGTACTCCATAGTGATTAGCCATAAAGAAATGAAAACCACTTTTTAGCTCATCCGCTCTCTTGGCTAGCCAGACTTCTTGCTCAAATTCCAGAAGTCCAAACTGCAAACCCAATTTCCCCCCAGTCACAGACAGTCTGCACTTCAGCCCAGTTGGGCGGTTCAGTTTGAGATCCCCTGTTCCTTGTATAATTAGCATGTCTAGACTAACAACTAATGTTTGACAAAGCAAAGCAGCAGAAATGTAGCACTTTAAAGACTAAAAAAATGATTTATTAGGTGATGAGGTTTTGTGGGACAGACCCACCTCATCACATCAATCTCATTTCCAATACAGACTGACATTTATAAGTAGAGAGGACCAAAAAACAGAACAAAAAAAATGCAGTAAAAACTGGCAAATCAAATAGGATTGAAGGAAGGGGGTGGGGGGTGTTAATTGTCCTGTCTGAGATAATTATAATTATGGGCATCACAGGAAGGGAAGCAGTCCTTGTAACGCGTGAGGTAGTTGATGTCTCTGTTCATACCACATGTTAACAACCTGCATCATACCATCAATCTCGGCCTTGGGTATTCCACACAAGAAATACATTTCCTGAATACCACAGTACAAATTACTGATGGCCACATTGACACCAACCTTTACTGGAAAGCCACTGACTGCTACACTTACCTACATTTCTCCAGTTTCCATCCAGCTCACACCACATGATCCATCATTTACAGTCAAGCCCTCAGACACAATTGCATTTGCTTTGACCCTACTGACAGAAACCAAAAACTACAAGACCTCTAACAAGCATTTATAAAACTGAATTACCCACTGCAAGAAGTAAAAAAACAAATGGACAGGGCCAGACAAACACCCACAAAGCAGCTACTTGAAGATAGGCCCAAGAAGATCAACAACAGAACACCACTTGTCATCACCTACAGTCCCCAACTCAAACCCCTGCAATGCATCATTAAAAATCTACAGCCTATTCTGGATCAGGATGCTACACTTGAGAAGGCTCTCGATGACAGGCCTGTCCTCTCCTATAGACAACCTCTTAACCTGAGAAAGATTCTCACCACTAATCACAGGCTACACCACAGTAATACGAATCCTGGAACTTTTCCGTGCAACAAACCCCGCTGCCAACTTTGTCCACATATTTATTCTGAGGATACCACCACTGAACCTAACCATGTTAGTTACAAGATCAAAGGCACATTCTTGTGCACTTCAAGCAACTTTATATATGCTACTGTGTGCCAACAATGCCCTGACACACTGTACGTTGGACAGAATGGGCAAAACCTTTGCCAAAGTATAAATGGACACAGAGCAGACATCAAGAGACTCCATACACATAACCTGGTCAGTGAACACTTCAATGGAGTTGGCCATTCTGTTAAAGACCTGAGAATTTGTGTCCTGGAACAAAAAGAATTTAACAACAGATTAGAGTGAGAGATTTGTGAGTTAGAGTTCATATTCAAATTCAACACATTAACATGTGGTATGAACAGAAACATCAATTACCCCATGCATTACAAGTAATACTTCCCTTCCTGTGATGCTTGTAATTATCTTAGACAGGACAATTCACATTCCCCCACCCCTCACCCCCTTCCTTCAGTGCAACAGTGCAATATGATGGATGAACAGTGGAATCTAACACGGTTGTGCTTTTGTCCCTACCCTCTTTGGCATATTCTTCTCTGTTCTGCTAAATTGTGTATTTCAAAACTGACGTAGTGATGTATTTCTCCACACTAGATTTGATGGCTCTCTCTACAACCTGGCAAGACTCAAGGCCAAAACTAAGGTCAAGAAAGTCCTTATTAGGGAACTCCTCTTCACAGATGATGCATCTCTCATTGCTCATAATGAAGACACGCTGCAGTCACTGATGGATTCTATGTCCAGAGCCTGCAAGTTGTTTTCCCTTGGCATAAGCATGAGGAAAATTGATGTATTCACTCAAGGTATGCCTCAGAGATCCAATGTCATTCTGGATAACAGCCCATTAGATGTGGTTCAACAATTCTGTTACCTTGAATCTACTGTCACCACACACCTGTCCATGGCCGAAGAACTGATCATCAGAAACGGGAAGGCAGCTACTATTTTTGGCAGACTTACAAAACGAGCATGGAACAATTCTAAACTGACCATGAAAACAAGATACTAATCTACCAGGCATGTATATTGAGTTCCTGCTATATGGATCTGAGATATGGACCACCTACTCAAACCAGGAGAAAAAAACTGAACAGCTTCCATCTTCATTGTCTCTGCAGAATTATGAATATCAACTGGCAAGATAAAGTTTCAAATGCAGATGTTCTGTCAAGATCTGGCATAGCCAGCCTCATAGTGATCCTCAACAGCAGAAGACTACAATGGCTTGGTCACATGAGAAGAATGGGTGATGAACGTCTTCCCAAAGAAATCCTCTTTGGTGAACTGTGATGTGGGGTGAGAACAAGAGGAAGACCAAAGCTAAAATTCAAGGACATATGCAAAAACACCATGAAAAAATTCAACATCGATCTAAACTCCCGGGAATCTACATCATCAGATTGAAATACCTTGTGACGATAGCTACAACAAGGCACATCATCCTTTGATAATATATGTGCAAGCCACACAAAAGAACTTCATCTTAGAAGGAAAAACTCTCCGACTCAAGAATTCGGAAATAGACTGACATGCAGTGATTGCAATCGACTATTCAAATCCAATATTGGATGGATAAGCCCTGAGAGAAGCTGCAGACTCAAACACCGCCCACAGATTCTCCTAACCACTGTCTCCTGAGACAGAAAGGGCCCATAGTATCCATGAACAATAATAAAAAACCTGAAAGTATGATACCCTGTGGTATTTCTAAGGATGTGAAGATGTATGCCTTAAATTTTAAATATTTTTTATTTTGACTTTTAGGGCCAGACTCAGGGGCGATGCAACGAGTGTGAACATTCAGTTTCTCTCCCATCCTCCTTTCTGTGCTGTTCAGGGGGAGCCTGCAGGGCATGAACAAAAGGGGATTGAACTTGCTCACGAACACAAGGCATCTTGGGAGCTGTAGCTTCTTGGCCAGCTCCCTGCCTAGCAGCCATGGGCAAGGGGAAATTGTCAAAATTTCACAGCACACTTGGACAGTTCTCGCACACGCCAGTGTGTTGTGGCACCTGTTGAAAATCACCGGTCTAGATAGTGCTTAGTTCTGTCCTGAGTGCAGGGGACTGGACTCGATGACCTCTGCAGGTTCCTTACAGTGCCAGTGTTCTATTGTTGATGCTGAGATTAGGAGAATTGATAGATGTGTTAGTCCCAGGGAACAAGTGAGACAAGTTGGGGGAGGTACTATTTAACCAACAGAAGTTAGTGCAACAAATGAACAACCTTTCAAGGCACTGAGCCCTTCAGGTTCCTGTCTTGCCAAGAGGAGAGTGAAGTGACACACTGCCCCACTCCAGTAACATCACACAAATATAGAGGAGCAGCTGTGAATTCTACCGGGCATTGGTTGGCCTGGAAGATGAGAGGGAGGGATAGTGGAAAGCTGAGTTTTTAATGGTGAGTGTTGTTGGGTGTGCAATGGCTTTGAGGAAAAGTGTACTCGAAGGGGGCCATCTGAAGAGCAACGAGCTATTGGTGGCTTCTGCTTGGACAGAAGAGAAGCTAGTGGGGAAGTCTTTGTTTTTGTTCAAGTGGAGAGG
This sequence comes from Carettochelys insculpta, assembly GCF_033958435.1. Classification (NCBI taxonomy): domain Eukaryota; kingdom Metazoa; phylum Chordata; order Testudines; family Carettochelyidae; genus Carettochelys; species Carettochelys insculpta. The sequence goes on from NC_134153.1 coordinate 31,818,688, forward strand.
TGACGACAGTCAGGGGACTCAGCCTGTGAGTGTGCTGGGACACTCACAGGTAATGAAGAACTAGCTGGTGAGGGCCCATTCCTTCCCTCTTCTCTCACTAAAGGCTAAATTAGGTTCAGGTTCTTTGGGTCTGTCCCCAGGCAGATGTAGCCTGATGACTTCTATGTCCCCTGGCTTACCCCTTTATAAAACCAGTAGACATCTCCAGGGTGTGCATGAGCCAGGCACTCAGGTTTCTGGGCCCAGCCAGTGCCAGATGATAATACAAACAAACCCCACAGTCAGAGGAGGAGCCTCTGTTGTAAACTCGTTTGATCAGCAAGGCACTAACTTCCTCTACTGCAAGGATTGGGTGTAAATCCAAGCTTAAGGAAGCCAGGGTCTGGTGGTTGGGGCCCTCTGTAAGGATGGAATAGCTTCACTATTAATAAATCATTGTGTATTCTAACAAATCATTAGCTGCGTCTACACGTGCCGGCTACTTCGAAGTAGCCGCGCCAACTTCGAAATAGCGCCCACCACGTCTACACGTGGTGAGTGCTATTTCAAAGTTGAAATCGATGTAAGGCGGTGAGATGTCGAAGTCTCTATCCCCAACAGGAGATGGGAATAACGCCCTACTTTGATGTTGAATGTCGAAGTAGGGCACGTGTAACGATCCACGTCCCGCAACATCGAAATAGCGGGGTCCGCCATGGCGGCCATGAGCTGAGGGGTTGAGAGACGATCTCTACAGCCCCTGCGGGGCTCTATGGTCACCGTGTGCAGCAGCCCTTAGCCCAGGGCTTCTGGCTGCTGCCGCTGGGGATCCATGCTGCATGCACAGGGTCTGCAACCAGTTGTCGGTTCTGTAGATCTTGTGCTGTTTAGTGCAAGTGTGTCTGGGAGGGGCCCTTTAAGGGAGTGGCTAGCTGTTGCCCGGGAAGTGCTAGTCCACCCTGTGACCCTGTCTGCAGCTGTTCCTGGCACCCTTATTTCGATGTGGGCCTCTTTGGCGTGTAGACGCTCCCCTGCAGCGCCTACTTCGATGTGGTGCTGCCCAACATCGACGTTGAACATCGACGGCACCAGCCCTGGAGAATGTGTAGACGCTATTCATCGAAATAGCTTATTTCGATTTCACTACATCAAAATAAGCTATTTCAATGTAGCATACACGTGTAGACGTAGCTGTTGTCTTTCTAAATCCACAGCAGCGCCTTCTGAGCCCAGTCCCTGACCACCAGCACACCGGGAGAAGAGAATGCAAGTGGCTCTGCTTCGCTGCCCATTCTGCATTAGCACATCCTACATATTTAAACCATGGCGCTGTTCAAAGTGGCTGAGTCACTTGGTATTAGGGAGAGATGAGTCCTGTCTCAGCAGCGCCCAGAGAAATCAATAGTGTACAAGAAAATTAGCTCATTAAAGAGCCAAAAACACAAGCTGAAGGCTGGCTTGTATTCCTAGGACAGCTCATACCCAGCAGTTGCTTTGGGCCAGGTAACTGGGGCAGGATGGGCTGCAGCCCGGTCAGAGCACCAATGGCCAGACTTGTAGGGGGAGGTTTAATCAGGTAGTTGGCTCCCTCGTGGCAGCCAGATTTGCTGGAACAGGTGGGAGCTAGTCCTCAGTGAGGCTGAAACCAGAGGAGAATTAAAGCAATTCACTGTCTTACAAGATTGACACTGAACGGGCCTTGGCTGCCCGCGGGACAGAGAGGCGACGTGCCCCCCACCACTCTGGACCATTGAGTCCTCGGACCTCACTGAGATGGAGGGACCAAGTCCAGTCCAGCCAGGAGCCAGTCCTACCATTTTACCCTGCAGATGCAGTCATGCTGGACTCGGTCGCTAGGAGTCTGCCAATTGCATCCCACAAGTCCTTGGGCTGGTGTTCTTTGGCCACTCTATCCCAGGAGTTGCCAACTGACTCCAAGGCAATGGAAGTAACCCCTTGTTCAAGGACTCTTCCATTTTACTCTGACCATGGAGCTGCAAACAGCGAACTGTCTTTTGCATTTGTCACCAGTCAGAGAAGTCCTTTGGCAAGTTCTCTGCTTTCCAGTCATAGGAGCAGAGTCACACTAGAGAACCAGGAATGACTCCAGCCTACAAACAAACAGCAACAAAGCTGGCACTGCTGGAATTCACCGGACTAGTAAATGAAGCCAGTAGCAAGCACTGGATGAGGTCTGGTGACAAAACTAGTCTCCAGTGAGACTTTGTCTGTTGATTTAAATTAGCTGGTCAGATCACTGGTGTCCTCTTGCCTTCATGAATTCTAGCCCAGTCCCAGTAAGGTTCTGATAGGTGCAAACTGTTCCTGTATCAGGAATTCCAGATAAGGAGTCACAGTTCAGGGAAGGGCATCTTTTCCAGGACACACACCCCACCCCCACCCCCACCCCCACCCCCCCAGTAGCAGACCAGTCCATTTTGCTGGGGGATGTGCTGTCCACTCAGCATATTTTTGGCTACGTTGGTGGCTGACTTCCTGACCGCAGCTTGGAGAGAAGATCCCTCTGGGACACACAAGAATAGCTATATCCCACAAAACAGGGAATGCCTGAAATGGCAGATAAAGCCTATGTAGATGACTTCCCTCGAAACCCAAACTGTTCTGCAGTTTGGAGAAAAAAGCAGCTGTTTTTTTTAACATTCCTGTTCTCTCTGCACGTCGTTCACTGCAATTAATAGTCCGGCTGTGTCCAGGGCTGCTGCAACCCTGCGATCCTGAAGGTTATAGTGTGGTATGGTTTTAGAAAGTAACATTTCATGCCCTGGAAATTCCAAAAGGAATTTCAACATCACAGTACATGAGCACATGAGGCAATAACCTTCTGAAACTCATCCACTTCCAGGTCTAATTGACCTTTACAGCCCACTATGGTCTCCAGTTGCAGTGAAGGGAGTCTAGGTTGGACATTAGCAAAAAGTATTTCACCAGGAGGGAGGTAAAGCATTGGAATGTGTTACCTAAAGAGGTGGTGGACTTTCCACCCCGAGAGGTTTTTAAGTCCCAGCTTGACAAAGCCCTGGCTGGGATGACATAGTTGGGGTTGGTCCTGCTTTTAGCAGGGGATTGAACTTGTTCACATCCCAAGGTCTCTCTATTACAGCTAACCCCCAGGCCAGTAGGAGAATGGGCCATTGTACTGCCAGAGATCAGCCCGAGAAGCAGTATTTCTGTGGATGTGCCAACATGCTAGCCTGGTACCAAAGAGACAGGGATTTTGGGCAAACAGCAAGATGAGAGGCCAGTGGAAAGGCTGTGGCTGGCTGCACAGACTGAGGGCAGGCCTTTGCCTGGCTGTTCCTGGAAGAGGAATGACAATTCAGGGGAAAAGATAGAACACAGACATAATTGCTTGGCTGCTTTGGCTAATGGATGAAAGGCTGCAGGCTTCTGCTGCGGCCTCTCCACAGGCTGAGTCCCTTCTATAGAGTAATATGTTGCAGACCAGGAACAGTTAGGACACTTCCATGGTGGGGTGGCCCATTCAATCAGGACCTATCACTAAATGTACCATCTGCAGCTCCCCATGCGGAACCCCGCCTTTCTAGGTGATCCCCCTGATCTGGCATCAAGTGAGCAGCAAGCATGTTAGGAAGGTGTGATGGGCTTTAATTTACCACTGCAGCCAGTGCTCCCTGCGGGCTCTCCTGGGGATTAGCTCTGGATGCCAATGGCACCCTCTTCTGGGGGTGTCTCACCACCATCACTTCTGCCCCAGGGACCCACATCACTCCCAGGACAGCAGCATCCTCTTCCTGACACAACCCCTGGCCTGCCCAGACCCGTATCCAGCCCCAGCTCCCCAACATCACTGGCCCACCCAGTCCCATGTCTGAAAGCACCTGCAGCAGCAGTGACAGACCGGTGATCAATGTGATCTGCCAGAATGGGAAGCTAGCATGGCTCAGGCCGAGTGCACCACCAGATATTACGAACTTTCTGTGCTCATTCTGGACAGATTAGCAGGGGAAAGCAGCCTGGAACATGCGGAGCTCACGGAGTGTCCCTCTCTGGACCGTGGCCTATGATTGTGCGCAGAGAGTCCTGGCCAACCCCAGCTGAGCCTACCCCACCCTGAACAGTGCCCTGTGCTGTGGCTGCTGGCAGTTGCTGCACTTCAGGGAGGGCTGAAGAAACCCTGGCCCATAGCCTAAGGAGAACCACGGGCTGGTTCAAGATGGAAAAGTCAGGAGTACACAGACCTCCCAGGGGAGCTCCCTTTCATAGCCCTGTGTGCAGGCTAGAATGTCCTCGTGCAGCTCCCTCTGGGACCCAAGGACAGTTAGTTCCTCTGCTTGAGAGGCTCATCTTGCTCCACAGCCAATACTGGAGGCACCTCACGGTTTGTGCATTTCCCTCATGCAGTCAGTGAAGCTGAATCCTCTTCTCCCCACTCTCCAGTTGGGGAACTCAGGTGCAGAGAAACTGAGCAGCTCCATACAGATTTGGCTGCCTACTTACCATCGAAGTATCAGTGCAGGCCTGGGGCTAAGTGACTTGGGAGGGCCAGGTGGGACATTTGTTGCCTAGCTAGAGCCCATGCTCTGACCGTTCTTCCTCTCTGGCTGACTGTCAGCAAAGTGCAGTCCCACATATCCCAACATTTCCTCGGCAACCGTGTGTTAACTTGCCTGCCAAGAAGGGATCTGGTGAGGGGAGGGGACAGAAAAATTAAACTCCCCCTTCTTTTTCTCTATTGATCAGCGTGTCCAGATGTTCCTTTGTTGGAATCAGTCAGGCACCGTATGCTGAGAACTCATTAAGCACTCACTGCTAATGAAGACAAAAGCAAGAGTCACAAGGGTATCAATTAGCACCTGTTCATTGCTGAGCCCAGGGCAATCCATACAAAGGAAGCAAACAGGCTTGTTCACCTTCTACCTGGTCTTTGTTCCTGATGAGGAAGGAGAACGTTCGGTGCCAGACGGAAGAACAATTAGGTGCTCGGTGCCTGAACCCCAGCGGAGGAGAATGTGGTGGCAGGTGCAGCATGTGCTGTGCCAAGTGTGAGGGGACCACTGACCACCTATGAAAACTCAGGGGGTTTTTGGCTGGCTAGTCCCAGAACCAAAAACAGTGGGAGGGTCAATGAGAAATCAGGCCCCTGAGACTCACAGTCCCCAGGAACGATGGGGAGAGGCCAATGCTCCAGGTCAAGTGGATTGCCAGGTGGACAGGCCAATGAGGGCACCAGGAGGCCAAGGGGGTCCTGCCTCCATGTGACCCAGATTTGCCCAGGTCAGACAGAGCAGGGTAGAGGAGGAGTGATGTGGGGAGGTACACATGACACCACATGCACCCCACAAGAGAGGGAGCTCACAGGCCAGAGGGCTGGTGCTAGCAGCCGGATCCCACGCTGTGACCCCCTTGCACTCACTGGCAGCTGTGGGGAAGGCACACCAAGGCAGCTCCAGCTCCTGCAGTGCTGCTCTCTAGCCATGACACTTCCTGCTGGGGAGTCCTCCTGCCACCCAGATGAAGAACGATCCTAAAAGTCCTCGACAGCAGAACAGGTGGAGGACAGCTGGGGTAATGTTACAACGGCTGTGAAAGCTGATGAAGGCTGCAGCAGAAAGGAGACTCCCAGGTGTCCAGGATCCCATGCCATTGGACCTGAGCCTTCTATCCATCTAGAAATGCATGGTGGCTGCAGAGCAACAGTCCCCCCACATTATAAGAAGTCCCAAGCAGGTGTCTTCCTCTGTGTACAACTCTCCTAAACTTAAGCCCTGTGGTGACTGGTGAATGGCGACAGGAGCAGGATTGTGAAATCTCAAACCTTTTAGTCATGAACTAGCATGTAGGCGGTGGATGTCTGTATCAGTCGTTCTGTTTCAAGGACTGAGGTGGTAGAACAGTCCAGCTGCTGCATCCACAACTGAGCAGCCCTATTTACAATCCGGTCTGCTCACCCCATATGGGGTGGGGGCTAGAAAAGGTGCCCTAAACATAGTCCACCTCAACTCCCCCATTGGATAACTGCGTCCAGTGGGTTTACCGCTATGTGGTTGAATTTGAACACTAAATTTTGGAACATGGACTATTCGGACTCTAATGGACTACCCAGACAGCGAGCAACCCAAAAGACGCATGGCAATCATCACCGGCAAGGTGCAATGATTCAACATTGATATCGCTGGTGTGGCAGAAACACACAGACCGAAGAAGGACAGCTAAGGGAAGAAGGTAGAGGGTACACATTTTTCTGAAAAGAAATCCACGGGAAGAAAAACAAATTCATGAAGTTGGATTTGCCATCAAACACGAACTGACAAAGATCCTGTCTGATGTCCCTGTCAGCATCAGTGAACGTCTCATGACTCTCCACTTGAAGCTTGCCAAAAACCAACAGGCAACAGTCATCAGTGCTTATACACCAGTTCTAGACACCAAAGATCACGTGAAGAAGTTCTGCATGCAACTGGACACAGTCCTGAAAGACATCCCCAAAGACGATAAGATTATTCTCTTTGGGGATTTCAATTCCAGGGTCAGAAGAGACACAGAGCTCTGGAAAACTACCGTTGGGAAAGAAGGAGTCAGCAACAGCAACTCCAGCAATGTCCTCGATCAAAGCACTGGCACCTCATAGACTACATAATTTTCTGCACTCAGGATCGATGTGATGTCCTTCTCACACATGCAATGACAAGTGCTGGTGACTGCTGGACCAATCACTGCCTTATGCAATCCACAATGGCTATTAGGATTGTCACTAAACAGAGAAGTCAGAGAAAACAGATCCAATGAAAGATCAATGTACAAGTGTTGAAGTACTCAGTCTGATGAGGTGACTGCCAGACAGCGCTCCAAAGGAAGCTGCTGACAGTAAACCCTGAAGATGTGGAAGAACTCTGGTGTCAATTGAAAAATGTCATCGTTGGAGCATGTGGAGAAACCATTGGCTCGCTGTCGAGGAAGATCAGGACTGGTTTATTGAGAACAATCTGGAAATTGAACGCCTGATTAAGGCAAAAAGGCAAGTCTTTAGGGCCTGACACAGTGACATCAACTGCACAACGAAGAGAGAAGCACATGCCAAGGCCAAGGCAGAAGTCAATGTAAACAAGGACTATGAAAAACCAGTGGCGGACTGAGAAGGTGCGAGGACTCCAGCATCTCACAGACATCAATGATACAAGAGGTTTCTTCAATGCTGCCAAAGCTGTTTATGGACCAAGAAACCCTGGAATCGAACCATGAGATCAAAGAATGGTTCCCAGCTCTTGAAAGACAATGAAGCCGTTGCTTCTCGCTGGAAGGAGCACTATAATGGGCTCTTGAACTGCCCCTCCACCGTGGTCCTAGAATCGCTTGACCAAATCCCTCAACGGCCACCTAGGGATGATCTTCCAACACTTCCTACCCTAGTGAGGTCCAAGCTGCCATGAAAGCAATGAAGTGCAACAAGGCAAATGGATTAGGTGGAATCCCCTCCAGAGTCAAACAAGGCTGCATCATTTCCTCATCACTACTCTGCATCTTCATCGACATAAACCTTCTCTTCATTGATAGCAAAACTTCCAAATGGCATGGAGATTGTCTATAGAATGAACAGGAAGCTTTTCAATCTCAGGAGACTGAAGGCTAAAAGCAAGACCTCCACAATCTTGACCATGGAGCTCCAGTATGCAGATGACAACATGGTTGCAGATCTTTCTCCCACAGCCCTTCAGACCATCTTAAATTCCTTTGCCAAAGCATACAAGAATCTCAGCCTCACACCGAGCATCAAAAAGACCAAGGTGCTCCAACAACCTTCGCCAGTGGGACAATCTGATGCACCTTCTATTGAAGTCAATGGAGAACTGCTGGAAAATGTGGAGCACTTCCCATACTTTTGAAGTCATCTTTCTGCTAAAGTTGACATTGATGTGGAAATCCAGCATTGTCTGAGCTGTGCAAGCTCTGCTTTTGCCTGCCTGAGACAAAGGGCCTTTGAGAACCAGAACTTCTATCACAAGATCCTTGTATACTGTGTGGCCCGTGTTCCAAAGCTATTATATGCATGTGAAACCTGGACAACATACAAGTGTCATTTGAAGGCACTTGAACAATAGCATCAACACTGCCTCAGGAGAATCCTCAATATCTATTGGCGGAAAAGGCGCAAAAACACTAGCATCCTGGGACAGTCAAGCACAACCAGCACTGAAGCCATTATCATTCATCAAACACTTCTTTGGACTGGTCACATGGTTCGGATGGCCAATCAGCACCTTCCAAAACAGATTCTGTTTTCCAAATTGGAGGAAGGACAGAGGAGCACTGCGGACCAGTAGAAGTGATATATGGACGTGCTGAAGACACACATGAAAATGTGCAGCATCAATGTTGACACTTGGAAGAACCTTGCCACACACTGTCCCCACTGGAAAATCTTAATCCACAAAATGGTGGTGTAATTTGAGAGGTTCTGCCTCAGTGCAGACTGAAAGAGGAGGAAGAGAAGAGGAAAAGAGTGTCAAAAATTGTCCCGTGGCCCAACAACAGCTACCAACACCTGCCCTTTCTGAAATAAGATCTGTGTCTCCAGAATTGGGCTGATCAGCCATCAATGGACTCACAAATTGGAGGGTGACATGAAGACATCCTGCTCATTATCAAGTGACTGCCAAAAAGAAGAAAGAAGCCTTGTGGATAAGGGGAGAGTGGTAGATGTGATATATCTAGACTTTAGTAAAGCATTTGATATAGTCTTGATGAACTCATTAATAAACTAGGGAAATACAACTTAGATGGAGCTACGAAAAGGGGGCTGCATGGCTGGTTGGATAACTGTTTCCAGAGAGTAGTTATCAATGGTTCACAATCACACTGGAAGGGCATAACAAGTGGGGATCCACAACGATCAATTTTGGGATGGGTTCTGTTCAATATCTTAAAAAATGACATAGATAAGGGCACAGAGAGTATACTTATACATAAGAACATAAGAACATAAGAATGGCCATACTGGGTCAGACCAAAGGTCCATCAAGCCCAGCATCCCATCTGCCGACGGTGGCCAATGCCAGGTGCCCCAGAGAAGGAGAACAGAAGACAAGTGATTTATCTCCTGCCATCCATCTCCTGCCCTTGTTATGAAGGCTAGGGCACCATACTTTATCCCTGGCTAATAGCCATTTATGGACCTGACCTGCAAAAATTTATCAAGCTCTTTTTTAAACCCTAATAGAGTCCTGGCCTTCACAGCCTCCTCGGGCAAGGAGTTCCACAGGTTGACTGTGCGCTGTGTGAAGAAAAATTTCCTTTTATTAGTTTTGAACCTACTACCCATCAATTTCATTTGGTGTCCCCTAGTTCTTGTATTATGGGAAAAGGTAAATAATTTTTCTATATTCACTTTCTCCACACCATTCATGATTTTATATACCTCTATCATATCGCCCCTCAATTGCCTCTTTTCCAAACTGAAAAGTCCCAGTCTCTCTAGCCTCTCCCCATATGGGACCCTTTCCAAGCCCCTAATCATCTTAGTCGCCCTTTTCTGAACCTTTTCTAATGCCAATATATCTTTTTTGAGGTGAGGAGACCACATCTGCACGCAGTACTCGAGATGTGGGCGTACCATAGTTTTATATAGGGGAAGTATGATATCTTTTGTCTTATTATCGATCCCTTTTTTAATAATTCCTAACATCCTATTTGCCTTACTAACTGCCGCTGCACACTGCGTGGATGTCTTCAGAGAACTATCCACTATAACTCCAAGATCCCTTTCCTGATCTGTCATAGCTAAATTTGACCCCATCATGTAGTACGTGTAATTTGGGTTATTTTTTCCAACATGCATTACCTTACACTTACCCACATTAAATTTCATTTGCCATTTTGCTGCCCAATCACTCAGTTTGCTGAGATCTTTTTGTAGTTCTTCACAATCCCTTTTGCTTTTGACTGTCCTGAACAACTTGGTGTCATCTGCAAACTTTGCCACCTCACTGCTTACCTCATTTTCTAGATCATTGATGAACAAGTTGAACAGGATCGGTCCCAGGACTGAGCCCTGGGGAACACCACTAGTTACCCCCCTCCATTGCCACTAGTTACCCCCCTCCATAACGTTTGCTTACAACGTGATACCAAGCTGGGAGGGGTTGTAATTGCTTTGTAGGACAGGGTTATAATTCAAAATGATCTGGACAAACTGGAGACATGGTCTAAGGTAAACAGGATGAAATTCAGTAAAGACAAATGCAAAGTACTCCATACCTAGGGAGGAACCGTCAGTTGCACACATACAAAAGGGGAAATGACAAGCCAAGACGGAGTACTATGGAAAGGAATTGAGTAGCCATAGTAGATAACAAGCTAAATATTATTCAACAATATAACACTGTTAGAAAAAAAGCAAACATGCTAAGGTGCATTAATAGGAGTGTTGTACACAAGACATGAGAAGTAATTCTTCCTCTCTGCTTTGCACTGATTGGGCCTCAGCAGGACGACTGTCCAAAGTTCTGGGAGTCACATTTCAGGCTAGATGTAGACAAACTGGAAAAACTTCAGTGAAGAACAACAAAAAAAATGACCAAAGAGGATACTGAAAGGACTGGGTTGGTTTAGTCTGGAAAAGAGACGGCTGAGAGGGGACATAACAAAAGCTCTCAACTATCTAAATGGTTCTTAAAAGAAGGAGGGAGAAAATTATTCTCTTTGCCCCTTGAGGGTAGGACAAGAAACAATGGACTTAAATTGCCGCAAGGGAGGCTTAGGTTGGATATTAGGAAAAACTTTCTAGCTGTCAGGGTGGTTAAGCACTGGAAAAAAGGGAGGTTTTGAAATCTCCTTCACTGGAGAGAAGAAGGTGAGGAAGTGACAGGAAGGGACCAGCCCCTCTCCCCAGCCCACCAGTACTTCCAGGCCTGGCTGCAAAATTGTTCCAGCTGTGGGTGGCCCACAGGTCATGAGACTGAAACCCCTGCTCTGGAGGACTCCTATGAAGTCTCAGCATGCGTCAACCCCCTATTCTGCTGTACTGTTGGTAGTGGTCCAGGGAAGTGCCCAGCATGCAGAACACAGCCAGTTTTGTGCATTTCTATAACCTGACCCCACCTCTGCACTACACAAACCACTGTCTCTCTCTTGCCTGGCATCTCCTCTCCTGGTTCTTGCTCACCGAAGAGCTGCTGCTGAGACTGGCGAACAGGAAATGGAATTTCAAAAATTCCTGGGCCTTTTAAGGAGGAAAGGTGCAGGGTCTGGGCATTAAGAGAATATGTGGGGGGTGCTTGCCTGGGTTTGCGTCCCCTGCCACTCCCAGGCACCATCTCCCTCTGCTCCCTTTGGCTGTAATTCAGCCAATGGAAGCAGCAGGGAACACCTCCAGGCATTGTGTTTGTGCACTGCTGTTCGCCCAGCCAGGGAAGGGTGAGTGGCAGTGTGTGGAGCTGCTTGCTCCCTATCTGTGCCAGATCCAGTGAGGCTCGGGGCTCCTACCTCCACCCCAACAGCATGAAGACAACATTGGTGCTGTGCCCCCACACTTGCCCTGGCACTAGGAGTTGCACAGACAAGCAAAGCAAACAGAGATGTGACTGGGGACCTGGCAAGCCCAGTCCTGTGGGATGGCACAAAGCCGCCAGCCCTGACCTGCAGTGTACAATTGCCACTAACCTCTGGCATAACTCCAGCGCAGTGCACAGCCCCAACTGCTTCCGATGTCCCCATCCCAGGGGTAGATAACCAGCACACTCTTCTACTTTGCTAGGGATAGAAAGAGGCATTGCTTTTGTAGACAGGTTGGTTCACTTTAGGTCCAGCCTTTCCAGTATATCTGCCTCCATGCACACGCTGTGTGTGTTCATCCCTAGTGCATTGTTTCTGAACAAGATCCATTTTACATTCAAACGAAAGGCATCTCCTCCCCAGCGAACATCCTGTGCAAATTGCACATGGAACACCTTTGTGCACATTGGCCATTGGACAGTCGAGATTAAAGTCAGTGGAGCTGAAAGCTGGCGCTGCTTGCCCAGCAGACAGACAGCCTGTTGGCAAGGCGCCATGGCTCTCTGCAGTGCTTTTGCCAGCCTCCCCAACTATCCATCCTTGGGTCACTCTGCCAGCACTAAAGAGGCTGATTTTTAAAATAATCATTTATTTCTTTTCCTAGTGTCCCCCACGCCTACCCCAATGGCAGAGCTGACAAACAGCTGGTACCACTAGTTGATTATTGTACTGGGATGAGGGGGGAGATTTATTTTCTCCAGTATGGTGTGGCACACAAGCTAAGAGGGTTATGTGCCCTACCCATGTGACTCTGCCGTGCCCCCAGCCCAGGGCCACTGTGCTCTTCCCCGCTCCACCACACATCACTTGCGGGGAGCTGGGGGCAGTACAACAGTTGGAGGAGCTGCTGCTGCAGTTCTGCTGCTTTCTCCACTCTGCCCCGACCGTGGGAAAGAAGCAGAAACTCCAGCCCCGCCAAAGAGCTGCATCTCCTCCAGCTCCATGTGTATAGCAGCAGCCCTGCAAGGGGACAGGGCTGGGTGGGGGCTGGGGTTCTGGTCTTAGTCCCTCGTCTCTCCTGTTCTCCTGCAGGGCTGCTGCTGTCTGGTTGGAGTCAGAGGAGAGGCAGCTCCATGGAGAAGCTGGGGCAGGAGGTTATAAATAGCAGGTACAGCTCACCAAACTTTGCCAGCCCCTTTCTTGCTAGTGTGGCTGACTAGGCCATAGCAGCTTGTTTCCATCTCTCTGTGCAGCCCACTCCCATCTGCTTTTGAAGCTCCACAGCTACCTGGCTCCAGCTAAACTGTCTTCTAACAGGGTTTGGCCTGTGGCTGGGGTGCAATGTTTAGGCCCCATGTGCTCTATACGTGTTCTGGCCTAGAGCCCCACGGACTGGAGGGGTGGCCCCTCAGAGGAAATGCAGCCAGCAGAGTTGGAGCTTTAGAGTTCTGTGTGTGCAATGGGAAAAGTCATTTCCCCTTTAGCTGTGAAAGGAAATGAAGTTCTCCACCTTGGGGCTCTGCCCATTCCTGTGCCCCGGCCATGCAGCCAGGTCTCACCAATCAGCCAGCTCACAGACCTAGGCCTAGGATGTGTGTGGGGTGTGATTTCACCTGGGTTTGCTGGGTAGGTAGAGCCAGAGAGGCCAGGGGTCTTTTGTGTCCTTGTCTGTGTAATTGAACTGTGCAGAGTGCAAAGCAGAGAGGCAGCTTTGTGGCTGAAAGCTCTGACAGCCATTCCAAAGCTGCCCACTGGGTAATCCCAGCATTTCTCTTTCCCAGTGAAATGCCCAGATATGTGTCACTGGCCTCTCAGTCCCCACCGCGCCGGCTGTTGGGAAGTGCACAGGAAATGTTTATAAATTAAGCAGGAGCTGTGAAGTGTTGCTCAGGTGACCTTAGGTCTGGCCTCCCCTAGCAGAGTGAGGGGAGGATAAGTTAGGGCCTGTTTCAGTTAAAGGATTTCAGGGCTGTTCCCTTTACCCTGTGAATCTGTCCATCACAGGACTCCAACCAACGGGTAGAATTCTGGGTGTGGGATAGTGGAGGAGGTGCAGAATAAAACGGGAGCATGGAATGCTCCTGTGATTCAGCTTGGACAGTACCCTCTATGTATGGATTTACCACAGGGAAAAATGGTAAGTTGTTTTCTTTGGGTAACTGGAGTAGGGAGAACATTACCCAGTATTAACTGGCAAAGACTGTCACTCCAACTCTCATGAGAAAGGATCCAATCAAATGTGAAAAAATAACGGGCTCCCCGTACAAACTTTATTGCTGTACACTACAAGCGCCACTTAAAACCAAGTAGACAGGGAACACTTTAGGTCCCTGGACAAATTAAAGAAGATGCCAGGAGTGTGTAATTTCAGGCCAATGGACACAAGCTGCTGTGTAACTCCCTGGCTGGAAGCAGGCAAAGAAAAGACCCAAGGTTCTGCCAGCAGCACATGCACACATTTCACCACAAGCTGTGACTAGGGAGCTGTGACCAAACCATGCACATGGTTGTTCTCCAAGGCATGCCATGCCAGATGAGAACAGCCATTCACAGCACAAGGGAGATTAAGTCCAAGGGAGAGGGACAGGAGCAGAATTGTGTAGGGCCCTTCGAAAGACAAGCAAGCCAGAGCTGTGCATGTGTCTGTCCTGTTTGCTCAAACATGTTTATCCTGTAAGCAGTCACGGCACCTAAGCCATGATCTCACTTGGCAAGACAAAGGTTGTAAAGAGGCTCTCAGTGGTGGTGCGCAAAGAAGGCACTGAGGCAGAAACACATTGGCTATGTCTACACTAGCCAAAAAGTTCGAAATGGCCATGCAAATGGCCATTTCGAAGTTTACTAATGAAGCACTGAAATACATATTCAGCTCCTCATTAGCATGCGGGCAGCTGCGGCACTTCGAAATTGACGCAGCTCGTCACTGCACGGCTCGTCCAGACGGGGATCCTTTTCGAAAGGACCCCACCTACTTCGAAGTCCCCTTATTCCTATGAGCAGATGGGAATAAGGGGACTTCGAAGTAGGCGGGGTCCTTTCGAAAAGGAGCCCCGTCTGGACGAGCCACACCAATTTCGAAGTGCTGCGGCCACCTGCATGCTAATGAGGCACTGAATATATATTTCAGCACTTCATTAGTAAACTTCAAAATGGCCATTTGCATGGCCATTTTGAAGTTTCTGGCTAGTGTAGACATGGCCATTGAGGCAGAACCTGAAGATCCGAGAAAGACATCACCAAAGTTGCTAGACATAAAATGACGGAAGTGGAGGTTTGGCAGAGACCTCAGTAGGCCAGCATGTCCAGGCCCCAGCACCGAGGCAGAACTAAGCATTTTCAAGACCATCCCTCACAGGTTTGCATCACTGGAGGTTTTTAGGAAGAGGTAAGACAGAGATTTCACAACCTTCCTAGGTAATTTGTTCAAGAGCTTAACTACCCAGCTGGGAAGTTTTTCCTCATGGCCAACTGAGACCTCCCTTACTGCAGTTTAAGCACATTCCTTTTTGTCCTGACCTCAGTGGTCAAGGAGAACCAATTTATCACCCTCCTCTCTATAACACCCTTTCACGTATTTGAAGACTGTTTTCATGTCTCCCATCAGTCTTTTCCATACTGAATAGACCTAGTTTTTCAGTCTTTTCATGTTTGTCATGTTTTCTAGCCCCTTAATCCTTTATGTTGCTCTCTTCTGGGCTTTCTCCAGTTTGCCCACATATTTCCTGAAGTGTGGTATGCAGAAAAGGGCACGGTGCTCTTGATGAGGCCTTGTCAGTGCAGAGCAGAGAGGAAAAATTACTTCTTGTGTCTTGCTTACAACACTCCTGCTAAAACAACCTACAACACTGTTTATTTATTTATTTATTTTGCAATTGCATGAGGCGGTGGCCCCTGTTACTGACTTATAAATATGAATATGCAAAACTCAGAGATGCTTTAGGCAAAATGCATTATGTGACATATTTGTAAAGTTACAGTGTGGGTATTCTATTTCTCTGCACGTGTCATTCTAGTATGTCAAGTTAGAAATATGAAGTGTAATACTGTTTTCTTAATCTAAATCTTCTAGTGAAAGCCATTAGTAGTACTTAGAGAAATTTATTGCCACGGTGCTTGAGACAATGATTTGTAAATGGGTTTGTTTTTCCTATAAGCCCAAACTGTGGTTGGTCCTAGAAGGACATGTCACCTGGTGCTGGAGTCCATCTTGAATTTGGTATTTTTCCATGGAGATGGGAAGCTAAACCAAAGGATTCCCCCTCCATGGGGAAAATCTATTTAAGGAAATGAGAGCAATCAGTCTCTTGCCTTCAGCTGGATTTTGAAATTGCCTGCTCACCCTAAGAAAATACACATGAAGAACCCTGAAAACAAAGAACTCTAAAGCTCTCTGAGAAGCTTTAGACCCAGATTGAAGGCTGTCTTGAAGGCTATTACCTTGAATAAGGACAAGGGTGAAAAATATCATTTGAAACATTTTCTTAGCACGTTAGGCTTGATCGTCGTGTTTTGTTTATTTTGGCATAGTAACTCACTTTGATTTGCCTGTTTTCACTTGCAATCACTTAAATCCTAGTTTTATATTTAATAAAAACATTTTTGTTTATTATTAAGTTCAGTGTAAATAATTGTTATGGGGTGGGTGGACACCAACCACAGTTCATACCCCTATTTCATTGGTAAAGGGGGCTAAACTTGTGAGTCTTATCTGCGCAAAACCCTTTTTATAGAATAAGATGGATCTTTTTATGGGGTTTGGTCCCTTTCAGGGTTGTGCTGTCAACAGCCCTAAAGATAAACCCTCCTGGTTTTTGCCTCATGGTGCCGTCTTGTGCCTGTCGCTGCAGCTTTCAAGGGAACTCAAGTCCAAGCAAGTGGAAGTGGCCTTGAGTCCAGCTGCAGAACAGTCTTCCAGCAGGGAGCAGCTGAAGCCAGAATCAGATCCTTTTAAGAAATGCTGCAAAATCTTCCTGTCGGAAAAGACTTGTCTGCCCCATGACTTACCACCACAGTGATCCCCTTCAGCTGACCACCCTTTGTCCCCAAAAACTGAGATCAAGCACCCACCATCAACGCCCAAACACCCCAAGAAGGGAGTATATCTCCCCAGGTGTTCACTAGGGCTTTGCTCATGCTGGTACTGGTGCAGGACAGGCACTCAGATAAAGCCACTGAGAGGCTGTGGCATAGAACTCTGCAACACAAATTGCAGGAAGGGTTGTCCTGTGCACATTAATAATCTTAGGCACCATTTGTTGCTCATTCAGAGCCAAATTCTGTGCTCCAGCTCAGTTACTAAAGTCAACAGCATGACCTGCATGTGACCAGGGCAGTTCTTGGACCTGGTGTAAGAAGCCAACCTAGGACATGTCCTCTATCCAAGAGCCCATTGCTTGCCATCTGGCGAACGGGTGGACAGGCTGCAGGACTGCCAGCCTTCAGGCACAGCAAGTGTAGGAACACTGCAGCCCTTCCCCCACTCCCCATGGCAGCATCCCTCACTCAGTCTGCCAACCCCTTGGGACAGAGACACTGTGTGTGTGACTGTGCGCAGGCCCATCCCAGTCTGTGGCTTCTACCTCAGCATCCAACAGGTGCAGACAAGGCTGATAGCCTTGCTGGAATTTATTGTGCAGTGAACACCTGCGCCAGCAGTGGTTACAAGTTCTAGTCACTCCCAGCAGGGCTTGGATTCAGACCAGCATGAAAGTGAAAAAGTCTTTAACAAGCCTGGGAGCTACCAGCCCTGTCTGAGTCCTGACACTTCAGTGCAAGAAACCAGGGTATGGGCTGTGACTACAGGTTATCCCAGGGTTACTGCTATTTAACAGGAAAGGGCTGCAATGACAGCTCTGAGCTGTACCCCTTGAGCACTGGAGCCCTTCATCAAGGAGCTGTGCCAAAGATCTACAGCAGAAGAGCTGTCAGTCCCACAGGCCAGGATAGCAACAGCTTTTGGAAGGATGCTGGTGACTCTGCTATCAAGGAAGAGTTCCCTTCCCATACCCGTGGGAGAAAAAGCTTTATTACAAACACACAAGCATCTGTCCTCTTTCTCCTCTGCGCACACTCACCTGCCTGCAGGGCACTGCACTGGGCTATGAATTGCTAATCAGAACATCTTGCTGGAAGTCTGCAGCCAGGTAAAATATGCAAAGCATTGCTCACCTCTCTCCAAAGGAAAGGGAAAGCACAAAAAGCAAGGGAAATGCATCAAGGAGCAGCCAAGCACCAGCTGCTCTGAGCTGCGCTAAACACCCCACGGTGAGATTACCAGATGGTGCATGAGGAGATGCACTCTGTGTACAGCACTGCTCACCCCACACAGCAAACACCCTCTGATCTCTGCAACCACCTTTAAAACGTGGCCAGACCTGGTGTAGCAAACAGCAGCTGTTTCCCAGCCCCACTACCCAGCAGAACAGCCCAGGACTGTGTGACTTACACTCTACCTTCACCCAAACCCTGCATGCCAACAGGAGGCAGTGTAGCCTGCTTCTGACTTTGCACCATTGCTTTCCTGTTCACAACAGTGGGGAGTCTCTCTCTCGGCCATGCTCTTGTGCCAGCATGTTCACAGGTGCACAGTTGTTTTGGCACATACAGACTTCCACACTCACTAACAGTAGCTTCCACTGTGCACCGAATGTGAATATTTTTAAGTTCAAACACACAGGCTGAGCCCAAAGCCAGCGTCCTGACTCCTCTGCTGAAAGAGTCCAGGAGACTGCCTTCAATTGCCCCAACAGCTTCACCAGCATGCAGGACTCTTCAAACTCTTCCTGCATGCTGGTGAAGCTGTTGGGGCAATTGAAGGCAGTCTCCTGGGCTCTTTCAGCAGAGGAGTCAGGACGCTGGCTTTGGGCTCAGCCTGTGTGTTTGAACTTAAAAATATTCACATTCGGTGCACAGTGGAAGCTACTGCTAGTGAGTGTGGAAGTCTGTATGTGCCAAAACAACTGTGCACCTGTGAACATGCTGGCACAAGAGCATGGCCAAGAGAGAGAGACTCCACACTGTTGTGAACAGGAAAGCAATGGTGCAAAGTCAGAAGCAGGCTACACTGTCTCTTGTTGGCATGCAGGGTTCGGGTGAAGGCAGAGTGCAAGTCACACACGAGTTCACTGCTTTGCAGTTTGCAGCCAAGGTTCTGCTGTTTGATCCTTAATACGGTAAGGTCTCGACATTTGCGAGTGCGACATTCGCAAATTCAATTTTCCATGAATGCCACTTCCCTTGGGCTCTGTGGGGGTAGGGAAAGTGCCAGCAGCCACCGATTCCCTGGGGGTCTGGGTGGGGAGCGCTGGCAGAGGCTGATTCCCCGGAGCTCCAGGGGTGGGGGGGACAGTATGGCAGCTGCCGCTTCATTGGGCCTCTGGGGCCCCCCATTCGCAAAAAATCAACATTCTTGAGTGTTCTGAACATGGAATGCTTGCAAATGATGCAACCCTTCTGTATATTCAGGAAATAGTCCTTTGTACGTTCTTTGCAAGCAAACAGGATTTAATTACAGTAATATTTTTAATTAATTCATCAGCAATTTTCTCTCCTAACAGAAATAACTCACAAAACCCCAAACTCAGCTAACCACTCAGGACCAAGAGGCTAGCAAAATAATTGTCATGAAAGCATATGAAGGTTTTGCATTGTAGTGCAAGATTGAAGTTGGGGTACGTAGCAGACTTGCGTGGAAGCCTAAGGAAGCACTGAAGAGTGCCATCAATGGTCTAACACACAGAACGGAAAGAAATGTGCAAATCTTTCTCCATGGCTTTTTATTTCCACACTTTTAAGGCTTTGGGTGTCAGGAGTGGGACCTGCTGCACCTTTAACTGCCACTAAACATCGCTCCTTTGCTGATGTTTGTACATAGCCATGCACACTTAGAGTGATATACAACAAAAACCCTTGATTCAGCAGACCCCAATATAACGGACATTGGAAATAATGGATGCTGTCTGCCAGCTTCCCCCCATGCCCCAAATAAACGCCAGAGACTCACCAGAACTGCCGCTGGGGCTGGAGGAGATGCTGGAGCATGGAGGCACCCGGCCACCACTGCCTGCAATGGCACTGAGCAGCAGCCATGGTGTTGGAGGCTGCTGCCAGCTGGCAGGCTGGGGGCGGCCACTCTCTACCTTTGTGCAGGCGGATCAGAGCTGGGGGCTGAAGAAGTCGGATCACTAAGAGCTGCAGGAGGTGGAAGGAGCCAGGCCGGCATTCGTCTCCTCTCCTGGTAATTGGAAGATGGAGCTGGAGGTGTGAGAGGAAGAAAGGGGCAGCAGGGGGGCAGAAGACAGGAGTGAGTGATGGCTGGGAAGATCAGTGCATCACCATACAGTGTAACCATTTGAATATAACAGACTTTTGGCATTAACGGACACCACTTCCTCCAATTAGTCTGTTAAATGGAGGGTTTACTGTAGTAGCCACCAAAATAACAACAGTTAATAGTTAATGTGGCTTTAATACTAATTAAATTACAGTCTCACTCTGCTGAAGCATTGCACAGTAATCAACATTAATCATTAAATAATCAATACAAAACCATAAAATGAAATAAGATGGCGATAGGAAGTGAACTGCTGTTAATCACACCCATGCCAAATTTTTAATTAGTTCAGCTCTCTTTTGTTGGGAAAATGTACAGCCCCATTTGTCAACACAACCTTAACTTGGATTAACTGTATTTCATCAATCTGAAAATAAAAATCCCACACCCCGTAAGCAGTGAGGGCCCCTGGGACTTTTACTGCCATGGGAAGAGGCAAACCTTTGCTATGCTAACAAGTATATTAGCTAATGAAAACAGTACTTAAAATAATCACAATATTTCTTTATTTGCATGTAAAGATGACATAATAAGAGATAATTAGCAGAATGTTAAGCAGTTTTACTACTCAATTTTCTCATTTTAGTTAATTAATTATCTTAGTAAAATGCATCGTTATAGCTAATTTTAGAAAATCTAGCAGCTGCAAGGTCATAGTGGGAACCATTTCAATTTGTAATTGGAAGAAACATGAAAGGGAGTCAGATAATCTTTTATTAGATAATAATGAATCACAGAGGCACATACATTAGGCATTTTAAGAGGCAGAAAATGCACGGAGTGATTTAATAATGCCATCAAATGAGCTTCAATCCTGGCCTGTCAGGGGACCTCGCTGAGATGGAAGTGCTTGCTTCCCTCCCTGCTCCTCTTCCTGGAGAAAGGAGGGACACCATTCCTTCCTCTCCCCACTCTCAGCACGTTGGGTGTTGTAAGAGGAAGACCTGACACAGAAGCCCACCTAACACAAGCCTGTTGTGAGGTCTGTGGCCTGGGCACAATGGGCAAGACTTGGCTAACGTAAAGCAAAGTGAAGCTGAACAAGGGGCAGGCCGTGCTCCCAGCACTTGGCACGGATCGGGCTGACGCTGCAGAACGCCTCACACCTAACGGGTATTAGGCCTAGGCTGTCACACATTGGAGTGGGATGGTAACAACTTCGCTAAGATAGATCTTGGTACCATTACACACTCCCTAGGTACTAGGAACATACTGACCCAGGTTCAGGGCAGGGTCTAAACTGACAGCATGATAAATAGCGATCAACCCCCATGTGGTATCTAGGGACTGCTAGAGGGTGGCAACCTGATCCATCAGGAGCCATGCAGAACTTGCTTGTACCTGTGTGTAGAAGTGGAAGCCAAGGGCAGTTGTCTGTCCAGGCAAGGGGGCAGTGTCTCATCCAGGTCACTGACTGAGCTGAGTCCACTGTAACAAGCATATGTAAGTTAGCCAAACTGGAGGCATCTGATCAGGGAAGCTAGGACCATGCTTTGCTAACAGTAAACCTGGCCTGGTGCCTTTGCTCCTTAGACGATTTTGGTGTCTTTAGGGGCTCTTGGTGTCTGCTGTATTAGCCATCTGCATAGTGATAATGCAGCACGCAGAGGGCGCCTGCCCACACAGCCAAACGGTTATCAGCAGTGGACGGAGCAAGAGACCCATCAGGGCATCGGACCAGTTACTTCTGGCCACCCCATTTGCTACTGGCAAAAGTGTAGGGCTCACGATCTGAGCACAGGACTAGGAGCCAGGAACTCCAGACTGTGCTGCTGACTCCCTGGGACCTTGCCAACATGCCCAGCTCTCTGCCTCAATGGCCCGATCTGTAAAACAGAGGAAGCAACTGAAGGTGCCTCACACTTACCGTCACACAGCCTGCTCTAAGCGGCTTACAACTTGTCCAGTCGTAAAGCCTTCCGGCTGAAACATTCCTGTCTGGCGTCTGCCTGAGGTGGAATTTTTAAATGACTCGTTCATTGGTTTTATTAATTTCTCAGCTAAATTGGCTGAGCCCCATCAGAGGGCAGGGCTAGCGGACACTCTGCTGTTTTGCTTTGCACCTACGCGCTTTAAAGCAAAGACTTGAAAGTTGGCAGGGAAATCGTCCTGGTGTCAGAGCTGTGCCTTTCACTGGCCCTGTGAAAATGCATCTAAGTTGGCAGAGTCATGTGCCTCTGAAAAATCTCAGTGTGTACATGCTCAGTAGAGACTTGTTAGAATTTGGCAGCTATGTTTTCTGAAGAGTCTGTCTCCACTGAGTATGTCCCATTGCCTCAGAGTTCCTAAGTGACAACCAGGCTGCACAGGTGCCACCCACACAGAATAACCGAGCACGCTCTACCCTGAGGCTGCAAGGGCTGCACACGACTTCCTCTGCTGTCGCTAATGCCAGCAGTCAGAGGTCACTGACAGCTCCTCTTACAACTCGAGATCCTGTAGATCATGGTTTCCCAAACTGCGGGGCATGAAGAACTTCCGGGGGGTGTGAGGTGACCAAGCCCACCCCATCGTTCCCTCACCCCGAGAAAGAGCCAGACTTTGCTTCTGGCTCTCAGCCCCTGACATTTTCCGTGGGTGACCTGGCACAGCCGCTATAGAAAGCAGGCAGCCAGCGAAGACCTACATGGAACTAGCTGACTCCTGCAAAGGGAGGTGAGTGTGGGTTGGGGGGAGGGGAGGAGGCGTAGAATGGGGTTAGAAGGCAGGCTGAGGGTTCCTGGCTTGGGAGAGGGGGATAGGGTAAGAGTGGGAGGCTGGTGCTGCCCGGCTTACGGAGAGAGAAAGGGCGCAGGCAGGCAGCTTGCAGGGCTTGGGCAGCTGGCCCTGGCATCACAGGTCTCAGGTAACTCAGGCTGGCAGGCGTCTGTCTGGCCCTGGCAGCATGGGGCTCAGGCAGCTCAGGATGGCGGGCAGGTGTGTCGCTGGCCCTGGCAGCTAGCAGCTGGCTGGCCCCAGCAGCATGGGGCTCAGTCGGCTCGGGGAGGTGGGTGGCTGGCGTGGGCAGCTCTGGAGGCTGGCACAGGGCTCAGCCAGCTGGGACTGCACCAAGCACTTGCAAAGGGCCAAGAAAAACGAATCTCTGCTCATTTTTAATTTTAAATATTTGATATCAAGTTTTTGTGTTTATTTTAAATTACGAATTGAATTTTTGGTTAAAAGGGGTTGGCTAACAGTAAAGAAGAGGTTGGGGGGCATGAGGGTTTCTCAAAAGTCAAAAGAGGGGCGTGATGCTGAAAAATTTGGGAACCACTGCTGTAGATATTGAGCTTAGCTTAAACCAGTAACGAAAACGATTAGCCATTACCTTTACATGTTACCTCATTATCTACCTTACAGCCGAGCTATATTATGCTTTTCCTGGTGCCTCAGTGGCCAGTGACAGGGAGTGCAGGGTTCTGTCCCTGGTACGTTTTAGATAGCTCTGAGCTGGGTGGTGAGAAGGAGCTGCAGCCCAACATGCCTGAAGGCTGGAGAACTTTCCTTCTTTAACAGCAGAAGGCTAGCCCCACTGAGGGACTTGCACGCAGCATCACAAGTCCTGCTTTTCGGTGCCCTGACACCTGCTGGCCTCCTCAGGCCTGAGTGAGCTAGGGACCAAGCTCCCTACCCAGTGCATGGGAAGAGCTAGACACCCAAGAATGGGCTCCTCAAAGCCATGCTGCTGAGGGTGGTAATGCTAACGCACAGAGCTGCGAGGCTGAGGGAGGTGTCTACCCCGGTGTGGGATTCACAGGCACAAACCCTCTCCTGGCCGTAAGTGCCTAAGCCCCTTGGCCCTTTTGTTGAAAGCTAAATTGGGAAACTGAGTCACAAGCCTGCCCACTTTTAATCAGTTTTTGCCTGTATGATACCATTTCAGATAAAACTATTCTCACTTATGTGTCTGAACTTACATTTGTGCTTGACAAGACCAGAACTGAGAAGGGCCCAGGTTAGCGCCTTCTAGGGCACTGAGAAATCCTTCCGTCAGCCATGATAACCATTGCTTCTCTGACATCCTGCTCTGGTCTCTGTGGGAAGATGGAAAAAACATGTTTGTTTAGTCTGGAAAAGAGAAGACTGAGAGGGGACATGGTAACATGGAGGAGAGGGAGGTAAATTGTTCTTGTTAAGCTCTGAGGATAGAACAAGAAACAATGGGCTTAAATTGCAGCAAGGGAGGTTTTGGTTGGATATTAGGTAAAATGTAACTGTCAGGGGAATTAAGCACCAGAATAAATTGCCTAGGGAGGTTGCCTAGGAGGGAATCCTGGTGACTGGAAGTTTCTAAGAGCAGGTAAGACACACATCTGCCCAGGAGGGTCTAGATAATACTTAATCCGGCTTGAGCACAGGGTACTGGACTAGCTGATCTCTCGAGGCCCCATCCAGGCCTACAAGCCTGTGATTCTACGAACACACACTACTCCCTTAGGACGATCAAGTTCTGCCAGTGTCTCTGGGGACAGAAGTCCCAGGACTGGAAGCAACTCCCAGGTTATGTCTCACTGGGAGCAGTCACACAATCCCAGCTCCCAGTGCTAGCACCACAGCCCAGTCAAGGGAGAGCTCCGTCTGTGAGCAGGACAGAGCCCTTCCGTACCAGCAACAATCCAAGGTCCTGCTGCTGCCTATGCTCAGCCTTGGTGCCTTTCACAAGGACTGCACACAGGCAGCTTTGCCTTCCCAGGGCTGGGGCTCAGGTTTGTACGATGAGGTCATTTGGAAAGTCAGGTTGTGTTTTGTTTTTCAAGCACTAACAAACTCTTCTGCCTTCTTAGTGGGTTTAACAAAAGAAGAACCCATGCTGGTGCCAGTGTAAACCCTGATCCTGCAAATACTCACTTGTGCTTAACGTTCTGCGTATTCACAGAGAGGTCGCCCTGTTAGTTTGTATCCTCACAAAACAAACACGCTGTCCTGTACCACTTTAAAGACTGCTTAATAAATTATTTTGTTAATGAGCTTTCAAGGGACAGACCCTCTTCTTCAGATCTGGAAATTGTGGGTCTGTCACACAAGCTCATCACCTAATAAATTATTTCATTAGTCTTTAAAGTGCTACAGGACTGCATTTTTGTTTTGTGAAGATGCATATGATGCATTGAAGTCCATGACACAGCATACCTTCGTCTGCTTAAGCATGACCTTTAGTGTCTGCAGGACTGAGAGCAGAGTTTAGGCCTCCTGGGAAGCAGGTTGTGGACCATATTTAAAGTGATGCTACAACCAGCAGCCTATGCAATGCTGTGCAGGGTCAGCAAAATGGCCTGTGAAAAGCTGTACCCCCTTCAGTGACCGGAACAGAAATGCTGGGAGTGTCTCCTTATCTGTGAGCGGGCTTGGCATGTCCTCTCTCCACAGAGATCTTTGTCCAGCAGCAGCATGCATGGCCCCACTGCCCAAAGCAGGACGTGCTTCCTAATTAACTTTTCGGCACTTGATTTTGCAGACTTCATGCTCCTTTAGTTTTGGGCTTGTTAGTGGACTTTTAAATATAATTCCATAGTTATTTTTATTTTTTTAAAGATGTTTGTCATGTGAAACCATACTGAGTCCCATATGCTTCACCAGCAGGTTTGAAAATTATATAGATGCATTATTGGAACCTTATGCCTTACTGGAACCTTATGGCCCTGTTAGTGTGGGGAACTCTCCTGGTTTCTGCACGGTTCCAGTGCAATGGGCCAGAGAATGGAGCTGAGTCCCTGCTCCCACTTCCTTTACCCAGAGGCCCCCCGGGCTTGAGGGCTGGCCTGCCTTCCACTCTCCTGTGTGGCAGAGTCTGTGTGACCCCACCAAGGCTGGGCCCAGGATCACCGGTGGGCTCAACCCCCAACAGGCTGGGTGTCCCCACTTAGGGAAGCTCTCTCTACACTGGCACTGCCTTGACCCACTAGCGACTGCTCAGAGCAAATAAGGGTTAGTAAGCAGCAATCAACTGAAAAGAGAGAAGTATAAGGAGAAAATGGGAGAGGTGAAGGAAACATGTCACCCAGCTCAGTGGCACAGGGAGATAATACACAGCCAGTGCTGGAGTTTCAGGGTAGGTCACTGTCTGTGCCTCAGATTGCCCAGGCCCCTGCCCCGACCCTGACTGTGCTGCAAAGATGCTGTAGGTTGGACACATGCCCTGGCAGTGATCACATGCCCTCAGGTTCTGGGTGGCCTGGGGTCCCCTCTCTCACCACAACCAGATCCGCACTGCTCCAGTCCCACACTGCTGTCCTGCCACCAGACCCTTGGGTTGCTCCTCTGGCTCTGGTTGCTGGAGAAAGAACAGTGAGCGCACAGTATGTAACATGGCTGCCCCCAAGACTGTATCCCACAGTAGTTATCACAGACCAATTCGCTGTCTTTACTTATGGCATCTTTGAAGTCCTGTGGCATTTCTTCATTTTCCCAGGCATCAGTAAGGGTCCCTGGAGTGCATTTACCACCATTGCACCCCAGGTTTATACATATCTGCTGGCTTTCCATCTCTGCCCAAGGAGTTGCCTGAGCTCAGCTCAGCTCAGCTCATCACACTGACTGTTTTCTGCTTCTTCAAGTCTGGATGCTGAGTCTCGGTGGTGCTCAAGAAGCTTTGGAGATACTTGGTTAATGGCACTTGCTCCAGTGGAGGATGGTCTCTTCAGTAGTTGGCTCTGTTCCCTGCTTTATTGGATTTGATGACTATCCTGCCATCAGACTTCAAGAGTGAGCCAGCCCAACTACAGAGGTCTATAGACTAGCACTAAAGAAATTCAGCATTTCATTGATTTCCACGTACATCTGAGTGTCTTCTGCAACCTTCTCCCACCCTTTGTCTTGTATTAAGCATAGCTGTCTTTGTGCCTTGCATTGCAGGTCTTTGAATCTGTCTCCCTTAAAGGTGGGCTGAATATCATTTTGCCAGATTTGAGAAGTCTCTATTATTTTTTTCTTTCAAGGGTACTGTAATACCCTCAGAATTCTCGTCAGACGAGACATGCTGAACCCCCTTCTTCCATCTGAGGATGTCAGTTGCAGTTGTTTGTGTTGTGTCTCTGAATTCCTCCCATGAGACAGGGTTATCATCAAGGTTGGTTTCTAGCACACTATGTTGCTTGTCTCAATCGGATATATAGTTCAGCAATATCAGGGGACAACTTGATTGTTTTGGGCATTTCAGTTGTGTGGGTACAATGTGTAGGTTCAGTATTGATCTGATCATCCTATATCCATCCATTATTGTGCTCCATGCATGGCCTTAATGATCCTCACTTGGTGTTCACAACTCCACATCAGCTGCTGCAAGAGGTACACATCCTCTCTGACTGAATTGACCTTGTCAGCTCTGGCCTTCCTCTTGACTAGTACTCCCTTCTTTTCATGAGTCTGTGTAATTAGACCTGCCCTGAAACCTTCATTCCAATGCATCTGACAAACTGGGTCTTTGCCCACGAAAGCTTACGCTTCAAAAATCTGTTCGTCTGTGAGGTGTCACAGGACTTTTTGTTTTTTCTTAGTGATCCTGGCATCCCTTATGTCACACTGTTGGACAAAGATGTAATCTTTTAGACACCATGTTTGGACTAGGATGCATCCGTGTAATTTTATATTTGTCTGTCTGTCTGAAAATAATAGCGATAGTTGTTAGTTTATGCTCTGCACACTTGTGTAGGTATAGGAGACCATTTTTGTTCATGTTCCATTTGCCATTTTTTCCAGTGACACCTTGCCAGTTGTCTTTTCTCTTGTACTTACATCTTCTAAGATGATTAGTTTTTCACTTTGTGCTGCTGATTTGACGAGAGCGTAGGGATCAGAGTAAAAACTGTTCCTTCACATCATCAAAGCTTGTTAAGTGTGGTAGGGGTGCATATTCATGGACAACGGTAGCAAATCATGACCGGAGTCCCATTTTTTTTTCCATACCAATTGGATTGTCTTCAAGACAATGTAAAAATTTGGTCTCCCACTCCATGGACTCTATCTTCCTGTGGTTCTTTTCCCTTCCAAAAGAAGGTGTAAACTATAGATGGTTCTGTGATAACTAGAAACTAGCCAAACAAAAACTCCACTGAGTTTTAGGAAGGGGCCAATGGTCCCCTTACAGTTAGAAGGTTGTGCACATCTCTGTCCCATGAGCTAACCCAGTAACTGACAGCAGTAGTAGGTTGTCATTTTTTATGTGGGTCAGTTGCCAGGAAGTTATTTGCTGGCACCAGAGAACTATGGAATCTCAGGAATCCTAGGTCCTAGTCCTAGTTCCAAGGGCATGTACGGATCCTTCATCCCAGGCAACCTCTCTAGCTGTGTCTGCACTTAGCAGAAAAGGGTGGCCTTCCTTTCTGGCGGGACACAGACCTTGCTGGCTTTATCAGGTGCGGTCCCTTGACTTTGGATGACTGGCAGGCACTGACTTGGGGTAGACACTGGGAACGTTTGGAAAGGGAAGCGAGAGTAGACTGTGGGTGCCACAGAGGGCCCTTTGCACAGGTGCTCTGCATAGGCTGCCAGATGCTCCCAAGCAGGATTCAAGGTTTTGCTTTTCATCTAACAAAGCCTCTAGTGGTGTGGGGCCTTGTGAGTCCACCCACATGTATGACGCTGCTCTGGTGAGGCCAGCAAAACCATGAGCTCAAGTGCACATTTTATAAGTGTGAGAGAACATGAAAACTTCAAAAAGTCTCAGCTTCACCCTGCTGCAGAATAGGAAAACTCACCACCACACCAGCCAGTTTCAGCTCAGCCCAGACCAGCCTCTTGGATCCCGGGTATCAGAGTTTTCATGATGGACCAAGAATAACGCTGCTGAATTAGAGCCTTAGCCTGTGTCTGAAAGGGAGGAATTCACCAAGTTTTGTCTCTCTTTTCTCTTTGGGCCCAGACTTCACACACATGCCCTTCTCCTGCTCCACTGGTAAGGTCACTTGCAGAACCCCTAAATTAGTGGGGCTCGGTGCTGTAAGGAGACAGTCAGGTGATGCCTGTAGGGCAGTCTGAATGCAGCTGCACATTGTTTAATGCAACAGCAAAGCAGCCTGTCTCATCGCCAACTTAGAGGCACATAAGAAGAATTCACATTTTAAGATTTCACTTGAATCTGGTAGAGTAAATTCAGAACAACACCTGTGCCAGTTGGAGAACTGAAGCCATACCAGCTTCCCTAGCCCAGCAACAAGAGCCCCTTCCATCCTACCTGAGAGAGGGCTTATTAGCAGCCAGGTACCTCTGGATCTGGCTGGCTGGTGAGACAGATACTGATCATTGGCAGGCAAGATCCAAAATGTTAAGTGACAGTGGTTCTCGCCCAAGAAGGAGCTGGAGTCTGCTGCTGTGCTGTGGGAGGTTGGCAGCTGCATTTAACGTTGTGCATTCTAAATTGCTAGGCACTTTCGTGGTATGCAGGCAGTGGAAAGTTTGTCACAAGCCCACAGAAGCTGTCATCTGCCAGCTTTTCCTATCAGTTCCCTAATGACTTTCTCCTTTCACCCTGCAATTTCTGCTCCTTAAGGAACTCAGCCAGTAGAGCTGGGGTTTTGGAAGGGCAATGGGCAAGCAATGCAGACAACACACTGATGTGCCCCTTGGGGAAGAATCTGGTTGGATGCACTAACTTTGGCAAGAGTTGAACCCATTCGCACAGGAGTGACTATATGCTCTTTCCTGGTGACTCCAGTCCACAGTCACGGCCAGTAAAAAAAAAAAAAATCATAATTTTTCTTGCAGTTGCCAAGCAGTGAAGATCACGTCTGCTATTCTCCAGAATGGTCAGAAGCCACACTGTGATTCTGGAAGAATTTCTTCTGAGAGTGGCAGGAGTCAGTGTGCGAGGATTCAAGCTAAGATTTTCTGTGCTGTTGCCAGGAGGAAGATGCCACAATAGTTTCCACAGTCTGGCTTGTTGCCCTTCTTGGGAAGGCTGATGATCAGTGTCTCTCTGAAATCTTGCGGTATCTGCTTCCTACCCCAGATCCTGAGAATCAGAAGGTGGAACTGTTTGTGGAACTCTGGTCCACCTTCTTTGAAGGCTTCATTGAGGATTCCATCCAGTCCGGTTACTTTGTTGCACTTCATCGCTTGGATGACAGCTTGGACCTCACTCAGTAGGAAGTGTTGCAAGGTTGTCTCTAGGTGGTTGCTGAGGGATTCGGTCAAGGGATTCTTGGACCATGGTGAAGGAGCAGTTCAAGAGCTCATTATAGTGCTTCCTCCAGCGAGAAGCAACGGCTTCATTGTCTCAAGAGTTGGGAACCATCCTTTGATTTCAGGGGATTGATTCCATGGTTTTTCGGTCCATAAACAGCTTTGGTGGCATTAAAGAAACCTCTCATATCATTGATGTCTGCAAGATGCTGCAGTTCTTGTGCCTTCTCAGTCCACCACAGTTATCTCAGAGTCCTTGTTTTACATTGCACTTCTGCCTTGGCCTCAACATGCACTTCTTTCTTCATTATGCAATTGATGTCACTTTACCAGGCCCTAAAGGCTTTCCTTTTTGCCTCATTCAAGAGTTCAATTTCAACATCATTCTCATCAAGCCAGTCCAGATGCTTCCTGATCTGGTAGCCAATGGTTTCTCCACAAACTCCAATGATGGCATTTTTTAGTTGACTCCAGCATTCTTCCATATCTTCAGGGTGTATTGGCATCAGCTTTCTTTGCAGCGCTATCTGGAAGTCACTTCATCTGATTCGGTCCTTTCATCAGCTCTGCTTCTTCTGATTTCACCATTTGGTGACAATCCTAATCACCATTCTGGATCAAATAAGGCAGTGAGCAGTCTAGCAGTCATGAGCAATGGTCATTGCATGTGTGAGAAGGACATCACGTTGCTTCTCAGATGGATGATGACACAGTCTATGAGGTGCCAGTGCTTCAATCAAGGATGTTGCCATGAGGTCTTAAATTTTTCTGGTGGAACAGGGTGTTCATGACGACTAGCTCATGTTCTGCACGTTTTGCAAGGAAGAACACTCCACTGGAGTTGCTGTTGCCAACTCTTTCTTTCACAATGGTAGTCTGCCAGAGATGAGGATCCCCTCCGACCCTGGCATTGAAATCCCTCGAGAGAATAATCTTGTCTTCTTTAGGGATGTCTTTCAGCACTGTGTCCTGCTGGGTGTAGAACTTCTCCTTCGCATCATCTTTGGTGTGTAGAGTTGGTGCATAAGCACTGGTGACAGTTGCCTGTTGGTTTTTTGGCAATCTTCACGCAGAGAGTCATGAGACGTTTACTGATGCTGACAGGGACTTCAGATAGGATCTTTGTCATTTCACTCGATGATAAATCCAACTCCATGAATTAGTTTTTCTTCCTTAGGGCTTCCTTTCCTGAAAAATGTATACCTTCCGCCTTCTTCTCTTAGCTGTCCTTCTTCTGGTCTATGTGTTTCTTCCACAGCAGCGATATCGATGTTGAATTGTTGCAGCCTGCAGGCAATAATTGCTATGCATCTTTCAGGTCACTCACTATCTGGGTTGTCCATTAGAGTCCAAATACTCCATGTTTCGAAGTTACTGCTTCATTTCAACTGCATGGAGGTGAACCCACTGGACACAGTTATCCAGTCAGGGGGATTGAGGTGGACAATGTTTAGGGCACATTTCCTAGACCCCTCCCCATATGGGTTGAGCAGAATGGGTCTTAAATAGGGCTGCTCAGTCTTGGATGCAGCAGCTGGACCATTCTACCACCTCAGTCCTCGAAACGGAAACAATGATAAATACATCCATCACCTAACATGCTGGTGCATGACTAAAAGCTTTCAGATTTCACAATCCTGCTCCCATCGCCATTTGCCAGTCGCTGTGAGGCTGTATGATATTAAGATCAATAGGTTTAACTGCACTCTACCAATATCTGTATATATTTGATATCATCGCAAAAATGGTGGTACTATTCATGTGCTATTTATGTCAAAATGCAGAGAGACCATAACAGGCATTTATCTTTACGCGTTGACTTCTCCCACTGCTTGCTGTCCATTAATGCATCTGTACCAGGACTGTAGCTCAGAACCCAGCCTTTGCAGCAGCTACCAATACCACCCATTTAAAAACTGCCAACAAAATATTTTCTTCTCTGTACTCATCTCCACGATTGAAGAATTTCCCTGGAACCCTATTTCCATGAGGTATGAATCAGTGACCAGTCCAGGATCCCATATTTCACAAATCAGCTGAGAGCTTTATCTGAATGGACAGCCAGAAACCCTCTCCTCAGTGCACTGAGGCTCACAGTTACTGAGTTCCAGTTACGGTACCATGAGAGCTACTGGGCTTTAAAACAGTGCTGTTTGTATGCAGGGAAAAGTTATTTCAAGTCACTGTTTGAAGCTTTGCTACCATCTTGTATCTCACTTTCCTCTCCAGCCAAGCCTTGTACAATTCTGTCAGTTCTCCCTGGCTAGTTATGACATGCCACCTTGCAATCTAAGCAATTACAGTGATTTCTAAGAGCAAACGGCACTAACCCTTTCACTCAAAGCCTGGTCACACCTTCCCTTTCTGCTTCAGGGATATGAAACCTAGAACACCCTTAAATGATTATAATCTCTCAACCAGAGCATATGCTGGAGGGCTATGGCTTACACAGGTATTGTTTGTCAATAGCTGTATAACTAATTCACGGCCAGTGTGAGTCATGCAGCTACTCCAAATCCATTTTAGCCAGTAACACCTTTACACGCTGCACCTGTGTCTGGAGAACAGTGTTCTTTGCACATGATTCCTTGTAAATATCCCTAAAAACACAAATAACATGTTTCAAAGCTAATCAGCAAAAAGTTCCTCAAACCTTTAGTGAAAAGTTGTATTATTTGTATATAAAATGCTCACTAAGGCTTTTGAATTAGCATATACCATTAAAGAGAGACTACGATCCTTGTTATGGAGACTTCTATAGGGCCGTTCCGCACTCCATTGACGGCAAGGACCTCATTCATTCACAATTAAATTATATTAGTTTTAGATATTTCTGTATAAGCCTGTTGGCTTCAGCCCTTTTAAATTCTACATGGCAGCTAAGTGGCAGCTGATTTCCCTGCATTTAAAAGAAAACAACTGTGTGAAGAGAATTTCCCATTGTGAATTTTCTGAATAAAAATAAGCAGCAACATGAAAATACAAACAAAAGCCAGCGAGTGCAGAGGAAGTTCAGATGGCTATTACGTGATGGTTGTTGCTAAGCAACAACTTTCTTGGGTTCCATGTGCTCCTCTCATATGGTTATTGTTGCTAAGGAAACTACTCCCTTGATATCCATGTGCTCAGCATGTCTACCTCACTTTGCTGCTGGCTGTTGGAGTGGAAAAGTCTGTGATGGAGCATGTGAGCGGCAGGGGAAATTAGAGGCAGTGAAAGAGCAAATAGATTACAAACCATGTACATGAATAGGATTTCTTTGGCTTCCCTTTGCTGTACAGTAGGCCAGGGCTGGGGTGGCCAGTGCATAGCCTGCCTGGGAGCTACCTCCACAAGGTGCAGGACCATTGCTTGCCTGCTGTGTTTTGGCAGTGAAAGCTGTGTGCGTGTGCACGTGTGTGTGGTAGGTGTGAGCCTCTGGCTCTCTCCATGCAGCCAGAGCAGCAAAGCACACTACAATCTATTTGAGGGTGGGTAGAATAAGGGCTGCCCTGGCCCAGAATGCCAAGTGCATGGAGCTCTGCGGTTTGGAAGGCAGAAGGAGTTGCTTGGGAGACAGGTGACCTTACTCCTTGCTCTCGCCTAACTGCTTCCAGTTGGTTTTCATTGCCAGAATATCACAGATGATTCTGTCACTCTCTTGCTGTTTATTTCACCTGCACATCAGCGAAATCCCAGAGAAAGTAAAGTACGGGTTGAGCCACTCTTGGCTGGCACCCTTGGGACCTGACCAGTCTCAGACGAGACAATTTGCTGGACCATGGGAAGTCAATATTGTCTAGAGCACTACCAACACTTGCACTGCTTACTAGGCTCTTAGAAGACATTTATGGGTAAATTACAGCTAAATAAAAGCACAGAACACTGAGAGCCAGCACTGGTGTCTGGAAACGAACTTTATGGGACTGCAGGAAACTTGGCCCCAGCCACAATAAGTGGCCGTCCAGCTAACTAAAATCACGCCAGATTATGGACATTGCCAGACGAGAGAGGTCCCACCTGTAGCCAGTGACCCTCTGATAAGAAAGTTCAGTGCTTTCTACTGGTACTCAATGGTACAGACATAGCAGACAATCTGCTTAGCAACAGAAGCCACTCTGCCCCCAGGCTCCTCTTCATGCTGGCTCCCATTGCACGCTGGGCTGCATGCAAAGCCCTCTCTCCGGAAGTTCTGCAGACGATGTCTGGCACTGGTACTCAGGGGTGTCGCGCTACAGCTCACAGCTCAGAGAGGAAGGAGCTCTTGGCTGCCATCTCTTGGGGAACTGGAAGAACAGACCAAATCTCAGACCTTATTTGTATAGCAGACATGCACACCCTCCTCAGGCAGCATCGGCTCCGCTGGCTTGGCCACATCCACAGGATGAATGATGGAAGGATTCCAAAAGACATCCTGTATGGTGAGCTAGCCTCTGGCAAAAGACCTTCCAGATGCCCCCAGTTGCGCTACAAAGATGTCTGCAAGAAAGACCTTAGAGAGGTAGACATCGAGCTGGACAACTGGGAAGAACTAGCAGACGACCGCAGCAGATGGAGGCAGGGGTTACACAAGGGCCTTCAGAAGGGCGAGATGAAGATCAGACAGCTAGCAGAGGAGAAGCAAGTGCACAGAAAGCACACTAAGGACTTGCCAGACACCCACCACATCTGCAAGAGATGCAGCAAGGACTGTCACTCTCGTGTGGGTCTTCATAGTCACAGTAGACGCTGTAAATGAAGTCCTCAATTGAAACTATAAAGGGTGCGATCCACAGTCTATGCAGACTGAAGGATGCCTACTACTACCCTGTGTGTCAGTGTAAACACTTCTGTCCTTTTGGATCAAATTCACTTGCATGTTGGGTGCCTCTGTAGGACGCAGTTGGAATGATGCAGTCCAAAGATCTGTGGCCTTTTGGGAGTGGAGCAACCTGCCTGGACTTAGAGAGAGGAACACGGCTTGCAGAAGGAAAGCTTCTGAAGATGCAGCAGAAAGTCAGTCAGTTGCATGAGGCTGGAATGATAACTGCAGTTGCAGCCCCTTAATAAAGAGACAGTCTAGTTTTAGACCCATGGAGTCTCCTCACAGTATTTCCCAGTACCTAGTCCATGAAAAATGGTGGCAGTAATCTCTCTAGTGAGAGCTACGGCCTTAACAGGCCAGCAAAGCAGCTCTTAGAAACAGAGCAAACCACCTGAGCTGCGTTTCCACACAGAAAACCTTGCCCAAGCATGGAGGCCATGGAACTCAGACTGGAGATTGCACAGAGCTAACCATGAGCCCAAACCCCTCAGCCTCCCCTCATAAGTCATGTGCTCTAGCTTCCTCATTCTTTTTGCTGAGCTTTGCTGGACTCTTTCCAGTGTGTCTGCATCCTTTCTGTAATGGGGGCCTCAGAATTGGATGCAGTACTTCAAAAGGAGCTCACCAGTGCTGAATAATGGGGAATAGTCACTTTGCTAGATCTACTGACATTGCTCCTAATAACGTACCCCAATATGCCATTAACCTTCTTAGCTACAAGGGTACACAGTTGACTCCTATCCAGCTACCCATCCATTGTCATCCCCAGGTCCTTTTCTGCAGAACAGCTGCTTAGCCAGTCAGTTCCCAGCCCACAGTGGTGCTTGGGATTCCTCTGTCCTAAGTGTAGGACTCTGCACTTCTCCTTGTTGTACATCCTCAGGTTTCTTTCAGTCCTGTTTTGCATTTTGACCTTATCCCTACCCTCCAGAATATCAACCTCACCCCCCAGCTTAGCATCACCTGTAAACTTCCTGGTGGTGCAATCCATCCCCCCAACCCGTTCATTAATAAAGATGTTGAACCAAACTGACCCCAGAACAGGCACCATTTGGGCGACTCCATGGAGTCCGACTTCACTTGGCACCAGACACAAACCAGACATAGATCACAACCCTTTGAGCCCAACAATCTAACCAGCTTTCTTTCTGTCCACCTTGGAGTCCATTTATCCAATCCATACTTCTTTATCTTGCTGGCAAGGATACTGTGGGAGACCCCATGAAAAGCTTTGCTAAGGTCTAGGTATATCACATCCGCTGCCTTTCCCCTATCCACAGAGCCACCCACCTCGTCACAGAAGGCAATCAGCTTGGTCAGGCATGATACTCTTGAAAGAGCCTCAATAGCTGTGAAATTCTGAGACACACACTTGTGGTACCCACTTTTCTACCCAAAGAGCATATCCAGCTGCTGATTGCTATTAAAATTGGACCCCAGAGGATTCGGACTGATTACGTTATTTTGAAGTATTTTTGAATTAACTGCCAATCAGAGCACTTACATTTATACAGTCAGCTGGAGATTCTGACTGGCTGTAGTGGCCATGGAGATGATCTGTCCTGCAGAGGCAGTGCTCCTTGCTGGTGTGTCTGCACAGGCTTTGGGAAGCATTCTCACAGAGTTGGGCCAGGAGAGGCTAGTTTGTGGTAGGTACATGGCTAAATCAATGCAGCAGGCCAAGTACCTAACTGGCAAAGCTGCTATAGTGATCTCCTGTCTGCTTTTCCTGCTTGTAAGTATGGCATGGAAATGTTCCCTTGTGGAAGGGACAGCAGTCAGCCCTTTCTTGGGCCATCCTGTGGGTCAGTGCGTATAGTACTGACCGTGTAACATGCTGCCTGTCTCTCTCTTATAATAGGTAGTTCATCATGTCTGATGATGACATCTTGAGCTTGCACAAGCTCATTGGCTGTGGACTCACATTTGGCTGAGGAGTCCAAGCTTTGAACAGCACAGGCCTTCACAGTGGGGCAAGGGAATCGTCTTAGCTCTGTTGGTGCGGCTGCTGCAGTTGCGTTCTTCCTCCCACGAGCATCAATGAGGCGTACGCATCGATGCTTTTCAAAGTTGTCACCTGAGTGTTGTATGAGAGCATGTCAGCCTGTTTGGTCTTTTGCATGCTGCTCTAGCTGATCTGGTTTTAAACCAGCATGAGCAATGTTGGCCTTTATGCAGTCTTTATACCTCTTGCGAGGCCTACCTTGATTCCTTTTGCCCTGGGAGAGTTCACCCTAGAGGAGTTCCTTAGGGATTCTCGACTCCTCCATTCGTATGACATGCCCTGTCCAGCGAAGCTGGACTTTCAGAATCATGGCTTCGATGCTCATGGTTCCTGCTCTGTCCAGGACTGCCAGGTTCATGACTCTCTCCTGCCATCAAATGTGCAGTATTGACCTCAGGCTGCATGTGTGGAAGTGCTCCAACAGTTTTATATGTTTTCTGTACAAGGTCCAGGTTTCACAGCCATACAGGAGACTGGTCAGGACTACAGCCTTGTACACTTTCAGTTTAGTTGACTGTCGGATATTGTGCTGATTCAACACTCGCACTCTCAGATGTCCTAGTGCCCGGCTGGAATGGCAGATCCTGGCATTGATTTCTTTGTCAAGGGAGCCATCATTGGCTATCACGCTGCTGAAGTACTTGAACTCCTCTACTGTTTGTAACTCTGTTCCTTCAATAAAGATTGAAGCGGGAAGAAGAGCAGATCCTGGAGCAGGTTGAAACAGTACCTCGGGCTTTCCTAGGCTAATGGTCAAACCAAAGAGGCAAGTGGCATCAGCTAACTTGTTGACGATGAGCTGGAGATCAGATTCCTTGTGTGCCATAAGTGCACAGTCGTCAGCAAAAAGGGTTTCAAGGATGAGCCTCTCAAAGTGTCTTGATTTTAGCATTCAGACAACGAAGGCTAGAGAGACTGGGACTTTTCAGTCTAGAAAAGAGGAGATTGAGGGGCTATATGATAGAGGTATATAAAATCATGAATGGTGTGGAGAAAGTGAATATTGGAAAGTTATTTACTTGTTCCCATAATATAAGAACTAGAGGACACCAAATGAAATTAATGGGTAGTAGGTTCAAAACTAATAAAAGAAAATTTTTCTTCACACAGCGCACAGTCAACCTGTGGAACTCCTTGCCAGAGGAGGCTGTGAAGGCCAGCACTCTAACAGAGTTTAAAATAGAGCTTGATAAATTTGTGGAGGTTAGGTCCATAAATGGCTATTAGCCAAGAGTAAAGTATGGTGCCCCTAGCCTGTAGTCAAAGGCTGGAAACAGATGGCAGGAGACAAATCGCTTGATCATTGTCTTCGGTTCACCTCCTCTGGGGCACCTGGCACTGGCCACTGTCGGCAGACAGGATACTGGGCTGGATGGACCTTTGGTCTGACCCAGTATGGCTGTTCTTATGTTCTAAAAGTGAACCATCCAGTCTGTTTTTTATGTAGACTCCATGGTCCAGGTCCCTAACTGCGTGACTGAGGACGCACATGAAAGAGAGGTTGAACAACACTGGGGCCAGCCCGCATCCTTGCTTCACACCATCGAACATCTCAAATGGATCTGAGGACTTGTCATTTGAAAGAACAAAGCCAGTCATGTCATCGTGGAACAGGCGTATGAGGCTAACGAATCTTCTTGGGCAGCTAAGTTTTGACAGGATAATCCACAGGGCTTCTCTGTTGACAGTGTCAAATGGCTTGGTCAGGTCTATAAAGACAGCATACAGATCCAAGTTCTGCTCTATGCACTTTTCCTGGACCTGACAAACAGCAAAGATCATGTCAATGATGCTGCGGCCTGTGCAAAAACCACACTGTACCTCTGGTAGGTTCTAGTTATCAACACACACAACACACAGCAGTGGAAAAGCAGCGCACAGTGTCCCTGACACAAAGATATGGCCAGGCCACTTCAGAACACATACCCTCTTCCTCCTGCCCTTCCAAGACTTGATCACTGCCATAGGCACTCTGCCCCACAGAACATACTCTGGGCTCCTCCTCCTGCTCCCTAGTGGTGCCATCCTTCTTCCAATGCCATCCACTAGCTGCTGCCAGGCGTATTGGGAGGGACGTTGTGGAGAGGGGGTGGAGGTGGTGGGGCTGAAGGTGGGGGTTTGCGGCATGTTTGGAGGAGTTTTTTGGGGCAGCATGTTGGGGGTGGTAAATCAGCAAGTGACTCGCTCCCTGTCGCTCATTCCTAGACCTGATAAACAGAAGGGAGGGACACCCTTCCGGGTTAAGGGCCATTTATCTAGCTCGTATGAGCCCTGTTAAAATCCTGGCCTCAACACCAGACTGGG
Source organism: Carettochelys insculpta (assembly GCF_033958435.1). Classification (NCBI taxonomy): domain Eukaryota; kingdom Metazoa; phylum Chordata; order Testudines; family Carettochelyidae; genus Carettochelys; species Carettochelys insculpta. The sequence goes on from NC_134153.1 coordinate 31,857,655, forward strand.
AGTTCCACAGTTGACAAAGCATTTTGTGAAGAACTACTTCCTTTCATTTGTGTTAAATCTGCTACTTATTAATGTCATTTGGTTACCCCCCTAGTTCTTGTGCTATGGGAAGGAGTAAATAACTTTTTCTTATTCACTTTCTCCAGATTTGTCATGATTTTAGCTTCCTCCGTCATATCCCCCCTTAGTCATCTCTTTTCCAAGCTGAAAAGTCCCACTCCTGTTAATCTTTCCTCAAATGGCAGCTGTTCCATATCCCTAACCATTTTTGTTACCCCTTTTTTAACTTTTTCCAATACCAAGATCTCTCTTCTGAGATGAGGTAATCACGTCTGCACAGCATTCAAAATGGGGCCATACCATGGCTTTATATAGAGGCTATATGATATATTGTGTTTTATTATATACCCTTTCTTAATTGTTTTCAACATTCTGTTTGCTCTTCTGACTGCTGCTGCACATTGAGTGATGTTTTCCAAGACTTATCCACAACTCCATGATCTCTCCCTCTCTCAAGTGGTAACGGCTAATTTAGACCCCATCAGTTTACAGGTATAGTTAGGATTATGTTTTCCAATGCACATTACTTTGCATTCATCAACATTAAATTCATCTGCCATATTGTTGCCCATTCTCTCAGTTTCATGAGATCCTTTTGAAGCTCTTCCCAGTCTGCTGTGGCCTTAATTATCTTGAGTAAATTTGTATCACCCCCAAATTTTGACAACTCACTGTTCACCCCTTTCTCCAGATCATTTGTGAACAGAACTGACTCAGTCCAGACTCCTGGGGACAGGTACTAGGTACCTCTCTCTGGTCTGAAAACTGACCATTTTGGACACAGTGAGCCCCCTCCCACCTCTGTCCTGCTTAAATAGACTGTAACCTACGAGCATGAACATTCCTGTAGCGTGATTCAGCCTATTCGGTTTCAGTAATATCACTGAAGTTGGTTTCTATTTATGGTCATAGCTGATTCGCTCCAGGTCCTTTTGTTGTTAACCAGGCTCCCAGCACTGGCGTACCAGCAACTGAAGAATTTCTTCGGTCTTTGCCCTTCGGTCCCTTGAGTGATTTTCTTGCTTTTGTGCTTGGTGCTCATATCTTCCCTCTTTTGACCCTCCTCTGCTGCTATTGGTTTAACTCCCTCCTGGCTACTGTAGTCAACCTGTCCCCCGAGAGATGGGGACCCTTTTACTGGGGTTCAGATGCTCCAAACTATACAGCCTCCTCCCCCTAAGAAGCTGGACCAACGTGCCACAAAACCCAACCCCTACCCCATACACAACTTACCAAGCCAGCTGGGCACGCTCAGGCTTTCTGCCTTTGTCAGCCTTTTAGTGCTGAACTGGCAGCATCCTGGAGACGGCCACGTAGAGACTCTTCTTTGTCAGCTCACTGCCGAGTTCCCGGACATCCCGACCTGCGAAGGACGCCCCGGTGCAGAGCGATGAGCGCTTTGTGAGCCGTCCCCAACAGGTCCCATACCCGTGGAGTCAGGAGCCAACCCAGGCATTGAGTGACGGCTCAGGTGGGGGCTCTGGGAAGGGGCCATGCGGCCCTGTGGTCAGCCTGTCCCTCAGAGACCTGCTGAGACTTCTGAGGACGGCCTCTCCAACCAGGACACGGCTACCTCAGATGGCAACAGGAATGGACACAGGAAGCAGAAAGCACCCAGAGTGGTGCCACCAGTCCTGCTTTCACCCCTGTGCTGAGCAATGGGCTGCTCTCCTCCTGGCCCCCCGCATCCTGTCAGCAATGGGCCGATCTGCTCCCACCCCCCATCCTGTCAGCAATGGGCTGCTCTCCTCCTGGCCCCCACATCCTGTCAGCAATGGGCCACTCTGCTCCCACCCCCTATCCTGTGAGCAATGGGCTGCTCTCCTCCTGGCCCCCTCATCCTGTCAGCAATGGGCCACTCTGCTCCCACCCGCCAGCCTGTGGGCAATGGGCCAATGTGCTCCCACCCCCCATCCTGTGAGCAATGGGCCGCTCTGCTCCCACCCGCCATCCTGTGAGCAATGAGCCGCTCTGCTCCCACCCGCCATCCTGTGAGCAATGGGCCACTCTGCTTCTGGCCCCCCCATCCTGTGAGCAATGGGCCGATCTGCTTCTGGCCCCCCCATCCTGTGAGCAATGGGTCGCTCTGCTCCCTGCCCTGCCCCACATTCCCCCCTCCAGCCATTGATGTCAATGGGAATGAGGTGCTAGTACCTGTGGGGTGGGGGCTTCAGCGTCTCCTGACCTTGCGTCGCTTTCCCACGTGCTGAGAGCCGAGGGTGGGACCTGCGTTCAGGACTCTGCCAGCTGGGTTGAAGGTGCTGCTGGAGACTGGCGCGGCCGAGGCCAGGGCTGTCCATGCCTTGGCCGGCCCTGCCAGCAAAGAGCGCGGTCACTGAGCAGGCAGCCGCGCAAAGCAAAGCAGCCCTAAGTCGAAGTGCTGCTCAGGCCAATTAGCGCAGGATTATCAAAGGGAAACAACAGCCCCTCCCCCGACTCAGCTCCAGGGTTTGTGCCCTAAGGAGGCGGGGGCGGACGGCCCTGGCTGTAAGGCTGAGGCACAGAGCCATGGGACTAAGCCACTGGCTTCTGACACATCCCATGGCTGGGGTCCATGGCTGCCCTAAGCCACGCCTTTGGAGGGCACATGTCCAGGCCAGAGCAGGGAGCAGCTAGGCCAGAGCTGTCGGAAAGCCTGGCTGAAGAAGGGGGCTGAGAGGAGGGCACGCAGGCCCTTGGTCTGCCCTACAAGCACCTGCCCAAGGACCCTGTCACCGTACAGAAGTGGCGCTGCAGAGAAGGGGGTTGTTCTGTGGCGCTCATGTGTGGCTGGTGCCAGAGAAAACAGCTGGCCATGGGGCCAAGATCAGGCTAGGACATGGCTGAAGAGGGTCTCTCCAGAGGCATAGAACTCCTTAGCCGCTTCCTCAGAGGGACTTTGCCTTGGGATGCTGCTGGCCTGCGTCTCTCCTTCACCCGGGGGGGAAATCTTTAAGGGACCAGCTGCCATGCACCTCTGAGCAGAAAGCAGTGAGGGCAAGTTCAGCATAGCCAGCCCCACGTTAGCACTGGGCTCAGAGCTTTGGCCTCAAATGAGGGGTAAAGCAAACACAGCAGCTTCAGCAGAAGCTTCTACAAAGTGAAACCTCTTGCCTGACTCACCCGTGTCAGCCTGAGCGGGATGTGCCACTTCACTTTGTCACCAAGCGTGATTCATGCCCTTCTTGTGCAACACTTCAGCTGATTGTTCCTTCTTCTACGCCGCTGAGAGCTGGCGAATGAGGAGGGTAGACAGAGGCATCTCCAGGGCAGATGAGTGGGTCTTTAGTGCAGCCTGTATCTAAAAGCTTGGAGCACTTTTTCAGTACAAGACAAAATCTTGGTCACTGGGCCTCATTCCCCCTGGTATGAACCTTGCCCCTGTGCTTGCAGCTGTAACATTGCCAGATCCTGGCCAGGGAGTAGCACCAGCACTGCGGCATAGAAGTGCCTTTGGTTCACTAGTCAGCTTGCACTAGTGCAATGCCAGTGACTGTGAGCCAGGCTTCAGAGGCAGTCTTCCCAGCTGTTCCTTCCCATGGTGGGATGTCGCACCAGGGCATAGCCCGCTGGCAGCTTCCAGGGAACCAACCCTAGCTGTGGTGCTGTGCCTAGTGTCTGAATGGTGCTGCTTGCTGTGCTAGCCCTCTGCACCGGATCACAGGCTGCAGTGCTGCTGTATCTTCAGTGAAAGATTAACAGCCCCTTCTGCCGAGGCAGGCACGAGTCATAGGAAGGGGGTGATGGAAGACGGGCAGCGTCAACTCAATACTAGATTTACAGCTGCTGTTCTTGTTTGTATCCTGCAAGATTTATTAGTACCAGGTTTATAACCATTGGCTGCAAGGTCCTTTCCAGAACGATGCTGCCACATAATACAGCAGTTTTGCAGCTGCATCCTAGTTCACTGGCTTGGTGCCAAACAGTCTAGCTCTATTACTCAGCAGAGTATTAATAAAACGATGGTGAGGCTAACAGTTAGCTGCAGCTCTTTGGAGCTGTGCTTACCGCCAGCGGATGGTTCTCATTAGCTGAGCAGCAGCTAGTAGATGCCGAATGAGAGAGGTGGACACAGCTGTGCACAACAGGCAGTGCCCAGCACAACCGCCAGGCCATGCTCATAAAGCAGCTTTGGTTTACAGCTAACGGGGGAAACCCCATGCATCACACTTTCCCCAAGAGCTGATGCCCAAACCATTACATGTGGTCACCTCAGTTCAGCTCTGGGAGTTCCTGAGTCTCAGTGATGGAGACCGGCTGGCACCAGCCAAACTGGAGCCTGAGCTGCTCTCCCTGCCTGGGCACAGGTCCCACCAGCTTTCAGAGTGCTTCAGTAAGCTCAATGGAGACATGTTTGCTTATAGAATGAGGGTCCACTAGCCACTCCCTCAGCTGGAGACCTGAAGCAAGTAGGAGTAAAGAGGTTATTTCCCCTCTACATCTGGCCTTGATGCAACTGCCACTGGAATCCTGTCTCCAGTTCACTGCCAGATTCAAGAAGGATCTTAATAAATGTCGATGGGTTCAGAGGAGACCCAGAGGTGATTAAAGGACTAGAAGACCTGCCTGACAGTGATAGACTCTGGGAGCTCAACGTTTAAGGGGTGACTTGACTACAGTGTAAGTATCTAAAAGGGGAACAAATCTCTGACAATGGGCCATTCAGTATCCCAGAGCAACGTGTAACGAGATCCAGTGGCTGGAAGTTGAAACTAGACAAATTCAGACTGGAAATAAGGCATTATTTTTCATAGTTGACAGTAATTAACTGCAGGACAATTTACCAAGAGCCATGATGGATTTATCCCCATGGACAATTTGTAAATTAAGATTGGGTGTGCCTCTTTAAGATATGTCAAAGATATTATTTTGAGGAAATTCTCTGGTTTGAGATCTTCAGGAGGTCAGACTAGATGGCCATATGGTCCCTTCTATCCTTGGAAGCCGTGTATCTAGACCAGAATCCACAGGAGAAATTTGAGGCAGAGAGGATTTGCATGGAGTAACTCTACCGTTCAGTGCCTTAAGGCAGAACAATGGATGTACCACCTGCTTGGCTGATGGTCCCATGGTCATTCAGCAGGAATGCAGTATCCGGAGGTATGTTCCTTTGACTGACTCGAATTGGTTCAAGGAACAAGGCTTTTTAGGTTGTGGCAGGTCATGGAGCCAGGCTGGACCTTAGGCTAAGTCAGTGGGTCTGGAATTAGTTGCAGGCTCATAAGCAGTCACCTTCCTGAAATGCAGTTCAGGCAGCGGTGCAAGGAGGATAAATTACGGTAGGTTTGTGAGGCACTACACCTCCCTAGATTGTGACCTGAAGGATCTTCACTTACAGACAGGTCTGTGCACTGTACCTCAGCTACGCTACAGAGCAGCTATTCTGGCACCTCCATTAGTTAATGCTGATTCAGGCATGTCACCAAGGAAAGGGATTAGAGTATGATGGGTGAATGCAATGGCTTGGACGAAAGTGTGCTGACAAACTGAACACCACATAGGTACTAGATAAGAATTTCTTTAAAATTTATTGGATAATTGTGTTACATTCAATATTTGATGTGTTTCTTCGGGACAAAGAATTGGCATAAATACATACAAGCCTTTGTGCCATCCCTAAACAAATAAGAGATAAAGTACTAGAGACAAGGGAACATAGTTCACATCTTCATATGTACAGTTTGCCTTTACTTTACAACTTAGAGCCAGTAATATTTACAGAAAAATACAATAGGAACAAAAAGATCATATCTTGGCAACATACAGAAGTTCACACAAAGTGTACATAATTTTAAGCACATGATGCCTGGCAATGTCATTCCAAACCACGCCTGCTAACACCCAGCATGGAAACAGTACATGCCTGGTTCTTTCTATACGTATCAACCTTTAAAGTGTGATCGCTGAGTTGTGTCTAACTTTTTTCTCACCATTAAAAATCCAATCTAGCTTTGTTATCCTTCTGAACTAACCATCCAGAACACTGAATGAGAGAAATGAACAACTACCAGGGGTAAAGCCAGTCATTTGATTAGTTAGGCTACAACTGGCTACGTTTGCTTTCTACAATTTCTCTGAAGATGACATCCACAGAAGTATCTAAATTTTCACAGATTTCCCCATTCATTTGCTGCAAATTGTAATACCTTTTTGAGTATTTTGTAAAACCATACCTTATACTCTTTAAATGAAACTTAAGGTACTAGAATTATTGCAACTCTACTACAGAAATGCTAATGAAATGACAATATGTTACCTTCTCTCAAATCCTACTGACAATAAACTGTTAAAGGAGTCGCATCAGTTAAAATATGTTTTCAGGCTATAAAGAGGAGACTGTGTAAATAGAAACCTGGGTAATATTTGTAACCCAAATATTGTAGTGCTGTGCTGGTGCCCGAGACTAGACGGAAAATAAACTAGACACAAGTGGAACAGGCAATTTGTTATCTAGCAAGAAAGAAATGCATTAAGTGACATCAGAGAATTGTGTGTGTGGGGTGGAGGGAAGCGGGGGGCTTAGGTTTCAGTTGTAATAATGTATGGTGGTGTTAGATGTGTGCAAGGAAATAGGGATTTTTAATCCGACAGCTTTCATTTAAACATGACCAAGTCAACTCTTGTATGGGGTTTAATACGTTCGGGTAAAAGCTCTGGGTGGTATGTTCGCTCCACTGAGGAGTTGTTAAGCATTAGTGTAATCACTATAGTTTTATGCTGGACAGTGTCTCCCCAGAAGTTGTACCCATCTCACTTTTTCAGACACACAAAAAACCCACCAATGGTCATTCAAAACAGTCACGTGGTACATGTTAAACAGCCACTTGTAAAACCACATTAAGGCTGTGTGCCCTATTCTCCAGGCTCTAGATAAATACAGCAGTGATGGGAAACCCTCAGGATGAGTGCCTTCCTGTTCAGAAAAAACTTCACACTTGTGTCTGAGTTGAACTTAGAGACTCAGAAGTAAACCTTGAAATGGGTCTTCATCCAAAAGCAGATCTTAAAATGTGAAGACTATTTGGCTATCACAGAAACACCCATGGTCCTCTCAATACAGATGTCTCCGTGTTTCAGACACTTTTCTTCAGGCCCGGATAGCTGACAGACAGAGGCCTTTTGCTGTCTATTAATCTACATGTGAACTAATAGTTTTACCTATAATATCCATACACTGGTCAAACATAATGGTGATTTGTCTTTGAAAAAATTACTGATAGTGTGCAGACATTTGACTGCTTGACATGTTTATTATACTATTTCTATTTACATGCGCCAGTCATGCCATTTAATCAGTGAATTAAATGTGTTTGGTCAGGTCAAACAGGTATATAAGATTGTGTGTAAATTTAGTGCTCATGCACTGAGAAAAACACCGTCCAGAGCTTAGTATGGTGTTCCAGATACTCTACAAGCTTCCCTCTACAGCTCTAACACTGCACTTCCCGTTCAGCCTGCAGCAACCTTTTGATCTCTGAATCCTGGGCATGGTGTAAACAAGGACCAGCAATCACACAAACATTTGCAGCGTTTCTCTGTGGCCCTATGTTTCGCTTCTGAGCCACCTGGATTAGAACCCAGATTCCCAGGGCAGACTGACTGGCATGCTAGCCCAGTCAGGAGCGCACCCTATCACCCAACCTCACCATTGTGACATCTTCACAAATCCTCTCTTTCCTTTTTTTTAAAAGGTACTTTCTTTGTAAAAGACCAAATGCAAAATATTCTTCTTACATTAGTATTGGGTAATGAAACGCTTTCCTTAAAAAAAGGGTTTGAAGTCAGAACTGTTGCAAAAAGTAACTTCTGAAAATATCAAAGTTACATAAACTTCAAACCTGTTGTAATACCCATTGAAAGTCTTCAGAAGTCTTTTCATAATAAAATGTGTAGGGTCTGCCAACTTCCTTGTTACAGAAACCATTTCTGCTGCTCTATTACAGTAGAACAGACCACACATTACCCCATCCTCTGACACACAACAATTTATAATTGCAGTGAAAACTAAATTTTTTCAGGTGGAGGAATCCTGAAAGTTCAGAAAAGTATAATGCATCATATTGCAGTGAACTTTAGAATTTCAAACACTATATTTCTAAATATGACCTCTGCCTCCCAACTTGTCCCTCAGGGTAAGTCTGTGCATTAAAATACTTGTGATATGTGAAGGCAGATGCCTGGAAAGGGGCTGCATGTCATGAGGCCAGGAAAAGGAAAGTTCAATCCGAAGAGGGTGCAGAGATGAAAACAGGCACATATTGTCACAGAATGCAAAACCCACATTTCATGCTACAGACCTGTTTTAGTAAAATATGCATATTTAACTGTCTGTTTATGATAAAGAAAAGGGAAGCCAATGTGTTGTGGAGAAAATGTTTGACCTGTGCTCACTAAAATGAGGGAAGAGAGGAGCTTAGAGCCTTACTAACCCTGACCTTGCTGGAAAAGGCAGCTGGCCACTGTGATCAATCATGAGGAAAGGAAATCACTTTCCAAACAGCAGCCACTGCTGGAGATGAGCAAGCTAAAAGCACGGCGTCTTTATAATATTTTATGCTGAATTATGTGCCAGTTGTGCAACAGTCACCACAAACATCCAAGAGTGGAGAAGAAAACAGATCCAGCAAGGTGAGTGTTCTTTCAGGCACAGTTTAACAGTTTGAGGAGCAGTCTGACACCTGCACAAATATCAAAGAGTTAAACATTCTCTGACATGCAAGCCCCAAACTCTCTTCTCTCGTTTCAGCAAAAGTAAAGCAAATGTTCTGGATAACACTCAGGAACACGGTTACTGGTAACAGTCCTTAACAGTGTCTGCAGACAGCCATTTCTGATCTGATAGTAAGCAAGCAGGCAATTTAACCCTATTAACAGGCTGGTTAGTTAGCAGCATAAAACCAAAACTGTATTAAAAGTGAGTGAAATTTTGCAACAAACCTTAATGCCTTAGCTTTGTTTATACACAGCTACTTGCTTATCTAGTAGAAAAATTCTTGAAAGTAAGGTAACCTCAGGGCTTCTGTGTATAACTTGTGTAAGTGCTAATATTCATAAAACTCAGTCATGCCGAATGCCAGCAGTAATTCTGGAATTTATTGAGTGGGAAATACGGAATCACAGCTCTTCAGTTATGGATTTCATGACAAAATTTATGAACTTTTTTTTCCTCTTGTTACAGGAGTTGAATGGTCCTGGTCAAAGAAGCCTCTCCTTCAGTTTGGAGGCATTCTGAAGAACTTCTATCTAACACCCTACAGTGTGTGGTTAATGCTCTGGGATGGGGTTTCCCTTTCATAGTGGGTGTGAAGGGAAGATGACTGTTCTTTTCTCCTTGAGTGCATACGTGCACTCGGACACTTTGTATTTGCATGTGGGGCCAGGTATACTTATACTTCATTTCCCATACACTGGTGCAGAGCTGGATATCTATATTCAGAGTGTGCCCTTCTTGCCAGCTGAGATATTTATTTGTTTCTTCCTCTAGTTCGGTGAGAACGAAGGTTATGCTAAGAGATAATGTTTCGACCATCCAGGTGGACTGGTGTGGAATGCAGTGGCTGGCTGTGGGTGGGTGAGCAGGTGAGGTAAGTCAATACCCCAGTTACCATGTTCTGGATTTTATTTCTTGGAAGGGACTGGTCTCAGGATCACTTCTTGAACTGACCCTCCAGAAGTTGAGAGGAAACCCCAGTTGTTAGTTCCTGAACCCACAAATGGAACATGTAAATGTCTGTGAACACGGGAGGCTGTCAAAGCCACGTTCGAGCCTCTCGCAGACACACGTGCTATATTTCTTCTAACAAAATGGGAAAATATTTAAACAATGAAAATTGTAAAATTTCTGCCTCCTCTTGTGCAGGAGCCATGAAGTTGTGATCCAGGACATGGAGGCTTGAGAGCCCATTCATTCCTGATCCCTCCTGCCTGGGATCCACTGGGACACTTCTTTCCCCCAGAGCTTGGGGGGGATATCTTTTGCAGAGTGGTTTGGGCTTTTTGGTTGTCTAACTGCTTTTGTTACTGTAGCCACCAGACTCTGATCTAATTGTCCGGAAAGGATCTTGGTCTAGGGATTGCAGTTCTTGAGCCCAGCCTCCTGGAAAAGGGAGGTATAAAATTCAGGCTCCAGCTGCTTGTTTCTGTATTTATTGACAATGTCAGCTATTTTCTGTTTCCGGCGGACATGTGGAGGGTTGTACGAATCACTTTCCAGCCTCTTTCTCCGACAAATATTTATTACTGTTTGTCTCACTAAGAAACCTGAAAGATAAATTGGCATTAACTCTAAACAAACCAACAACCTCCCTCCTTCTCTGCTTCTCCCATTGAGAGGCCAGACATTTCAATTTGGGGTCTGTACCAGCTAGAGCCACATGGCATCTCCTTATTAAAAATCACAGCTTCCCATAAGCAAGAGGCCCCGTTATTTTAAAAGCAAATTTACAATGCAATGCTTTAGAGATGACCAGTGGGGTTCCTGGTCTGGCAGAAGCAGGGGCCGCAGGAAAGGCCGTAGCTGCCATTCCTTGACTAGCCAGAAGAGAGAGTCCTTCGTAAATGAGGTCTCAGCCACCCCTAGTGATGGAACATGCTGCTGCCCCACTCGCCCAGTCCAAAGGACTCAATGCACCACCTCAGCAGCATGTAGGCCCACCTCGGAGTAAGATAGAGAATGGTGATCCAGCCCAGCTCTCTTGCATGGGAGTGCAGAGAATGAAAGTACTCTAATGTGTAAAGCTTAATTCTGCTAAGGCCCCCTGACCCCAGAGGCCCAACAAAAGAGGGACTGACTACATTCTTCACTTTTGGGATTCTTTCACAATGGGGCGCCCCAGTGGGAGGAGAAGTGGGTTAACCGACTCTCACACCACCTGTGAGAGGTACACCGTGTGTACTTTTCTACTGCAGCTGTCCTTAGCTGTCCCAGGGACCAGATGGATTGCTGCCACCTGGGACTCATTAGAGCAGCCCCAGCATGTTCTAAAGCAGGCCTGGGCCTGGCAGAGAACCAGAGAGCCACAGCTCACTCCCTAACAGACCCTTCATGATGCAGCACCAAGCAGAGACTCAGCAAACACAGAATCAGACCCTTAACATCTAGTGCCTTCCAACTCTAAGGACTGGCCTACACACAAACTCACATCTCTTCAGCTACACCAGTTTTCTAAAACTCACTGAATTCCAGTGCAGGTTCGTGTGGAGTCCTGTCAATTCAGCTGAGGTTTGTGAGACTTTAGCCACTTCTATTCTGAAGCAGAGCCCACAAGCCAGTTTGTACTGAATACCAGTGTCCCTTTTAATTAACACCTTCATTACTTCAGTGCAAGCTGGTACATAGGTTCAGCCATAAAAAGTCACTGCAAACATAATTTCTCCTTACTGTTCCACTCCCTGGCTGTGTACAGAATGAGGCCTGCTGACTTTAAGACAGTCTGGTTTGCTCAGTCACATTCCCATTACAACTGCAAAGCGAACATAACTCAGACTGATCTTGATTCTAATCTGTTCTATGCAGCAGCAGAATTGTCTCTGAAATTACAGTTTCATTTGCACCAACTCACTGACAGACAACAGGATTGGGCAAGTATCAGCAGTGGCCTAATTTAACCTAGAGAACCTTTGTTACCAGTGAACTGAGCATATGGGACCTGAAGTAAGTGAAAACAATAAAACTAGCGTCCCAAATGGTTGTTTTCCCAGTAGAACTGTGCTTTATGATATGACTTTGAATACAAAGTCGGCTCATGTAATTCCCCTCACTCCTTTTTGTTGAAGTTGCATTAGTGCAGATATCTGTGAAGACAAAGTCAGGTATCCATCCAGGAGTACAGGAAAGAAAAGTGTTAAGAGTGTCTAGATATACAAGGCAACACTGAGTTGGATGTTATGTAGAGAGGGTTTTCCAACATCTGAACCTCAACAGCTTTCCCCTGCATTTTGGGACTGACTATCAGGGATGAACACAATGCCACAAAATACTCAGCAAGGGAGGATTTAATGCACGTTCTTTGGCAGCAGACATGTGTGTCTCAGGGACATCTACAGAGCTCACATAAGAAAACCTCACAGCCCAGGTTCCAGAAACTTGGACTCTAAGAACACTGGCACAGCCTGCACTTTGAAGCTGCAGACTGGACTGGAGCTGGAGTCTGAGGCTCAGAAGAAGTTTGGGTTCAGAGACCAAGCAGCAACTTCAGTTTGCACAGCTCTTTTAAGCATGCTAAGGCAAGCCCTGCTACCCACATCACCTGGACTGGGTGGCTCACTGTTGTGCAGACAGACTCGTAGATCTTAGGGAGTCACCAACATTATGCACTTGTTTCTCACCCGTGTCCTTTCCCCCACAACTTTATTCACTTGTCTGTCTCCCCCACTCCCTGCCCCGCCCCGCAATTCTGTGCGTCCCCCCCTTGGTTTGGTCACGTCGTCAGTGCAAACAATCGAGTGAAACTGATAAAAGTTTCCAAACCAGGAAGCATGGATAAAGTGCTTGTCAGTTCAAATTTACTGCTCCCTCTACAGAACTGCAGGCAAATTGCCTCGACTCATTTTGAGCCCTGGGGAAAACTCATCAGGTACTGCTGAGTCAAAAGCATCTCAAGCCAATTAAAAAGGATCCAATTCACATTTTAATATGGGCGAATCATGGAACAGTCTAATAGCAAAGGCACTATTAGGTTCCCATATACACCTGTCACAAAAACAGACCTTACCAAGAGCTCGCCTACTAACTATCATTCCATCCACCAGGGGGATGACCATGTTGAATTTGCCAGTAGCGCCTTGCACTTTTATCCTAAACAAGCCAGTGTTTAACGGGTGGATGAAAACCACAGGAACTTCTTTTTCAGGAGTGGTGGATCTAAGGAAACAAATGCTTGTGAAATCAGTAACACAGACACTATTTCATGGAAGCAGAAAGGAGACAATGTGCTTAGCAAGAGCAGACTCAGTAAGAGTTTGCAAAGAACACAAGCCCTTCCGTGTGAGATAGTCAGTCAGACTGTGCATCATAAGGCTGTCAGGCGTACTGCAATCTAGTCAGAGGTTAACAGAAAGGTGCATGTGGAACTGGCCAATAAGAAAGTCCACTGCCCATAGTCTGAACTGAGGGATGGGGCGGGGGGGGAGATCAACTCTAATAAAGCTTTTACAGATCTCCTTTCAGGGCAAGCTCATAAGTGCTACAGATACCAGCTTCAAGCCATATTATAAGTGAGTAAAATAGAGACTTAGAGGGTTCGGCGGCTGGTCTTCTCGCTCGAGAGAGAACCCCAAACTGTCTGATTCTTGGTCTCATGTTCTAATCCCTGCAATGGAGAAGTCCCTTCATCGGTGGCCAGTCAAAGACAAAAGCACAGACTGGAAACCACATGAAGAACTTCAATGCATCCTTCGGCACAAGGCTGCACTTTTGATGTCATTCCCATGCAGCTATTTTATGAAAACTGAAGTAGCTAACGTAGCCAGCCACGCAAGAAGTAGTCTGAAGCCTTGCATAAATAGTTGGTTGCAAAAAGTACTGAAATTATAATGAAAAGAAATTCAAAATCATACCTTAAGGAAGTGCTACTATTTGATGTAGTTTCTACACCAGTGCTGGTTTCAGAAACCAGATCAGAGAGGGGAAAGTTTTCTGGAACAAAAAGAGGTTTACATTATAGGTTATGTACTCACTTAAAAGTTTGGCCAGAAATCAAAACAACTAATATTATATCATTTACATGCAAACTATAGGGGTGAATCAGAGTCTACTGTTCACCTAAAAACAAAATTCTACTTAGTAAAATAGTTAACACAGAAGTCTGTTAGTGGCCCTGCTATTACATTAATTCATTATACCAAGCAAAAGTTCCACACACCTATATCATCATAACGTTCAACCCAGACCACGGACACCTTGGTTTCAGGTCCCATTGGTGGGATGGTCCGACCCTGAGGCAACTTCTTTGATCTGGAAGTAGGGCTGAGCTGTTTTGGAGAAGAGTACAGTGACATTTGTAAAATAAGGAAAGTTAAACATTGAAACAAGCAACAACTCTGTAATCACTGTTAAAGGACATTTCTTAGCATCAGAGAAACAAGAGGTGCCCAGCTCAAGAAGAACGTGTGACAGCCACAAGATGGAGCTGTCGGTGTTCAGGCTACAACTGTACTGTAGTTGTCAGCCACGCCTGAGCAAAGATGTGGGGCTCTCATACTTGGTTTATTCACACATATTTTTGCTGCTCGGGAGGGTAACACTGAACTCTGCTAAGGAACATCTCCATTTCCTTTGTTGCTACTGTCTGAGCTCAAAGAGTTGAGCTACCCCCATATGGACTGTGACACTCTCCTGTGCTACTACAATTATCCACCCCATTCCGAGCAGCCCACAAGCTACCATGACGCACTGCAAAAGGCAACTGCACATTGTATCTTTCTTGTCTCAAGGACTCTGGAGCAAACAAACTGAACTTTTTATTCTATTACAGGCTGTGTCACGAGCTTAAGTTACCCTCTTGTGCCCTCATTCACTCCACTGTAGAAAGACATTGCTCATAGTCGAAGGGAGACGAGAAGGTTTTAAAGTGCTTTAAAACCCCACAGTGAGAGCTGCTAGGAAGGCAAAGCAGTGATATGAAAAATATTTCACACCTGTTGAAAAGTCTGACTTCTTTTGCCTATCCAACCAGACGGTTTTATTTGAGCCTTTCAAACAGATACATACACAGCTTTGTAACAGCTGAGGGGAGATTTGAAAATGCATAAAAAGGCAGTAAATGTGCATATATCTTGTACTCATTACACAAGCATCTAGGACAAGATCACAAGGGGATCTTGTCAGCAAGCTAGTCTTTCACTTTCCCTCACTTGGTGTGCTGCCCTGCCCTGGTTGTCACAGGGCCTGTACTCATTTGTGGTTGGCCACTGAAAAGTACTGTTCACGCTCTCCCTGGCAGCTGTTTTCCAGTGGCTTGAGAGACTTGTATCAATCACTGTATAGACACACAACCTAGGCGATACAATTGCCAAGATGTCAACATTAATCTAACCACTGCTGATTGGATCAGAATTATCCTGTTCTAGTAAAGCTGGATAAACCTGACACTTAGGCAATTCCTACATTTGAAAGGGTAATCTATCATAGGTCTGCAAGCACAGAACTCTTCTCAGTCTCACTCATCCAGATAAGTGAGTCATCTGATAATGCAAACACTGATTTTAGCCCATTATTTTTAGACAGTAGCATCAGGCAGATGCTGATTCCCCAGGGCACTAGGCAAGAGCTAGAGCTTTTCTTCAGAACTATATCCGGCTGCATCAAGACAATATTGCTCACTGGATCTCAGTCTTTGAGGTATTAGAATATTAAAGCAGGTTGTGCCATAGAGAGCAGGAGAGGTCATGCATCATCTTGCCAAAGATCAACTCTCCCTGGCCATAGACATTCATATCTCTCTCCACAGTTATGGCAGCGGCTAGATTAGGGCCTTGTGCTGTACGTAAACGTATCTGTGCAGATGGCCAGGCAGACAGACCTAAGCAGTTACAAAGAGCTCTACTGACTTCAGTGGGGTTCTACGCACATGGATCAGATCACAGATTCTGGGCTTTATAACAAAAAGCAGTCAAGTAGCACTTTAAAGACTAGCAAAATAATTTACTAGGTGAGCTTTCTTTTTTTTTTATATTTTTATCATTTTTTTATATTCTATTTTTTATATTTTGCTAGTCTTTAAAGTACTATTTTACTGCTTTTTGTTTTGATAGTGTATAGACAGCACGGCTTCCTCTCTGGGCTTTATAACGTGCATGTTGACGCTAACCCACCACTTCAAATACCTTTAAAAGGTTCATTGGGTCTGACAGTTTACAGGTGCTGTGGCCAATGAACACGTGCTTTTATTTTCAAAGTTTTCAGGCTACTTATGATATTTGGAGTTTTAAAAGAAAAGAAAAATCATGTTTTTGAAAATAATTTTAGTGCTTTTGGTCCCATTCTCTCAAAAATAAAGAGCTAGTTGGAGATATGCATCTCCTAGAACTGGAAGGGACCTTGGGAGGTCATCTAGTCCAGTCCCCTGCCCTCTTGGCAGGGCTGAGCACCATCCCTGACATCTATTTGCCCCAGTCCCTAAATGGCCTCCTCAAGGACTGAACTCACAACCCTGGGCTTAGCAGGCCAATGCTGAAACCACTGAGCTGTCCCTCCCCCCTTCCTGGAAGGGGCCATTTTAAAAAAAATTGTCAGTCAGGAAACTTCAAACTTATACAGTTCAACCGTCTTTCAGGAGAGGCAAACCACACAGCCAATCTGAAGAGAAGTGGAGGTTCAGCGTTGGAAAAACACAAAAGTTATCCCTAATTTAGAGCATCCTGGCTTTCCAGTGGTTTTTAAACACAAACTACAATATTTGCTGACTGTCTCCACTTAAGCTGCAGCCTGGCCAAGACTTATGCCCTGGAATATATACACCAATAAAGATACCGATCACTTAGCTCAGCTTCTAAATCTGTTCCCTTGTCAGCTCACAGGAGCTAAGCACACTGGATCTGGACAGAACTGGTACACTGACCCAACCACTGTTATAGCTGAGGTAAAAAAAAACAAAAAAAAAACCTGTCTGCCCCACTCCCCACACTCCATCCTGGTCGGGTACGGAATAAGACACATGTGCCATTTCCTAACTCCAGGCACCCAGTAAGTGTACAGCTCTACTTATTAGGAAGGACACATTGCCCCTCCTATTGCCCTGCTTCCCCCTCCTCCCCTCCAGGAGGGCCAGCCTTCAGAAGGCAAAGAAGAATTGCATCTGCTTCCAGGCTTCAGTTGCTGCAGCAACAGTGGGCTCTCTCAGAGATATTCATGAAGAGGATGCTTCACAGGCATTTGCATATATGCAAATATATATCAGATTGACGCCCCCATGCTTCCCATTGTCTCAGGGAGTGGAACCCATAGGGTCCACTGATGTCAGAGCAACTTAAAGATGGAAGTTTCACATGATAATGCCTTATGAAAAGTAATGTTCTTAGAAGACGTCCCACTGCAAAAATACACCCCAGGTAATTGTCATTAGTCACATCACATGTTGTATCAGCTAATGAAACGTATACCTTATGTAGAATCAAGAAATTTCAATAAAAATATTTAAGGTCCCAGATCGATGACCGAATGCACACTGAGATTTTGGGCCGGTGTTTCATAAAAGGAACATGTAATTTCAAAAAGCCTTTCACTTACATGGTATGACAGGATTGGTTATGTATCCACCATAAAAAGACTCTCCATGCTTGTAATTTCAGCTGCTGCAGGAGGACTCAGCACCCTGAACTCTACATATACGCTGTAATTACCATGTGATTTTAAACAGAGTAAAGAGGAAGGCTCTGTCATTTCATTACATATGGCCCATCCTGAATTTCTAGACAATGGGTTAAATTCAAGCCAGTTTCCTAAACATGGCATGCCCATATTTCTTGGACATATTCCAGGAGTTTGGGATGTAGGCCAAAAGTTAGAACATTTCATCTAATTGCAGTGTTTGAAATATGTGTACAAATACTACGACCCAGCAATCTCATACTGCTACTACAGAGACAAGGGTGTCAACCAAATCAGAACAGAAACTTCAGATTGCTATTAATAATCACTAAGGCCCATGGATGAAAAGTTTCAATGCTGGGATGACCAATATTACTGCTATGTAATGTACTGTGTTTTCACTGTATGTGTTATGGGAACACAATTTGCACTGAATACAGTCCTTCACTGCAAAGCAGACGCTGCCTTACCCGCTGCGAGGAATTGAGATTGTCTGTGTGATTGGGGAAGAGTTCAAGTGTCAGAGATGGCTGCTTCAGTATTCCAGGCAGCAGGTCCATGTTAGAGTCACTTTCTTGGTCTGAGATGTTGCTTTCCAATGAATCTGCTGAAAGCCAAAGGAAAAGGGAAGATTTTTTCTTCAGTCAAAAACAGCTAAGTTTCAGATTCTGAACTTCCCCATGCCCTTGATTACTCAGAGCTTACAGTACAGCTACATGTAGCGCTCAAAATGGTGACCAGTGGGAAACACATTTCAAATAAAACAAAGGGTGAGAAGAAAAAAAAATAAGAAAAAATATCAAACCCTTGTTTCAAAGCAGATTTTAACTTTACAGAACCATCAAGATGGTGTCATTAAGCTAGCCTAGCAATCCCAGCCAGTCCCACAGCCAGTCAGCACTTCAGTCAACAGAAATAAATCTGATGAATAACCGAGTAAGACTGACTCTTCTCCTTCTTTAGGAGGTGATTAACCTCCACAGATCTCTCTGTAATCTTGAATCTGTGCTCAGGTCTCAAGCCAGACTGATAAGGGACAGAGAAACTAGGAATCTGGAGGGCAGTAAAGCTAGCCAAGTCTCTGTCTACACAGTCACTGCTCATTTCTGCAGCAGTTTACTAGACAAGGTGGAAGTAGACAGTGTGTGGGATCAGGAAAGAAGATACCTTGAGGGGTGAATGTCCTCCTGTGGACCTCCACTGGCATGTTGTCATCACAAAAAAGTAGACCTTAACAATCTTAGGTAACAAGAGCTCCAAGCACGCCCTCCTCACCACCTCCATTTTTCACTAACCATGAATGGCCAGAATCCATCTCCCAGACAGTAAAGAGAAAACTTGTCACTACATTCATAGGTGAAAGCTGACCAGAGCTAGCACTGTGTTTGCCACCTTTTGTTCAGAGACTGCGAATCATGTATGCAGGACATACTGGATTTTCTTTCATAAAGAAAAACTATTTATTTAGAGTTCTGTAAAACAGAAGCAGCACCTATCCAGATACTTTGAATGCTGTGTATAAACGCAAAAATATTAGGTTTAGAGTGAGACCTGAAGGCCAATACACCTGCTTATTTAGGAGTCTGGGTGTGCCCAAATGGAGTGAGCCTCTCTGGGCATCTGGGACCTCTCCGAACAGAGAGTTGCTAAGATCCTTTCTTCCCACTACATTTAGTCAAGAATCAGTATTTGGGGTTCTGTGCGCATGCACGCACGCACAGAGTTTTTAAAATACACATAGCATGTGCATAGTGATCTTACTTAAGGACTCCACTGGGGAGGGAACAACAAACGCTATTTCTGTAAGGGCATCAGCAAAATACAGAACTTTCTTCTGCCCGCTGAAGATACTTGCTCCGGTATCTTCTGAAGAAATTATTTCATCTGAGAATGAAGAAACAAAAATTAAATCAAAAGAAGGAGCTTCACAACTACTTATGCTCTTCACTAGTAAAGGGCTTGCAAGCAGGGGAAAAGGAGTAAAAGAAAGAAGTTACTTAGTTAAAATGAAAGCCAAAGAGCACACAAATCTAGTTATCACTGTGTTAACAACCACAGACTTAGTTTCTGGGCTGGAATCAGTGGTTCTGGGGCTGCAAAGAGCCTTTCATAACTCATATTTTAACTGCACTACTACACAATGCCTTGCACCCTCACCGAGGAGCATGGGGCAACTTTTCTTACTACTGCACTGAGAATGATGTAATTATAGTTTCCACAGCTGAGATGTTCTCAAATTTAAAGCAACAGCAACTTCTTTTAACAAAGACGACTGCCCCCTCCAGGAACTGACTCTCATGACTTACACGGGAGCCCAGAGTAAACAGCTGTCTTTTGGCATACTCTAATTTGCTGATCTTGGAACCATCAGAGCCTATGAGTTACCACATCTGCTTACGTTACAACAGAAAAAAGCTTTAATGAACATGCATGGCTCCATCTCTCCTACGCATTGTATCTATCAGGCAAACAATTCATGCTGGCAGACTTGACTTTCTTTCAAAACTTTCTAATATTTCCATGGATGATTTGTGCAGCACAGTAAGCTAAACATCTCACTTTTCTGCAGGAGATACAACTATCTGCATTAAGTTGTTTGTAAAGCAATTTCTTCCAAGTTTCCTGCCCTTGCGTCTTTTGATGAAGTCTAGTTTCTTTGTAGGACGCAAGTCTGTTTCTTCACAGACCCTCACCTGAACTTCTGAGAACAACAAGAAGTCTTGTGGCAACTTACAGACTAACATATTTTGGAGCATAAGCTTTCGTGAGCAAAGAAATGCTTCATCAGATGCAGGGTCTTTGCCCACAAAAGTTTATGCTCCAAAATATCTGTTAGTCTATAAGGTGCCACAAGACTTCTTGCTGTTCTCGAAGCTACAGACTAACACGGCTACCCCTCTGATACTGAACTTCTTAGTTCATTTTACTCTTTACACTTGAAAGCAGCCACCACCTCGGCCTGGTATATGCACAAAGCCTCACTGGCTTGGACCTGCACTCGTGGCTATCCAGAATTACAAAGCTGTGCATCACTTCATTTAACGTGCTTGCTTAAATTTATTTTCATTTTCAACAAATCTAGTTCATCACTCTGAAAGGTTACTTTAGTGTACCTCAGACAGCTTCTGATAGGTTGCATATAGTGTGGGGGCTTCACTGTTACAGCCATCAGAAAGAGACTGGCTTTGAACAGTAAAAGCCTTAGTTAAGACTTCCACATTTTCAACCACTGCAAAATCAGAAATGCATGGGCCAAGATTCTGTTCATGTTTCGTTCAAGTGGAAGTTTCTTCCTTTAACTCACTTACTTAGCCGCTTCGGTATGTGCTTCCTAAGAGTAAAATCAACCTCTGGACATACTGCAGTCTCCCCTAAGACATTTGTTGACCACTATGTGTCATCCTCCTCTGAATTCCCCCAGCTCAGTAAACTTCACACTCATTTCCTACACTTTTCAACATTAATTGTTTTCCTGCTGGTGGTCCCGGATTTTATTCTTAACAGAAATGCAATGGCCAATCTGGAATTTCAGATTCCAATTAAGGGCTCATCAGAGGAGAACAGAAAAGTTTCTTCACTTGACACTCCTTGTGTGACACTGGTATTCCTATAGCCCAAAATAAATATGAGCCTTTTTGCAACTGCATGGCTAATTACTCTGTTTATCATCTCAAAAGCAAACCAAGAGTACACCAACACACTGATGTCTGCCAAAGTCTTTGGACAGCCTGATAAAATAGCTCTGAGGGGTGTGAACTGCCACATTCTCCACTGAAAAGCAGAAGTCAGAATAAAGAACTTTCACAGAAAAGGGAAGAGGAAGAAAAATAGGAGGCAAGAGAGAGAGGGAGAGATCACGCAGCAATAGCAGAGATGTAAGGCCATAAATTTTTCACTGAATCATGCTGAACGTGAACAGAAGGAACCAGATGTTAAATATACATTCCACATTTTCCCACTGCTTTCTCTTTGAACACCCACTGAAGTCCTAAATTTCATATCCTGGGCAATGGGCCATAATTAAACATGGAATCTGATCTTGTCATCATAATGAATCTGACATTCCTACATGGTACTTTTGAGTAGTAGATACTATCCCAGTCTGTATTTTTGGTATTCCTTCCTATGTGAAGGACTTTTACATTTCTCTTGATCAAATCTCAATTAATTGATACATAGGCCGTGTCTGCATTAGCCAAAAACTTCGAAATGGCCATTTTGAAGTTTACTAATGAAGCACTGAAATACATATTCAGCAACTTATTAGCATGCAGGCGGCTGCAGCACTTTGAAATTGACGCGACTCGTCCAGACAGGGCTCCTTTTCGAAAGGACCCCGGATACTTCAAAGTCCCCTTATTCCTATCTGCTCATACGTGCTATCTGCTCACAGGAATAAGGGGACTTCGAAGTAGCTGGGGTCCTTTCAAAAAGGAGCCCCGGCTAGACGAGCCACACCAATTTCAGAGTGCCGCGGCCACCCGCATGCTAACAAGGCGCTGAATATGTATTTCAGTGCTTCATTAGTAAACTTCAAAATGGCCATTTGCATGGCCATTTTGAAGTTTTTGGCTAGTGTAGACGTAGCCCTAGTTTCTGAAGTCGCACAGTATTTTTATACTGTCCACTGAGATGCATGTGAAAGTGCTGATTCTATCTGAATACTTGTTTGTATCATCTTACACTCCCCACTACAGACTGCTAATTACAATACCGAACAGGGATGGATGCAGAACTGACTTGATTCAATAACTCCTCCCAACAGTACTAAAATTACTATTGTTCAGTGCTTCAGGTTTGTGTACTTCAGTCTTAACTTTAAATAAACAGAATAATTAAAAAAGAAAGAAAAGAAAAAAGTTTAGTATCTCTACAGCAAATACTAGCAAATGATACCAGACTTATGAGGAAAAATTTACAGTGTGAGGCCCCCAAGACTTGGGACATCATGAAGCAAGAAATCTAAACAAGCAGCTGCATTCTGAAAGAGCCACAGCTACATAAGTTACTAAACAATACCAGACCCTACCTTGTTCAGGCCCCTCTTCATCACTGCAACTGTTAATGGACCAACTTGTTGAAACGTGCCCAGTCCAGCCAGGGTGCTTTCCCACATCTACGGGCCAGCCGAGAGAGAGTAAGAATTCTAGAAAGTGTGGCTGAACATTTCTGGCAGACTCGACATTCTTCAGAATCTGCAACACATTTCAGTTCACAATGTGAACAGAAACCTGGAGGAAACAATTTTCACTGAATTTTCTGTACACCAAATTTGGGATGGAAGAAACATCCTCTACTCATCCCATGAGCAGCACAGCCTTGGCCACATTAAAGATGTTCTCATGACATGTGACAACAGCTCAGTCTTCATCAGCCTTTCAGTTCTCTTGGATAAGACTGAGGGAGCTAATCCAAGTCGGTGAGTTTTTTGCTGTGCTTTGGGCAACAACGACATTTCTTATTCATTCCAGACAGGTCCTCAGGGCCCCAACACTGCAATGAGTGTAACTGGCACAGACTTTTGCACCAACCCAAAATCTCAATTAGCTCTGGGAGTCTTTCTGAACAAACTTCATTGCAGAACTGAGGCAGACAGACGTCCAGTGTCAATGAACCACTGCTGACCTGAACGAAACCTGAACAAACGCAAAACCTCATGTCTTACAGAGCCCATTAGATCAAATATAATGTACAGTAGACCCCTGACTTACACAGAGATTGCATTCTTGCACAACCCTGTGTAAATCAAATTTTGTGTAACTTGGGAGAGCCAGGAAACTGACCAGCACAACACCAGTGGTAAATTTCCTGTTTCCTGCGAGTGGTGGGCAGCTAAGAGCCTGGCTCTGGGCTGCCTGCTGCTCACAGGAGAGGGGAAACTGACCAGCACTGCTGTGCTGGTCAGTTTTCCCATTTCTGTGAATGGCAGCTGTTCAGAGTCAAGCTCTGGGCTGCCCTCCCAACAGGAGCCAGGAAAATGATCAGCGCAGTAGCGCTGGTCAGTTTCCCCACTCCTCTGAGTGGGAGGGAGCTGGTGCCTGGCTCCCCGCTGCCCTCCATGTGTGGTAGCCAGGAAACTGACCAGGGCTGTGGCACTTGTCAGTTTCCTGGTTCCCCTGAGCAGTGGGCAGCCGGGAGCCAGTCGCCAGCTCTGTGCCACTCAGAGTCGCATTAATCCAGGATACGTGCACCTCGAACATGTGTATCTCCGGGTTCTACTGTAAATGGAGCACCAGACATGCTCTTCACTGTCTCCTCCTGCTCCACGGCAGTGTAAATCAGTAGCAAGTTACTTACTTGCTTTTAATCTTAGAATTATTAGATTTTTAAATAGATAAACTTCCACCATGCACACACAAACTGATGAAAAAAACTATTTCCAGAGATGACCACTGAAAATTAAAGTCAGGCAAAGTTGGAAGAATGCTGCCTGAGAACTCAGAGTTTGATTTAAGGATATTTACTTTGTGTATTTTGATGTGTGTGATTGACAATTTGCATTTTAATGGTTTAACTTTTTTAAATCTCAATGTCTGCTGTTATTTAATTATTATTGGATGAACCTGTGCAATAACTGCCTGCATCTGAAAATGTAAATAAAGTACAAATTAAATAAATGCTTAAAATGCATAATTTTGTGCTACTGTGAAAATTTATATCTTCTGTACTAATGATTAGAATAAACACTGATATCCATCAAATGATACGTGTAAATCTAATGCCGGCAACTCGTGTTATTTTGAGTTCAGTTTTACTCTCCTTTCTGTGCTCAGCCCTACAGTTTTGCACAGAATACACAAGGAGCTGCATTTTAGGTATCACTGAGGCCAGGTGGATGTTTTGGAAAGATAATAGGGGACAGTGGATGCTCCTGTGAGTAGGAAGTGGGAGAAGGCCCTTGTGGCATTTCGCACATAGAAGATCATTATCAGTTTTGATCCTGATGATGGCGGAGGAATGCAAGTCATCTTTTTCTTTCTTGGGACATGGGAGAGAGGTCTGCAGTATTCACACAGCGTTAGCACACAGGGCTCCAGTGTGTTAGGGACTGTACAACTGGAACAAAGAGTCTACAGTGTCAGAAAGAGCCTCATCCACCCACCCATCCATCCCAAGAGCCCCATTCCACCCCAATCTAACAGTGGAGTTGCACATTACACTGATGACTTTGTTAATATGATCATCAGGAAGACAGTTAATGTTAAAATTCACAGTTATGGTGCAGCCTCACTGATGTGACCATTTACAAGTCTCAGAAGCAAACTGAGATATAGGCAGCTGAAAGGGTCTCTCTCTTGTTGCCATTAGAAAGGCTGATCTTCAGAGCACCAATTACGGGGAGAGATGGTTTAAAGGAAAATTTACATTCTGGAGCATAACTGTGTGGCTATTTAAAAAATAGCCATCATGCAGCTATTTCCATTTGCTTGGATAAATAATTACATCACACAGGAGGGTCCCACCTTAAAGCAAAAGACTATCATGGATACTAACAGCCCTGGCCATAAAGAAAGAATATAAGACCAGTCCGATTAGAGACCAGCTAGTTATCTGACATGTGTAGCATCTAGAAATACATAGTTACGTTTCCTCAATGAAGGCCCAAGATACATTTAGGCCCAGAGGTTCAGAACTGTGCACACATTTCCAGATCTAGAGACAAGCACACGTTTGCACATGCCCATGGATGGTTAGCTGCACTACTTTTCTGTGTATGTGGCGTTAGTACAGCAGCACATGCTAATGCTATTATTGTATTTCACAACTAGGAAAGAATGCAAAACAAAGGACCAGGTTTTAACAACACATACTTTTTATGTATTTTAATTGATCTGTTACCACATATGGATAATACCCCCCAAAATTTTTGTTTTGATAAAGAGAGACCTCTGAAACACAAGGTATTAATACACTGTTACTCACAAAATGTCCAATTTCAGTGTACCTTTATGCAGCTGCTTCCCCCGTGTGTTTTTTTATGGAACCTGTTCTCATGCTATGATTCATACATTGGAAACTCTTTTCAAAGAGTACTGAACATGCTTATAAATTGCTGACACGTGCCTATAAACCCAGGGAAGAAGTGGTATACAGAAGCTATACACAGAGGCACATGAAAGCTAATTTTCCTTAGGTGCCATAAAAAGTTTAAATTTTTCCAATTCCTTTATATCTCAGTTAAATTCAGCAGTTTGGACTGTTTGCGTGCTTGCCTAACATTAGGGTCTGTAGCAAATCACAAATACTAAATGTCACCTGGGTATTGGTATGCATATTGGCTTAATTCAACAGCAGGATGGTCAAGAAATATGGGCAGGAACGAGGATAACAGTCAGACGACAGCCCCTCGGCAAAAGCCTGGGATTAATATTACCCCTACTCTCCCTCCCAACCACACTCCTGTTGAGTCATCCACAGAACATAAAACTTTGACCCGAATGATAAGAGACTTTCAGGGAACGGAAAGATGAACCTAGGCTCCAGAGGCCAGTGGCCAAAGGGGAGTTACAACTCTGAGGGTTCGCAGGAAGACGACATAGGCCTCTCTTGTTTCAAACCTTCTCTTTTCTGTTACGTTTTGTTCCTACTGTTAAGATTAGATATTTTGCTCTAAGAAACTGCTCGGAGTCACTGAGTTACTGCTGGTTACATTCTCCAAAAGGGAAAAGCATAGAGAGGGAATCCAGTTAGATCTGCTGGGCAAACACAGCTAACACACAGGGTGCCGTAGCCAAAGACACAATCTAAGAACGGGAAAATCACAGGGTTCCAGACCAGACAAGGAAAAGCTATCAGGCCTAACTCCTGTGGGGGTGTGATCAGAGATAAGAGGAGGAGTCAGCTGCAAATGAGACATCTGTGTATGCACGTACGGGCACAGAAACTATTTATATTGTGTTACTAGAGAAAAGGAGATGGCTAGTATAAAGACAAACCATGGGACAATTTCAGTGAAGCTGGTGAAGGAAGGAATAAGTTATATACCACCCTTATGAGACAGGCCTGAGTGACCTGGAGAGAGCACTTTGCTACCTTTCCCCCCACCAGAACCTGACAACGGCAACAAGTTTGAAGGGGTGAATTCCACCAAGAACTGGAAAAACCCCTTCTGCTATCCTGAAGAGCTCCTTTCTCTTGCTGAAGAGAATCAAAACACCTGGGCAGTTTAATCCAGCTAGTATTTCACAGGCAGTAACTTCCCCTCATCAGCACTCAGCCACTCACCTAGACCCACACTGGAGAAGTGCAACATTTGATCTTAAACTGATTAAGGTCAGTGCAAACACTAGCAAAAAACCTCTGTACTTATAGAAAGTGGAGCGACCCTGAGTTCCTTACCTAGTTCATCCATGGAGATGGGAACCAGAGTGCATTTTTCTTTAACTTAGCTTTGATTACCAGGACTTAGTGCATGTTAGTTCATTCAGTAAATCAGGTGCATTACCTGAAGACTCCGGGGAATACCCCCGATTATCCAGAGGCTTGGGGTATCAGTGCAGCATGTGCCGGGCCTCCCACCCTATCACCAGATGTCAAAGTCTACAGAACCGACCTCACAATTAATAGGCTGCTGGCTGGGTTCCTGAAGGCTGTCTAGCTCTGCAGGACTACAGTTCCTACTAAGAAAACTTTACCTGCATAAGGCCATAAAAATGCACAGAATTCAACCCAGATACATGCAGCTGGCTCAGTAGGCATAAGGTATGGTAGCTTCAATGCCTTGGCTGCAGTTTTCTTTACTCAGATGGCTGGCCTAGGAAAAGCCAGATGGACAGACTTTCTAAGTCCAATCCTTGTTTGTCTGAAAGCTTGTCAGATGGCACGGCCCTGGTTTCTAGTACCAGTGACCATCTGTTCCACTCATCCGAGTTTCAGGTAAATGAGGTTGTGTTGCATTTTGTTAAAGCTTTCCAAATTTTAAAGATGTGGCGAGACTGCTGGAGTAAAGTAACGAGTCCTGTGACAGACCATTACAATTACACTCGGTACAGTGCAGTGTACACAGGGAATGAGGGGAAGGAACTATAAAATATCTCATTAAGATGAATTTATACAGTCTTTTTTATACTAGCAGGTTTCCAAGCAATATCTCAGACACAAGGATGGTGCTGGTGGGCTCTGCAGTCCTCCAGCCTGATACTCAAAAACCACTGGTAACATCTGAACGTAAACAAGTACAATCCCAGTAACAAATAAAGCAATAATTCTTTCCCACCTGTACATGTAGTTTTCCAATTCAATGACATTTCTGTTTGAAATGAAACCCTACAGATTTTTACCTGGATTTTGCACACAACACCAACAAATTATGAGACTGATAATATACTGGGTTTGTGGATCTAGAAAGCGCACCTTTAATTCCAGGTTCTGCAGCCAGGTGTTTCTATATATTTGGAACAATACCGGACAACAATGGATTATTAATCCTTCCAGCATACATAACTAACAATTACCTTTGTTTTACAAATAAAAAAGCACAGTGACTCACTGGGAATCACACAGCCACTCAATACAGAGCCAAGAAGCATGAGTCCCAGTCCCCCACTCCAGCCATTACACCACACTGTTACATAGCTAAGAGAGAAATACGGCAAAGACAAATTGAGATGAGTCAGAGCTCCAATTTCTCACGTACCTCCTGACTCGTTTTCTGGCCTGCCTTCATGTAGAAAATGAAAACTGTATCAAAAGGACGACATGGGAGCAGATCCAAGTAACCAAGGTCATCAAAAAACCCAGGAAGAGTGGAGTCAAGTGCAATCAGATGAGGAGGTAGACGACTGTTAGCAGTTTCCTACTCAGCAAACAAAAGTTCAATTTAATAACAATTTAAATGAATCTCTCCCATCAGTAACATTCTTTGATGGTTTCATTATGATCCATTTTAAAA
The DNA here is from genome assembly GCF_033958435.1 of Carettochelys insculpta. Taxonomy (NCBI): domain Eukaryota; kingdom Metazoa; phylum Chordata; order Testudines; family Carettochelyidae; genus Carettochelys; species Carettochelys insculpta. The sequence continues at coordinate 31,885,893 of NC_134153.1, forward strand.
ATACATTGAATGTAACTAATGCAGTTTTCCCCTAAGTAACATCAAACCCATAACAATTTTAACATGACCGCGTGAAAGAAAATGTGACATTACACGAGACTTATTTTGTATGGCTGTGCAAAGAAGCTTGCACTGTTTGATATAACAGCATCCCTCATTCCTTGAAAAAGTTCTCCAAGTACCAAGGAGGTACCAGTGAGTGCAAACAATGGACATAATTTTCAAGTTTTTCATGTTAGTGTTTTTCCCCCACACTGAGGCAAGTGAGGATTGTGGCAAACACAATTCCATGTACACTTGGTTTTGCAAACCATCTGGAAGGAAGAAATCAGTGTACTTGTTGCGATTATTATTCCTGCAACAGCTCAAATCTCTGTTTGCTGACAGTCTATACAGAGCTAGAGACAAAGTCTACAGTGGCGTATGGAGCGCCCACAGGCAGGAGGCGTTTTCCATCTGAAAACTGAATTATTTGCACTAACTCATAAAATAAGAATGTGTACATTTAGCTGGTGTTTCCATTATTTAGATCCCAAAGTGCTTTAGGGAGCAAGCTGTGTATGTCTGGATAACTGGATCTCTAACAGAACACTGCTAATCTACAGAACTCTTTAGGGCTGAAAGCAGCTATGGTATCTAACTGAAATGACAAGAAGAATTTCAAGTACTCAGTATATAGTTATCCCAATTTATGTCCCCTTTGCAAATCAGCTTAGAGCTCTCTGGGCAAAGCTTGAAGTGTGAAACCTCTGTACCCAGGCTTCCAGAATCCCAAAGACGTTCTGAAGTTCCTTTCTCTATATCTGAGCAGACCCCAGTGATCAGGACAGTGACTAGCTCTAGCAGTATATTCACACAAGGGAACACCTCTGTCAGCAAAGCTGCTAAGTGACACTCCGTGGTGCTGCGGGACAGTGAGATATTTCAGGCCATTCGTACAATATGAAACAAGGTAACCAGTCACCTTCAGTGCTTCTAGTGACAGAAACCCAAAGTGCGAGAGGAAGAGGCGTGCTGTCTGGAATTCCTGGGCAGGAGGCGGAGGCTTGCACTCCGTAATTGGGTCAGGGAAACTCTTCTTGAGCCACTCCTCTTCACTCTGCTGATCGATGGAGCTTTCATAAGAGATCTGTTGGGCCATCCCATTCCTTAGCTTCTCATGCCGCTCTTCCAACTGAAACACATGATTTCACAGATGTGGAAAGCCAGTTCCAGAACACCTTCTTCCCAGAGCATGAAAGCACCTCACTAGCTACTTCACAGAGCAACAAACCACAAGCTTGCACAATTACTGAAACACTCCTGAAGTTAATGGAAGCACTGAGTTGTCAGTGAAGAAAGGTGTGGAGCAGGGTCAGGGAATGTGACTTGAAAATAACCAATCAATATAATTGTTTAGGGCAACTGTGGCAAATGATTCATCTAGCATCAACTCCAAAATCTGTCCTTCAAAAAGAAGAGTACATTTTTCTAAGATGGTGATGCCACATTTACAACAGATCTCACAAGACAGAATAGGTCCTTAGCCATTCTCCCCAAAGCTGCAGTAAGAAACAAATCACTGCTTCAGGCCATCAGAGTGTGTCAGTATAGGGGCAAAACATCCTGGCCTCCTGGGGGGGTCCCACACCATAGCAAGTAGGCTCATATCACAGGTCCTACTCTCATCCATGGACAAACTGCACTAACCTAGTGAGTCTGTCATATCATTAATGGAAGCTAGCAAAGTTCCACGGTAATACCCTTTAACACAGGAAAGCATTAGTGTTAAGTGCCCTGTACAGGGTGTCATTCACTAGAAAGACTCTGAAGGTTATGGGCAAAGAACAGAGGAATCAAACGTTAAAACCTCTTACTTCCTCATTAACAATTTCATGCAAGTCTGGAATGCTCAGGTCAGCTTTCACAAAGGGGATCTTGTCCACCTCCTCTGGAAAGGGTCGGTGTTTCACACTGTATTTGACTCCAACATCATTTTTAGGAGCTGGTCGAGGTTCTGGCAAAAACATCTGTTACAATAAAGGGGACAATTTTGTGTCCAATTTACATGGTTTGTCCTACCATGCAGTACATTTACATACATAAAGAAAATTTACATCACAGTATCATTGAATCATAACTACAGATAGCCATAGGCTTCATTTACTAACAAAGCATTTAGAAAACTAAATATTGTTCACTTGTAAAAAAACAATTGTAAGTGTTAAAACAAAGGTTAATATTCACTCCTACTCATCATGGTGGTTCAGTTCATAGTGTCTCTGAACCCCAGCTTTCAACACCATCTCTATGACCCAACAAACTCTCTGAGCTCCTGCTGGCCAGTAACCAGACAATGGGAGCTGAGATATTTTGCAAGTGGCAGGAGTGAAGACTCTCCCTCCCTCCTAGCATCTGGAATTGTGAACTACAGGGAACAGGAAGCTGCTTGGGCAGAAGCTATCTGCTCTGTGCCTGAGACAGCCTGCAGGCTGAATCTGGACCACGGGCCCTATCTTGCCACCCCTGTAATTCAATTGATAGCTGAGGCTGACAATCCTAAATTTCAACCGCAGTTTGACGGCCCTTGTCTCACTGTAATAAATCAATTTCCTTTACTCACAGAAAGCCAGAGACATGTATGTCAAAGCCATAATGCTGAAAAACCTTCACAAGAGCTGAGAAGCTTTGGCATCACCATCTCAAATCAGTAATGCCTGAACGCTGATGGACCTATTCAGCCCCCAACATGATGCTTTCCAAACAACGTAGGGACTGTTTCCCTTACGAACACAACTGTGACATAAGCAGCACTTTTCTTTATCACTTACACTCTAGTATTGTAACCAATTTCCCAAGAGCACCAAAGATGCGTCGTGTCACCCAGAGTTCAAAACACTGAGACTTAGCCATACAGACACCAGCTCCATGGAGTATTTTGAAATTTTAGAGACATCTCTGCTGTGTATCTGTAACTTACAGATTTCCCAGTGGGTTATGGTACAGACCTTCTGACTGCCTTTAGCTCCTCTTGGTAAAAGGCAAAGTTGCTGGGCCCATGCAAGTCTTCCAGATACCCCACGGATCAGAACCGTTACAGAGGGGAAAGAGTCATCTGCAGAGTGCACAGGGAAAATATGTTTTAATACCTCATGGAATAATTTAATGCAAATGGCAAGCACCTAAGTGATCAGCACAGACAGACAAATGCATGCATACCCATAAAGGTGTTCAATATATTACATCACCATATTAAACTGTGTGATTTTCAGGGCTAACTCCTCCCACCTGACCCATACAACAGATCCCTGAATAGAAGCAAAAATAAAGTTTGCTGCAACATGGAAATACTATTCTGTTGGGCTCTTGAACATTCCAAGTGCACATCTACCCTGGTTCCAGATCACGTGGGTTTGATTGCAAGAACTGGTCAGCTCCATCACAACTCAGCTAGCACAGATTATAATTTCTGCATGCTGAAGTAATGCCAATATATCCAATAATATCTACAACCTGTTCAGATGTGCAGCAAGTAGACTCACTGAGGGATGTGTAAGTCTGTACATTTAATTCATTGTACAGCTCCTGAAACAACACCAGCATCTGAGAACATAACATGGATTTGGACCAGTCCTTGCAATATTTTGATGTCAGAAATATGGCATTAAAATGCCAAAGGACAAACACAATGTTATTCAGAGAGAAATCTCTTCGCTTGAGGGAAAGCGTGTACTATTTCAAGGAAGTCAAGGAGTGTAACTATAAATGTGCTTAGACTGGACAGATGTGCGTGTGCGTTTTCATTCATCAGGAGAATTTCAGCTAGTGATGGTCAGTGAAGTTCCAGAAGTGCTTCAGGCACTTTGAGTCACAACATGTTAAATGGACCCATGTTTCTTTTTAGCTGGCAAAGGTGACATCCCACTGTGGTGGACTTTGTCAGTGTCCATCTGAGGACAGGGTGCCATTCCTCGTTGAGGAATTGGTGAAGCCTCTACTCAAGGCATCACTTGGTACCAATGAGTTTGTAGTTATAGGCTAGCAGCACATCTTCCATTTTGCAGAAAAAATACTGAAATTCTGAGTGCTCAGATTTCCCTGATCGTGATCAGTCCCACATACGTCAATGAACTAGAGTTACTTGTCAACCGCCTTCTGGTTATTTGTCCAGGCTTATTGTGAGATTTGTCTGATGCATCTTCCTTTGATAGCTGACATGTCTGACAGAGTGGATGGAACTGCTCTTTTAACTGTCCCCCCACTCCCCCCCCAAAAAAAAAACCCACAGGAGAACAAGACAGCGATCTGGGGCAGTCAGCTAAGAGCATGTGAGCTCCTAGGCTAGTGCACATGTATCTGAAGAATTTGGCAAGATTTTTATGCATTGGAAATACAGTGACACTTTGTCGATTTTATTGTATAAATCCCAGCAATTACATGCCAGTGTTCCACACCGAAGGGGCTCACCTCATAGAAAAGGTTTTCAGAACCATCCAACCAAACAAACTCATTTTGCAGATATGCTGCAGAAGTGAGAGAACACCAAATGTTTCACTTACTCTGCTCATTCCCCAAAGGCTGCTCCAGCATAGCCAGGATGACACTATTATCAAGGACAAAGTAGCGGAAGCTGTGTTTGTTAATTGTAGGTAGACGGGAGTATTTAATTAAGGTGGTTTCATTCACTAGGCTGCAAGGAGAGGCAGGGCCACTGGGTGAAGGAAATGCTCCAAGTAACTGCATAATACTGCAAATCAGAGAAAAAGTCAATGAGCAGCACGTCGTGAAAAGATGCCCCTTGGTTCTGCCTGAGAAGGGAACTGTCAGACATACTGTCCTCTTTGCACCCTGACACAGGGGCTTACTGGTATGGCTGGCGGAAGAGGCGCTGCCCCGACTGAGGGAGAGAGGCACTCCTCCCGCTCCACCAGCAGAGCCATGTTAAGAAAGGGGCTTCAGCCCATAAAGCCCCTGTGTACTGTGCCAACCCTTCCCACTGAACGGAGAGAGTGGGGAAGCAGCTCCACTCTGCCATTCTCTCGCCGTCTCGAGAGGCATCACCAGACGTTCCCAGAAGCTCTTGTCTGAAAGCTCCACCCTGCAGCTCCCATTGGCCAGGTATCGCAGCCAATGGGAAGAGTAAGGAGAGGTGCTGGCACATGAACAAAGGGCTGAGCAGAGCCACCTGTTCCCACACCCCACCAAATGGAAGCTGCCACAAGTAAGAGCCCCAGCCCTGAGCCCCTCCTGCACTCTAAATCCCTTCTAGACTGAGGGTGTAGGCGGGGAGTCAGGCCTATCTCCCACCCAGACCCCACACCCCAACCCAGAGCCCCAGCCCTGAGCCCACTCCACACCTTAGCTCCTGCCTAGATCCAGCACCCCAACCCTGAGCTCCCTCCTGCACCCAACTCCTGCCCAGACCCTGTACCTTCACCCCAACCTCCTGCCCAGAGTCGGCTCCTGCACACCAAGCCCCTTAGCTCCAGCCTGGGATGCCCCAAACACCTCATTCTCAGCTCCCCCGCAGAGCTCCATCTCCCCACCCAAGCCCTGTACTGACTCCCACACTCTGAGCCCCTCGGCCCCACCCCCACCACAGAGCATCCATTTGCTCAATGAATTTTGTCATGTGTACCAATATGGCCATGACGTGCCCCGCATCGTATTCACACTGGTGCACAAAACAAAATTAATTCCTCAGATGGACATAAAAAATTAGAGGGGCCATTGATCCCAAATTACCCAGTCTACCCTCCATGCAACCAGCGGGCTTTTGAATGCTCATTTCCCCAGCAGCAATACCCTACCAGGTAGCTGACCTATTCAGATGAACAGCATACCATGTTAATGTAGCTTCCGCTGCATCCTTCACCCTTAGGGACGCCGGGTTAGGTTCTTTATCTCCTTTATACCTGACCTCTTGTTCGCTGGTTTTGGATTTACTTCCTGAGATGCCCAATTCCACAATCTCCAACACCTCCTTTAAACAGTCCTGAAGCGGGAAAGGCCAAATAGCATAAAACAAAAGCGAGTGAGATCGGGTCCTCCCACTTAAGGAAATGGACATGACAATACAATAGAACCCTGAGATACGTACACACAAGTTGCGCGTATCTTGGGTTAGAATCATACAACTGGAAGAGACCTCAGGAGGTCACCAAGTCCAGCCCCCTGCTTCAAGCAGGATCAACCCCCACCAAGTCATCCCAGCTGGGACTTACAAACCTCTAGGAATGGAGAATCCACCACCTCTGTAGGCAACGCATTCCTGTGCTTCACCACCCTCCTGGTGAAGTAGTTCTTCCTAATGTCCAACCTACACCTCTCCCCCTGTAACTTCAGACCATTGCTCCTTGTTCTGCCATCTGACACCACTGAGAACAGTTTCTCACCCTCCTCATTAGAGCTCCCCTTCAGGAAGTTGAAGGCTGCTATTAAATCACCTCTCATTCTTCTCTTCTGTAAACTAAATAAGCCCAAATCCCTCAGCCTCTCCTCATAGGTCTTTTGCCCCAGCCCCTTAACCATTTTCGTTGCCCTCCGCTGAACCTGCTTCAGCACATCCACATCCTTTTTATACTGGGGGGCCAAAACTGGACACAATATTCCAGATGTGGCCTCACCAGTGCCAAATAGAGGAGAACAACCACTTCTCTAGATCTGCTTAAAATGCGCCACCTAATGCACCCTAATACGCCGGTAGCCTTCTTGGCTACAAGGGCACACTGTTTACCCATATCCAGCCTTTCATCCATAATCCCTCGATCCCTTTCTGCTGTACTGCTGCTTAGCCAGTCCCCAGACTACAACAGTGCTTGGGATTCTTCCGTCCCAAATGCAGGACTCTACGATTCTCCTTGTTGAACTGCATCAGATTTTTTTTGAACCAATCCTCCAATTTATCCAGGTCACTCTGGATTCCCTCTGTGCCCTCCAACATATCTACCTCTCCCCCTAGCTTACTTTCGTCTTCAGACTTGCTGAGGGTGCAATCCAGTCCCTCATCTGGGTCATTAATAAAGATGTTGAACAACACCAGCCCCAGAACCGAGCCTTGTGGTGCTCCACTTGAAACTGACCGCCATCCAGATACTGAGCCACTGACCACTACCTGTTGGGCCTGACCGTCACGCCAGCTTTCTATCCATCTTATAGTCATGTATGCAATCCATACTTCCTTAACTTATGGGCAAGAATGTTGTGGGAGACTGTATCAAAAGCTTTGTTGAAGTCAATATCACATCCACTGACTTCCTTGTGTCCACAGAGCCTGTTACCTCATCACAGAAGCTGATCAGATTGGTCAGGCATGACTTGCCCCTGGTAAATCCATGTTGACTACTTCTGATCACTTTCCCCTCTTCTAAGTGCTCCAAAATGGATTCCTTGAGGATCCGCCCTTTCAATATTTTCTCAGGGATTGAGATAAGGCTGACCGGTCTACAGTTCCCTGGACTGGCCTTCTTTCCTTTTATAAAGATGAGCACTACGTTTGCCTTTTTCCAGTCATCTGGGATCTCTCCCGATCTCCAAGACTCTTCACAGATAACGGCCAAAGGCTCAGCAATGACATCTGCTAATTCCTTGAGTACCCTAATCTAATTTTTCTAGATAGCTCTTAACTAGTTCCTTCCCCACTAATGGCTGCCCTCCACCTTCCCATACTGCATTGTCTAGCACGGTAGTGTGGGAGCTGTCCTTGTCCATGAAGACAGAGGCAAAAAAAGCATTGAGTAATCCAGCTTTTCTTACACCATCATCTGTAACTACGTTACCACTCTCATCCAGGCCCCACACCGTCCCTGATAACCTTCTTATTGTTATCATGCCTATAGAAACCCTTCTTGTTACCTTTCACATCCCTTGCCTGCTGCAGTTCCAATTATGCTTTCACTTTCCTGATTACTGCCCTGCATTCTCCAGCCATATAGTTGTACTCCTCCTGAGCCAACTGTCTGTGTTTCCATTTGTTATACACCTCCTTTTTGAGTTTAAGCTGACTAGGGATTTCCCTGTTAAGACAAGCTGGCTGCCTGCCATATTTGCTTTTCTTACTATGCAGCAGGATGGTTTGTTCCTGTGCCTCCAGTACAGCTTCTTTAAAATACTACCAGTTCTCTTGAACTCTTTTCCCCTTCATCTCCATTTCCCAAGGGATCCCGCTCATCCGTTCTCTCAGGGAGTCGAAGTCTGCTCTTCTGAAATCAAGGCTCTGCCTATTGCCGCTTACCTTTCTTCCTTTTGTCAGGATCCTGAAATCTACTCAGTGGTGGAGAGCTGGCGCCTGGCTCTCAGCTGCCCGCCATTCACAGGAGCTGAGAAACTGAGCAGCGCAGCAGCGCTAGTCATTTTCCTGGCTCTTCTGCATGGCAGGCAGCCCAGAGCCAGGTAGCAGCACCCTGCTACTCGGAGGAGCAGGGAAACTGACCAGCACTGCTGTTCTGGTCAGTTTCCTGACTCCTGTCAGGGCAGAAGCCCAGAGCCTGATTCTCAGCCGCTGTCACTGACAGAAGCGGCTGCCACCCCTGACAGCAGCCAGGCTGTTGGCTGCCCTCCACTCACAGGAGACAGGAAACTGACTAGCACTGCTGCACTGGTCAGTTTTCTGGCTCCCTGAGTTATGCAAAATTTGACTTACATGGGATTGTGCAAGAACACAACCTCCATGTAAGTCTGGGGTCTACTGTAATGTATTATCATCATTATAGGCACAGATCAACACCTTACCTTCACATCCAACCCAACTCACCAAGAAACCTGTTATCTAGAGAAAGGCACTTGGCTACCACAGAATTTTCTTAGAGGAGAAAGTCTTGGGTACACACCTTAACGCTCTCAAACGCCTTTACCCAACAAGGCTAGCCCAGAGAAGCAGAGCACATCACGTAATGGGCCATGCAAACATCCTAAGAAAACCAGTTTAATCAGAGAACACTCCCATCGACAGCCCTCGCTTACCGCTCCAGGTTGGCAGCCATATGGAGCATCAACCAACTCCAACCCATAATCAGTGAGGAACCCACTCTGAGAGAAATCTTTCCTGCACCCCCCCTTCTGGACTTCAAATACCCACCCACCTCGAAGGACACACAGAAGGCATGAGGGAGCACATGCCCCCAAATATTGTGTTTGAGAGGTGCAAGGGGCCAGAGCCTCTGAGCAGCCTGGAGGTCTAGTGTGGGGCCCTGGCACCACAGAAGGGCTTAGGCCCCTACCACAACACTCACTGGCAGAAGTAGTAGTGGAGGGACACGGCCTAGCCCACTCACCTCCCCTGACTCCCAATTTTGTTGCTCCATTTTCCACCGGGGGGATGGGGGAGCCAGGGTGGTCCTGCCCCTCTCCAGAGCAATGAAGCTGGGAGCTGGAGTGCAGAGCTGAGATAACTACCTCCACTTCCCCCTCACTGCTGCCAATTAGTGGGACTGAGTCCCGACTACTGCTAGGCCCCTGGGCTGAGTCATTCGGGGGGAAGAAGGCTTGGGGTAAGAGGTGGGGTGGGGAGAGGGTGGAGAAGGAATTGTCCTGGTCCTCCCTTGGGCTACTGGTGGAGTTAAACTGGGGGGAGAGGCTGACCACATGGCTAGTCCCATCCCCACCCTGCCAAGTTCCTTTCTTAAGGTTGCCCTGCCCCAGTCTATCCAAGATCATTACAAGAATGAACTCCCCACAGATCACCATACAGCAACTCAAAACTAGGAGCAGACCTTGCCAGAACAGATACAAAACCTGCAGCCGTATCTTTGCTGATGCAATGATCAACATGCCCCAACCCACAACCCTCACTTCAAGATCCATGGGCTCTACATATGCCTATCTTATGTCGCTCCTCATCCAAATGCTCCAGAAAGATCTACATGAGTGAAACCACGCAGACAACGAGTTCATTCTCAAATGAGCTCACAAGCGGAAACAACAAAATACAAAAAACACCCTACCCCCTGTGAGAAAACACACTAACCCATCAGTCCTCAACCTCCAAACTGTGCAATAGTTTCAAAAGATTGGTCTGGGAGCTTAAATTCATAACTCTGCTAGATACTAAAAATCATGATCTAATAAAGAGACACTGAACTGACGACACATTACAACAATATGTACCCCACTAACCCTCTCTTTCGTCCTGGACTGCAGAGGTGTTACCAGGCCACCTTACCCAGCATGGTCTGTAGAACGTGTGCTCACTACTTATGCTAAACCATCTGTCAACCGTGCACTGAGCTGCGACACACTCGGTTCCTTTCCTGGATCTGAGAAACAGCTCTGTGCAACTCACAATAAGGTGCAAGATACTATTATCTTATCACCTTGTCCTTCTAATGATCTACTGTCAATTCAAAAGCAGTTCAGCCATGAGAATTTTGCTGATCAAGTACAGTTCTGAGGCACTAATCCTCACAAGATACTGCCAAGGAATAAGGTTCCAAGACTCTAGCAAGCCTAAGATGCGTAGGTGACAGAACTCTCCTCTGTTGACTTCAACGGCACTAAATTTTAAAATATTTCTAAAGGGATTCAAGACCACCTTATGAATCCACAATGAACCAACACTTAATGATGTGAAATATAATGTGATTATTGAGTTAATTGCACACAGCCAATATACAATCCATGTTCAAATCTTCAACCTGTGAAAGAATGCAAAGTCCACCAAGATCCTGCTGTCAAAGACACAACAGCTAAGCCCCCATTCACTGCAGGAAGACACTGGACAAAACATTTTTGAAGACTATGACTGCTAATGTGTTTAAGTGCTAATTCATAAATACATATCTTGTTGCTTTGAGGCTGTGTGGCCAATGTATATTTGCACATGTATTTGGGCATTTGTGGATACAAAGGTAATAACTGTGGATGTACACTAAAATTTAGCCCAGAATGTTTAAAATATGCAGACACAGAGACAGAATGATGTAAAACACCAAAACATAAGAAGCACCATCACCATAGTGGTCAAGCTCCTTAGCTGGGGTAGGCCAGTACAGCTTCACTGAAGTCAATAGAGTGACACTATCTGTGAATGCACCCCTCAAAGAAAACCCTACCTGTTTATTTAAACCTACTCCTGCTACACATCATATAAAGAACGTGGTACCCAAACCAAACACTGTTCACAGAACATTGCTGGAAGTGACCCATGTTCTTTTTTTGCTCCTTTAAGATGAATATAGACTTGGCAGGAAGTGGCTTTTTTTGTCTGATTTTTTAATCTCAGAAATTGTATGGAATATCAGCTCTGCTCTCCCTTTGGTTTTGCTGGAGAATTTGTTGTGGGTCTCACCATTAATTGAAGGATTAACTGCATCTTCCACACACCAACACACTTCCCTCTCTTCTCCCATCCCCTGCCCCACTCTCCATGCCCTTTGAACTGCACTGGGAGAGCTGAAAGTCAGCCAGAAGTTAGTTTCTTTGGATAGGATTTCAAGTTGACCACATTTCTTCAAAAACTGGACAAGTACTCATGACAATTATCCAAGAACAGATCGTTTAGGTGTGCAAGCTTCATCCACAAAACAGCAGCAATTTAAATTACCTGTAATCATCCCCTCATACAAGAAGAAGAGGACAGATTCTCTCACCTTCTCATCCATCATGTCAGGATGCTCAGTGAGCCAGACACAGAGGCACTGAAATGCTGCAACTATCATGGAGTGAAGATCTCTGGAGTGGAGTGGAGCTGGGCGGCTGCACTGGTACACAATATAACTGCATACTGAACTAATAGCACGCTTTCTGTCCGCCGAGTCAACCATCACCTTCACCTAAATAAAGCAAGCAGTAGAGATGCTGTCAGCTGAGAATTTCTTCAGGAACTCTTTCAGAGAGAGAAAACTTGTTTTAGAGATTCTAAATGCTATGGAATACAAAAATCAGATCAGCACTGCTCTCCAATACACAAGAGCACACAGTAAGACAGGTTTAATGTAATACTGATATGCAACAGCACGTAGAGGTTACAGTGAAGAGATCATGCAATATGTACTGGTTTGCAACTAAGGAACTGAATATGCCAGTTAGTTTACTTGGGGCCTTCCTGCAAGCTGGTTTTCTGCTTAGCTTCCCTTTTTGGAACAAATAGGCTGTCAGGTTCCTCATGCAGGTAATTGGACCTATTCACTTGTTTTGATTTTGGCATCGCTAACCACTGACGACTTTCTCACGTGTGACTTCACTCTAACCACAGGACTCTCTACTCTCAGCCTTCAGCTGACATTGCAGTTTTCTCACAGGAAAGGAGGAAGTGAGGGGAAAGCAGTCTGTGCACCAGATGCTGCCAGCAGTAATCTCTTTGCTTCTTCTGCCAAGACCCCTCCGAGTCACTAACAGGAAACACCCCAAAGTACACATGGCAAGGACCTTCTGGCCAGGTAGGACAACTATAAAGAAAGAACTTGGAAGCTAGCCAAGGGTACCACAAACCGGGTTGGGTTGATAAAGAATTAAAGATGAAAAACTGTTCTCCCTTCCTTCCATCTAAGTTAGATTGAGACCCAGTGGTTCTCAGTCTATTTATTAATGTGGGCTGCATAAGCAGCTGTGTGTGTATTGTGTGGGCTACATCCGCACACTACATATACTAACTGAATGGGCCATAAGCAGTCTACAAGCTGCAGAGTAAGAGCTACTGCTCTAGGCCCCCAGTTAACCTGATGCAGTCAGTGCACTTGGATTTCACTGCTCCCTGAAATTCAGCCACAACTGGGAAGCGTCTCTTCAAAAAGCAGTCCCGGTCCCTAGAAAAGGGAGCAGGAATTCGCCGCTTCAGACAGCACTTTGCTGGCCGGTGTGCAAATCTGCATCATGACTCTGTTGATGGGGACACAGCCTTTGGCCCAGAGACAAAGGCAGCTTCCCCATCACCCTGGAGCTGGGTGCCAGATGCAGAGCAGGACTGCCGGTGAGGCCGTCTCCATGACGAGCAGGGGTTAAGGGAGTATATTTGACACCAACTCTTCTGAAGGCTCTTTACAGGCCAAATCACCACCAATGATTAAACTTCCCAATGGCACTTTGAGGGATATTCCCATGGTAAAGCAGGATTCTCCCAGGAGTTGGGATTTTGATTTATTTACTCAGTACCAAACGGTCTGAGTATTAGCCAAGACACAAGTTGGGGCAGATCCTAGCCAAAGAGCTTATTATTACTTATTATACAAGGACTTCATTGACAGGATGTACATGGCAGCATCCCGGATGGAGGTCACCAGCTGACTGCAGAAGGTGACAGTGGTACTGGAAGAAGGAGATGGCTGCTTGGAGTGGAGGAGTCCCGCGACAGTAGGCAGTGCTCCTCTCTCATCCAGTCCATCACGGCGAAAAACAACAATAAAAAAACCAGAACAAAATAGTATGCTGTACTAGCAACAGCAGAGGATAATTAGTGCTCATGGCTGAGGCAGTGACACGATCACCCCCAAGGCTGGGAACTCAGAGCCTCCACCCCTACCAGGAGGCAGGATAGGGTGGTGTCAATTGGGGACGGAGGCATGATCCACTCACTTGACCTCTCAGGAAGTTGCTGCCTGGCTCGACCCTGCTCCCAAGACATTACAGAGAGGCTGCCAAGACTCATCGGTCTCTCTCCCACTCGGTTATTAGTGAGGGACTAACAATACTTCCATCTGTAACACTCAGCGGATCTGCAGTGACTACAGAGTTCTGTGAGGAAGGGTGAAGGGTCTAGGTGGTATTCCCATCCAGACTCACAGGCAAGGACAGATTCATTCTGACAACGAACACATGCCTGAACAGATGGCATTAACAGGAGGGCTCTGGCTTCCTTGATCATGGGATGCAGCTCCAGGATGGAAGACGCTCCTCAAGAAGGGAAAGAGCAACTTCATCCATCAATTAGATAGCCTCGTGAGGAAGGCTTTAAATGAGGCTCAAAGGTAATGACAATTGCCCAAAAGTGGGTATGCAATAAAAATAGATGACCTCAACAGCTAAATTACAGTGGAGTCTTACGCGTAACAAAGGGGGAATACTGTGGAATAAAATTTGCTCAACATCTTAGATGCTTATACACAAAGGCAAGGAGTATGGGGAATAATGAGGAAGAACTAGAAGATGTAGTATGACCTATATTATGACTTAACAGATAGACTTGGTGGGATAAATCTCATGACTGAATATTGGTATAGAAGGATACCATTTGTTTGTGAAGGTCAAGGAGAAAGATGTTGCACTGTATGTTTAGAATGTATTCAACTGTTATGAGGTTCTGAAGGAAGTGAAATGTGGCCAACTGAAAATCTCTGAATGAAGATAAAAGGGGATTAAAAACAGGGTTGACTTCATCATAAGTGTCTTCAACGTGTTGCCAAATCAGGAAAAGGAAGAAGGCGTCAGACATGTAGAAGAACATAATTTACTGGGCAATAGTCAACATGGGTTCTGTAAAGGGAAAGCGTGTTTTACGAATCTATTGGAATTTTTTGAAGGGGTTAACAAACATGCAGACAACGGGGATCCAGTAGATATAGTTAGTATGTTTAGATTTCCAAAAAGCCTTTGACACAGTCCCTCACCCAAAGGCTCTTGTATAAATTAGCTTGTCATGGGATAAGAGGGAAGATCCTTCCATGGATTGAGAACTGGTTAAAAGACAGGAAACAAAGGGTAGGAATAAATGGTAAATTTCCTGAATGGAAGGGTAATGAGTGGAGTTCCAAGGGTCAGTCCTAGGACCAATCATATTCAACTTCTTCATAAATGTTCTATAGAAAGGGATACGTAGTGAGGTGGTAAAGTTTGCAGACGATAAAGTGTTCAAAATAGTTAAGACAAAAGCAGACTGTGAAGAACTTCAAAAAGATCTCACCAAACTGAGCGACTGGGCAACAAAATGGCAAATGAAAGTTAATGCGGATAAGTGTAAAGTAATGCTCATTGGAAAAAATAACCCTGAGTATACATACAATACAATGGGGCCTAATTTAGCTACAACTAGGAAAGAGATCTTGGGGTTATCGTGGATATTTCTCTGAAAACATCCATGCAGCGTGCAGTGGCAGTCAAAAAGCAAATAAGATGTTAGGAATTATTAACAAAAGGGACAGAAAATAAAGACTATTTTACTGCCCTTTATAAAACTATGGCATACCCACATCTTGAACACAGCGTACAGATGTAGTCTCTTCACCTCAAAAAAGATATTTTGGCAGTAGAAAAGGTTCAGAAAAGGGTCATCCTGCCCGCATTCCGGATCATGTCCAGAGTAAAGTGAAGGAGCTGCGGCAGGGTTACGCCCGGGCCCAGGATGCGGCCGGCCGATCTGGGGCCGCCCCTGTCACCTGCCCCTTTTACAGGGAGCTCAGGGACATCCTGGGCCCCCGGCACACCTCCTCCCCTCCAGCCACTCGACACCTCGGCCAACGAGCCCCAGCAGGCCCCAGAGGCGGAGTCTGCTCCGGAGGCAAGCCCTGCACACCGGGGGCTCCCCCAGGAGCCCACCCCCGGGGCACCGGAGGAGGAGCTCTCCTCCAGCGACACCGGCCTCCAGATAATGCTGCTGTCCTGGAGCTCCAGCCGGGCGTCTGCCCCCCAGGTGTCCCCCGACCGTGGGAGTGGACCGTCAGGTATGTACCCCCCGGTGCACACCCCCGGGGTTGAGGGGAGGGGGTAACAGATATGACCAGGGCCCTCCACATGCCCAGATGACCATGGCCCCAAGGACAGCAGTGGCATGTCCCTCAGAAGAGTGCATCAGCCCCTGCCCCCCAGCACGACAGTGCCATGCCCCATCCCCGGGGCTGGGGGGAGCGGAACCTCTAGGGTCCCCCGGGGAGAGGGGGTGGAACACCGAGCAGCAGCAGCAGC
Source organism: Carettochelys insculpta (assembly GCF_033958435.1). Taxonomy (NCBI): domain Eukaryota; kingdom Metazoa; phylum Chordata; order Testudines; family Carettochelyidae; genus Carettochelys; species Carettochelys insculpta. The sequence goes on from NC_134153.1 coordinate 31,901,700, forward strand.
ATATGATGGAGTGGGGGGAGTGCAAATGCGAGACTCAGGCTAGATATGAGAAACAAGCTGAATAGCTCCCAGTGGCTAAGGATGACCCTGGGGCTACAACTGGCAGGTTACACCTCTGCCCTGAACAAAGAGGAGGGAGGAGCCGAGCTGGGTTTGAATCGGGGGCGGCAGTTAGAGGCTAGGGGAAGGGAGAGCTAGAAGGCAGCCAACCTGAGGAGGGGGAAAGCTACACCCCAGAGGGGCACCCCTCGGGGTCTTCTCCCCAGGACGGGTTGGAAGGACCGTCTCTGACTGCTGTACTGTCGCTTCTGAGAGAAACTGGGCATCTGTTGCCTAATAAACCTCCTGTTGTACCTGCTGAGTGAGAGTCACTCCTGCAAGCGGACGGGATGCTGTGCAGGGGGACCCCTGAACCCCATCACAGCAGCGTCTGACGGGGATGGGGAACCTGCAGCAGAGGGGTGGGGGGACAAGGGCCACGGCTCGGGGACCACACTAACGGCTGTCTCCACTCTTCTTCCCCCCCTCCTGTGTTCCGCAGCTGCACCATCGGAAGGACCGGAGAGCGCCAGCGAGGCGTCAGTGGTCCCGGACAGCCCTCCGGGGCCATCACTCCAGGCCAGCCCCTCAGTGGAGGACCGACCAGCCCCACGGCAGGGAAGACGGCGGACCCAGCACCAGCAGCCGACGGTGACGGATCCCCAGCTCCTGGCCCTCCACCGTCAGCAGCTGGAGGTCGCCGAACAGCGGCTGCGGGTGGAGGAACGCCGCCTCCACCTGCAGGAGCAGGCGCTGGCCTGGCGCCAGGAGGCATGGGGGAACTACATGCGGACCCTCAACCGCATCACAGACTCCCTTGGCCCCCCCATGCTGCGCCGGCAGCCGCAGCGCCCGCCCTGCCTGCTCCACCTGCTGGTCCACCCACTGCACCGTCCGCCGTTGCACTGCCACCCGCCACCGAGGGCCCTTCCGCCAAGGGGGACCTGGGGCCAGCTGACACTCGCCGGCCGTATCTCCCGGTCCGCCCGGCCCCCAGCCAGCCCCAGCCAGGGCTGAGGCCAAGGCCAAGGCTGAGGCGGGGATCCCGGCCGTCCACCCCCAGCACTGGACTTTAGGGGTGTGGGGCCCAAGATGTGGCGCCCCCCTTTGTATATATTCCCCCCAGTTTTAAGTTAGTTTGTTGTAAATAGTTTGTATATTTGACCCGTTACAATGCTGATGCTTACCCCACCACGTAAATAGTTCTCCCCTTCCTTGTCTTCCCCTTTCATGTTATCCCTATTTTTATAATGTATATATATTTATCAGTTAGATTTCCCCTGTACACAGTTAGTTAGTCTTGTTGATAATAATAATAAGAGTTCTAAAGATTTTTGAGTTGACGAACAACTGTCTGCTTTTATTTGTACAAGAAAAGTCGCGGGGGGGGGGCTCTTGGGTGCTCTGTGGTGTGGGCATAGGGGCAGGGAGTGTTGTGGAGGATGGGGGGGGGCAGTGGGGGGCCTGCCAGCGTTCACCCCGTGGCCTCATCGAACTGGACCCACAGGGCCTCCCGGACCCGGGTCCCTTCGGGGTCCACCTGGCGGCTGGGGGCAGCGGGTGGCTGCACAGCGGCCCTGCCGGCCTCCACAGCCCAGCCCTGAAAGAAGGCCTCCCCCTTGCTCTCCACGAGGTTGTGTAGGGCGCTGCACGTGCCCACAATCTGGGGGATGTTGGTGGGGCCCGCATCAAGGCAGGTGAGGAGACACCTCCAGCGCCTTTTAAGGCGGCCAATTGTGCGCTCCACCACCTGGCACGCGTGGTTCAGGTGCTGGTTGGAGTGCTCCTGGCTGGCAGACAGATGGCCCGTGTACGGGTGCATGAGCCAGGGCCGAAGGGGGTATGCTGCATCTGCGATGACGCAGAGGGGCATGGTGGTGTCCCCCACAGGGACCTCCCGCTGGGGGATGTAGGTCCCCGCCTCCAGCCGGCAGCATAGGCCCGAGTTCTGGAATACCCGGGCGTCATGGGTGCTGCCAGGCCAGCCCACATAAATGTCCAGGAAACGGCCCCGGCTGTCCACCAAGGCCTGGAGGACCACTGAGTGGTAGCCCTTCTGGTTGATGTAACGTCCTCCACTGTGCTCCAGGGCGCGGATGGGGATGAGAGTCCCATCCAGAGCCCCGAAGCAACTGGGGAAGCCCAGGGTGGCAAAGCCCATGATGGCGGCATCCGGGTCTCCAAGCCTCACGAGCCTGTGGAGGAGCAGGGCGTTGATGGCGCGGACGACCTGCAGGGGAAGCACATGGGAGAGCACCAATGAGGGGTGTGCAGGGTGTGTGTGGCCCTCCCCTGCCAGGGCTGCCTCCCCCTCCCCCCATGGGTCCTCTTACCTCCATGAGGACAGCCCCAAAGGTGGCCTTGCCGATGCCAAACTGCTGGCCCACGGATCGGTTGCTGTCTGGAGTGGCCAGCTTCCAGACAGCGATGCCGACCCGTTTCTCGACGCTGAGGGCACGCCGCATGGTGGTGTCCTGGTGCCTCAGTGCGGGGGTGAGCCACTGGCACAGCTCCAGAAATGTCTGCCGGCTCATGCGAAAGTTCTGGAGCCAGCGCTCGTCGTCCCACTCTCTGAGCACCAGCCGCTCCCACCAGTCGGTGCTCGTGGGGTAGCTCCACAGCCGGCGGCATGTGCGGCAGCGTGTGCGGCGGGGTGCTGCACGGTTGGGGGCTGTGTCCTCCTCCCCTGTGGGCAGCTCCTCCTCTGTGGCAAGGAGGAGCTCAGCTGCCTCCTGCATGGCATCGAGCAGGGCGAGCACTGCTCCTGCAGGGGCAACTGGGTGGACCTCTGGCTGCTGCTGCTGCTGCTGGGGGTCCATGACTGCGATGCTCGAGGTGTGCGTGCCTATGGCTCTGCAGACCGCGTGCTGTGCAGGCTGTGTGTGTCTGGGAGGGGCCCTTTAAGGGAGCGGCTAGCTGTTGCCCCGGAAGAGCTAGTCCGCTCTGTGACCCTGTCTGCAGCTGTTCCTGGCACCCTTATTTCGACGTGTGCTACTTTGGCGGGTAGACGTTCCCTCGCAGCACCTATTTCGATGTGGTGCTGCCCAACGTCGATGTTCAACGTCGACGTTGCCAGCCCTGGAGGACGTGTAGACATTATTCATCGAAATAGCCTATTTTGATGTCGCTACATCAAAATAAGCTACTTCGATGTAGTGTTCACATGTAGACGTAGCTACAGTGTCACATAAAGAACTGATAGAAATGTGATACAGATAAAATTACCATAAGGCAGATGCACAAGTCATTGAAAGACTGTCCTAGAAGAGTAGGTGTTGATGGTTAGCTGTTAAACTGGGAGCATACATCTAGGGGCATCCTGCAAAGATCTGTCTTTGATGGAGTATTTTTCAACATTTTCATGGCAAATAGAGTAAACAGTATGCTTACAAAATTTGCAGGACATCTGTCTAGGAAGTAGTACTGCCAAAAAGAATCTGATGATTATAGTGGATGACAGATTAAGCATGAACCAACAGCTTGATGCAGTTGTCATCCTCCTACACCCAACCCAAAATCATCCTGTGCTGTATTACTAGGGGGGTTGTAGGTGAGTTTGACCACCTGTATAACACCAGGCATTGAATTCTTCTGGGGACTTTCTAAGCAAATATAGTCTATGAATTCTTTTGGGGAAGTCCTAAGGCCCACGTTACCCAGGAGATCAGATGATCACAGCCTTCCAGCCTTGGAATGTATGAATCTATAAGACACAGGAAGTAATTTTTCTGCACTACTCAGCCCTGCTGAGAGCTCAGATGGAGTACCGTCCATGTCTCCTGAAGACGTGACAAAAAATAATTCACTTAATCTGCAGCAAGGGAGATACAAGATTAAAAACCCTAGCTCTAAGGACAGCTAAGTGCTGAAATAGGTTGGTATGGGAGGTTGTGAAATTCCAATCTATGGAGGTTTTGAAGGACAGTTGGACAAACACCTGTGAAGAGTGGTCTAGATTTACTTAGTCTTGCCTCAGGGCAGGAAACTGCAGTAGATGACTTCTTGATGTCTCTCAGCCCTACACTTCTATGGTTCTGTGTAAAAGCAGCACCCTAGGGCAGGTTCTGAACAGCCATACCATATAAGAACATAAGAACATAAGAACATAAGAACATAAGAATGGCCATACTGGGTCAGACCAAAGGTCCATCAAGCCCAGCATCCCATCTGCCGACGGTGGCCAATGCAGGTGCCCCAGAGAAGGAGAACAGAAGACAAGTGATTTATCTCCTGCCATCCATCTCCTGCCCTTGTTATGAAGGCTAGGGCACCATACTTTATCCCTGGCTAATAGCCATTTATGGACCTGACCTGCAAAAATTTATCAAGCTCTTTTTTAAACCCTAATAGAGTCCTGGTCTTCACAGCCTCCTCGGGCAAGGAGTTCCACAGGTTGACTGTGCGCTGTGTGAAGAAAAATTTCCTTTTATTAGTTTTGAACCTACTACCCATCAATTTCATTTGGTGTCCCCTAGTTCTTGTATTATGGGAAAAGGTAAATAATTTTTCTATATTCACTTTCTCCACACCATTCATGATTTTATATACCTCTATCATATCGCCCCTCAATCGCCTCTTTTCCAAACTGAAAAGTCCCAGTCTCTCTAGCCTCTCCCCATATGGGACCCTTTCCAAGCCCCTAATCATCTTAGTCGCCCTTTTCTGAACCTTTTCTAATGCCAATATATCTTTTTTGAGGTGAGGAGACCACATCTGCACGCAGTACTCGAGATGTGGGCGTACCATAGTTTTATATAGGGGAAGTATGATATCTTTTGTCTTATTATCGATCCCTTTTTTAATAATTCCTAACATCCTATTTGCCTTACTAACTGCCGCTGCACACTGCGTGGATGTCTTCAGAGAACTATCCACTATAACTCCAAGATCCTTTTCCTGATCTGTCGTAGCTAAATTTGACCCCATCATGTAGTACGTGTAATTTGGGTTATTTTTTCCAACATGCATTACCTTACACTTACCCACATTAAATTTCATTTGCCATTTTGCTGCCCAATCACTCAGTTTGCTGAGATCTTTTTGTAGTTCTTCACAATCCCTTTTGCTTTTGACTGTCCTGAACAACTTGGTGTCATCTGCAAACTTTGCCACCTCACTGCTTACCTCATTTTCTAGATCATTGATGAACAAGTTGAACAGGATCGGTCCCAGGACTGAGCCCTGGGGAACACCACTAGTTACCCCCCTCCATTGTGAAAATTTACCATTTATTCCAACCCTTTGTTTTCTGTCTTTTAACCAATTCCCGATCCATGAAAGGACCTTTCCTCCTATCCCATGACCACCTAATTTACATAAAAGCCTTTGGTGTGGGACCGTGTCAAAGGCTTTCTGGAAATCTAGGTATATTATGTCCACTGGGTGCCCCTTGTCCGCATGTTTATTAACCCCTTCAAAGAATTCTAATAGATTAGACAGACACGACTTCCCTCTGCAGAAACCATGCTGACTTTTGCCCAACAATTCGTGCTCTTCTATGTGCCTTGCAATTTTACTCTTTACTAGTGTTTCTACTAATTTACCTGGTACTGATGTTAAACTTATCGGTCTATAATTGCCAGGATCTCCTCTAGAGCCTTTTTTAAATATTGGTGTTATATTGGCCGTCTTCCAGTCATTTGGTACCAAAGTGGATTTAAAGGATAGGTTACAAACCACTGTTAATAACTCCGCAATTTCACATTTGAGTTCTTTCAGAACCCTTGGGTGAATGCCATCTGGTCCTGGAGACTTGTTACTATTCAGCTTATCAATTAATTCCAAAACCTCCTCTAATGTCACTTCAATCTGAGTGAGTTCCTCAGATTTGTCGCCTAAAAAGGCTGGCTCAGATTTAGGAACCTCTGTAACATCTTCAGCCGTGAAGACTGAAGCAAAGAAATCATTTAATCGCTCCGCAATGGCACTGTCTTCCTTGATCGCTCCTTTTATATCTTTATCATCCAAGGGCCCCACTGCTTTTTTAGCAGGCTTCCTGCTTCTAATGTATTTAAAAAACATTTTACTATTGTTTTTTGAATTTTTGGCTAGCTGTTCCTCAAACTCTTTTTTGGCTTTTCTTACTACATTATGACAGTTAATTTGGGAGTGTTTAAAAAACATAAAAAACTCTCTGTCCCCAAATGCTTAAAAGAAGAAATGGGAAGGCCCTAGGAATTCCAATGCAACAATTCATTCAATATTAAAAACAAATTTCTTACTAATACTTGTGCACAAAGAAGATGATAATCGCCTCTCTCTCTCTAGCTCCCAGAATTAAGCTTTGCTTGACTTGAATCGCATGAATGAAGTTACAGATTTAAAGTTTTAACTCTGCAGCTCCCAGGAAGTCACAATTCCCTGTTTGAGCTACAGAAGGCCTTCCTTTCTATCTTGGTGTAGTGGAGGTCGTCTAGGATCAGTAAATCCTAGAAGTCTCTTCTGCCTTCATACTCAGAGACAGAAATAGCATAGCTGTCACTTGTGCTCAACAGACGTCTGCTGTGGATTAAGTGTCCTGCTGTGGATTTCATGCTTTGAAGAGGTAGAGAGGTGATGTGTATCTCAGGTGCAGAATCGTCTGATAGTGTTAATATGAGGCAATTCAGTGTACTTCCTAACCACAAACAATGGCTGCCCTAAGAATGTTGGGATACTGCTTGGCTGAAGCCATACATTCCATATTAGGGGAAAACCAAGCAGAAAGGGATATTATACTTTTTACCTTACCGCCGGACTTCCTCAAGGACATCCCAGCATGGCAGCCCTAGCTGGTTCTTAATGTTATGAATTAAAATGACTTTGGAATGCCAAAATCCAGACAAGTGGATTGGTCCAACTACTCGGCTGGGACGGGTAGCCGCCTACTGGCTTCAAACTGATGAGCAGAAACACATCTTTCAAAATAAAAATACTATTTCCATATTAAAAAGCAACCTGTGACTATTTCAAGGGCAGGATGGAAAAGGAGATTCAGAGTGTGGTCTCTTCAGTAAGGATTAGTAAATAGGCTCATGTCCCTAGTAGAATTTCTGAGGCAGTGAACTGCCCTGGAACTGCAACAGTAGCCTTTAAAACCAAGATTTCACATTAACAACCCGAATCATACAATTATCTAGCCCACAAAATCATGCTAGGAATAAACAGCAAGACATGCTTTGTATTTCAGTCAGCAATACCACTGTTTCTTTCTGTAGGACATACTGTGTCTACATATAATCCTGCCAAAACTAAAAGAAGTGAAACTTCAGCTCTCACCTTTGCCAATCCAGAAAGAAGCTCTAATGCAGCTAGTGAGATACTCATGTCCTGTCTCCACTGTGAGTTGAGTCTTTGCGTTACCAGGTGAATACTGCGAATCAGTAATCCAGCCGCTGTATCTGTATTAAGAGCTAGGATATAATCCCAGTAACACATCCCACAGGGAGGGAAAATAACTAAGCATTAGTAACAATAAGCAAAGCAATCTGTCAGGCACAGGCCAAAGCAGTCACAACAAACACACAAAACAAAATTACGTACACCTCAGAAGCTACAGATTTAGTGAATCTCACATGGGTTAATTAATTGCCTTACATCTCCAGCACGTTATACATCTAAGGCTGCATCTACACTACAAGATAAATTCGACTTTAAGGCGATCAGCTCGATATTACCAGGTGACTATCTTCACTCCAAACACCATCACTTTGATTTAGGGTGCACTAACTCGAGTTACAAACTCACAATCACCTGACAGGTGTAGCATCAAGCTCGAATTCAAGTTAGATTAAAGGCTACTGTGGAAGTGCCACATCCTAAAATCGAACTTACTGGCCTCTAGAAGTGTCCCCTATCTATCCCACAGCTCCTCGCTACTAGCGGGAGCTGGGAAAATCACCAGGCTGCTCCACTACTGTGGTGGGGGCCAGGCACCCCACCACTGGGCAGCTAAAGTTATCTGTGGGGGACAGATGCCCATGCAGCAGCTTTTCCACTGGAGCCTGCGAGTAGCAGGCGTTTAGGGTTTTTTGGAGAGGTTTTTTTTTTTTTTTTGGGAGCGGGGAGTGTTTTTGGCTGTTGTTTTCGGGGGGGGGGGATTGTTTTTGGGAGGCTGTTTTTTGGACAGCAGTTGGTGAGAGTGGGGCTGGGGGAAGCTGTGGGGAGGGGGGAGTAAACCCTCTCATTTAAGGGACTATGGGGAAGAATGGAAAGCCCTATTAGCCCATTAAATGGAGGGTTTACACTGTGCTAGTGGGAGGTGGGAAATTGACCAGGGCTGCTGCGCTTTCAGCTTCCCAGGTCCCCCAAGCTGCTGGACCCAGGAAACTGAAAGCACTGCTGCTCCTGGCTTAGAATGCGGGGCTGAGGGAACTGTGGGATAGGTTCCCATAATGCACTGCTGCAACAAAACGATTGATTTCAGTGTGGAAGCAATGTGTCAAATTTGTTGGGAGACCTGTGGGAAGTGGGGATGCTCAAAATCAATTTAGAAAAACCAGAATTATAAAATCAATTTCAATAAATTTGAATTAATCTCATAGTGTAGACATAGCTTCTACTTTCAAAGCAGACTCTTTATACATTTATACACACATTTTACTGGACCTGCCATTTGAATGTAGTTAGGATAATTAATCTAAAACATTTTTGGTGGCCACTGCATGCTGCATAATACTAGCTACCACATTTAAACTGTGGAACAATGGACGGCTAACAGCAGGTTTACTTTATACGAAAGCTTTTCACTAAAGTGTTTACGTTTCTGTAAGAGTTCATAGTTTAAGCATTCACAATTTCAATTAATTCAGACATTAATATGATGCACAAATATTATAGAGTTCTGCATAAAATATTTATGATGAAAATAACGAGCATATCATAAAAATTAGTTCCAGGGATTGAGAGAATTAAGCCTGGAGAAAAAAAGATGTACTGGCTCTACAATTATTTCCATTTGATTTTCCTGTGCCACACACTCGAAATTATTTAAATGATATCTTCTCTATATAATTTAACCTTTGATGGTCATTTAGATTGAATTTTTTTAAGACTAGTATACAGGGGAAAACTGATATTAGAAATAGAGGCTATTGGCAACGGAGCATGTAAGGAAAAAGTTACGGGGTGTTAAGCAACCCACAACAGCCAGCTTCTCCCTTCTCCTCCCAGCACGTCACATCTGCTGGCAGCCCCACTGATCAGCGCCTCCCCTGGCTCCCAGTGCTCCCCGCCCACAGTAAGTAACTGTCCCATGGCACTCAGGAGGCACTGGAGTGAAGAGGGGGCAGGACTGCGTGGGAAGAGGTGGGATGGGAAGAAGCGGGGCATAGTGAGAGGGGTAGCATTCCCACTAAGAGTAGGGCGGATTTGGGACAGGGAGATATGGGGGGGAAAGGCTGGCTCCTCCAGCCCCTGGGGAGCTGGGAAGGAGGCAGCACCTGCTGGTGTTCCCTGGCCACCGGCCCTCCCCCACAGCCCCAGGAAGCCGCAGGCCCCATCCATGCCCCAGAGCAGCTGCAGCCACCGGCCTTCCCTGGGAGCCCTGGGGAAGTAGCAGATGCTGGCAGTCCCCCGCAGCCCCAGGAAAGCAGCAGCTGCCAGCTTCCCTGGAAGCCCCAGGGATGTGGCAGCCACTGGGACTCCCCTGCAGCCCTGAGCCCTGTTCCAGAGAACCTGCAGCCACTGGCCTGCCCTGGGAGCCCTGAGGAAGCGGCAGCTGCTGACCTCCCTGGGAGCCCCAGGGAAGTGGCAGCTGCCCACGCTTCCCTGGGGCTGGGGGTGGGGCCAGCCCAATATGGGACAATTTGTCTCTCTTAAAAAGTAAGTCGGGATGCCTTTTTGGCATCCCAAATACAAGACTGTCCCACTGAATACGGGACAGATGGTCACCCCAACTAAGAGGCATAGGGGAATGACGACAAGAAAAAAAAAATTTCATTAATCTGTATCACATATTTTAAAAACACAGGAATTCTTCGTGAGATTCCTTGGAACACCAGCAACAGAACTCACAAGTAACAGTTGTTGACTGAATGTGAAAACAGACCATCCTAACTCTTAGAAGCCACAGAAGAAAATAAAAACAAACCAACCCTGCTTCTACAAACTTCCCAAATTATGTTTCTATTTTGAACTCACAACCCTGGGTTTAGAAGGCCAATGCTCAAACCACTAAGCTATCCCTCCCCACACTATAATTTATCTGCAGAGAGTACAAGAATAACAGAGCTGTTAGCATAGGTGAGAGAGGTAGCACTCCCAGGGCCTGGTGGGAGCCAGAGCCTGTGACTAAGAGTACGGTGGATTTGGGACAGGGAGATATGGGGGGAAAAGGCTGGCTCCTCCAGCCCCTGGAGAGCTGGGAAGGAGGCAGCAGCTGCTGGTGCAGCTAACAGCTCTGAAAAGTCTCTGGTCAAAACATTATGGAAGTCAGTCTTTAGACTGTATCACACATATAGAATTCAGTAACTGATACATGGAAGAAAAAATCATTATGAACCCTACAGATACTTTGTGTGAGACATGCCAAAAAGCACTTGTCTTAGTACAAACTCAAACCAATTAAAATATGCATATTAAAAACCAACTTGTGCTGAAAAAGCAAAATTCAGATGTCAGTTAAGCCATTTCCAGATAAACTCAAATACTGCACAGATACTGCGGAACAGCTGCTGTCAAACCTAAGCACGGGGGGATATCACCTGCCATTGAAGTCAATGGAAAACCTCATCTTCAGGAGTGCTGGACTTGCTGTGGTGTCCAACCAGTTCTGAAGTGGCTACTGCTGTAGCAAACTAATCACATTATTCTGGAAATATACTTATTGTTCAAGCCAACTAGCCAAACTCAACCAGCCAAATAGCTGTGGCTCATGGCTACTGTGTTGGAAACCACTGCTCTAGAATCTGTGTCTTCTATGTGTGAGCTTCAGAACACACTGCCCACCTAAGGTAACGTGCTGGTAATGTGCCCATAGGCTCATGCATATCCAGCATAAAATGGACCAGGTAACTGTGATCCACTTCTTCCACATGAGAGTTGAGCCCACAGAGACTGTAAGCCCCATGCTGCAATGCTCACTGCAGACCATTAAAATGGTCTGTTCTCAGGCACATCTGGTTAACATTGATTAAAATCACTAAAGATGAACAAATGGATATAAACAGGAATCCAGGATTTCAGCTGGATCATTGCACATAAGATTCAGTACAGCACTGATTTTCCCACCAGGTTTAAAGAAAAAACCCTCACACAATCCAAAGCAATATCAAATTAAAACAAAACAAAATTCTAACATGTTATACCATGGGGTATGCATAACTGATGTACTGTTTTATAGGACCATCATTAGTATTCAGTCTAGAATCCTTTAACTATGATTTAATAAGAGCAGATCAAACTGTGTAAATTGTCACACCTGCACCAAAATCAATGGAGCTACTTGCATTACTTGAATATCTGCCCCAGTATCAGAGACTTCAAAACAAAGCCTTCTGTACTGTATTGTATTCAGTTCTTTCCCACTTTTCATAAGCTTTTAAACTCACTGTACTTTTGTAAGAATACCAACACCACACTTTGCAGGAGGACTGTAAGCTAGCTGAAGAAAACAAAAAAAGGCGAGATCCAGCCGTTAATGCCAGATCCCAAGGGCTATCCATAATGCCCATCACGTTTGGTTGAAAATATCCCCATACAAATTCACATCTCTAAAGGTTTCATCAAACAACCCCTGGAAGGAGTTATATAAAACTGGAATAGTATGGCAACTAAAAACACCCCAAGGGTTAATTCCTTACCATAATCTCTTAGAAGTGCTTGTGCTGGTCTCTCACTATCTGGAGTTGTAGGCTCTGTGCTTCCACCACTGGCTGAACTAATGCCACTGTTAGTGCGACGATGGTTTTTCAAAAGGTTACTTTCTCCACCATTCTGTGGATTGAAATCAGTATGAATGAGCAGATGTTCTGCATATCTGAACACACTCTAGGAAGATGCACTAGAAGAATAAAAAGGTGAACCCTAATGGAATCGGCTTAGACAGCTTGAAAAAAATGGGATAACAGTAATTTTTTTTTTTAAAATAAAAAGTTCAGTGTTAACACAAAAACTCACCATTTCCATCTGACAGCCAATAGCTTCTAAAAGTGCTGAGTCTTGAACAATATTTAACATCGCTCCTGCAACATTAAAATACCCAAAAAAAGGTGAACTACTTACACTTCAAATGTGTGATGTACGCTGCTAAGATCTACAAAAATGTGTCAGTGCTCACTTTGTGAATTATTTTAAATGCACTTGCATTTACAGAGAAGTTTTATATGCTTTCCTCAACTCAAAAAGGCATTTGCTTTTAATAAAGTGCTTTTAAGAAAAAACTTGATGAGCTCAAGCCCCTTTTCCACTAAAACTCCCAAGCTCAGATCTGAAAAAAGCTCATTCTGCAGGCATAGAAAGTACGCACTATAGAGAGGGGTTTTTATACACGGCATACACTAGGAAACCTTTACAAGGATAAGGCATAAGACACTGATTTAATAGGAGCTGGGCAGAGACTGTCTTTGACTACATTTATGTAAAGTGCTCACTTCACTGGACCTTTATCTTGATTCCATCCTGTAGCTCCATTTCTTACGAAAGGAATTTAACACAGGAACTTGACCTCTTTCTGCTGGAATAGCAACACGTAACTAAGTCCCACCTGATCCTGGGTAGTTTTCACAGTATTCTGCTGTCTGCTGTTGAGAACTCAACCTCAGAGTGTAGTATTTGAGCTATGAGGGAAGACTGAAAGAACTGGGTGTGTTTAGTTCAGAAGAGAGAAGATCAGAGGGGACATGATCGTAGTTTACAAGTACCTAAAAGAGGGTTACTAGGAGGAAGGAGAAAATTTTTTCTCCTTGGCCTATGAGGATAGGTAAAGGAGCAATGGGCTCAAACTGCAGCAGAGGAGGTTTAGGTTGGTCAAGGTGGTTAAGAACCGGACTAACTTGCCTACGGAAGTTGTGGAATCTCCATCACTGGAGATATTTAAGAGCAGGTTAGCTAGAAATCTATCAGGGATGGTCTAGACAGTGTTTGGTCCTGCTGTGAGGGCAGGGGGGTGAACGCCATGACCTCTTGAGGTTCCTTCCAGTTCTAGTGTTCTACGAGTCTATTATTTTTCTTATAATTCATCATAAAACAAAAAAAAACAAATATATTCAAATAACCTAGTATCATTTGAGTGTTGTTGGGATCTGTCTCAGTTTGCAATGCTCCTATTAATATATTCACAAGCCTCAACTTCAAGGATAGGAAGGTTACTGGCTTATCATATGATGAGCTGTCGTCATTGCTGAATTTTCCTTCCAGGACAACCTGAAGAAAGAACACATTTCCTTTAATATCAGTTAGCACAGACATGGATTTGATAATCTCAGAGCACTTGCTTCTGTTTGATTAGATTTACAATTTAAGTAATTTAACTAACCCAAAATGAAACTATGAGACTCTCTGACACATTAAACAACATTACTTTCACTGTAAATGAAGAGCTGCATGCAATAAGAATTAGTGTAAATGGAGCAGTTAACTCCATACCAAAATTGGCCTTGGTTATAATAGCAGAATAACGAAGAAATAGAGTAAGTTAAACATAACCCAACTCCCCCATTCTTCAGAGCACAGAAGTACCCTGTGGATTTCTAAGGCAATGTCTACATTACCTGGAAGATCAACCTCTCAGAATTGACCTTCTGGGGTTCGATTTTGCAACACCGGGTAGGGATGTGCAAAATCGACCTATCGGACCAGCAGTCAATCCCTGTACTCCTTGTGGTAGTGAGGAGTTAGGGAGGTCAATGGGGGAAACTCTCCCGTCAACCTTCCTCAGTGAGGCTGGCCAGGTAAGTCGATTTCAGATAAGTTGATTCTAGCTACACAATTGCTGCAGCTAGAATTGTGTATCTGAAATTGACTTATTTTCCTCATGTAGACCAAGCCTAAGATAGCCACAGTCAACTTTGATGGGCTTAGCTCCTCAAGCGAAATCACTTTGACACAATACTTGAGCACAGTAATATCTGAACCTTCGCACTTCTTACCTCTCTGAACAAGTACCTCCCCTACTGCCATAATTACTTAGTCTGAGGATGGAGGGACACCCCTTGGGAACCCCCCTGGAGACTCTTCTTTATTAGTCAGAGGGAATGCTGAAAAGCACCACGTGCCAGCTGCTTTCACTTCCCTACTCTTGCTGAAGAGTTGAGTTTGCTATGTCTACAGACCTAACAATCTGAAAGAAAGACCAAACATGTACCCTTTTGTGCAGAGAATGAACTGCAGGACTACTGGGTCAGTTCTGCAAAGGCACAAGTAGCATTTTACATATTTTGTCAGCATTTTTTTCAGAAATAAATTATCATCACAGAAATCAATCATGCTAATTTATTACCTCAGATTTTATGGTCCCAAAATGATGAGGAAGAGGCATCAAGGACAGCAAAATATTAATTGAGGATCTTCTCAGCTCTGTAGGGTTTATGTAGGTTTTAAACTTTGAGAGTTCTCTGCCAAAAAGAAAAAGCATTAGAAAATTAATGCTTTTCACTTTCAACTTTTCACAGAAGTTTGAAATTAAAATTTAATGCAGCACTGATTACACTAGAACCTGACCCCTGCAAACAGCTTTAAACGCGGTTTCTAAATTTTATGGTCTCATTGGAATTACGTGCATAGAAAGAAGCTAGTGATTTTTAAAACAGTCCGATTTTATTTTCAAAATGCCTCCAAGTATCAGGTGTCAAAGTTTGACTCAGACTCACAATTTATCAGACCACTCTGTTTTATTAGCAAAGCCGCTCTGCTAATACATTTAGAAGTGAGCCTCCCGAGTGGGGCTTGTGTCTCTTAATTTATACAGTTTTTTGGAGAACAAGTTACAGAGAAGTTACAGACAAAAGAAGAAAAAGATTTTAGTCACCACCCTTCGAGATCCCTGAGATCAGTCACGTATCTTCAATTACCTGCCACCCTTAACAATCTCCTTTAACAGCTTCCAGTTAACTTAACTAATTGCCCTTCACACCTTCCATTCTGATGCCTGCTTCTTAGACGTGCTGGCTCCATCTTAATTGCTTCTCCATTCAAAAGCTAACTGTCCCTTCGTGTGCTCCCTCAGATACTTTGTAACATGTTTTGGCATGCCCTCTCATATACAATGTATCCAGCATGTCCCCTTATACAACGTTATACTTATACAATGTTATACTTCCACACAGGATCAGACCCTTCTACACCTCTTATTTCTGTGGCGTTCCAAGCAACCTTTGCAGAACAGTTGGGAAAAAAAATTCAAAGTCTTCAGTGCTGCAAGGTGCAAATTCCAATGAGCAGTCCTGATCGATCAAAAACGGGCAGCAAAGACCCAATCACATTCATATATCACTGCAACATCTCAAAAGCTGGCTGATTTGGTGATTCAATCTGAATGAATTGCTTTAAAACCCTGAACTCTAAAGGGATCGCCTCTACTGCTCTCAGCTGCACATCCTGTATTAGAACACAATATTTAGTCATTCCTATATCGCTCACGTAACCAGGGGTGGGGTGGGAGGGAACAGAATTAGAAAGAGTATCCCATGCTCTACTGTGCTCAAGACCCAACGGTCTGAGGTAATCTGGGCCCAAGCATGGCAGAAATGGGATAAATGATTCATAAGGAGAGTGGAAAGGAGCCAGGATTAAGCTCGTGTGTCATTTCTGAGAGCACCTTCAAAAGTTTGAACTGCCTGTTAGAGCCAGGTGCCACCCAACTACAGCTCGTGAGGCGGCTGGAGAAATGGGCAAAGACCTCTTCAGTCCTCCTCTCACCAAGGCCAGGGCTCATTCTCAGGTGGCTGTCCAAGTGCTCAGCCTACAAAGAACATAGCTGCTCATCCCCACTAAAGAAATTATTTCTCTTTGTACTGATGAAATGAAGATTCAGATGATTTTTATCACTCAAATGACACCTTCTTTATTTTTCTATCATTAACAGGCACACAAGAATACACATGCTCCCAGGCACTTGGTCTCAATAGAAATAGCAGTTATCTCATGCCTTACATGGACTGTTTCCCCTCCTTTGGTATTCACAATGATCTCGGGCAACACACTTACTATCTCTTCCCCTCCTGCCCCACCCTTCAGTTCCACATACCTGATTTGTCAGTTTTTATTCTATTTTTTGGGACCTCTGTGCCATATAACTGTCAGTCTGCACTGGAAATGCAATTGATCTGAAGAAATGGGTCTGTCCCACAAAAGCTCATCACCTTATAAATTATTTTGTTTGTCTTTAAAGTGCTAAATGACTGCTAGTTTGTTTTGTTAGAATACAGACTAACATGACTACCTCTCTGTTACTTCCCAGGAATAGTTTTGCTGGATTCTCACTGGCACCCCAGACACAGGAGCATTATGTTCCTGGCAGCGGTAAACATGTGAGTATTGGGTCAAAACCCCAATCATAAATTAAAGGGAGGCTTGGAAGGATTAAATTTTTAATTGGTAAAATGCTGATTTTTCTGTACACACACAAATGGACAATACGTATTTCCAGCAATATTAACTGAAATTTACAGATAGAGAAAAACACTGCTTGAGAATAGTAAGAGAGAGATAGCCGTGCTAGTCTATATACTATCAAAACAAAAAAGCAGTCCAGTAACACTTTAAAGATTAACAAAATAATTTATTAGGTGATGAGCTTTCGTGGGACGGACCCACTTCTTCAGACCATAGCCATACCAGAACAGACTCAATATTTAAGCCACAGAGAACCAAACACAGTAATCAAGGTTGACAAATCAGAAAAAATATAATCAAGGTGAGCAGATCAGAAAGCAGAGGGGCAGAAGTGGGGGGGAGGCGGCCAAGAATTAGATAAAGCAAAGTATGCAAAAGAGCCCCTATAACGAGCTGGAAAATTCCCCTCCAAGTTCAAACCATGTGTTAATGTGTCCAATTTGAATATAAGAGAGAGTTCAGCAGCCTCTCTTTCCAAACTGCTGTGAAAATTCCTCTTCAGTAAAACGCAAACTTTCAGGGCCTTGTTGCAAGGAAAAGTTCCAGGACTGGTGTTCCTGAAGCCTAGACTGTGGTTGTTGGTGAGAATCCTCATAAGGTTGGGAGGTTCTCTGTAGGAGAGAACAGACCTGTCACCTAGGGCCTTCTGGAGTGTGGCATCCTGATTAAGGATAGGTTGTCGGTCTTTAATAATGCATTGTAGTGGTTTGAGTTGGGGGCTGTAGGTAATGACCAGTAGTGTTCTGTTCTTGGCTTTTTTGGGCCTGTCTTGGAGTAGCTGGTCTCTGGGTATTTGTCTGGCCCCGTCGACTTCTTTTTTTTTTTTCTCCTGATGGGTAATTCAGGTTTATGAATATTTGGTAGAGACCCAGAAGGCCCTAGATGAAAGGCTGTTGCCACCTTTGTCCACATATCTATTCTAGAGATACCATCACTGGACCTAACCAGGTTATTCACAGAATCATGGGCACATTCTCATGTTCCTCAACTAACATCATATATACCATCATGTGCCAACAATGCCCACAAGGCTTGTATACTGGACAGACTTCTAACGCTCTTAGACAAAGAATTAATGGGCATAAAACAGACATAAAAACACTCCTGATTCACAGACCTGTCAGCCAGCACTTTAATAGAGTGGGTCATTCTGTTAATGACTTGAACATTTGCATTTTACTGAAGAGGAATTTCCACAGCAGTTTGGAAAGAGAGGCTGCTGAACTCTCTTTTATATTCAAACTGGACACATTAACACGTGGTTTGAACTTGGATGGGAATTTTCTAGCTCATTATAGGGGGTCTTTTGCATAGTTGGCTTTATCTAATTCTTGACACACACATACACCCCCCCGCCCCACCCCTCCGATCTCTGATTTGCTCACCTTGATTATATTTTTCTGATTTGTTAACCTTGATTACGGTGTTTGGTTCTATCAAAACAAAAAGCAGTCAAGTAGCACTTTAAAGACTAGCAAAATAGTTTATGAGGTGAGCTTTCGTGGGACAGACCCACTTCTTCAGACCATAGCCAGACCAGAACAGACTCAATATTTAAGGCACAGAGAACCAAAAACAGTAAGCAAGGAGGACAAATCAGAAAAGGATAATCAAGGTGAGCAAATCAGAGAGCGGAGGGGTGAGGGGGAAGGTCAAGAATTAGATTGAGCCAAGTACGCAGACGAGCCCCTATAGTGACTCAGAAAGTTCCCATCACGATTTAAACCATGTGTTAATGTGCCCAATTTGAATATAAAAGCCAGCTCGGCTGTTTCCCCCGTTCTGGAAAGGGAAACAGCCGAGCTGGCTTTTATATTCAAATTGGGCACATTAACACATGGTTTAAATCGTGATGGGAACTTTGAGTCACTACAGGGGCTCGTCTGCGTACTTGGCTCAATCTAATTCTTGACCTTCCCCCTCACCCCTCCGCTCTCTGATTTGCTCACCTTGATTATCCTTTTCTGATTTGTCCTCCTTGCTTACTGTTTTTGGTTCTCTGTGTCTTAAATATTGAGTCTGTTCTGGTCTGGCTATGGTCTGAAGAAGTGGGTCTGTCCCACAAAAGCTCACCTAATAAACTATTGTGCTAGTCTTTAAAGTGCTACTTGACTGCTTTTTGTTTTGATAGCGTATAGACTAGCACAGCTTCCTCTCTGTTACTATGTTTGGTTCTCTGCAACTTAAACATTGAGTCTGTTCTGGTATGGCTATGATCTGAAGAAGAAGGTCTGTCCCACGAAAGCTCATCACCTAATAAATTATTTTGTTAGTCTTTAAAGTGCTACCAGACTGCTTGGGATGTTATTAAATGTGACACAAGGATATGTACTTTGTATATTTCAAAGGGATGTTGGCAATTTGTGTTTTAGGTTTTATAAAATTTACATTGTGAATCACAACCTATAGTGTCACTAGCTAATTACTGTCTGATACCCTCACTGGCTGAAAGTCACAATTTTCCATAAACGTGTAAAAATCTTAAATCTATACCAATCAAAGAATGTTTTAAAACACATACTGATATTATGCAGCAAAATTATTAAAAAAACAAAAATCAGTTCTGCCCAGCCTCGCTGAAAGTAAGGAAATGTAAGACTGTGTGCGCTGCAGTGACTGTCACATAGGCAGAGTTACTAACAACTACCAATGTTGCTGTAACTGATATTTACTTGGTCACAGTGATTCTCAGGGTACAGTTTAGAACACATTAATGAAAACTCTTCACAAGTAACATGTTAAGAGACAGTGTGACATCCATGTGGAAAACATATTTTACCTGTCAGGCAAAATCGTTTCAAGGGCAGAAATGAAGTAAGGAACCACAACATCAACCCCTTTCAGGTCACAGCAGAACAAAGGAGGAGAGTTTAGAATAATGCTGGCCAGCACTGGATAGCAAATGAAATCTGCTATCTGCAAACCCTGAATTAAAAGCATGTAAAATCTGAAAGAGAAGAGAAAGACAGCAGTCAATGATTTGTACGTGAACAGGCTCTGCATTAGCAACTGGACTTATTATTAGTCAATACCTATTTTGAACCTTTTAAATTAAATACAGACCAAAATTTCCCCAAATGTAGGAGCCTACAACTTATATTTAAGCACCTATGTGTGTTGTTTTCAAACAGTCATAAATGATTTATGAGCACATATCCCACTGACTTCAGACTGCAAAGCCTGAAAGAGTAATACAGCCAGATCAAATCATTTCAGCTTTGATTTGTGGAAGTTCATATTTTGGAAAGTGATATTAGTCGAAAATATAGCACAGGTTAAAGTCTTACTGGCCTAATTTGAATGTTTTGTTCACATAGCAAGGATGCTAACAAGAGCCTGGTCTTATCTTTTTTTCAGCATAGATAAATATTTTAAGTCTGAAGTTTCTTATTAGAAACAAACATATAAAAATCTGATATTCCACTAACAAATAGGAAACTAAAGAAACAAGTACAAAGCATTCAATGCAGCAATATAAAATGGTAAGTAAAGAATTAGCAACATGCAAATAAAAACCTCACCATAAAAATACTAATTTTGCTTAAATAATGACTTTATCCAGTCTGCTCTACCTTCTATTTAGTCCTCAGACAAAGTTGTTGGTTTTGTCATTCCTACTTTTAAAAATTATGTCCCCCACACCCCAGTTGTGTGAATCTTTCACAAATACACCAGGCAGAATTCGCTATTTAAAGAGAGCACTAAAACAGACTATACCATGACAACAACATGTGAACAGTTTTAGACACAAGAATGATATTTTAAATTGACTGTTCCTTTAAAACCTCTGTTTCTGTAGTTCCTATACTAGTCAATATGCTGTACTTTCAAATTAACAGGTCCACTACCATATCAAGAGAAGCCAGTAAGAGTTCTGCATACAGTACCCTAATTTCATCAGAAGCAAAACTAAAACTGATGCCCGCTCATATGGAGTACAATAAATCTTGTCAAAATACATGAGCTCTAAAGATAGATTTTTAAAAGCATTTAAATTACTTGCAAGTTCCATTTTTAAAATGATTTAGTTACTTTGGCTCCTAAATCTCACTGATGGTCCCTGGGATTTAGACTCTTTTCACCTATCACTTTTGGATGTTTTATCCGAACATACTTCACTGGTTTATTTCGTCATCTTTTCCTTTCAGTACCTACAAGTCATATCATAATGATTCTGGAAAATTTTAATTTTCATTCAAATTAATTATACTTGACTTCAATTTTGTAAAACTGGACACCATATTATAATATCTTTCCATCTCTAATACTCAACTATGCCTTCTATCTGCGTAGTTAAAAAAAAAAAAATCAATCTTACAGCGGATAACGGAATAAAACTACCATGCAACCGCCAAACAGCCATCAAAAGGAAGGGACATAATCTGTGTCCTTGACAAAATTCCACCTTTACTAGTCCTGAGAGAGAACAAGAAATCCCCAATGATTTAAACGAGGTTCCTCAACGCACCATTATTAAAGACCTGAACTAACTGGCAAGACAAGATTTAGGAGCAAAGTGGATGCTGTTCACTCAAAGAATTAAGAAATTTTCCATCACAAAATTATAGCAGGTAAAGCAATTGGAAGATACTTTAGTACCGTGATAAGTAAGCTGGTAGTATATCCTCCCCAGTCTTCTTGCTGCAAAATATCCTACATAGTGTGCCACATGCCTCGGCTCTTCCTGCTTCATAGTTGTCAGGAAATTCACTTGCATCAAACGTAGCATTGGAAGTCATGGTGTCTGTGGACATTTGAGATCCTTTCCGACGAAATTCCATGCTAGCTTGGGCTGCTATAGCTGGAAAGAGGAGGGGAGGGGGGAAAAAAGAGTTTTCATTGCGTTTGTCAACATACAAAACAGGCTCATGGGATCCAGGACACAAAGATCACGTCAAATAAAGCGATTATGATGAAGCTGCTAGTTCACTGTATTGGAATCATGGCCTCTGTTTAAAAACCTATTTCAAAATAATTTATTCCTTCCTTAACAGAGGAGGAATATTAATTCCTCAAAGCCTGTGCCTGGTAAATGTGCCCTCAGCATTGTGTAGTGAAGTAGAGTGCACTGATGCCAAGTAGGTGCACATTAGTCTAATTACACAGTTCCCCTCACCTCATTCCCTCCCTTTTCTAACCTTTAGAACAATTGCTATTCTAATTTCCCTTGCAGTCTCTTAAGATACCATGTCACTAGCTGATGATGTTCCATCCCTCTCCATTCCTCCCCAGAAAAGCATATGACTGCTTTTAGACTTCCTGACTACCTGGTTTTTTTAGCTGCCTCTTGAGCACAAAGCTGCTCTGGTCCCGTTTACCCCACTACCAGGAAGCTACTGTTGAAGCAAGTCTCCTGCCTATTTCCAGAAGTCAGGAAGAGGACAGGAGCCATGTCAGAGTGAGAGAGATGGCTGGGAGAGAGGTGAGAGATGGCTGAGTGTATTGAAAGCTGTTATTGTGATCCGATCCCTCTATCAAACAGCACCTATAATTGTCACGGGAATCTTTGAAGTTAGCCAATCCAGGGCAATATCTACCAGGCAAAAGGGCAGTTGCTTAGTGGCTACTTCATAGGATTAATGGAAATTTGCCTTTGGATTGCCCCATGGATCTAGCTGGGTTTGGCAACTTTTTAACACCACATTATTTTCCTACAGAATGCATAAGTGATATAGCTAACTAATATAGTTTATGAACTCCCCCTAAGATATTCCTAGCCCCTTGGTCAGTGCCATGTGCATAACATGCAGAAAGCTACTCACTTTGCTTGCCCCTTTATTTCTTCTTGGATTGGCAGCCAAGAAGGATGTATTGTATAAGCCCTTGGCAACAAGAGAGCCACTTCCCTGTGGGATCATGAAAGACTGGAACATGCATTGCTTGTGATTTTTAGGAAAGACAATCATGCATCAGCATTACTTCAAAAACTAGAGAGGCTGGTCTGGTTTTGTTTAGAAACACAGCAGAATTCCACAGTAACCTATACAATTTAGGGTGTAGGAAATGGGTGGGTGGGGGGGAATGAAACTGGCAAAGAGTAAAGAGTTTGAAGTTGTACAACTAATGCTTTGCTAGTTTCATTATTTCTAAAATTAAACCTCCATACAGTTTGTAAAATTCCTAACAAGTCTTTACTAGGTTTATCTTTTAATTTTCTTGGTGTAAATTATTTGATGTTTGTTACCGTAAAGATTTTTATGGAATAAACAACAAATATGCACAAATCTTTATGCATCTTCCCATGAGCCATTTTTGCCCTAAATAAGCTATCCAGCAATATACTACAGTTGTAAAAAAACCAAAAACACTACATGCACAATGCATACAAATCAAACACTAGGTCTGTATAAAAATAAGCTTTAAAAGTTAAAAAAACAAAACAAAACAAAACATGGTTAGTGCAAAGTCCTGAAATTCATGACATGATCACAGACTATTGTACATAAATGATGGGACTGATTCAGGCATATTAATTTGCTTTTGCCAACAATCTTCCCCATTCAAAAAACACACACAAAAATTATTTGTTTTTCCCAAGTAAAAGTGCAAAAGCTACAAGAGACAATGACAATGATATTACAAATAAAAACATGGGATGATGAAAAAGGAAAAAAAACATGATTGCAATTAAGGAAAAGCTACTGGTTCCTACTTACAAGATTTATAAGAAAGAAGAATTTGGATAAAAGATGCTGCAAGATAATAGAAATAAAATGGAAACAAATCAAAGGACAGTAGTAGTTATAAAATACTTTAAAGATGGTGAAATTGTAATATAAGTTAAGAAGCTTTTAGCTTTTTTAAAAAATAGATTAAAAGCTTTATGACATAGCAAGCTTGTTAAACACACAGGAAATTAGCAGTCAGGTCCAAAATTATGGTTTTGAAAGTACCATGCAAAACAATGAACAAAGAAATCTACAAAATACTAATAATGCTTAGTTTTGTTCATATTAGTACATAATTGATCTTTAAATCAATGTATTAACCCATCCCTACTCAACCTGTGCTTCTCCTAGATGATGCGGTACATGCAGTATATCATACTGATAAAACATAAGACTTGCTTACTAGGGGTGAACCGGCATGGGAATGTTACTTACCAGTAACGCTGCTTGCCCCATTTCTCCTCTTTCCTCATCCACTAATTCTTTATACTAAGTGTTATGGCTCCTGCTTCCAGGAAGCAAGATGACAAAGAATCCTGAGCACGGAACAGTATGAAGTGTACAAGCCTAACCACTTCCATCTCAGTCAAGAAACTTCCAAAGTAGAAACAAACAAGCCACAGAATAATGAGATTCAACACCTCAGAT
Organism: Carettochelys insculpta; assembly: GCF_033958435.1. NCBI lineage: Eukaryota > Metazoa > Chordata > Testudines > Carettochelyidae > Carettochelys > Carettochelys insculpta. The sequence goes on from NC_134153.1 coordinate 31,925,585, forward strand.
GCTAACCTCAAGGAAAGGTGGAAGAAAGGGAAAACTTCAAACAATTACCAGGAAGGGAAACATTATTTACCTTGTAAAAACATCTTCTCTGAATATATGGGGACAGATCATGAGCTGAGATTCAGTCCCTCACTGCTACTCTGGAAATAAAACCATTGGGGATTCCCACAGCTGCCTCCTGGCTCTCCACACTACATCCTCTGGGTCAAGGCATGTGTTGAGGGAAAGGAGGGGCCAGAAAGGAAAAATTTTACTCCAGCAAACCCCAGTTGACAGGCTTTTGAGAGACATTACCAGTCACCTGACCACAGAGCACAGTAGGGGATACTCTACAGCATATTAGTGTGTGAGTTGCCATCAGTTCTTAGGTAGTTCACCCTCTGAGCTGCACTTTCTTTGGCTACACAGCTGTGAATTAACTCCTCATCCTTCAGGATTCACCTTGTCTTAGCTCAGTAGCAGGGGATTGGTGCAACATCTGTAGCCGTCAAGGTTTTATTTTGTCCTGTGAAGGCAGTAGAAGCAGGGAAGTGCACATTTCCAAGTCTCTCTACCAGCTGTCATGTGCCACCTTGCTGAACATCAGTACCATCTACCAAACAGCCCACATTTTCTCGAACCGTGAGGGAGACAAAGACTTGGGACACTCTCTCTCTCTCTCTCTGTGTGTGTGTGTGTCTGTCTGTCTGTCTGTCTCTCTCTCTCTCATCATCTCCAAGTATCCAAGTTCCAACCTGTTCCGGACCAAAAGACAGTCAAATCCCTTTGTCAGCTTCCAAATGTAGTCTCCAGGCATTATAGTTCAGACAGTCTGTCTGTCTAGGTTCACTTACAGTGCCTTCCTGTGCAAAGCAAGCTAGTGACAGAGTCTGGGCTTCAGTCACAGAGCTGCATACACCTGCTCAGACTGTGATGGTTCAGTACTTCTGACACCTTAGAGTGTCACATTTATGTCCAGCAAGTGGATGGCCTTTGAAAATGGAGCTTTAATAGGCCTAAGAGCTCTGTGTATCTGAGCGCAGTGACAGCACATCTATCTTTGTGTTGGCGTACATCAGTCTACCCACACCCCTGTTTAGCTCAGTGATTGGAATCACACTACTGCAATGCCTTGTACCATTGCTTGCAGAGTTAGACTTCACCACGCTTCAGTACCTGTGTCCATGAGGGGTCTTGCTGTTTGATATCAGAGATACTGAATTCCAAGACATTGGATGAACCCCAAGCAGAACCACTATCATATTAGTAATGATAATGCCACCCACATTTGTTCCGTGCTTGGGATGACATTTGCCAGTTTCACTGGTATTGACTGGAAGGCAAGACTAGAGATACAGAAATCTGTGAAATGAAGTGCGTCTAAGAAAGGCTGAAAAGCCGGAACAATAGCTTTTGATACACAGCATCTCTACAAAGAGGATCCTTTGATGGCCACAGTCAAGAAGGAACTATCTGGAACGATCAGAGCAGCACACGTATTTCTCAGAGGTGCACGACAGTCATTATGTTGCCTCATTCATGATGTACCTCAAAATACCTCTGGACTACAGAGCAGGCAGCCTCAACTCAGTCGCTGGAAAACATCAAGAAGCTTCAAGGAATTACTTTTGAAACACTTGGAGAAGCAGTTGAACTGGAACAGTCTAAATGGACTCATCAAGGGCAAGTCATGCCTGACCAATCTGATTGCCTTCTTTGACGACAAAATTGGTACTACAGAGAGAGGGAAAACGGTGAATGAGATACACCTTGATTTTAGCAAAGCACCTGATATGGTCTCCCATAGTATACTTGCCAGCAAGTTAAAGTAGTATGGTCTGGATGAATGGACTATAAGGTGGAGAGAAAGCTGAACAGATCATGGAGCTTGTATAGTAGCGAGCAACATGTAGTAATCGAGCAATCTACGTCTAGTTGGCAGCTGGTATCAAGTGGAATACACCACAGGTCAACCTATGACCGGTTTTGTTCAATAGCTCCACTGATGATCTGGATGATGGGATGGATTGCAGTCTTAGCAAGTTTGCAGATGACACTAAACTGGGGATCGGTAGATAAGTTGGAGGATAGGGCCAAAATTCAGAGTGACCTAGACAAATTAGAGGATTGGGACAAAATGAATTAATAAGGTTCAACAAGGACAAGTACACTTAGGACAGTAGAATCCCAAGCACTGCTATGGGCTAGGGACTGACTGGCTAGGCAGCAGTTTTGCAGAAAACCTGAGGATTACAGTAGATGAGAAGCTGGATGAGTCAACAATGTGGCCTGCTGCCAAGAAGGCTAACAGCATATTTGGCTGCATAAGTAGAAGCATTGCCAGCAGATTGAGGGAAGTGAATATTCTATTAGGCACCAGTGAGACTACATGTGGAATACTGCATCCAATTCTGGGTCCTCCACTACAGAAAGGATGTGGACACGCTGGAGGCAGTCCAAAGGAGGACAACAATATGATTGGGGGCTGGAGCGCATGACATATGAGGAGTAGCTGAGGGAACTGGGCTTATTTAGTTTTCAGAAGAGGGAGAGGAGGATTTGATAGCTTCAGGTTCTAAAGGGGATGGGGCCAGGCTATTCTCAGCGGTGGCAGATGACAGAACAAGGAGCAACGGTCTCAAGTTGCAGTGGAGGAAGACGAGGTTGGATATTAGGGAAATCTGTTTGTGTAGGAGGGGTGTGACGCACTGGAATGAGTTACTTACGGAGGTGATGACATCTCCGCCCTTAGAAAGCCAGGCTTTATAAAGTCCTGCCTGGAACGATTTAGTTGAGGTTGGTCCTGCTTTGAGCAAAAGGATGGACTAGACAACCTCCTGAGGTCTCTTTCAACCCCAAGTGTCTATGATATTAATTGACCCAACAGCTGATTTCAGGGTCCGGTAGAATTAAAAGAAAAAAAAAAGTTTGTCAAACCAAAATAAGTGGTTGTTTACTCTGGTCAGTAACTATGGGTCTTCGAAATGTCGTCCCCCGCCCCCCCCACGGTGTTCTGCTCAGGGTATACTTGTAGTCCCTGCACCTTTTAGAAGGCATTTCATATAGTAGTACTGGTTCAGCTCACACATGCATGTTTTTCAGTCTCATGTTCCACATTGTTGCTCTACAGGATTGCTCTGGTGAACCACCCTCAATTCCTACCCTACCACAAGGCTCTGGAGCAAAGGGGAAGGAGGGTGGGTAGCAAAGCTCCAGAAGGGGCACATACTGAAGAACTATGTGTGAGTAACTATGGGTAAGTAACCATTTCTTCTTGAAGTAGTAACTCTCTGGGCTCTCCATTCCTGGTGGCTATCCAACAGCTCTCTCTGAGGAGAAGAAAGAGGAGGCTTCAGAGTAGAGTCCAGTACTGGAGAAAGTAAAGCCAAGACGAATGCAGCACTGAGAACAAAGTCAAAAGTCGTTGCATAGTTCTCAGCAAAACTGCGTATAGAGATCAAGTTGTGGCTTTACGTATTTCAATTACGGGAACATTTTTCAGAAAGGCTGCTGTTGTAGAACCAGACCTAGCTGAGCGAGTTTGTAGGCCTGAGGGGCTTGGAGATTGCAGGGCTGGATGCAGTGTTCATTACTAATACCAGATCTATTTGGAAAGTGTTGAGATTGCACATCATTTTGATGTGTCTGGGATCAAGAAAAACCATTTGGGAGACTTACTGAAAGATTCTGTCCTGTCAAAATAGAAGGCTCTCCTGACCGAGAATGCAAGGGTAACAGCATTTCTTCCTACTAGGTCAAGTTTAAGGTAAAAGATAGGAAAGTAAATAGGCTGGTTAATACAGAACTTGGAAAGCAGCTATACTATAATGTGACCTTTGACAGACATGTCCCAAGTTCCCCTATTTCCCCAACTTACCAAGCCAACATAATGGCTACCTGAAATACTGTTTTCATGAAGAAATGGAATGAACAGGTAGGCAGGCATTGGTTCAAATGCTGATCATGTAAGGCATTTAAGAACTAGACTGATGTCCCAAATAAGAATAGGATATTTGACTGGCAGGAAGAGATTTTTGAATCCCATGAGGAATCCTAGTCATTAGGTGAGCAAACACAGAATAACCCCCTTTTTGGAGGGCAGAAAGCCAGGTGGATGCCAGATGAACCTTAACGGAGTTCAGCAACAGACCTGAGTGTTTCAGCTTTAGAATGTAGTCTAATCTATCTCACAGCAATTAGGTTGTTGGTAGAAAGCGCTTGAGGTCACACCATGAAGCAAAATCTTGTCCATTTTTGCAAGTAAGTAGCACTGACAACTTCTGCTGTGTAACAGCACTTTCTTTACTTCTTCTGAATAGGTTGTTTCTAATTCCATGAACCATCAACCTGCTATGCTTTGAAATGAAGAATCCAATGCCTTTTCTCAGAAAAAAAGATGAGGGCTGTATGGAGAGTGATCAGGGAGGGAGCAAGCAGCCAGCTACATAAAATAAGGAAACCACATCTGCCTGGGCCTGATTGGAAAATTAGAAAACTCTGGCTCTGTCCTTCAGAGGAGTTGGAGGGAACATGTACAGAAGAACCAAAAACACAACAAGGGGAAAAGGCATGCCCCAAAGACCGGTGAGCCAGCCTGCCTCTGGAACAGAACTGAACACGTTCCTTCTTTACAGCTGTGGCAAACAGGTCTATCTGAGGGGTGCACCATTGCCAAAACGTGATGAACTACAGTGTATTCTATTTCCCACTTGCAGAGTTGACAGAAGTGCCAAACACATGTATCCATGGTTATATTTGGAATTTGCTGTGATGAAGAGGTGACTGCATATGCACTAATTCCAAAGCTTGCCCTCCTCGTTGGTTGGTACAGAACATGCACAACATGTTGTTTATTGTGACCATTATGGGTTTACTCCAACCACTAGTAGAAACTGCAGAAAATGTGTCTGACAGCTCTCAGTTCCAGGAAGCTGATGTGCAGAATATCATCCTGAATTGCCCATCTCCCCAGGATGTGTGGGTGTACAAGTGTGCTCTCCAACTAAACAGGGATGCCTCTGTCCTCACAACCACCACCAGAGAGGGGCAGGCAAAAGGGGCTCCTCACAGATATTGTGAGGGTATTTCACCAACTGACAGGCTCCTTCAGGAACATGGGTACAGAAAATGCCATAGTTAGACTGTGTCTGCTCAGTGAGCCAGGCAACACATTTGTTTTGTGCACAAGTTATAGATTCGTAGAGAACACAAAGTGTTCCCCGGAGTCCTTAAACAGATGCAAAGACTCTTCTGTGCTCTCAACAGTTTAGTGTCATCAAAAGAAAGGTCTTTGCACTTTGGAACTCCTTTGGAACTCTGGGATCCTAAGCCAGGATGCCCTGTGCACAACTACTGTCACAGAAATCAGATTGGAATTATCAGCAATGTCAAGAGAAGCCTGCAGAAATGTTCTGGTGAGCAGCTGTCTCTCTAGGTTCTGGTGTTAGATGCTCAGGAAAGGAGTTCATCTTGATTTGATTTGCATGCTTGTACTTTGCATCAATGTCTGGCAGTTGGGGAACTGAATTGTAAAGCAGCTGATGAGATAATTTTTCTAACAAACAGGTGCTTACGATCTTTATTATGTGGCGTAGATTTTAAGTGGTGCTGCCTTCCATGTTATTACCTTTCCTAACTCCTTAGCAGGTAGCAGCAGTTAAGAGAAAATACAAATTCTGAGTCTTTAGAGTAGATACAAGTTTTGGTATCTGCTCTCTTGCACATGAGGAGAATTCTGGTGAGGGTGCGGCAGAGAACTTCTGCTTTAGGGTTTCGGAGGGCTCCACTAACAGACAATATAATGTTGGCAGATGAAGCTGTATAAAATATGCCAACAGCTTCGGATATGATTCTTTAACTTCTTAAAGAGGGATCCGCAAGGAATCCCTACTCTTGACGAGGTCCTTAAACTGCTTAAAATCATCAGCCAGGGATGGTGGAGGTGGCATAATTGCGTCGTCCAGGGATGAAGAAGAGAGGTGGCTGATGGAGAGATCTCTGTCATCTCTGCTGCTCAGCAGTTCCTTACAGAGGTTCTGGTCTCCTAAAGAGGAAGTGTGACTACGGTTGTCTCCATCAGGTAATGGTCAAGGTGCTAGAGAATTGCTGGCAATAGGCTCGGTGCCGTAGGTGCAGGCATCCACTGTTATTGAGAGCTTGTACAACAAAATGGTGGTTGAGGACATCTCTTACAAGTGAAATCAATTTCCTCAGAAACTCTAGAAGAAAGCCTCTCTAGAGATGAAGAGGACAGCCTTAGACAGGCATTTGAGAAACCAAGACATGATCAGTGGTGATCCAGGCATCTCAGGGAAAACTAAACTCCTGTGGTACAGAGTGTTGTAGATAGTGTCTATGGCCTCAGCTGAAGTAATGGCGATTGACACCAAGTTTACAGTACTGAGAGTCCCAAACGCTCCCAGGGGAATCCAGATGGATATCTTCAGTATCAAGTAAGCAGAGACAGCAGATAGCTTACTCAGGCCTGACAGTTTTAAGTCTGTAAGCTTAACAGTGCCCTGGTACCTGAGAAACAAGCAGCTTTGTAGATACCAGATCAGAGACCAATGGGTGCTGAAGTGACTGATACCATCAGTAACTGATACTTCTTTGAGGCAGGTTCCCTATCTGGAGAACTCTATGCACATTTTTCAGATATCTTATGAAAAGAATCTCAGATCTTCTTCTCAGATGCCCTTACGGAGTGACACTCATGGGCACCAGAGTTAGCCAACCTATTCTGACTAGCATACTGGAAGGAGGAGTCCCCCTTGCATGAGCAAGAGGCTGGGTACAGCAAGCTCCCCATCATATGTAGCTGAAGTTACATTTACCAGTTTTCTATGGCTTTAGAATTTAATTCCACAGAGAAGTTGCACTTTTGGGAAACATGAGATTGCCAAGGCAATGGATGAGCTGCTGAGTGTCTTAAATGACCACACTGCAATTTCATAGCAGTTCATCCATTGCCTTTTGTCTCTGAAGGTAACCCTATGATACTTAGTCTCAGTGTTGAGGTCAGGGAGAGTGGGTTTCCCACCACACTGCAGACATACTATAAGAGGCAATCAAATCTCTCAGTCATTTAACTCGACACAAAGGATACGATACAACACAACAAGCACTTGAAAAATTTAGTCTTAAAAGATAACTTGCTGAGAGGGATGGCTTAACACCGTTACATTTTACTTGACACATGATCTGAAGACGACAACAAAGCAAATCTCTGTTAAGAAGCAGACTCAGCCATGACTACAGCACTCAGGGAATGCCTTTTCCAGGGTTCCAACTGCTGAAGAAAATCTTGTTAACAGCTGACATTACACAACTGAAGGGAAGCACTTGTTCTAGGTCACCCATGATAACAGGCTGAATAATTACTGAGATCCAATGCCTCACCCATCTGCAGTTTCCAGACTGCACAGTTGAAGGTATCGGCTCCCCAGCACGGTGCAGAAAAAGTCATGCAAAATTTCTCAATGAATTTAAAAGTACCGAGGCAGTTACAGCATACACAGGAGAAATTAATATTGAGTGTTGCTAAGGTAATTAGCCATCAGCAGCTAGTGGGGAGCGTTGTTGACACAAAGAGAAACTGGACAGCAGACAAGTTAATGAAAGAACATTCCCTGGTTGTGGACCTGCCATATGATCTAATTCTAGAGAATGACACACACAAAAACCTGACTTTCCCAACAAAGCAAGAGTCACCAACTCTACAACAGGTTTCTTCTCCTTTACCCCCCTGACTTCACAAAAGAAAGGAAGGTAAGTCTTTTGTATGCACATTATAAAGTAGGAATATCCTGGGTAGTTACTGGTACTAAGAAATGGGAACTTCTAGAAAAATAGAATGCTACTCAGTCCACAGAGCAGGAATTAAAAGTGACGCAGGACCCCTGAAGCACAAGAAAGTTGGCTAGCCAGCAGACAAGTCAGAATGAGAGTGATCATGTTGAGAAACAGGCCTGAGAACGCAGAGTAGCAAAAGATCCTCCTGGGCCAGGAGACTCTAGATGTGCTTAGAATTATACAAGCTACCCTGAAGTGGATGGAGTTTCCATTATGCTCTTTGCCTGAAGGAAGAGATGCTACATATATCTCAAAGCAGAAACATAAGGATGCAGTGCTTCAAAATAACTTGCAAGATACTGCAGGCAATAGTCAGCTGTTCAAGGAGCACCATCGTAAGCTTTCCCAATGAAAGCAAAGAACTTTCTGAACTGGCAGAAAAGGGGCAGTGGTTGCAACACTGTGAATGAGGGCCCACAACCAGAGAACCCCTGAAGTGAGGGTCCACAAAGAACCTCTGAAAACAGAGAAGGCACTTCACACTTGTGTTTACCTTGCCAGCGCTATTGTGGCTCGTAATCTGTCATTTAAATACGGACTGCATAGTGCTCCCAACTCAGGGTGGAGTTTGGAGGCTGACAGCGTAAACAAGCAAAAATGCCATGACGTGTTGAAGGAACGAGGTGGGAACAGCTCATACTTGCCAAAGGAGGCAGGCTGGCTCTAACCAGCTCCGTCAGGTCAGGAGATGGTTACACAGTAGGGAAAGTTTCCTGGTAGAGTCTTAGAAGATTCTTTCCTTTTTGAACAAAGACGCTTTCAGCTGTGATCCAGATGTGGAATCTATAGGAAAGGCTATCTGCTCGCTGTCCAACCAAGCCCCTCCCATTTTCCCCCCCCCACCCACATATTTCTTGCCTTATCTCTGGAACAAGAGAGTCACAGAAAAAAATTAAAGCAGATTAATGAGGTCTGGAGTTTCAGGACATGGAGACAAAGAATCAAGTGGAACATTTAGGGGCTGTCTCCTTTACACTGACTATGACTGACAGTTCTTTACCTCCTTGTTTCATGGAAGGTAGAGCCCTACAGACAATCATAACGAATCTCCCATGGCTGGGAGAAGAACTGATGTGTGACACAAAGTTTAATAAAGGAACCCTTTTGAATGTCAGAATGCACCTTGTTCCTATGGCAGCACATCATACTGTGAGGTTCTCTGGCAGCAGCCTCTCAGCCTAGGTACACAGGCTCATAACAGCATCACACTGGTGGAGGCTCATGCGAGCCACCCAAGCTTGGACTGAAAAAAAAATCAGGCAAGCAGGGGACTGAGCTTGCGAGGCCAGCTCAAGCTTTGTTGGTGCAACAACAGCCACAATACTATTTTCAGTATGCTAGCTTTAGTGCTGCTAGCACAGATTTGCATATCCAGGCTGGCAGCCTCAGTAAGACAGCCTCGGCAAGACAGCATTTTGTTTATATGAGGCATACATGATAAAGCATCCTGGGTGTCTCACACAATTCAAATGAGGTAAGTGCAGAATTCTGGAAAACAAAAAGTCACACCAGGAACAGGAAGTTTTACAGACTGTGAAATCTATTTTAAGGCCCCAAAAAGGGTCAAGCAAATGACCAGACTGTTTAACTTCTACAGTGCTTTATAGACAGGCAGAGCCCCTTTCATACACAAAAGCGTGACGTTGCTTCTCTCTCACTCTGACAGCCTACTGACAAACAGGGCCTTGTGGCCCTCAATTTCACAGATGCTCAATGTGTCACAGAATTTGCTTCTTGCCACCAAATTGAGTCCAAATCAGTTTTTTTATTAAAAAATATTATCTATAGCAGCCCAAAGAGGTCTGAACTGCCTTAGTCACCCCAGTGGTAACAGAGAGGTAGCCATGTTAATCTGCATTCTGATAAAACAAGCCAGCAGTCATGTAGCACTTCAGAAAGACTAACAGAACAATTTATTAAGGCTGTGTCTACACTAGCCCAAAACCTCGAAATTGCCATGCAAATGACCATTTCGAAGTTCACTAATGAAGCACTAAAACACATAGTCAGCGCCTCATTAGAATGCTGGCAGCCGCAGGACTTCGAAATAGACGTGGCCCGCCGCCGCGTGGGTCGACCCTATGGGGCTCCTTTTTGAATAAGGAATAATGGGATTTCAAAGTTGCCGGTGTCTTTTCAAAAAGGAGCCCCATCTGGACGAGCCATGCAGTGGTGAATTGCGTCAATTTCAAAGTGCCGTGGCTGCTGGCATTCTAATGAGGCACTGAATATGTATTTCAACGCTTCATTAGTAAACTTCGAAATGGCCATTTGCATGGCCGTTTCGAAGTTCTGGGCTAGTGTAGACATAGCCTAGGTGATGTGCTGTCGTGGGACAGACCCACTTCTTTAGATCTAAAGAAGTGGGTTTGTCCCACGACAGCACATCACCTAATAATTTATTTTGTTAGTCTTTTTAAAGTGCTACATGATTGATGGTTTATTTCACGTCAGTGAGTATTCATTCTGGAAAATAATGCCCATTCAGATAAAGCAAATGTATGTGGTATAGTGAAAACTCAAGTGCAGTAGTACAAAATATACTGAATTTAATAACCAAAGTAAGTCAGGGACAACTGTCACGATTTTCATCATAATTTCATGTTCACCTCAACAAACATCTCCATTTAACCTAAAGCATCAGCATACCTCCTACTGGAAGTCACAGAAACCATGGACCTTGCTATAGAATTTAATTCCAGGTTGCTGCAGGGAAGTCTTGTGCTTAAGGCACTGGTCTAGGACTCAAGAGATCTGGCTCCAATTCTAGCTGTATCACATATTGCCTGCCTGACCGCGGACCATCTCTTACTCTGAGGACAGAGTTCAGGATATAGGATGGAGCCACTAAGGCGGCTTTTCTTTCTTCCACCCACCCACTGTCTTGCCTATTTAGCTACGGTTAAGCTTTTGGGATCAGACTGTCTACTAGTTTGGGCATGTACAGCCCCGTGCACAGTGGATCCTGATCTCAGATCAGGCCTTTGGGTGGTGCTTAAACCAGAGCCAGAGAAGCCACCTATCAAAGCACATTCCTTTTATTTAGTCTATGCGGATGTAGAGCTTGGTAGGTTACAGCACATGCAGGTCAAAAACCAAGTCAGCTATATCAAGGAAGTGACTACATCTTTGGTTCCTAATGGACACCCTGTGGAGTCAAATATTGAAACTAGTTCCAAAGTAAAATAACTCCCAACGCAGAGAATGGGAGCTCTTGGCTAAATTTAATACCTGTGAGTTTAAAAGCAAAGCTTCTTGCTCCTTACAAGTTTTGCTCCCTTTCACACGTTGCCTGCCCTGTGAGCAGGTCTACGCACACACAGGCACTGAAGTAACTCCATGGAAGGAAGGCTTGCCTTCTGTTATTTTGGTGAAAGTCTCTTTTGGAATAAGTGCCCTATCTGAAATTAGGAAAAATAAAAAAAATGCTGTTTCTAATCTAACTAAAGCAAAATCAAAATAGGACACGCCGCTCAAAACTACTGTTTCCACACACAGCCCTGAACTGATATCACAAGAGGCACGAAGTACAACTGATGTAGTTCTCCTTATGTAAGTTTGCATGCAGCCAAGTCATATGCATCTGAACCATTGCAATGAGCTAAAAGGCAAGGACCCCAAACTGTGTCAATACAGACCCAGAATGAAGAATGGGTGGGGGCTTCAGCAAGACAGGTTAATAGACAGGTAGAAAATCTGTAGGTGGCCAGCAGAAAGCAGAATACCTGAACTGCCTGGCTGAGTAATGGAACAAGTCTTCATTCAGAAGGGCCACAACACAAGTGGAGAAGGGACTTTTTACAGATTTCAAGTCAAGTACCGAACAGGTCAGAACTCAAATGTCTCGATATACCGAAGAATATGTTCTGAATCTGTTTTGTACCAAAGCTCTCTATTAGATGACTCTTTCCTAGATTACTTTCGTTTGTACATGAAAATAAGGAAGAAAGGGATCTCACTAGGCAAATAGGCAAACTTAAGACGTTATGAGGAAAGGAAAGAAAAGGAATTCTTTCTTTCCTAGTCATGGGACTTGTCGGGTGGGGGTCTGGGGACTCAAAATCAAAACAGCTGACCCTGAAAAGGGATTTTATTTTCTGGGAGTTTTACATTAGCTTTCTCCTCAGAGTAGGAACTGAAGCAACTGAACCTTACTTCCAAACTCAGGAGGTCTCTACTCACAGATCAAACTTCTACCCACCACAAGCTGATGAGAGAAAGGACGACACACTGCAAAGAGAATACTGTTTTCTATCTTCCTAGTTCTTCATTTGATGCACCATCATCATTGTAGGTCAGTTCTTGCTAAGAGAATTATCAGGACAAATATAAGGAAAAAGGCTAGCCTCTTCTTAGAGGGCTCTGAGGAGCACAAAAGAGGGACATAATAGACTAGAAAGTACCGCATCCATGGTCATAAGATGACTGTGGTAAAATTCCTGTATAGACACAGACACAGATCTACTTTGGTCATCCAAAAAGCTATATCTAACTGCTTGAGACTGGAAACAACTGCAAAGCATCAGCCACAAAGCCAAGTCCCTCCACTGGGACACAGGTATTAGAATCTCTCTCTAATGGAACAGGATTTATATCTACTGGCTAGGCTAGCACAGAGCAATTTTGGACAGTGAAAGATTTACTTGAAAAAAGCTACAATTTTTGGAAGATCGGGTGTTCCAGCTGACACCCCAAACTATTCCTTAATCTTGGTCTCTGACATTCACTGGTACGTCAAAGTAGTTTGGGTGTATGTTCTTATAAAAACCCAGGCAGGAAGAATATTCTCTAAGGAAGCGAGTGGAGTAAACATACAGCTCAGATGTTACGCACGCTGGAAAAACAATACATATCTAGTTAATTCAACCTATTGGTATCCACATCCCAATCTAAGCGATCACCTGCAAACTTTAAAAACAGTCCAACTTAAACAACAAGTACACCAAACAGTAAATTCAATGTTTAAAGTGGTATAAACTCCCTTTCTTAAAAGGGAAATGGTATTAGTTTGCTCACCTGCACATGCAGCTGTGAGTTTAGTCTTAAGTTATTAAGTTTTCCTAAGCTCAGTCACTTCCCTCTACATGTATACTACTGGCTTGATTTTTTTTGAGAAACTGAGAACATACATTAAGTCAATGGCTTCCTGCAGGGACACCTCTGAAAAATCAGATACATACCTAGCAGACATATTTAGAATGAACATTGCAAAACCCACTGAATAATCATACCATATTATTTCAACAGGTATAAGAATGTATAACCTGGCAGGACACCCATGGAAGCTAGCCGGTTTAATTGCTATTGAGTCCCACCTTCAAACTACCCTTGCTAAAATAAACCTCTCCCACCTGTCCATGGATTTTTTTATTCCTTTCTTAAGCCACTAAATCTGACCTATTACATGAAGATTGTATTGAATGAGAGCATATCGCTGCACTAGATCATGTCTTAAACAGATCTAACCCAGGGGACAGGTAATCTATAGTAATAAAAATAAATCTAACAGGACCACTGGGAACTGGACCAGTCTGTTGATGTGGTTAACCATCACTGGAAGGAAATGACTTTGCTTGAGTTTTTGCTTTTGAGAAGATGTAGAAATTCCTTTCTCCCATGCTATGGCCAAGTGAAGTTGCATGATGCAGAATGGCATCTGCAATGATGCTGCCAGTCTTCTCAAAGGTGACTTGAATAAAGCACTGTCATTATAAGAAAAAACTGTTCTCACTCAAAGTGATGCTTTCCAAAGACAGAAAAGGGAAACTCTCTCCCTATGCAGCTTTTTTTGTTTAACAACAGTCTCCTGGCTGACACAATGGGCATTTCCAGGTTATGCAATTAGCCACCTTTGATGTAACAAGTATGTACTCTGCAATCTAGGTGATAGTTCATTTCTAAGACAAAACCAAAGCTAAAGAGATCTCTCTGCAGGACCACTAGTAAAGCTGCTAGTTTGGGCTGGTTCAGCTGGAAGGGATTGGCCATAATACAGTGCTTTAGCAGAGAGATATAGTCAATATCTTTATTTTTGATTAATCAAATGTTAATCTTGCAGGTGGAAAACGTCGTTAAGCAAGAAAAGTGTTACATATATTTGGTCAGCAATATTTACCAGTCATGCTGCTGTCTCTATTTATTCCATTATGAAGCTTACAGTGAACAAATGCTGCATCAAATAACCATGATCCAAAGAGGTTCAAGATGCTGTTAACCTTTGGCCTGCGGGGAGCGGGTAGTGGTCGAGGCTCTGAAGTAGTCTGGTTTGGGCTAGACAATGGAGAGGTGGAGGACGACGGCTGGTACTGCACTTTTGATGTGTGAGCAGTGCTGACCTATTAGAATAAAAAAAAGTTTCCCCTATGAGAAATTGATACAGCATTTTTATATTCCTTATAGACAGAGAGGCAGCACAACCACCACCTAGAGCAAATGGAAAAGTACTGAAGCACTAAGCAGAACATCTTACAGTGCTGGTTTTCATGGTTGCTTTATTCACAGTTACGGCCCGATGCCGTCGGTTATGAGGTGGAGTTGTGTTGATAGCAGTATTCTGGGGCATGCTCAGCCTGTTTACTGGAGTTGGGGGAGCACTGTCAGCCCGAGGTCGTGAGATGCCTGAACAACAAAACAAAAGCAAATCTCAGTGCAAAGTTCTTTTTAGAGCCCATGGCATAATCTGTATGACTAGATGCTAAAGCAGTCAGTAAATCATCAGCAGCAAAGATCTCCCCAAACACCAGAAGGTTAAAAAAGCATTTATCATTCAGCATTAGTATAGCCTGACAAGCAGTCCAAAAAAGCATTTGAGTTAAATATACATGGGAGTCCACTGCTGATCAAAGGTGAGCAAACACCCACATAAGCACTTAAAGCTGGGGAGTGAGGGCCCTATCAGATAGCAGAAATGGCTGCATAAGTTCGTGGAAAGCTACTTTTTTCATGGAATCAGAACAATCAATTCACTTTTACTCTACATAGAGAGGTCTGAGTGAAACTAATGAAAAACAAACCACTTCACCTCCTCCCATTAAAAGCCGCCCCCCCGACCTTACCCCCTCAAGTTGTCTTAGAAAAGATCATTGTGGGATACCGTGCTTGGCTTCTCTGCAAACTACAAAGATAAGCATCTTTAAAGCCAATCTGAGACAGCAAAAAATTAATAACAGGTACAGCCCTGCAAATTGGCGGATATCCGCTTTACGTCCATGGGTATCCACATCTGCGGATGTCAATGCAGATATCCATGGCTCATTTTTGCAGATAATTTTGCATCTACGCAGGGCTCTAACAACAGGATATGGCAGGGTGTTTAAGAACACAAGAACGCCCATATTGGCTAAGACCAATGATCCACCTAGCCCTGTAGGTGTCTTCCAGCCCTGGCCAATGTCCAGGACAAAAGGGAATGAAGAAAATAAGTCAATTATCTAGTGATCCGTCCTTGGTCACCCAGTCCCAGGATGTGGCAGTCAGAGGCTTAGGAACACCCAAAAGATGGGTCTGCATCCCTGACAATCCTTGCTTATATTGATCCAGCTATTATCCATGAACTTATCCAGACACACAACCACAGAAATAGTCTAACAATACTTTCAAGGCAAAGAAAACTTTAGTCACCACTGTTAATGATTCACTACATAAACTTGATAGAGCCAGACAGGTACCCAGAAGCCACCTGCTACAAGACAGGCTTCGCAAGGAAAACAAGAGACCACCACTGACCATCATGTACAGCCCCTACCTAAGGCCTCTCCAGAGCATCAGCAGGGATCTGCAACCCATCCTGGACACTGATCTTTCACTCTCACAGACCTTGGGAGGCAGGCCTGTCCTCGCCTACAGACAGCCTGCCAACCTTAAACAAATCCTCACCAGCCCCTACAAATCACAAACCAGTGACTCTAGGCCTGAAACCAGCCCCTGCAACGGTCCTCACTGCCAACTCTGCTCACATATCTACACCAGTGACATCATCACAGGACCTAACACCAACTATACTATCAGGGGCTCCTTTACCTGCACATCTACTAATATAATATATGCCATCAAGTGCCAGCAATGCCCCACTGCAATTTACATTGGCCAAACTGGACAGTCTCTACATAAAAGAATAAATGGACATAAATCAGACAGCAGGAACGGTAATGTTCAGAAGCCTGTGGGGGAACACTTCAATCTCCCTGGAGACTCAGTGGCAGATTTACGGGTGACAGTCCTGAAAACAAAAAAAATTCCAAAAATCAAATGGAGAGAGAAATCTCTGAGCTGCAATTTATTTGCAAATTTGACTCCATTAACCATGGATTAAACAGAGACTGGGAGTGGCTCACAGATTACAAAGGCAGCTTCTCTGCCCTGGGTGTTAATAGCTCTCTATTAGACTCTGACAAAGGCTCACATCCCCCTGTCTGATCTGACTTTTTTTTTTAAACTCTTTTGATAAGTACTGTTGATACTGGGCCATTTCCACCTTGCTGAATAGACCTTGTCAGCTCTGGCCCTCCCTTCTACTGGGACCCACTCTTTAAATACATCTCTGAACCCCCCCACACATAGGCATCTGATGAAGCGGGTCTTTGCCCACGAAAGCTTATGCGCCAAAATATCTGTTAGTCTATAGGGTGCCACAAGACTTCTTGTTGCACACAAACTTAGTTTAAATAGTTTTAAAATACAATGTTTTGGGTGAGTAATTGAAGGCTTGCAGTGGAATTGAAAAGTACCATGGAAACATACAATGCTAGGACTGGAAGGGACCTTTAGAGATCAAGCCCAGCCCCCTGCTCTCTTGGCAGGACCAAGTACTGTCTAGACCATCCCTGATAGACATTTATCTAACCTGTTCTTAAATATCTCCAGAGATGGAGATTCCACAACCTCCCTTGGCAATTTATTCCAGTGTTTGACCACCCTGACAGTTAGGAACTTTTTCCTAATGTCCAACCTAAACCTCCCTTGCTGTAGTTTAAGCCCGTTGTTTATGTAAATTAAAGCTATACCGAATCATGACTGTATATCTGAAAGAAATATTTGTCATTAGTCTACAGCCTTCTGTTCCCTATTCCAAAGTGACAACCCTGTATTTTGCAGGGGATAGCATGCCAGGCTGTGATACTCAGCTGGAAGCAGCAAGCTACAGTTGCTCCTTATTCCCTCTCACCCCAACCTTTCACTGCATAATCTCTCTGAGGCTATTGGACAAAGCTGTTTTGCTAGGTTATTAGGTAGCAACAAAAACTCAAAAAACTTATCTCACAATCTAAGCCAGGAGTCAGCCAGCCAGCCCAAAGTCTGTTACTTCTATCTGGGAAAAATCAAATACATGGGAGCAAACTTCGATGTGCACAACTAAGCAGTATATTTTTGATTCTGCATCCCTTTCTAAATATTTATATTACTGAAGCTTCATTTAAGAATAAATTGTAAATCTCTACATCTGCACTGCTCAACAATTTACAGTAAGTTTGCTATGAGGAAAGTCACCAGCCTACTATTTATTAAGCAGTAAGTACCCTGTTATTAATAGATGTTTTTCTCCAGCTTCTGAGTTTTACATTCTTCACATGTAATATATTTTTAAAAAAATCACCTCTAGGGCATTTCATAATTTAGGGCAGGAAAACACCGCAGAGAGTCAGGAACGCAATCAATCTCAACAAGACTTGGCAACATTATGTAGGCCAATACAAACTGATCAAATACTTTTGCCATGAAACTCCATCCTGAACACAATATGTACTTCATACCCTTACTCAGTGATTAATGTAGCAAGAGTCTAGTTAAGGTATGCATGAATCTAAACAGATTAAAAAGCTTAACCCATGTAAAACAAAGGACAGTGGCAATTTGTAATGTGACATCTCTGCACTTCTGCCTGCATTGGCGCAACTTCTAGCACAATATACAGCGCAAATATGATTTTTACAGTGTGGAGAGGATTATTAATTTTGTAACTACAAAGAAGCAGTATTCTGTATTAAGCAAACTAACACAAAATGTTCAGTTTGAACTTTATGCTTGATTGTAATTAAACGAATTGTTAAAAAGGGACACTACTGGCAGGAAGCCAGCATCGTGACTTACCTTGGTTTTTCTCATAACTGTCTAAGGGCACATCTTTCAGACCAGAACAAACTTCAAAAAGAGTCTAACTCTACATACAAAGTGAAAGTCCCTGGTAGAATTAAACCAATTTTTGATTCTGAAAAATCCACATTCCTCAAAGCTCAGCTTGTATCAGATCTTGCAGTGAGGTCATAATCCTTTACTTATGACATCAGTCTTAGAATAGCTACTGTGGCACAATTTCAATGTTATGAATTCACTGAAGCTCAGATAAGAAGCAACAATAGTTTAGGGATCAAGATGTTCCAATCCATAGCAATTCTGAGTAAGATTATGTAAAATAGCAGACACTGTAAATACAAATATTTTTGAAGTTGAGGTATTTGGAAGTCTGTTCTGGTGTGAAAGTCTTAGTCTACATCTGTTTGCACAGTCACTGTAATTTATGTATATATTTAAGACAGCAAATACTTCAGAGCTTTGTTTAAAAAAACAAACCAACAAAAACTGACTCCAGGAGCAGCCCTTGGACAAACCAAAACGGGTAAAAATGGAAAAGAAAAATGAAATTTTAGACTTCTCTAAGACTATAATAAATAGTTATTTTTAAGACACAATGAATACCATAACAAATGTCCTTTTAACAAATTCAAATATTTTCTTATTGTACTAAAGACCGAAACAAGGCTTTTACATATGACAGAATACTGCAGCTTTTACAACTTTGTTTGGTTCATAAGTATTAGTTATCAAGCCTTCTGCCCAGATTCTTTCTATCAAAATGAGTGCAACAAAAGGCAAGACTTAATACCATATCTGGGTAATCTTTCACACCCACTGCTCGTAAAGACTGCAACTCCTAGGGAAGAAAGAAATTAATTTGCTGCTTTCTGCAATGTAAAATAAAAGCATTTAATAAAGCCATTCTTTAGAAAATGAAATCTATGCTCATTGAATTATGCTTGCAACAAGCAACATGCTAGTACAAATGGAATAGTAGTATACTAACATTACCTGTTAATATAAACATATTAATAGTCAAAAATATTACTTTATAAAAGTCTGCAAACAAGACTTTTGGGGGGGGTCTAATCTATCCCGATTCCTTCAAAGGCAGAAGTGTAAAATCAGTAGCATTATGGTACAGAAAAACTTTCTTCCCCCTTAGCACACAACTGACATGTATTTTATTCTATGGTCTGCCACAACCTGATTTATCGATTTAGACATCTGGCAGACATAAAACATTATTTTTATAATGAACAGAAGTCAAAAAGCAGAGGAGCAGCAGCTACCTCTGGAGCACAACCTAGTGCACAAAGCTTAGAGGAAGTTGCAAGTCTAAATGAACCTTCAGGAGGGTAAGAGGCATGATGCCTAACACTTCAAAAACTCTACAGAAATTGCACAGCATTACCAAACATTTTAAAGTCTGGGTTCTTCATTAAACTCCTAAAAGACATTTCATTAAAAGCACCTTATTTTTCATCAGTGTTGAGCACCTGCAAACCCATGGACCTCCATGATTATTAATTTACAGCACATTACAGTAGCAATACTTTGAAAGACTAGTGCTTCATCGTAACAAGCCCCAGAGCTTTACAAATTAAATTGTGGGAGCTCAGAAGCTCTGAAAAACGAGGTGACTTAGAAGCCTTATTTTGGAGGCCAGGTTTTCAAATTTCCAACGTACTGTATTAAAGCCCAGCTTTTCCAACTGGATACATGTTTGTAGGAGAGTTCATGCAACTGTAATTACTACACACATAGCTGGCCAGTCAGAAGTCTCATTTGCCATTTGCAGGTAAATGCACAGTGAGAATGGGGACAATAGTATTAGATGTACATGAAAAAAAAAAACAAAAACACCCTCTTGATTCCTAAAATCCAGACCTAAAAACATAAATGAAGATTATTTGGAGTCCTGTATGAACTTCTGACAGATAAGTAATGTTCTGACATACACAAATAAGTGCAAAGATTACCTAGGAAGGCATCCACTAAACAGCTGATCCCACGCATGGCACGAAAGAATATCTGAGGCAGATGTTTAAGGCAGGGGTACTGATTCAATTCTTGGGTCATTCCACTCACATTCAGAAACTGCTCCTGAAATTTCGGGGTAGAGCTTATAATGGCTGGGTTACTCAAATCCACAGGATTACTAAAAAAAAAAGGGGGGGGGGCAGGGGAGGGGTGGAATATATTTTAGTGTATTTGTAGCAGTCAGGATCTTAACACCTACGTGTGTAATCTTCGATAGTCAGAGAATCTGCGGGTAACTACCAAAACAAAAGCCATTAAAAACAGTAGATTTAAGAAGGTTTGGTTTTACAAAACTGATTTGCCAACACCTTATACTAGATAAGAATTGTTTCTAATTATTCTCTGAGCAGGGACAATGAAAACTAGTTTCACTTTCAGGGTCTACTACAAGGGTCAGTAACCCACTACAGGCAGTGACGAAATTTGACCTTTTGCCCTCAATGTATGGTCTGAGTGCTGGTGATACTTTTTAAAATCACTGACAGTCCTACTTACAACAGCTTCATTAAAAAATAAATTAAGATGCAGAGCTTTACTGTTTAGTGCAGTGAGTGGAAGGGGTTGGCCAGGCACTCTGGGCCCTCGTGCCTGGTGCCTGCATGTGGAGTGGGCCAACTCTTATTGCTGCCCCAGCACCACGCTCTGGCCCTGTGCTCCAGCAGGGGCACCATGGTTGTGGGTCTGGTCCCACGCTGCAGCGGGGGCCCTTCACTCCAGTCTTGCACTGTAGCAGGGGCCCCACACCTCCCACGCTGCACGGGGTAGGAGGGGCAGGGCCAGAGCCTCCGCCACATGCCACTCTAAATTGGCTCATGTGCAAAGAGTGATGTGAGGGGGTTTCTGACCCCTGGTCCGCTACAGGTTGAACCTCTCTCATCTGGCACCCTCGGGACCTGACTGGTGTCGAAAAAGAGAATTTCCGAACGATGAGAAGTCAGATTTGCTAGCACATTACCAACAACATTTCCACTGCTTACGTGGCTCTTAGAAGACATTTAGGGACAAATTACAGCTAAATAACAGCACAGAACACCTAGAGTCAGGACTGGTGGCAGTAAACAACTTAATGGGACTGTGGAGAAACTTGGCCACACCCACGATAAAATGTCATCTGGCTAACTAAAATCATGCCAGATTACAGAGTTTGCCAGAAAAGAGTGTTCTGTATTACAGAAGAGTGTGATTGCAGGTTTTACAATTATAATTTTTTTTTAGAAAGCTAAGAAACATTTCCACTGATCTGAAGCTTCATAAAAACTTGATTATAGAAAAAAGCATCAATTCTAACAATGATCAGCGAATGCAGCTATTATCACAAATTAAATCCGGTGAAGAACTAGTTTCCAACCTTTTTGGTAACAAGGCACAGTTCAATGAGACAAACAAGTCCACCGCACGCCCACTTTTTTTGGCTGAATCAACAGCTCATAAACCATACATTCTACTGGCGCTATGGTGTTACTGGAGAGGTTTGCGACACGGTAGCATACACAAGATAAATAAGGATCAAATGTATTCATGTTTCAAATGCACCACAGAACACTGTCTTCAACAGGTTGAAAAAAAAAAAAAAGGCAGGCGAGTGAACGTGGGCCATGCTAGGGATGTTGAGTAATAAAGTAACTGCTGAAAATGTCGGTGGTTACTCGATTGCTTGCGGGGGGAAGGAAGGGGGCTCCAGAGAGTAGGAGATCCTCTGCAACGAGACGCAGGGAGAGGAAATTAATGAAATTTCATGGCACACTTGGACAGTTCTTACAGCACACAAGTTGAAAACCACTGAACTAGAGATCTGCTGATTGGCTGAGCCTCAGTAAGGAGAGGGACTCTGAGGCAGTTCAGGGCTTTATAAAGCAGTGTCCAAGTGAACAGGTGAGCTTGTGAACAGGGGACTGCAAACAGGGAGTTTAGAAGGATCCTGGGACCCTTGCCTTTCTTTTAAATCCCTTTTCTAGGATGGCAGGCATGGATAGTGACAGGTCTGCTGTTGTTACCGGCTTGGGATGTGCCACGTTTGTCTTCCTCCCTGAGGAAAGAAGGGATTTCGTCTGCACTAAGTGCAAGCTGGTCTCCATTTTAGAAGAAAAAATGAGAGGACCAGAGGCTCAAGTATCAACCTTATGCTCAATCAGGGAGGATGAAGATTTCCTTGACAGAAGGGAGTGTTTAATCTTGCAAGCACAGCAGGTAGAAGAACCAGGGAGAGTGGTAAGGGATGAAGAGAACTGGCAGCATGTAACCACTAGAAGCAAAAGAAGGCCAATACATGAGTCCCCCATCGATAGAGAGATAAGTAATCACTTTAAGGCTCTCTCCACCGGTTCTGCAGTGGTGAATGCTTTGGAAGGAGCCTCACAGGGAAAAAATTGGAAGGGAACTGCTTCTACTGCAAGACATGGGATGTGTAGTCCTACGGGTAGGGGGTTCAGTGACCACCATCCCCATAAGAAAAAGGGTGGTGGTGACTGGGGACTCGCACCTAAAAGGGACTGAGCCATCCACCTGCCGACCGGACCTGGAATCTCATGAGGTGTGCTGTTCACCAGGAGCTCAAATTCAGGATGTAACTGAGAGCCTTACAAAACAGCTCAAGCCTTCAGAATACTACCCCTTCCTACTTCTGCAAGTGGGAACTAACGATATGGCCAAGAATGACCTTGAGCGGGTTATTGCAGATTATGTGGCACTGGGAAGAAAGGTCAAAGAATATGAAGCGCAAGTGGTGTTCTCATCCATCATTCCTGTCGAAGGGAAAGGGCTAGGTAGGTACCATTGAATTGAGGAAGTAAATGCATGGATACACAGGTGGTGTCGGAGAGAGGGCTTTGGATTCTTCAATCATGGGACGCTGTTCCGGGCACAAGGATTATTGGGAAGAGATGGGGTCCACCTAACCAAGAGACGAAGAAGCATTTTCACAAGTAGGCTTGCCAACTTAGTAAGGAGGGCTTTAATCTAGGCTCGCTGGGGGATGGTGACCAAAATCCTGAGGAGAGAAAGGAACTTGGAGGCCAGGAAGAAATGCGAAGAGGAATGTACAACAAAAGTGGACCCCTGGTTTGAATAGAGAGAGCAGGGAGATCGATTGGTTATCTAAGGTGTTTGTACACCAATGCCAGAAGCCTGGGTAACAAGCAGGGAGAATTAGAAGCCCTGGCTCAGTCCAAGAACTATGACTTGACTGGGATAACAGAGACTTGGTGGGATGACTCGCATGACTGGAGTGCTGCCATGAAAGGGTATAAACTGTTCAGGAAGAAGAGGCAAGGGAGAAAAGAACAAGAAGTTGCACTGTATGTAAGAGAGCACTATGATTGCTTGGAACTCCAGTACAAAGAGGGAGAAAAGCCTGTTGAGAATCTATGGGTTAAGCTTAGTGGTGTAGGCAGCACTGGAGATGGAGTGGTTGGTGTCTGCTACAGGCCGCCAAATCAGGATGATGAGGTAGATGAGGCTTTTTTTGGACAACTGAGAGAAGTTTCCAGATCGCAGGCTCTCGTTACCATGGGGGCTTTAATTACCCTGACATCTGTTGGGAGACTAATACGGCAGTACACAAGCAATCCAGGAAGTTTCTGGAGAATGTTGGGGATCACTTCTTGGTAGAAGTGCTGAAGGACCCTACCAGAGGTTGTGCACAGCTCGACCTGCTGCTCACAAACAGGGAGGAACTAATAGGGAAGGTAGAGGTGGGGGACAACCTGGGAAGCAGTGACCACGAGATGGTAGACTTCAGGATCCTGACCAAAGGAAGGAAAGAGAGCAGTAAATTACACACCTTGGACTTCAGAAAAGCAGACTTTGACTCCTTCATGCTACCATCAAGGGAAAAGGAGCCCAGGAAAACTGGCAGTATTTTAAGAAAACCCTATTGAAGGCACAGAAAGAAGCCATCCCGATGCCAAGCAAGAGAAGTAAATATGGTAGGAAACCAGACCGGCTTACTGCGGAAATCCTTGGAAAACTTCGGCACAAAAGGGAGCTTACAAAAAGTGAAAACTTGGACAGATGTCTGGGGAGGGATATAAAGGTACAGCTCGAGAATGTAGGGTAGTTATCAGGAAGGAGAAAGCGCAACTGGAATTGCAACTCACGAGGAATATGAAGGATAACAAGAAAAGTTTCTACAAGCATGTTAGCAAGAAGAAGGTGATCAGAGAGGGTGTGGGGTCCCTACTGGATGAGGGAGGTAACCCAGTGACAGATGATGTAGGGAAAGCTGAAGTACTTAATGCTTTCCTTCTCTCTGTCTTCATGGACAAGGATGGCTCCCAGACTAGTGTGATAAGTGATGCACTGTGTGATGAAGGTGGACGGCCTTTGGTGGGGAAAGAACAGGTTAGGAGCTATCTAAAAAAGCTAAATGTACATAAATCCAGGGGCCCGGACCTAATTCACCCTAGGGTTCTGAGTGAGTTGGTGTATGTCATTGAGGAGCCCTTGGCCATTATCTCTGAAAAGTCATGGACATCAGGAGAGATCCCAGATGATCGGAAAAAGGCAAATGTAGTGCCCAACTTTAAAAAAGGGAAGGATGATGATCCAGGGAACTACAGACTGGTCAGTGTTACATCAGTCCCTGGAAAATCATGAAGAGGCTCCTCAAGGAAGTCATTTTGAGGCACTTGGAAGATGGGAAAGTGATCAGGAATAGTCAGCATGGATTCATGAAGGGCAAGTCATGCCTGACCAAACTGATTAGTTTCTATGATGAAATAACTGGCTCTGTGGATAGGGGAAAAAAAATAAAAAAAATCAATGGATGTGATTTATCTTGACTTTAGCAAAGCTTTTGACACAATCTCCCACAATATTCTTGTCAGCAAGTTAAAGGAATGTGGATTGGATAAATGGACGGTAAGATGGATAGAGAACTGGCTAGAAGGTCGGGCCCAGCGGGTAGTGATCAACAGCTCGATGTCAGGATGGAGGTCGGTTTCTAGTGTAGTGCCCCAAGGTTCGGTTCTGGGTCCTGTTCTGTTCAACATATTTATCAATGACCTGGATGAGGGGTTGGATTGCACCCTCAGCAAGTTTGCAGATGACACTAAGCGAGGGGGAGAGGTAGATACACTGGAGGGTAGGGACAGGGTCCAGAGTGACTTAGACAAATTGGAAGATGGGCTGCAAGAAATCTGATGAGGTTCAATAAGGACAAGTGCAGAGTCCTGCACTTGGGCCGGAAGAATCCCAAGCATTGTTACAGGCTGGGGTCCAACTGGCTCAGTAGTAGTTCTGCAGAAAAGGACCCGGGAGTTGTAGTGGACGAGAAGCTGGACATGAGTCAAAAGTGTGCCGTTGTAGCCAAGAAGGCTAACGGCATATCAGGTTGCATCAAGAGGAGCATTGCTAGTAGATCCAGAGGACTGATAATTCCTCTTTATTTCGCTTTGGTGAGACCACATCTGCAGTACTGTGTCCAGTTCTGGGCCCCCAATTATAAGAGGGATGTGGATACACTGGAGAGGGTCCAGTGGAGGGCGACCAAAATAATTAGGGGGCTGGAGCATACGACCTAAGAAGAAAGGTTGGTTGAGGGAATTGGGTGTTTAGTCTGGAGAAGAAAAGACTGAGGGGGGACTTGATAACAACCTTCAACTTACTGAACGGAGGTTGCAAAGAGGCTGGAGAGAGGCTGTTCACAGTGGTCATAGATGGCACAACACGGAACAATGGTCTCAAGTTGCGGATGGGAAGGTCCACGTTGAACATTAGGAAAAACTTTTTCACTAGGAGGGTGGTGAAGCATTGGAATGGTCTACGCAGGAAAGTAGTGGAGTCTCCATTTCTGGAGATGTTTAAGTCTCAGCTTGGCAAAGCCCTGGCAGGACCAAACTCATCAGCTCAGTCCAGCCTTGGGCAGGGGGCTGGACTTGATAGTTTTTTAGGTCTCTTCCAGCTCTATTGTTCTCTGATTCTATGAATACATTGTCGATAATTTTGCAATCAGTTTCAAAGAAGGTCTTTCTTTACCATGTAATTTCTGATTAGGTAACCATTCCTAACACTGGTTAAGAGTAGTAACCCTTGTTACAAAGGTGTTTTTCTAAAGTGACTAGCAGTGATTAAAATATACTGGAGCCTCCACAGTCCATGTGTCCCTAATTTGGGAACTACACTGCAGTTCCTTCTTGCCAGCTAACTCTGACAGAGAAGCAGGAAGATGGGTTGTGGAATTGACATGAACACTGTATCTTGAAGAACAACAGTCATGGAAGAACTGTTATTCTTCAAGTGCTTGCTCAGGTCCATTACAACATAGGTGACTCCCAAGCAGTGGTACAGCTGGAGGGTGTGATGAAGGGTGGATGCCTGTAAAGGGTTAAGCCCAGAGAGAGTGGATTCTCTGTTGGCAAGCAGCCAGATGAGTCAATGGGACGAGGAAGAGGGATTTTTGAATTGAAGCAGTCACCTGTGTATGTCTGGAAGAGAGAAACATCGAGATGGTTTAAGTCTGAATCAGGCTTGGAATAATCAATAAACATTCAGGTCTCAAAAGAAATCTGAGCACACCAGTATATAAGTTGAAAGGAAATGTTTGGGCCCACAGAAGACCTTAAAAATTCCCCTGCCTCTATAGGCTTTTACTAACAAGCTTCCTAAGGTCACAAATTTTCTGACCTTGGGAGGTAGCTGCCACCACCCAAGTAAGAAAACTCCTCTTTAGAACACACTTGGGGTTACCCCACAGGGAGACATTCCAAGCTCTTAACCCTCCCTTAGGAGAGAGCTTGGAAACAAGAAAGAAAAAATTAAACTGCAATCTCGAATAGCTGAACTTTAGTCTTAGGCATACATATACACAGACCCTTCTTTAGGACATAGGAATTAAATCATTGACTTAAGAAAAGGTGATTTAACAAGAAAACCTAAAAAAAAAAATACGTAATAAGGCATACTTAGTTGCTAGGAGTTACAGAGCAACTGAAAGAAAAGGTAAATTAAAGCACAGAGAATTATTTCCCTGAGATTCAGTTGAAAAGTTACAGTGTATTGGGGTGGGGGGGTACATCAGCCAGCCTGAGATGTTCCACACCAAACCCAAAAATAACCTGATCACATCTGACTAAACATTTCCTTTCTACTCACACAGACATTTCAGACACTTCACATTAGTTCTTTCTCCTTGCTGGGATAACTTCACTCACATCCAAAAGGATTTCCTGATATAACTGAGAAAGGGATAAAACATGCAAGAATAAGTATGACATTACCTCAGCATATGTAAGAAGCGAAACCAAGTCTGTGCAATGCATTCATTGTCCATTTCGGGAGGAATCAGACTGGCATCTTCATCAGGAATTTTAAATGGAGGAAATGAAGGTCCATATGTAAAACGCAGCAATCTAGGGGGACAAGTCAGTAAGGCTGTCATTGTGTTAGTACTCCTTTTTTACATCTCTAAATTACAATGCAAGATGCCCCATATATTGTTTAAACACATGTAAAATAAAAAGCTAATTACAAATATTACTCATAAATCAAACTTTTTACCCAGTCCTCCACTCAAAATTAAACAATCCATCTCACCCTCTCTACTCCACCCTTATCAAATGCTTCAGCCCGAAGCTTTGGAAGATGCCTGAAGGCCAGTGAGCCTGGACTCGAGCCCTCTATGAATATACTGCCTGCACACCATCGCTGTTTAAACAAAGGGACTACCAGCTTGTGAGTGGTGTGGGTTTTTAACTGACAATGTATTGCACAAAGAGAAAGGCATTTTCTCAAGTAATTAGGTTCCAAGTCACTTGGGCTTTTATTGATTTGGACCAACACATTGAATTAAACCTGAAAACAAAGAGAGCCAATGCAGATCACAGGTGTAAGGAATGCTCTCCATGAGGTGCCACGCTTACCATACAGACCCTTCACATTCTGCAGAAGCAGAAGTCTCCAAGTGGTCTTGAAGCTTAGCCCCACAAAGTGCCTTACAACGATTTAATCTCAAGGTGGCAAAGGCCTGGAAAACTGAAGTGAGGCCAGGGTTGGAAAGAGGGATAATCTTCTGGCCAAGCAGTGAAGGAAACTTGTGATCCAAATGTGCCACCTCTAAATCTCTTGCAAACCCATGAGAAACGGCACACAGATTCCAATCAGCACTGTCTCATTCGTCTCCAATCTCAAAATTTTGCTCCCCTCATGCTCCTTGCCCTCAGAAGACAAACACCGTTTGGCTTCCCCACAGTTTGGAAAAAAATTGCTTGGCATTTTCCACTCTGACTACCACCCCAGCTGAGCTAACAGTGTGCGGTCTGTGATGTTGTATGGAATACGGATGAACATTTATAATGCTGATACCAATATTTAAAAATAGCAATGAATTGTATACAGGATAGGCCACGTCAGATGTAAGTGGAAAGCCCCGCTCTGCTAAATACTACAATATTGTTTGTGTATATGTTTCATTTTTTCATCATGCATTATAAGCATGTAAGCATCTGTACCTCAAGTTCGTCCTGTGTTTTTGGACACCGCAGGCAGACTGGCATCAGCACTACCCAGCCTGCCTGATGGCCTGTTAAGGGCACTCTGCAGTACAATGAATCTCTCGAGTCAGCAGGACATGTAAAGACATGCTTATGGACAGGGTACTCCAAGTACTTTTCCATGCATATATGCTGTGAGCTTGTGTTTGGGACAAAGGATGTAAAGGGCACATGGCAAAGAATTTAGAAAGGCTGCCGCACCATCTCCATTTTGTCTTCAATCCTGCTCCTCACCTCCAGAGTGACTTCTACAAACTGAAGCTTTCAACAATGAATTGATAGCTGGATCGACGCTTTGGATGTGTTCCAGACGGACTTCACAAGCCAGGAAACTTGCCAGCAGCGTTAAGAATCTGATATACAAACTCTGAAGTCATATGTACGCATGATTGTTTTGACCCTTTAATAACTATCTTTGCTTTTATTTCTTTTCTTCTAAAATTCAATCCTTTAGGTGTAGGTATTAAAGAATTGGCTGGCAATGTTGTACTTTGGGTAAGATCAAAACTAATACTGATTTGGTAACATGTCTCATCCTTCGGGGATCAGAAGAACGTTTTGTAAACTGAACAAAAGTTTTAAGTAAGGTTACCATATTGACCTTTCAAAAACAGAGGATACTCCCTTCGAGAGGGAGTCTATCTGTATCAGTAGCTACCAACCCACACCATATTAATGTGTTGTAGTATCGTGTGGGTTGGTAGCTACACTGTATTAATGTACTATGTATACTATAATACATTAATACAACATGAGTTGGTAGATGCTGATACAGATACACTCCCTCTCACAGGTGTCTTTTTTTTTTTAAATATATTAACCCTAGCTTTAACTATCTCCTCACTTTACTGAACTTGGTCATGGATTGGGAGCCGGAGACTGGACTACAATAAAGGGGCTGTGTGACTGGCTAGTGAATCTATGTATAAGGTTAACCACTAGTTTTGAGAGACTCCACTTTCATTTTGCAGCTTGCCCTGAACTTGGCATTTTCAGTCTGGACTGTCTTACACACCTCAATTTGCAAGCCCCACTCTACATAGAAGCTTGTTTGTTATACAGGTTGAACCTCTCTAATTTGGAACTCCCTCATCCAGCAAACTCCATAATTTGGCATGATTTTAGTTAGCCAGATGACCACTTATCATGGGTGTGGCCAAGTTTCCCACGGTCCCATTAAGTTTGCTTATTGCCACCAGTCCTGGCTGTAAGTGTCCTGTGCTGTTATTTAGCTGCAATTTACCCCTAAATGTCTCCTAAGAGCCAAGTAAGCAGTGGAAGTGTTGATAATGTGCTAGAAAATCTGACCTCCCATCGTTCAGCAAATTCTCTTGTTCGACAACAGTCAGGTCCCGAGGGTGCCAGACAAGAGAGGTTCAACCTGCACTACAAACAGCAGGAAAGAAAGTAAGAAAATCAAGTTTGAGGCCAAACTGTAGGACAGCAAAAGCCATGTCTAACTGAGTGATTATGCTTTTTTAAAAACTATTATCGCAGCTGGACATTACAATGATTTGCACCTGGCAAATGCTAAAGACAGATTCATGCTGCTCATTACTGTTATTATCTTCAAAGTAAGAGCTAGGTTAAGGTTTAACTCTTGAACCAGCTGCTCTTCCACAATGAAAATATATCTTTACTGTTGAGTTAACTCAGGTAATCTGAGCCCAAGGTCGCCTAGACCAGCTGAGCAACCATACTGCAGAGCCCTACCCATGTCTCTCAATAGGGATGCTGGGGGAACTTCCTATGGTTCTTCATGCTGCAATAAGCTTAACTGCTCACAGATTCTTTTCCTTTTGAATTATGGGAGAACGTGTCTGTCCTCCTGAGCCCAGGGGGGAATTGTGGGAAGGCACCAGAAGGCTACTAGCACTTCACCAATGTAGCCTTTGTCTACACTTCAAAGTGGGCATGTTACCAGCTCAAGTGAAAGCAGAAGCTAAGTGTAACCTATACTCCAGCAAGGCCAGTTAAGCTTGGGTTCAGAAGAGCATTAAATTTGGGTGAAATGTTTGTTTTTTGGTGGGCAAAACAGCAAAGGACAACATCTCAGAAGAACCCCAGTTAACTCTGAAGTGAAGAAATACTCTTAGAAAGCAAAACATTAAGATTCCATATACACATGCATTCCTGAGTGACTTCACCAGCCACCACTGTTTTCGCTCCACTGTACAGCATGGAAAATCTAAACATTTTTTAAATTTTAAAAAGCACTTGGACAACAGAAGTTTTCCTAGAATTGAACTGAAAGCTACTGAAAACAAGATTAAAGAAAAAATCACAACCATGTGCTGTTATATGTACTGCTAGGTAACGCAAGTTTTGGGTAACAGAGATATTAATATTATACCTAAGACAGAAAAAGACAATACACTGAACCGTTCATTTATGGAATGCTAATATTTACTACATGCATGAATGGTTAAAAAAATCCACAGAACTGAACTTCACAAATATTGAAGTTTATCAGGTTTTAGTTGGTATTTGTTTTGCTCACCAAAAGATTTTGAATAAGCTGCTAATTACTCAAATGTGCTCCTGACTGTAAAAATGTGATCCATGATATGAGAACCACAGGTACAGTGATCATATCTGTGAAATAACAGCCACCCAGTTATTCTGGAACCCTTGGAATATATTTGTCTCTTTATAACTGTGTTCCACAAAAGGAATAAAAATACAGGGCTATGAACAACTCTATCATCACACAGAACTGGCTACTACCATACACTGTAAGGCTGTTCATCTCCATGACAGTTTCTTTAGCGATTCACCTACCTGGAAGTAAGGGCACAGATAACCTTGCTCCACTGCTCTACTACAGCAGGGTGATGCCGCCAATTGGCCACCATTTCTTTGGCAGTTTTCCAGTAAGGGGGTGTTGGAAAGCACCGACTGCAAGCCAGCAACCACACTTCAAACAGCACACCGATCAATTTCTCAGCCAGATTCTCAGCAATGCCACCTTATTCCGAAACAAAACAAACATTTAAAGTAACTTAAAATGCTAGATCTCTTTCAGCCATTTCTCATAGAAAATCCTACAGAACTTAAAGGAATCTCATGGCTATCACACTCATATCACTTTGAATTTGCAGAGATTTCAATTTATAAACCTATTCTGATCTACCACAGCATCATGTACTTATTTTCTACATGTGTACACAGATTTTTAATAAATCCACGTTATAACTGACAGTGTAAAAGCCTAGCTATATACGTAATACAAATACTGTGCAACAACAGATTCACCTACCTAAACATGTTATCACATCAACCCACCACAGTTTAGAGGGAGAGAGATCTGTCCATATACTTATTAGTTTACAGGTGTGTAGGTACCAGTGTTCCCTGGAAGCTAAGTGCTTGGGCAGTCGCCCAGGAGAAATTTAGGTGCCACCCTGCTGATTAGCAGAGCACCCACAGCCAGCAGTGTGTGTTTCAATTAATGATGAACATCCACTCATGCCTTACTGCACGTAACAAAGTTTATTTTACCCATGCATGGAAAACGGGGAATACTGGTAGGCACTGATATATCTTCTCACTGCCTCTCAAGCTAGGGCAAAAGGAAGATACTACAGAGCTGAAAGACAGACTCATAGAACAACAAGACAGAAAACTCGGTAACTGAGTTCATACTGGGGACAGACCACCAGATGCCTTGCAGCAGTATGCGGTGACAATTTATACATGACAAAAACTGTTTAAGTAGGCTCAATTTCAAGCCATCCAACTTTTAATTCAGAATTTAAATACAAGAGAGGGGTTGGTGCTCCTACATAGCCACGAGCAACTGCTGATGGTTTTTCAAGATGAAAGCAAACTACCCTTGGTGCCCAAAACCTGTGTATTAATAAGAGAAGCAAATGAAAAAGAAGACACAAACCTTGCACAGTTGGAGCTGCCAGAAGAGTATCATTAATCTGGAGGAGAAACAATAATAAAACCTCCCACGTTTCTCGAGCCATGGTGGTTGACTCACGCGCCAATTTCTGGACCGCTTTCAAAACCTGCAAACATAGCCTAATCTGATTGGACCCCGGGTCCTGCCTACAAGAGAACAACACTAGTTGAGTTTATATAAAAATATATCTATAGTTTTGAGATTAACTACAGTATCTAAAATTAACTGTGTTATATGCAGAAGAACCTAAAATGGCAATACTATTGAATCAAACATGAGCTGAGCTATCCAGGGGAAGCCTAACTCTGCCTCAGTGCACTGAAATATGCAGTACAATAGCTCTCATATAAATCACCCTACGCAACATATACACACCCATACAAAATGCTATACAATGTACACATTTACAGTTACAGAAAGTACAGTTCCTTTATTATATGCCAATTGCTATGGTGAATGGCTCATCACCTAATGACATTAAGAACATAAAAATGCATAACATAGAGAGGAAGCAGAATTACAGAGCAATATAGAATCATGGGACTGGTAGAAACTTCAAGAGGACATCACATCCAGTCCCCTGCATTCCTGTCAGGACCAGGTTCCAGCCAGGCAGGTGTTTGTCTAACCTGTTCTTAAATGATCTCCAATAACAGATTCCACAACATCCCTAGGCAATTTATTGCAGTGCTTAATCACCCTGACAGGTAGGAAGCTTTTCATAATGTACAATCTGAGCCTTCAATGCTGTATTTTTTTTAATCTTAGCACCAGACATCAAGGAGAATAATTTTTCTCCCTCCTCCTTGGAGCAACGTTTTAGACACTTGAAAGTTGTAATGCACCTTTCAGTCTTCTCTTTCCCAGACTAAACCAACCAAATTATTTCCATCTTTCTTCAGAAGTCATGTTTTGTAGACCTTTAATCATTTTGTTGCTCTTCTCCAGACCCTCTGCAATTTCTCCACATCTTTCTTGAAATGTGGTGCCCACAACTGGACGCTGTACTCTGAGACCACACCAGTGACGAGTACAGAACAAGAATTACTTATGTACTTCTTACAAACAACCCTGTTAATTCATCAAGAATGATGTTTGCTGTTTTTGCAACTTTATCACATGGTTGAGTCTTGTGGACCACCATGACCTTTACAGCCTTTCCATAGTAGACATTCCTTGACAGTCATTTCCCCATTTTGTCCTGTGGCACCTTATAGACTAACAGAAAAGTTTAGAGCCTGAGCTTTTGTGAGTTAACTCACTTCTTCAGATGCATCTGAAGAAGTGAGTTAACTCACGAAAGCTCAGGCTCTAAACTTTTCTGTTAGTCTATAAGGTGCCACAGGACCCTTCGTTGCTGCTACAGATCCAGACTAACACTGCTACCCCTCTGATACTTCCCCATTTTGTGTGTGTTACACTGATCATCCCTTCCTAAATGGAGGACTTTGCATGTCTTTATTGAATTTCATTCTATTTACTTCAGACTATTTCTCCAGTTCCCCAGATCATTTTGAATTATAATCCTATCTTCCAAACACCTGCAACCCCACCCAGCTTGGTATCATCTGCAAACTGTGTAACTGTTCTGTCTATGACCTTATCTAAATCATTCATAAAGATATTGAACAGAACTGGTCCCAAAACTGCAGAAACCCACTTGTTATGCCCTGCCAATGACTGTGAAGCACCGATGACTTTTCTCTGGGAATGAATATCCAACCGTTTATGCACCCATCTTATAGCAGCCTCATCTAGGTTGCATTTCCCTAGATCTTTAACAAGGTCATAGGAAACTTTTTAAATCCTTTAGTAAGCACACACCACATCTACCACCCTCCTCCTTATGCATAAGGCTTGCAATCCTATCAATGAACACTATCAACTTGATTTGACAAATCCACGTTAATATTACCTTCTACATATTTGCAAATAGTTTCCTTAATTACTTGTTCCATTATTTTTCTTTGTACGCAAGTTAAGATGACTGGTCTGTAGTTTCCTGAGTTGTCCTTATTTCCCTTTTTAGAAAAGAGCACTATGTATCCCTTTTCCAGTCTTCTGGAATCTCCTGTCTTACATGAATTTTCAAAGATGATAGCTAAAAGCTCAGATGTCCACTCAATTAACTCCTCCAGTATTCTAAGATTCATTTAATTAGGCCCTGGTTATTTGAAGACCTCTAACTTGGCTAAGTAATCTATAATTTTTAATTCTCCTCCTCCAACTGCCGACTCCTGCCCCCCCAGACCTGGCTCTGCCATCTTAACGCTGGGGGGCCTCACAGCACCCACTTCCCGTACCCGAGGGAAGAGAAGGAAGGTGCGAGGCCCAGAAGCCTCTCTGTGGCTGCCCCCCGCACCCATTTTTCTTGCTGCTCTTTATGTTTCTAGCTAGTTTGTTTTCACTTTCTGCCTTGACATTTCTAATTTTGCCTCTACATAGTATTTGTCTATTCCTCCTTTATATCTTGACCTACTTTCCACTTTTCGTAAGTCTTTTTTTTTTTTTTTTTTTGATTTTTAGATCATTCAAGAGATCCTGGTTAAACCAATTGTATTCAATTGTTTTTCCTCTCAGTCTTGCTTCCCAGGGAAGCTTACCTACCGACTCAATGGCTGCACCTACACTAATAAATCCTTTCAAAAAAATCAGGCCCTCTTCTGAAAGAACAAGCGAGAGCCCAGACACAAAATACTCCTTTGAAAGAACGTAGTGCTTCTTCCGGAGGACCTCTTCCTCTCCCAAATGAGGAAGAGTGCCTTTTTTGAAAAAATTCCTTTAGACAAAAGTGTGTGTAGATGCACCAGGGGCCTTTTGTTCGAAAGAGCGATCCTCATGGTGCCAGATTTTTCAAACCCTGGCCCATTCTTTCAAGAGCAGGGGTGGGGTAGATGCTCCCTTTTGAAAGAGCAGATTGCTCTTTTGATCTGCTTTTTTGTGTGAAGATCTTTTGAAAGAAGATCTTCTGCATGACATCTTCCAGAAGATCCTCTTCTGAAATATCACTGTAATGCAGACACGGTTCCTGAGTTTGCTCAAGTCTGCCTCCTTGAAAGTCACTGTCTTTTTTTTGCTGTTCTCCCTCCTACAATTCCTTAGAATTATGGTCACTTTCACCCAATCTTCCACTTCAATAGTCACATTCTAAACCCGTTTCTGCCTATTTATTCAAGTCAAATTTAGGACAGTCTCTCCCATTCCCCTCCCCCAAATATTTTTTTCTCCACCTTCTAAAACAAAAAATTGTCTCCACTACATTCCAAGAATTTGTTGGATAATCTGGATCATTTTTATTTTAAAGTGTTCCTATTAAGAATACATAAGTTATAAAGTTTACCAAATAAACCAGTTCCCAACCTTCCTCACCCATTTGTAACAGGAAGGCTGATTTTCACTCACTCTTATACACAAGAATGCTGTGGCTCTAGATAGGTTGCTAAGCTCTGTCAGGGTGGGGATACTATTGTGCAATGTACCATCTATACTTTGACACTGATGGGCTCCTGCTCCAAAGAGCTTATGAGCTAAGGATGGTGTGTTGAAGTCACAGCTA
The DNA here is from genome assembly GCF_033958435.1 of Carettochelys insculpta. Classification (NCBI taxonomy): domain Eukaryota; kingdom Metazoa; phylum Chordata; order Testudines; family Carettochelyidae; genus Carettochelys; species Carettochelys insculpta. The sequence goes on from NC_134153.1 coordinate 31,961,481, forward strand.
GACTGTACAAGATGAAGGAGCTGTTAAGTATTTTTTAAAATGGTATAGGGAGAGCAAAAAGTAAAGCAAACTTCTTTTTGTGGACAGCATTCAGATTAGACTGACTCGATACCACATAGGTCACCAAAAAGAAGCCCACTTGTTTCCTGATTTGTATTCCCCCCCACTCCCCACCCCAGTATCTCCCACTTCAAAAAATAACATTCTGAGTTTTAGATTTCTTCCTTCCTTCCCAGCCTGGAGAAGGAACACTCAAGGGTGGGGTAAAGACACACAGTTTACTGATGGAAAGCTAAACCAAGAGTTCAACTGTGCATTTAGTTTTGACTGTAGCTGACCCTATGATCAGTTTAATTCTCATGAGCCACACTCCTGAGCAAACTGTATTTCACCTTTGATTTTGCCTGGAGAAGACAGAGTTTAGGCCCTGGAAAAGGGAGAAAAACTATGGAGAGCACAGCAGGAGTCAGTGGGAACAGAGTGGAAACATCATTTGTCATAAAGCCATCAGTCACTGCACCCAAATTTCTTTATAGCCTAAACAGGATAGATGAAGTTCTTCTGGACTCTGACAGCCGGGACCTTAATTCTGTAGCCAGGCACCTGGACCTATCAGAACATACAGTACCTGTAGGACTTCCGGAACTTCTCTGGAAGCTTCTTGTAGATTGTAACTGATGCGTTTATTGAATTCAAATGCAATCCACAGACCAGAGCCTTACTTATCTGCACAGTAAAGTCAATTTATTTTATGTAGGTTCCCTCTTCTCATAGGGCTGCCAAGTTTTACATTGATAATGTATAACTATCAGCGTTGGCAAGAGATGCTGCAAGTTTTAGCAGCTAGATCAGAAACAGATGGGCTCTGGATATCTAAATATGACGAGGACATGGCTGAGATTATCAGATAAGCACAGCAGGCTGGAGGCTCCCCTTAAAATAATCAGTGAAACATATAAAAATCATATTATGTCATCACCAGCCAACTGAGTGAGTACTGAAATGAAAACATATCGTCACACTTTCTTAGAAATGCCAATCCAGTGTCTTTACACACATGTAGACAGTCCTTTACAAACACAATTGGTTCATGCTTCCAATGTTGTTTTTAGATATTCAAAGAAGGGGTAGGGCTGCAGGTGCTGCCAGAACACGTTTTTTAAACAGCTAAAACAAGAGCCTAATTTTAATGTTGTTTTTCCTCAGCCCTCACCTTTCCCCTCACCTTCTCATGGGTAGGCAGCCTAACATGAAACGAGAATTTATGTCCATATTAAGTTTAATAAACTTGAAGGAACATAACTGACTTTGTTCTTTCAAATGGCGAGTCTTCAAATCCATTTGAGACAGCCAATGGTGTGAAGCAGGGGTGCGTGCTGGCCCCAGTGCTATTCAACCTCTTTGTCACGTGTGTCATCAGCCACACAGTCAGGGACCTGGACCTCAGAGTCTACATGAAGTACAGGCTTGATGGGTCACTTTTCGACCTTCGTTGTTTGAATGTTAGACCCACGATGCTTGAGAGGCTCGTCCTTGAAGCTCTTTTTGCTAACAACTATGCACTGTTGGCACACAAGGAATCTGATTTCCAGCTTATTGTCAACAAGTTTGCTGAAGCCACTTGCCTCTTTGGTTTGACTATCAGCCTAGGAAAGACCAAGGTACTGTTTTCAACCTGCTCCAGGATCTCCTGCTCTCCCCGCTTCAATCTCTATTGAAGTAAGAGAGTTAAACACAGTGGATGAGTTCAAGTACGTCAGCAGCATGATAGCCAATGATGGCTCCCTTGACAAAGAAATCAATGCCAGGATCTGCCAGGCCAGCTGGGCACTAGGACGTCTGAGAGAGTGAGTGTTGAATCAGCACAATATCTGACCATCCACTAAACTGAAAGTGTACACGGCTGTAGTCCTGAGCAGTCTCCTGTATGGCTGTGAAACCTGGACCTTGTACAGAAAACATGTGAATCTGCTGGAGCACTTCCACACACACAGCCTGAGGTCAATACTGCACATTTGATGGCAGGAGAGTCATGAACCTGGCAGTCCTTGACAGAGCAGGAGCCACTAGCATTGAAGCCATGATTCTCAAAGCCCAGCTTTGCTGAACAGGGCAGGTCATATAAATGGAGGACTCAAGAATCCCTAAACAGCTGCTCTATGGTGAGCTTTCCCAGGGCAAAAGGAATCAAGGTAGGCCTCGCAAGAGGTATGAAGTTTGCATGAAGGCCAACGTTGCTCATGGTAGATTAAAGCCAAAGCAGCTAGAGCAGCATTCCGAAGACCAAAGAGGCTGGAGTGCTCTCATACGACACACACGTGACAACTTTGAAGAGCAGCGATGCGTACACCTGAGTGATACTTGTGAGAGGAGAAAAGCAACAGCAGCAGCTACACTAACAGAGTCAGGACAATTCCCTTACCCCTACTGTTCAAGGCTTGGACTCCTCAGCCACATGCGAGTCCACAACTGATGAGCCCATGCAAGCTCAAGAAATCATTATCGGACACAACAGACCACCAAGACAAACACTTGGAAGGATGGTCCAGTGGTTAGTGCATTAGCCTTATAATTGGCAACAGAAAGATAGAATGCAAACTAACATGGCTATCAAAACAAACCAGCAGTCATGTCGCACTTTAAAGACGAACAAAATTTATTGGGTGATGAGCTTTTGTGGGACAGACCAAATCAAGCTCAATTACCCAATAAATTATTTTGCTAGTCTTTAAAGTGCTACATGACTGCTGGTTTGTTTTGATAGCCTAATAATTCGAAGAGTGATTCAAATACCTGCTACAACTTAAATACCCTGGGCAAGCTTTGGCAGGACACTTTGCCTCCAAGCTTAGCTAGCCCACCTGTAAAATGGAGCAAGCAAAGCCTCCCAACAGGTGGTAAAGTTGGGGAAGGAGACTGGTAAGACTGTCTCCATACAACTGAGACTCCTGTATATTTCCTTCATACCCCACAAATCTCATTGTACCTTTAAGGATAACAATCATATCAAGACACCACTGCTTCTCAAGCCCATAAGACCAGCTTGTGGAATCTCATCCACTGCAACTAGCTGCTGTGACTTAACACCCATCACAAAGCACCTAAGCTACAGCTGCAGAGACCAAGGTGGTTACAAAAAGGCAGTGATTTTTAAAAACAGAGTCACCAAATGCCTTAGAGACTCCCCTAGTCGGGACTTGAGAATGTGGCAGGGCGGATGGTTTTGCTTGTTTAAGTGTCTGTCATCTTATGCTTATTACTGACCTTGCTTTAATCTAAACTAAAATATTGTTGCTACATGTGGTCTGAGACCAAGTCTGAACTGAGAAATTCCAAATTCCAATACCTGAATATTTAATAAGGTTAATGAACACTCCCTTCTGCACTTTTAAAGCTAAAGCTGATTAGTAAAATACTTGGGCTTTTCTAGCAGAAAGCACAGGTCGCAGTAAGCACTCTGCAGCTATTGTGTATGTTGAATTGATGCTACAGGCATACAATACAAGAATAGTACACCCACTTATGCTAGTGTACCCTGCAAGGCAGATGGCCTTAATCGCTAAAAACTTTATTAAAACAGGCACGTGAATGAGGGGAGAGAAATGTAATTGTAACATCAACCCTAACAGATGGTATTCTCTTCTTCCTGACTTAAAAGCTGGGTGAAGTGCTTGAACAAAAATCATCAATTTGTACGTCCTCCTAATAAGCCCATCATTTTTAATCAGCAGATCAGAGTGTACATGCAAACTATGGAAAACACGAGTGGTGTTTGCTGTAGCCTGGAAAAATGGGACATCCATGTATGGAAAGGCAGCTTCAAGGGTATACATCTGGTTATTGAGGCAAAAGCTGCAAAACTATCAGAAGGGTTTCTCTCTTCAGACTTACCCTTCCTCCGGACATAAAAAGAAGGATAGTTGTTGTTTCTTCATATCACTTCATAACACGTATTTTTATACCTTGTGTTACCATCAGCTGTCCCAGATTCCAAAGCTACTTTGCCAGCAAAGTTTTCTGGTCTGCAGATCTCTGATATAAATTGACACCTGCTCTTCTTCTGACATGTCAGTGACAAAGTAGTATGTCTGTCTCAGTCTCATTGTGCACGTGAGAGTTAAGATTTTGCTAACAGTTCTCTTAAATCTTTGTGTGATTCAAGCTTAATTTAATTTTTTGGGAAGTGAAACAAAAAAACTAGTTTAAAATTTTTAAAACTAAAATTCATATTCAGTGAACATGTAAGAAGTGACGAACAAGGTAGAGAGTTCTTGGAAGTACTCATATTGCACTTTTGGTGCAATTTACTAACAAGAGTTTTTTTTTTTGTGGAAACACTGATAGTTTCTGTTTCCATGGATTTTACAGGAGCAGCAGAGCCATTATGTTATCTGTGGAAAATCAGTTTTCACATTTTTGCACCCACTTTTAAGAGGCCCTTACCAAAAACCTTCCTATGCTGTCTGCAAATAAAAGTCATGTCATCTCTGTGACATGAAACCTACTGTTATTTAATCATGATTTCCAAAGACCTATTCTTAGATTTAAGGGAGGATTACAATCACCTATCCTCACCTCCCTCATAACCCAGGCCAACAAATCTCACTCAATGTTTCCTGCATCAAGCCCATAAATTTCTTTTAGACCTAGAGCACCTGTCAGGAATATTTTTAGCTGTTATTAAAAGACTGCAACAGGATGGAGAATCCAGCATATACTTAAGTAAATTGAACCAGTGATTATTACCCTCATTTAAAAATCTGCACTTGATTTCTTATCTGCATTTGTTCAATTTTCACATCTCAGTGTTGGATTACATTATGCCTTTTGTTACTACAGTGAAATCCAAGGTAGCTGTTACTGAAGTAACTTATTAACTTTCTTTAGATAAAAAACAAAAAGGCAGTCCACTAGCACTTTAAAGGCTAACAAAATAATTTATTAGGTGATGAGCTTTCATGGGACGGACCCACTTCTTCAGATCATAGCCATACCAGAACAGACTCAATAATTAAGCCACAGAGAACCAAACATAGTAATCAAGGTTGACAAATCAGAAAAATCATCATCAAGGTGAGCAAATCTGAGAGCAGAGGGGGGGGGGGGGGGTTAAGAATTAGATAAAAGAGCCCCTATCATGAGCTAGAAAACTGCCATCCCAGTTCAAACCATGTGTTAATGTGTCCAATTTGAATATAAAAGAGAGTTCAGCAGCCTCTCTTTCCAAACTGCTATGAAAGTTCCTTTTCAGTAAAGCACAGACTTTCAGGTCGTTAACAGAATGGCCCACTCCATTAAAGTGCTGGCTGACAGGTTTGTGAATCAGGAGTGTTATGTCTGTTTTATGCTCATTAACTCTTTATCTAAGAGAGTCTGAAGTCTGCCCAATATACAAAGCATGTGGGCATTGTTGGCACATGATGGCATATATGATGTTAGTTGACGAACATGAGAATGTGCCCGTGAGTCTGCGAATAACCTGGTTAGGTCCAGTAATGGTATCTCCAGAATAGATACGTGGACAAAGTTGGCAACCAGGCTTGTCACAAGGAGAAGTTCCAGGATTGGTATTCCTGTGGCATAGTCTGCGGTGGTTGGTGAGAATCCTCATAAGGATTGGGAGGTTGTCGGTAGGGGAAAACAGGCCTGTCACCTAGGGCCTTCTGGAGTGTGGCATCCTGATTAAGGATAGGTTGTCGGTCTTTAATAATGTGTTGCAGTGGTTTGAGTTGGGGGCTGTAGGTAATGACCAGTGGTGTTCTGTTCTTGGCTTTTCTGCGCCTATCTTGGAGTAGCTGATCTCTGGGTATTCATCTGGCCCTGACGACTTGTGTTTTTTATTTCTCCTGGTGGGTAATTCAGGTTTATGAATATTTGGTAGAGCTCTTGTAGTTTTCAGTCTGTCAGTAGGATCAGAGCAAATGTGATTGTACCTGAAGGCTTGACTGTAAACAATGGATCTAGCTGTGTGTGCAGAATGGAAGCCAGAAGCGTGTAGGTAAGTAAAGTGATCAGTGGGTTTCCAGCAGAGTATGATACTCATCAGGCCATCCTTGATTTGTATTATAGTGTCCAGGAAATCTCTCTCTCGCATGGTGTAGTTGAGGCATAAGTTAATGGTAGGGTGCAGATTGTTAAAGTCTCTGTGGAATTCTTCTAGAGTCTCTATACAATGGGTCCAAATCATAAAAGATGTCATTGATTTATTGTAAGAAGAGGAGGGGTAATAGGGGACAAGAGCTGAGGAATCGTTGTTCCAGGTCAGCCATAAATATATTAGCATATTGTGGAGCCATGTGGGTACCCATAGCAGTTCCACTCACCTGGAGGTATAAATTGTCCCCAAATCGGAAATAATTGTGGATGAGAACAAAGAGGTCAGATGCCAGATTGGCTGTGGTGACATCAGGGATGGTATTCCTGATCGCTTGTAATCGGTCTTCGTGTGGACTATTAGTGCACAGAGCCTCTACATCCATGGTGGCAAAGATGGTGTTGTCAGGACCTTTTCTGATGTTTTGTAATTTCCTCAGGAAGTCAGTGGTATCTCGGAGATGGCTGGGAGTGTTAGTGGCACAGAGTTTGAGGAGGAAATCCACATAACTGGTTAGTCCGGTATTAAATAGATTGAATTTCCTTTTTTTTTTTTCCCCCCTGATTTAAGCCATCTTTGCCCAGACTTCAAATCATTTTTGTAGTTCTTATTGCTACCAAAGTCAAGAAGGTCTACCTAAAGGCATAAGTGATCATCTCATGGTAGACCTTTTTTGAGTTTGGTAGCAATGCTTATGGGGAACCTAACACGATCATCATGGCTCTGTGGATGAACAGCTATGCCAGAAGAATGTATGCCCTCCACTGATTTCTGCAAGTTGTTCTTTGTGAAAATTAATGAAATTAGACCTGCCAATAATGCCAACCCTATACTTTGCCAGTCCTCTCAGAAAACCACCATCCTGCATAGCCTGTCAAGCTCTCACATAGAACCTGCAGGGAAAACGCAGAAGAGGAAGACCTCAGACAACGTGGAGAAGATCTAATGAGACTGAAGGACAACAGGGGAATTCCTGGAGTCAGCTAGAAGTTTTGTCCAGAAGAGTGAAGTTGGAGACTTGCAGATGACCTATGCTCCATTCAGAGTACAAGGGTTTATGTCAAGTAAGTATGTCCGATCATATCATGAAACTATGACTGCCACTGAAGCAAGTAGCATGTTACTATCATTTTGGCTAGCACTCCAGTCATGACAAATACAGTTAAAGAAAAAGTTCTACAGTATCAGACAAAAATATGGTTGTGTTTACACTGGCATCAGGTAAACTGATCAAAAAGCAGTCTTTAATGCAAAGGTTGGAAATAATGCAGTAAATTAGCAGATCACAGAACAGCGTGGGACTTGGATAAAGCATTTGATATGGACAGAAAATCTGGACTTCTGCAATTTTTACATAAAGTATGGTTATCCAGAAAAATTCCACATTGAGGCTATGGAATATAATGCTTAGATCAGTCTGTGCACATGGTGTTCAATATGACCCATTTCTGGACAGTGATATGTTGGGCTGAATAATTATTGAATAATCATTCAAGATCTTTTATACAGCAATGCTATCATCAGGATAGGTTTCTGATCTTCTGCAAAATTATTCAGCCTAAATACACTGCAGTCCTCCCCCAAGATCTGAGGCAGTTTATTAGCTGCTGTATGCTAATGGCCGCATACTACAGAAATGTACTCAAGAAGAGACATATGATCGATCAGTTACAAATTTCTATAGTCTACAAAATCCATACAGGCTGACAAAATCATTATCCACCTGCACTAGGGAAACACCACAAGAAACCAGAAGTTCCCATCAGCAACACACAGTTGAATACTGTTAAAGCTTTCTGCTGTCTTGGCAGCACATTGGTGTGTGAGGCTACTCTAAACCAGTGTTTCTTATAACTATGTTCTGCGGATCACTGGTGTTCTGTGAACAACTTGCAGGTATGCAGCGAGCATCTGCCAATTTTTTTGATATCCTATACGGACGGTACATATTTTGTTATTAAAACCAGATAAAAATGTTACTTCTTCGTTGTATCACAGACATCAACAGCTCACAGCAGTTACAAACTGATCACCTGATATGCTAGTGAGCAATGGTGTAGCCCAGGGATAATTACTGTTTGATTCTTGAGGTTCAGAAGCTGATTGGTAAACAGTATCTGCTTCAGCAGACAGACTGTAATCCTTTCCTCCATAGTGAGCTACATATGCACTCAGTGTAAATGAGCAAAGCATACTACCACTACCAGCATTATCTTCAGCCATGACCAGCCACTCAAGAATTGTGTATGCCCTCTTAGTTTACAGCATTACACTAAGAGCTCACATTCCACTGATTATCTACCTTGACTGCTAAGTCCTTTTCAACATCACTGAATTTCATGATACAGTCCCCATCTTATGTGACCTACATTCTTTGTTCTTACATAGAAATAAAAGATCTTACACTTGGACGTAGCACACAAGTTTCTCCTTTCTTAATCTGCTCAGTCCCATGTGCTTTGCATTTATTTGGGATGAGCTTTCAGTAGCACCTTCTGTTGGTTCACAATTATAATGCTCTCTAGCTTTATTTCCAACCTTTGTATGGTAACTGCACACTAAAAACTTTACAGGGGGACCTGATGTTGTCCAAATATTTGTAAAGGTTATCCCCAAGTCAGGCAACTATCCAGGGACATAGTTCTCATAAAGACAGTATTTAAGGTGCAAGTCAAGGACTGATTTGCAAATTAAGTTATCTATTCATGGCAGCAAAAGCAGCTGCTTAGTTTGCAATTCAAAGCTGCCATGCCCCTGCTAAATTAAGACCCAGTTGTGTTCAGCAGCAGAAACAAGTAATAAATCAATTATTTCATTATAAATCCTACTCTTGTTTGGCTAGCAGATGAAACAACAGTTGGCGTTTCTGGAAAAAGAACTATAAGACTGTTGCTGAAAAGCCCAGACCCCAATCTCTTCCCTTCCCAGACACTATGGATGTGCTTCTCACCTTGGTACAAAGAGATTTTGTAGATGTTTGAGAATGCTCTGAACATAAAGGTTTGGTTCCTTAACCACGGGTAAAGGAATGGAGTCTTTAGGTAATACCAGAGCCATAATCCAATCAGTATATACATCGACACAATATTTCACAGTATCACCCTCCAATGGGAGGGTCAGTCCATAACAAACCACCTCCATGGTCCATTTTACCTAAACAAAGAAAGGTGAAGTTATTAAAATACAGCACTAAACACAACAACAACATGTCTACATGTTCCTAAACAAGCCCATTGTTCCCAGAGATCACCCCTTTTTGCTTGTATTGACAACCTATAAACATCTATGCCCCTTGTTCAAAGAGAAAGTATTTTGGCTGTGTGTATTTCTAGCATATACATAAAGGGACACCTTCCCTTAGGAAAGAGGCTAAAGCCCGCAGCTTGGGGATAATTACATTGGTTCTGCAGCATCCTGTAGACAAGCTGTATAAGAAGAGTGGAGGGAAGGTGGACAGTCAGTCCTGAAACCTTAAAGGGGTCATGATATTTGGTTACTGTGTTGGCTTTTTCTTGCCTCAGGCCGTAAAAGCAAACCTATGCCTCCCCAATGACAGGAATTAAGGTGGGGCACACCCACACCACAACCTGGCATATCAGGGAATGGCCTACCCCTGTAAAAATTTTGTTTTAAATCATCCCCAACTTATAGATTTTTAACGATGTTACCTATCACTTAACATGGAAGAAAAACATACCAGCCTACAACACTATTGAGTGTGTTTTCAAATTGCGATTTACAACAATACTTTTCCTACTGTTGCTAGTTCTGCCCTCTACCATTTATTATTAGCATGAGGCACCAACATAAGCTCACAGCCTTATGATGTTTATTTTCACTCCTGATAAGACAAGACATTAAGCCCTTTCAGTTTACATTAAGCTGACTGGTTAGCCAGCCTGCTATTTGACAACAGTGCTTCATTCTTTCTAACACTATAAGAGATTGATCAACATAACTGACAGGTTAATATATTGTTGGGAATATTAAATATCCATAAAATTGAGAAATAAATAATATATATTGTAGTAGGTAAAGTCTGTATATATTATAGGTTACTGTCTTTGACTGAAAAATTATAGTCAGCGTTTGCCTGTTGTGCCATAGGGCCTAAGAAGTTAGCACATAAAGAATACAAGAAATTTAGCAATTAATAAAATCTGAGTAGCTCTCCAGACAATTAAGATTCTCCAGACATATAACACTCAAAAATGTAATTCACTGGTGAAGAAGGTAATGGGATTGACTTATGCTATGAATTAGCTGTTGGGAAAATCCTTCTACAAACCACTAGTTTAGCACTTGACATGTACTTCAGAGGTCTTAGATTATTTAAAAAAAAAAAAGAAAAAAAAAAGCAGTTACGCTGCAAAAAGCTCCATAGATCAGCTACAAGGCAGCTAGTATGTGAACAGAAACAGAACCTCTGAAGAGGTGCACTTACTTCTTTATCTGTTTTTAGTAAACTCTCACTCACGGCTCCTGATGGTGCACTTAAGGCTTGCCCAAGGGGACGCACCACCGCATTTGCCACCTCTCTCCCCACATTATCGGGATAGCTGTGAAGTACACTGGTGTGGCCCTGATCATTTTGAATGACAAGATGCAGGGACCTCCACTCTGAGTACATAGTGCCTCTATGCCAGGGACCTAGCAATACCTAGGAGAAAGACGACGACATTAAAAATATGTTCATGATACACATTAATAGAACTCTGCCTGGATGACACAGAACACACACTTTCAGATTTAAAAATGCAAGTAACTGCTTCACACACATTGGCTATGTCTACAAAACAGTGATCCTTTGAAAGAAGTTCTTCCAGAAGATCTTTTCCCAAAAATTCTTTCAAAAGAGTGCATACACACACAATACAGCGCATCCAAAAAACCAAACAAAACAAGCTGCTCTTTCAATAGGGGGCATCCACGCAGGCTGCACTCTGTCTAAAGAGCAGGTCAGGGAATTGAAAAATCCCCTACCATGAGGGCAGCTCTTTCGAAAACGCACTTTTTTTTCCATAAGACTCTTTCAGAATAAGACGCTTTTCCTCATCTGGGAGAGGGAGAGCGCCACCAGAAAAAGTGCTGCATTCTTCCAATTCAATATCGCAAGAATGTACTGCATGTACAGATGCTCTGCAGGATTTTTCAAAAGAGCTCCGGCTTTTTTGAAAAAAAAACTCACTAGTACAGACATATCCATTGAGACTTGGAAAGGAGAAAAAAAAAATCAAATAGCAGCCATTCAAATCCAGGAGGTCTCTAATGTAGACCAGTGAACCAGTATGTTGACTACATGAAATTTGTTCATAAATGGTTGACTTAGTTACAGGTAGAAATTAGGTATCAGATATCAATCTTCCATCTCTTGAAACTTCTGCATTATAGAATGGTTTGAAGTCACTTAACCTGCTCTTTCCCAGAAATTATGGAATAGACTCTTACTCTAACATGTCTTTTGGCTTGAATGGAGGTCTATTTCAGAAATAACTTCATGAATTTAAGCTCTGGCTCTAATACTCATTTTTTACATGTTAGTCCCTGGCAACACCCATGGTACCAAAAAAAGGGACAGCTGACTGCCCAATCTTAAGGATTTTTGAGTATATGCATTAACAATAACTACATCAGTCTCACTGTGTAGCAGGGTTTTTTTTTTTAAATCAATCTTATCAAAACACTCATCAGAATTTGGTATTCCTCGCAGCTGTGATAATTTCATTATATGGATTTAATATCATGGTATTTCTTAAGAGCCTGAAAAGACAATGCCTTTGCCCCTTGTTTGCATTTAGCTGTGGAGTATTTGGCTACAATGATCAAATTAGAAATTTCTTTACCTTTTGAAACAGGAAAGACTTTTACATTTGACTGCCACTCAAGAGAAGACAACTCTTGCTGTTTTTACGTGTCTAATTAGAAGAAACTTTCAAAAAATATTTTGTGCTGTGGCATCACAAAAGCCTGAAAGAACTTGCTTTGATATAAAAAAATTCTTATGCCAGGTTTATGACAATTTTCAGATTACATACACACATGGATTATTTCATAGTGTTCAAAGTATGTCAGGAGAAGGAAATTTCTTTCCGATAATCAATCTAGAATCACTGCCTAAAAGCGCTTACTGATCACAAAAGCATTTGTGAACTGTTCACAAAGTTGACAGAATCCAGATTTTAAAATGTAAATTTTATATACATAGCATTGATTTTATATTTTGATGTATTCTTGAATTTTAGCTACGTAAGTCACTGAAATTGGTCCAAAACAAACATTAAGGTGTATTTTAGCTGCTCTCCTTGTCCCTATGAAACTTGAAAGGATTTTCAAATTTCATAATGATGTAATCACAGCTCTCTTCACATATAACTTGCTAACATCACCCAAAGTTAAAGAAATATTTTACTTTGGGGAATGAAAAAAAAATCCCAAGTACATTTTCTCAGTGTCTTTTTTGTGGGGGAAAAAAGAGGTGATGGTACTCAGCTAGGTCCCTCCCTCCTACTCCCAGCCAATCCCATGGCTGTGGCTGCTGAGATGCTGGTACTCAAACTAACACCTGTCCGAAAGGTGTTCCTCCCCCCGTATGAACATAAATTTCTATTGGTTTGGATTTTATTAGACAGGCTGGGGGGCCCCCAGCTAATTGCAGGAATGGAAAGGGGGGGCCTCCAACATAAGAAGTTTGCTCATCTCTTGACTAGACTGTCAGGGACAAATCAGCTGGATGTACCAGGCAGCAATGTTAAAGGGGATCATCTGAGAATAAAACACATTCTTTCTTAACATTACAGGCTGAATTCAACTAAGCCACTTCAGCTTGGCTCTAGAATCTCAAATGGAAGGCGACAATAGAAAAAATACTCTTATGGGTGAGCTACACTAATGAACACTTTGCTATTAATAGGCAGGCTAAATTTCTGTAACTGGCATGTTGACCATTCATGAATCAATAATCCCAATCCTTCACAAACCTGCTGCATCGATTTTAGTATTATCTGAAATGCTAGCAACCAGAGCAGTATCTCTCAGGCTAGTCGCCTCCCATGCGTCTGTCATTCTCATAGCTTTGCATACAGCAAAGTTCAGACATACCAATAGATCTGAATATCAGCTGTGAAAAAGCAAGACTCACGAAAGTGTCCTAATGCAGATCGCTCTCCTGAGCGGCAGGAGCAGCGGCAGGCACTGAAGTCATGCACACGGGAGTTTAATGAAAAACCACAGTAACAGAAGCCTTCCTTTCTCCATCCCTACACACTGTACTCAGACTTGCAGCAACCAAGGACCTGCGAACGGAGAAAGAGCAAAAAAGCGTCTCTCTCACAACAGCCAAGTGAACAAATTTGCACTTTTACCAGGTACTAGCCTGGAGCGAATGTAAGAGACAGAGCCGCCTTCCCCCAGCAGGATCCAGGGCAAGCACCCCTCAGAAATCCCACTTTGGTCTCCCGGCAGGTTGGGTCCTGGGACCCCCGGTTTCTCACGCTGCACTGGCGGAGGGGCTAACCGAAGGGGGCTCCTCTTTGGTAGGGGTCGCAGCTAGCTGGGGTCCGGCAGTTCCCAGGTACGTGCCCAAGGCAGTTCTAACCGACCGCGGGTCAAACCCTCACACCTAACAACCCGCTCCCAGCCCGGCCTAGGCCGCTGCCTCTCGGGCGAAGGCGGGGCACGTTTGGTTCGCCGCAGCACTTCGAGCGAGGGCTCCGTCCGCACTTGCAGCCGCTGGAGCAGCCTCGAGCCGCTCAGTGGCGCTCAGCCGCGGCGAAGTGGAAGTGCCCGCGCCGCTCTGCCGCCGACCCCGCGCAAGCGGCGCAGGGAGCGCCCAACGCCGACGCGCAGCGCTCACACGCGGCCTTCCAGCGCCCGGCTGGGACCGCACAGCCCGCTCGCCCCAGGCTGCTGCGCGGGCGCGCCCGCCTGCCAGCCCCCGCCGGGCCCCCGCCGCGGGAACAGGCGGTCCCGGTCGGTCAGCGGCCCCCGGAGCCCGAGGGCGGCGGCGGCCCGGCCTCCTGCGGTAAGCCGCCGCTCCCTCCGCGGGGCACCCGCCACCGGTTACCTGTGCCGACGGGCCCGGCTGGCATGTGGCGACAGAGCTCCGCTCTCAGGCGCCCGGCTCCATGGTGCCCGCAGCCGGGGAGGCCCGCGACACGGCTCAGGTCGGGGGCGCCGCTCTCCCTTGCTCAGCTTTCCCCAGACACTTCCGGCAGCGCCAGAAAACTCACCGCCCGGAACCTACGTCTCCGCGCAGCGTACGCGTGCGCAACAACACCACCTTGTTTGCTCCGCGAAATATGTTCCCTCTGATCTGCGCGCCACTTACTGGCAAACGCGCCTGCGCCTCACAGTTCTTCCCTGTGAAGTGCGTCTCTGCCGTAGCCATTTGCGCTTGCGCGTTGAAACCGTCATTTCCGCTTTCTCTACCTTGATGTTCTTAAAGGGCCAGCGTCCCCTTTCACCCGTGGTGCGGGGTGTGCGGCCTGCAAGACATTTTGTTCCCTGTGCCTACGCGCTGGGCTGCCAGATTCCGCTGGTCGCTTGTGTCTTGCTGCTGCTGCTGCTACTAAAGCGACGCCCACGCAAAGCCAGGGCTGGTGGTGTCAGGCGTGGGCTGACCACACAACGCTGCCTGGAGCCGCGCTCCCTTCGCCCCGGGCACGGCGCCGCTCACCCTGCAGGTTCCAGGAGCACGAGTGCAGTTAGCGGAACGACCCCACGGCGGGAGACCGTAACCCTGTACCCTCCCCGACGCTTAAGCCTGATCAATTCAAGTCTGATTTTGTTCTTTGCCAACAGAGCATAATGCGAGTAATAAATCTGCAGTTTAACTGCGTCATTGGGAACACAGAGCAACGAAGGGTCCTGTGGCACCTTATAGACTAACAGAAAAGTTTAGAGCATGAGCTTTCCTGAGTTAACTCACTTCTTCAGATGCTGGTCCTGGAAATCTGCAAGGCCAGGTATAAATAGGCCAGAGTAAGGTTGGGGATAACGAGGTTAGCTCAGTCAGGCAGGCTGAGTTGTATTGTCATCAGTAGATCTGGAAGTGTGAACTCCAAGAGAGGGGAAGCTGCTTTTGTATTTAGCCAGCCATTCACAGTCTTTGTTTAATCCTGAGCTGAGGGTATTGAATTTGCAGATGAATTGTAGCTCAGCAATTTCTCTTTGGAGTCTGTTCTTGAAATTTCTTTGCTGCAGGATAGCTACTTTTAAATCTGCTACTGTGTGTCCTGGGAGACTGAAGTGCTCTCCTATGGGTTTTTGTATATTGCCATTTCTGATGTCTGATTTGTGTGCGTTTATTCTTTTACGTAGGGACTGTCCAGTTTGTCCGATGTATATGGCAGAGGGGCATTGCTGGCACATGATGGCATAAATTACATTGGTAGATGTGCAGCTGAATGAGCCCACAATGGTGTGGCTGATCCGGTTAGGTCCTGTAATGATGTTGCTGGTGTGTATATGTGGGCAGAGCTGGCAACGAGGTTTGTTGCATGGATGGGTCCCTGAGATAGAGTGGCTGTGGTGCGGTGTATAGTTGCTTGTTAGGATTTGTTTTAGGTTGGCAGGTTGTCTGTGAGCAATGATAGGTCTGCCTCCCAAGGCCTGTGAAAGTGGGGGATCATTATCTAGGATGGGTTGTAGATCCCTGATGATGCGCTGTAGAGGTTTTAGCTGAGGACTGTAGGTGATGGCTAGTGGTGTTCTGTTGGTTTCTCTCTTGGGCTTGTCCTGTAGTAGGAGGCTTCGTGGCACACGTCTGGCTCTGTTGATTTGTTTTCTCACTTCCTCAGGTGGGTATTGCAGTCTCAGGAATGCTTGGTGCAGATCCTGTAGGTGTTTGTCTCTGTCGGAGGGGTTGGAACAAATGCGGTTATATCTAAGTGCTTGGCTGTAAACGATGGATCGTGTGGTGTGTCTGGGATGGAAGCTGGAGGCATGGAGGTAGGAGTAGTGGTCAGTGGGTTTACGGTACAGGGTGGTACTGATGTGTCCATTGTGTATAAGCACGGTAGTGTCAAGGAAGTGGATCTCCTGTGTAGATTGGTCCAGGCTGAGCTTGATGTTGGGGTGGAAGTTGTTGAAGTCCCGGTGGAATTCCTCCAGAGTCTCTTTCCCATGGGTCCAGATGATGAAGATGTCGTCAATGTAGCGTAAATAGAGCCGGGGTGTTAGTGGACGAGAGTTGAGGAAGCGTTGTTCTAGGTCAGCCATGAAAATATTGGCATATTGAGGGGCCATGCGGGTACCCATAGCTGTGCCGCTGATTTGAAGGTATATATTGTCAGTGAATCTGAAATAGTTGTGTGTGAGTATAAAGTTGCAGAGCTCAGCCGCCAGATGTGCTGTAGCATCATCAGGGATACTGTTCCGGACAGCATTTATTCCATCTTTGTGTGGGATGTTGGTATGCAGAGCCTCTACATCCATGGTTGCTAGGATAGTGTTTTCTGGTAGGTCACCAACGTATTGCAGTCTTCTCAGGAAGTCAGTGGTGTCGCGGAGGTAGCTGGGGGTGTTGGTGACATAGGGTCTGAGGAGAGAGTCCACATAACCAGACAGTCCTTCAGTGAGAGTGCCAATACTGGAGATGATGGGGCGTCCAGGATTTCCAGGCTTGTGGATTTTGGGTAGTAAGTAGAATAACCCTGGACGGAGCTCTAGAGGTGTGTTGGTGTAGATCTGTTCTTGTGCTTGTGTAGGGAGTGTCCTGAGCAGACGGTGTAGTTTTTTAGTGTATTCCTCGGTGGGGTCTGAGGAAAGTAGCCTGTAAAATCTGGTATTGCAGAGTTGTCTGGAAGCCTCCTTCTGGTAGTCAGACCTGTCCATGATGACAGTAGCTCCTCCTTTATCTGCCTCTTTGATTATAATGTCAGGGTTGCTTCTGAGGCTGTGGATGGCATTGCGTTCCGCACGACTGAGGTTGTGAGGCAAACGATGTTGTTTCTCCACAATTTCTGTCTGTGCGCGTCGGCGGAAGCATTCTATGTATAGGTCCAGACTGTTGTTTCTGCCCTCGGGAGGAGTCCACGTGGAGTTACTCTTCTTATGCTGCTGGGAGGTTGTCTGTGTAATGGTGTGTTGGTCAGTGTTGTGTTGAAAGTATTCTTTGAGTTGAAAGTATTTGAGTATTTCTTTGAGTTGAAAGTATTCTTTGGGAACACAGAGGAAGAAGGGCTCGCAGGGAATCCCAACACACACTACTAAGCCAGGGGCAAGCAAACTGTGTTTTAATGTGACAAAATATAATGTGCCTAGGAACAAAGCAAGTCGCCAAATGTAGAGGATGGTGGAACTCTGTCCTGGGAAGCAATGACTGAAAAAGATTAGGGAATTGTGGAGGATAATCATCTAAACATAAGATCCCACTGTGAGACTGTGATCAAAAGGGCTAATGCAGTCCTTGGATGCATAAACAGGAATCTCAAGCAGCAGTGGTTATTTGATCTCTGTATCTGGCACTGGTGCAGCTGCTGCTGGAATGCTGTGTCTAGCTGTGGTAGCCACAGTTCAAGAAGCATGTTGGTGAGGGTTCCAAGAAGAGTCACGAGAATGATCAAAGGTTTAAAAAAGATAGATTCAAAGAGCTCAATCTATTTTGCTTAACAAAGAGGAGGTTAAGGAGTCTTGATGGCAGTCTATAAAGAGTTACATGCAGCTCAAATATTTAATAACAACAAGAAGTCCTGTGGCACCTTATAGACTGACATATTTTGGAGCATAAACTTCTGTGGGCAAAGACCTGCTTCGTCAGATGCATGAGGGGATGGTTTAACATGATCCAGTGCCTGGATATTGAAATTATACCAATTTCAGTCTGGAAATAAAGTGTAAGTTATTAAGAGGGAGACTGCCAGAGGTTAGGAGAAAGGATTTGAACAGGGGTGTCCACTCACAGTTGGAAGTGCTAACCACGGAGTCAATTCCAGTATTTTCTGATATGAGGCTCCTTCAATCTCTCCTCTTGAAGTTGATCTAGTGGACACCAGAACAGGACACGATATTCCAAGAGCAGTTGTGCCTGTGCCATACACAGGGTGAAAAAAAACTCTCTGCTCCTACTCGAGATCCTCTGGTTTATGCAACTCAGAATCACCTTAGCTCTTTTGGTCTCCATGAAGCTGTCTACACTAGAGAGTTTTGTCAACAAAACCAGTTACCTGCGCCGATGGGCTTTGTCCACAAAACTGGTGTTTTGTTGACAAAATGACGGGAGCATCCAGATTCTCAAGGTAAATCAACAGAATGTAGCACTTTCGTCAATAGCTACATCCCACTCCCCATGAGGCGTAACACCTCCTTCGACAGAAAGCCAGTCTGGAAGTTCCGGGGTTCTCTGTCGACAGACAGGGCTTCCAGGACCCTGGGCAGCCCTGTCTGCTGTGCTTCTGGCTGGCCATTTTGCCAATAGAGCATCCAGGTCCAGCTGCTCTCTATCAAACAGAGTAGATCACTCTTGAGATCCATTTGGCAGTTTGGCCGTAGTCTGTTTACGTAAGTTTTCTTGGAAGATATCTTCCAACAAAAACGTTTGTTGACAAATTGCTGTAACCTAGACATAGCCTGAGAGCTCATATCCAGCTAATCATCCACAACCATTGTCAAGTTGTTTTCAGAGTCCCTCCTTCCCAGGATAGAGTCCCTCACCTGGTGTGTGCCCTGTTTTCTTCTTCAGTGTATGTATTTGCCATCTGTGGCAGCTGTTTTATGCAGAGTGAGGCAGGCACCTAGTACATTCCCACAACAAGCAGTTAAGACGCCTGATTCCAGGCTGCTGGTTCTGCTTCCTGGTTTGGTGAGCAGAGATGGCACCTCCTGTTTTGTTGACAGACCACACGCTAGCTGTTGAAAGGCTTTAGGCTTCAGCAGAACACGACAAATTCTTGGATGGAAACCAGGCTGTGTCACCTATGTGCTAGCAGAGTTAAGATAGGTAGTGGACTTCAAAAAGAGCTAAATTATTGGTTCCCAAACTTCAGCGTGACACCCCGCTCCTTTTGATTTTTGAGAAACTCTCACGCCCCCCCTTCACCATCATCCAACCCCTCCCTTTTAACAAAAAATTCAGTCTGTAATTTAAAATAAACACAACATGATATAAAAATGTTATTTAAAATTAAAAATAAACACATATAGTTTTTCATGGCCCCTTGCGGGTGCCTGGTGCAGCCCCTGCTGGCCAGCTCCCTGAGCCCCATGCCAGCCGCCAAAGCTGCCTGAGCCAGCTGTCAGCCCACCTGAAACGTGCTCTGCTAGAGCCTGCTGCCAGGGGCAGCCAGCTGCCTGCTTGCCTGCCCACCCACCCGCCAGTCACTCAAGCCCTGCGCTGCCAGGACCAGCCGCCCATGCACCAGCTGGCCACCCCAGCTGCAGGCCAGCTGCCTCAGCTGCCTGCCCAAGCCTGACGCTGCCAGGGCCAGCCACCTGCCAGCCATCCCAACCTACCCAAGCCTCACGCTGCTGGGGCCAGCCATCTGCCCACCAGCCCAAGCTGGCTGAGACCCATGCTGATGGGGCCAGCCACCCAAGCCTCATGCTGCTGGGGCCAGCCATCTGCCCACCAGCCCAAGTCCCATGCTGCTGGGGCCAGCTGCCCTCCTGCCAGCCCAAGCCACATAAGCCCCATGCTGCTGGGGCCAGCCGTCCACTTGCCAGCCCAAGGCACCTGAGCTCTGTGCTGCCAGGGTCAGCCACCCGCTCACCAGCCTGAGCCACCCAACCCTACGCTGCTGCGGCCAGCCGCCCAAGCCCT
Source organism: Carettochelys insculpta (assembly GCF_033958435.1). Classification (NCBI taxonomy): domain Eukaryota; kingdom Metazoa; phylum Chordata; order Testudines; family Carettochelyidae; genus Carettochelys; species Carettochelys insculpta. The sequence goes on from NC_134153.1 coordinate 31,981,331, forward strand.
GCACTGCAGGGGCCAGCCACCAGCTGTAGCTGCCTGAGTCTTGCCAGGCTGGGGCAAGGCGCCCAAACCCTGCAAGTTCTGCAAGCCAGCTGCCTGCCTGAGCCCCTTCCCTCCCACAAAGCCAGGCACCACTAGCCCCGGCTCTTACTCCATCCCCATCCCCCTCACCTGAGCCAGGCACCCCAAGTCCCCCATCTAACCCCATTCTCCTCCTGCTCCCGCCACAACCAACACTCACTCACCTTTGCAGAAGGCAGCTAGCTCCATGAGAGTCTTCACCAGTTGCCTGGTTTTTTGGCAGCTGTGCTGGGTCACTCACGTAAAATGGCAGGGTCTGAGGGCCAGAAGCAAAAGCCAGCTCTTTCTTGGGGTGGGGGGAACGATGGGGGGGCTGGGTTGCCTCACGCCACTCCCGGAATTTCTTCACACACCCCCAGGGGGCACGTCCCCTACTTTGGGAAGCCATGAGCTAAATGCATTCATAAAGATAGGTCGGTCAATGGCTATTAGCCAGGATGGGCAGAGATGGCTTTCCTTAGCCTCTGTCAGAAGGATGACAAGGATGGATCACTTGGTGGTTACTTGTTCTGTTCATTCTTTCTGGGGCAGCTAGCACTGTCCAATGCTGAAAGACAGGATACTGAGCCAGATGGACGTCTGGTCTTATCTAGTATGGCCATTTTTATATTCTTGATTTACAGCAGTGTGTTTAGTGCTTAGACTTCAGAGCATGCAGCAATTTACAGACATTTCATAATCTTACTCATGATAGCTACATGTTGTGCAAAACAACATGGGTAAGTATCTGCATTGTAAGAGTAAAAAATGTTTACTTAGAAACTGTGAACCTGCTCAGGAGGGATCATCTTCTAACAACCAAGAAGACCTATCAGAATGAAGGCGATGTCTATGCTACAGGTCTTACAGCTGCATGGTTATACTACTGCAGCTGCACTGCTATAAGGGCTCCTGCATGGCCGCTCTATACTGATGGGAGAGAGCTCTACCACTGGCGTAATTAACCCACCTACAACAAGCAGCAGCAGTTATGTCAGCAGGAGACACTTTCTCAACAACTTTGTGCTGTTCACGCTGGCATTTTTGTTGGCTAAACTTATGGTGGGTGTGTGTGTGTTTTCACACTGGTGACCAACAAAAGTTTTGCCAATATAAGTGCCAGTATAGACAAAGTCCTAATGGACCATTGTGGCACATCACAGTATAAAGACTTCGTTAATTGCTCCCCTTTCCCCATTGACCAGGCTATGTGCAAAAGGGCCCATCCTCTCAGTTTGAATTCTGAAAAAAGGAAATAAACACAGATGACCAGAGAGTTTTGCATTTCCTTTGCTGTTTAGACTTTCACAGGGCAGAAGTTATAAAACAGGAGCACAGAACCCCAGGGTCAGTCAAGTAGTGCTAAAAGACATTCAGAGCTGACAGATCATTTCAACTCTGTCTCCTTTTAAAACCATGGACTGTAACTATTTGTCAAGGAACTCCCCACCACTCCATACATGCATAATTAATAAGCTGTGCATGCTTTAATTTTTTTTTGTGCAGAAAAAGCTTCTGCTGGAAAGTTGCTGCAGTTCTGCCTTTTGCCCACCAGAGAGCATTTGTGTCACTAGAACAGAGGAAGAGCCTGAAGAGCCTTCTCCACAGGGCCTGCTGGACCAGGTCAGGAGACACTGAATATGAGGAGAGAAACTCTCTAACAATCCCTCTCCTTCAAAAAACTGGTTCCACACTTTTCCCACCCATACCCAGTGACCCTCCCAGCTCACACCTAGGCTCCTTCCCAACAATTACTTCCCTTGCTCCTCAGCTCTTCCATTATACCTGACTCCTCCAACTCTTTGCACTGCTTCTGGGAGGTAAGGCAGGAAATACAGTTCTGTATTGTAGTTTAAATGGTGGCTCCGCAAAGATGGCCACAGCCTACTTCCACAGACAGCTTTACATACTTGGGTAGTATCATCAGACAAGATGGAGGCATCAGGAGCGATATTCAGAACAGACTCAGTAAAGCCAGAAATGTCTTCATGAGTCTGAATGCTGCATGGAAGTCGTCGCAATACAGCATCCATACCAAGCTGAAGTTGTATCAGAGCTGTGTCTTATCAAAATTATGAGATGGACCAGAATGCTGGTGGATGACAGCGTAAGACCTCAATAAATTGTCGACCTTTCACAGCAGAAGCCTTCAGAGGATCTTCCGTATTTTTTGGCCAGGAATAATTTCAAATCAGAACCTGCTTGCATAGTGAAAGCAAGATGACATGGCCACCATCATTGTGAAATGACCCAGGAGATGGACTGGGCATGTGCTCAGGAAAGATGGAAGTTCTGTCACAAAGACTGCTGTGCACTGGACTCCTGAAGGGAAGAGAACAACCCAAGACAACATGGTGCTGGACTGTTTTGAAGTAGAAATGAAAATTATGAGTCATAGTTGGGGCATTATAGAGAGGCTGGCCAGTGACAGACAGAAGTGCAGGACCTTTGTTGCTGCCCTACACACCAGTAGGCATAAAGGGCCGTGATGATGATTGTAGTTTAAATGGTGGCTCTACAAAGAGTGGTGGCAAGGGGAAATTGACATTTCTTGGCACACCTGGACAGTTCTCAGGGCACAGCAATGCATCGTGGCACACCGGTTGAAAACCACTGCACTAGAGCATGCCAAAGAGGTGTCTGACATCAGTCCTTCCCAAGATACCAGAGAGCTTTGTGGGTCTTGATACGGGATCAAATCTGTACAACTATTGGCCATGTGACCCTTTGGAGTGTTGATGTTTTACTTGTTCCTATAACCTGATCAATCATGCTGCGAAGATGGCAGCAGCCAAGGAAGGTTCATTCTGTCTGTCTGAGGAGCTCTGCTGTCATAGACCCTGACCTCTCTTTCTTCAGATTCCCTAAGGACAGGGAATCCTCTCTAGGTAGCCCTGAGCTAGGCAAGCGTCTCTGCTGCAAGAGGCATGTTGTAACTAATGGGTTCCATGGGATCTGCTGCATGTCTCTTTCTCTGTTGACACAACAGTGATCAAAAGGAAGAGTGTTATAGAGTGAAATCAAACCTTTTCCACAGTTGCCTTCAACTTCAGATACATTCTCTGAAGACAAGATCTGTTTGTCAGAACTAATGCCCCTGACAGATATTGTCAGACTATAAACAGCTCTGTGCCAATAGGTGGGAAAATGCTCCAGCTCCTATGAACATGGCTTAAAAAAACACTCAAGAACATGTGACTTGTGCTGGGGGAAAAGGGGGCTAGTAATGAAAGACTGGGTCATCAGACAGCAGCAGAGACCCAACACCCCCACCCCCAAATACAGGACAACATTGCGTTAAACAGGAACCAGGACAAAAGGGGAAGGTTTTTTAAATATCTGACAAGGTAAGAAAGCTTTAGATCCCCTTGGTTTACAATTTGTTTCTTTCATAAGAATAAGAGACAGACCAATGGGCATTCCAGTTCCAGCACAACACCTTGTCTTCTGGTAGCGGCCAATGCCAGGTGCTTTAGTGGGAATAAATACAACAGGCAATCGTCAAGTGATCTTTTCAGTTCCAGCCACTCCCAGCTTTTGGCAAACAGAGGCCATGTGCATGTAAAAGCCCGGCTTTGCATCCCTGCCCATCGGGACTAACAACCATCCATAAGCTATGTTCCCTCTAAGCTGAATGTCTGTGAAGCTTCCCATTGGGCCCCAGACAGGGGCTGCGGGCTGCAGTAGTATCTTTCCCCTCAAAGCTGCCACGGCCAGGAGAGTGGGGCCCCACCACAGAGCTGCCATGACCAGACCAGCTCAATGCTTGGGCTGCCAGAGAAAATGCCACCATAGTAGGTCTAGCTGCTAGGTGGGGAGCCTACAGGGCTCTGCACACTGCCTTTGCCCTGGGGTGAGAGCAGTGTGTGTGTGGCGTGGTACACAGGCTCACTCTGCCCCTACCCCAGGAGCCAGACCTGCCCAGGAAGTAGGACAGCCAGGAGGAAGCTGAAAATTCCAATTCTGTCCCCCCACAGGTGGGAAGCTCCCAGTTCCAAACGCCTCTCAGCAATGCTCTATGAAGGGCTCTTTCAAACAGGAGCAGGGTGAACGTAGGGGTGCAGTGAGAAAGAGGAGAATAGGGCTAGTTCTACAGGCTAGGCTCTCTATGATGCCAACTTGACAGGAGTGGCTCCAATCCAGCCAGCTGGGCAAACTTCACGTCCGAGAGAGCCTGCTATGCCTCTGCAATGGTAGGCAGCAGTGGCCTACCATGCAAAAGTGCCTAGTGCCAGCCCTGCACTTTGGGGGGATGCCCAAGATGCTAGTGGAGGCCTGGTGCAGGCTTCTGGGTTCAGGCCCACCCATGCACTCAGTGACAATGACAAGAAGTACAGCAACATGGCACCAGGCTGCTCTGCTTCCCCCGCTCCCAGAGACTTCACCTGGGGGAACAGGTGGTGGGCAGTGGAGCCACATGACTGGGAGTGGGAGTAGTAGAGCAGATTGGGCTTGGGTCACTCCACTCCCCCCCAATGCTGCCAATGAGTGCAGGAGTGTGACCGCTGCAGCCTGCACCTGGGCCTCCATTTAATATCCCAGGCCACATCACTTACAGGAGGAGGCTAGGTGGGTGAGGCGTGGGGGTGGAGCAAGGCTTTATAGGGGGCTGATCAGAGACATCCTGAGAGGGTTGCACTGTGGGCACTGCCCAGTCCTAGGGCTCCAGCAGCCTGAGTCACGGGGGCAGAGAGACAGGGCAGTTCATTAGAAGCAGCAGAGCCCAGGGGCACCTGCCCTTCCCCCTCAAACTGTTCTGAACCTCACCATTGTGATCTGCTGCAGCTCACCGTAGCCCCTGACATGCATGGCACTGGGGAATTATAAGTGAGAGGTAGTCCCTCAGCTGATCCCTCTGGCCATCCAGGAGGAGGTGCAATGCTATCCTGGCCCCTCAGGGCTGGAATCTAGCACTAGAAGTACACCTTCAAATCCACCCCTCTCTTTGACAGCAGGCAAAGGGTCTGGCCTGATGCTGCCACCCTCTCTGGCTGCATGAGAGCTCCATGGAACTATGGCCAGGGACTTCTCCCATAGACCAGAGCCCCTGCAGCTGCCTCCACTCTGATGCTTCCCCACACCTGTAGCTCTCCCAGAGCCCCAGCCTTGGGAAGGGGCCATCTCACACTGAATCCTCTCCTAGCCATTCAAACGAGGAAGAGGCTGAAATCCTGCAGTGGGACAAGGGGAGAAGACAGGCCGTGACCCGGAGAAGGGGCTGGGTGTGCCCCGAACACAGAGTGCCCGCTCGTGGCGAGAGCGGGAAAGGCGGAGGCGGCAGCAGTACCAAGGACCGGTCATTTCAGGGCGGCTGGAGCCAAGCGCCACGTGACGGACGTGCGGCGGCGCCCTAAGTGTGTGGGGCAGCTGGAGAGTCACAGGGGCAGGGTCTGGCGCGGGCCCTCCAGAGAGCTGCCAGATGGGCTCCGCTGCCCGAACCGTCCGACCGTTTCCCGAGGGCCCAGCAATGGTGCGCAGTGAGAACCGCCGCTCAGCGGCGCCCGCACTCGGCCAGCGGCAGCGGCAGCGGCAGCAGCTACGCTCAGGGGTTACCAGCCCCCGCCCCGGCGGGGTCAGCTCCGGCTGCTCTCAGCCCGGCCCGCTGCACAGTCCCGTGCAGCCCGTTCGCTCCTCCGGTCGTAACCGCGCTGCTGCCCGAGCGGCTCCGCTCCGCCCCGCCCCCCTTCTCTTTCCTGCGGGGGGCTGGGCGCGCACGCAGCCGCGGGGCGGGGCTAGGAGAAGAGGAGTCGCGCGCTTAGCTCCGCGCGCAGCGTCTCAGCCCGCCGCAGGGGCGCGCGGCGGATCTGCCACAGCTTTGCGCATGCGTGAGCGCCGCGGGGCGCTGCCCTGCACTACGCAGGCGCGTCCGGTCCCCGCACATGCTGCGGCGGGAGCCAGAGCTGCCGCTTCCTTACTGAGCGGGGTAAGAACCGGGCGCGGCGCTTCCCCCCCCACCCCCCCGCCCCGCCCCGCCCCGCCCCGCCCCGCCCCGCAGGATGCGCGCGGCGCTGGGCTGCGGCATAGCGCCCGGAGGAGACGCGCTTTCCTGGGCGCGGACGGTGCCTGCGCCAGGGCTGTTCGCTGCGGCAGTGCCCGGCCAGTGCGCTCGGGGCGGCAGTGCCCGGCCGGTGCGCTCGGGGCGGGGCGGGGCGGGGCGGCAGTGCCCGGCCGGTGCGCTCGGGGCGGGGCGGGGCGGGGCGGCAGTGCCCGGCCGGTGCGCTCGGGGCGGCAGTGCCCCGCCTGTGCTAGCCGAGGCCGCCTCACGGGTGGGCCGGGCTGTTGGTGACTTTCCCCCCTGCGCTTGTTCAGCCCTTTGGGTCGTTTTGGGGCCGTTTATTTTCTTCTCCCAGTTCCCGCCAGTTCCCCGCGCTCCTGAGACTCTGCTCCGCAGCGCTTCATCTCCATCGACGCGGCGCCCTTCGGCTTTGGAAACTGGGCAGCTGCTGCCTTAGAAGTGCCGTGACTTGTGTTCCTCTCTCCGGGGTTGAGTTGTTCCTAATGGGCTCAGTTAACGTTCACTTAAAAGTTTCCAGACTCCACTCCTGTGGGGTGAGCTTGTGAACTTGGTAACCTGAGGCTGGAAATGTTGGTTTCTGGGCATCAGCTGTGCTAAGTAACTGGATGCAGAAAGGATTCTTTACCCGTTTCCTCGCTCCCTAAGCCGGAGAGGTGGTGCAGTCCAGGGAACTGCTAATTCCACTTTGAAGGGTGGTATTTAACCTGGGAGTCTGGGAATCTGCCAGCCTGAGACTGATGGGGGGTTGGAGGAGACAGTTAAGTGAGGTGCAGGGACCAGAGAAGTAGGGCCTCATCCCTGGCTGGTGGTATTGGGGAGGATGCTCCAGTTCCTACCAAGTTGCTGTGGCTGATTCTGGGCTTCATGTTGTGTAAAGCATGTGCTCACCTCTCCATGCTGAAAAGGAGAGAAGCCAGATATCTTCTCCACACCAGTCAGGTCTTTACTACACCCTCTCAATCCCACCAATCTCCTGCTTTTTGGGGGGTGTGCTCCAGTACTTGAATATGTTGCTTCTCAAGGCTTTCCTAAGCTTCCAAAGAAATTGACATGAGAACTGAGCAGTAAGGCAACTGTCATGTCAGTTTGGTTCTGCTGCTGGCCAACCATCATTGGCACCTTTCATCTACAAATTTGTTGCAGCCTGAGTGTCTCATTCCAAAGGTTTTTGCTGAAAAAAATGCTAGAAGCATGAAAGGGAAGGTACTGTTTGAATTACATTTTTTAGCTCCTCCCTTTAATCACCCCAAGTGTTTTTCAAGCTCTATTTATCTCTTTATATTCCTGTTCTTAAAAGGTATGTTTACCATGGCTGTGTTCTCCATCTAGTTACAGATTAATGCGATTTATTCCTTAGAATCATCCATAGGAGGATTTTGCTGTGGAAGCTTCTGTAGTACAGGAGAAAATGCAGCATAAATAAACCTTAGTCACTGATATATTGACTTGTTTTTCCTTGACCACTGACTTCAGTGCAAGTCATCTGCAAATAATAAAAAAAAAAAATGGTTTTAAAATATTAATCTGAGAGCCTCTGATAAAGGTAGAAAGGAATTCAGTGTGCCAAGAGTATTCAGAGTCTGCTTACATGTCATCATTTTTTGGAGATGAAAACAAGATGCTCCTTAAATCATTAAGGTTTTGTCTAGAGGGGAGAGGATTTGGTTGTGACAACTTTTTCCTGATTTGCGGCTTCACGTGGCTCCGTGCCTGTATTTACGTGATGTTAGTGTAAGGCGGAATGAGTTATTCAGAAATGTTGTTAAATTAACAGCTTCTGGGACCCTATTAAACACTTTAATAAAATTCTGTAGTGTAGGAGTCCAGCTATGTGGACCAGACTATCCTGTAATCAACACTGGCACTCCAAGGAAGGTGGCAAGCTTTTAGTTACATGAATAATAGAGGTAGTCTGACAGGTGTTCTTGTTATACAGGTTAACAGGCTGTGTTGCCATTGAAGAGACTTAGGTTTTAATGTCTGGTCCAGTCTCTCTCCATTCAATAGAGGAGCAGATCTGAGAGCACTATATGAATAGGCCTTGATGAGGAGGAAGACTAGCTTATGAATCTGAATCAAAGCCTCTAGCAGAGTGACCATGGTCCATATTATGTACTGGAGAGGCTTGAGAGGTTGTGACCAAGTGCAGCCAGGAATTCACCCAGTACGTACTTCTCCTTTGCAGAAAATATGCCTTTAAGGTATCTGTGGAAAACTCATAATTCACTGGTCAATATTAGGATGAAATGTGTTAGTAGCTATTATGTGTAAAGTTATGAAACCCCTGCACCCTGAATGGTGGTATTGTGGTATGTTTAAACTCATGAAACAACAATTAGTCAAAATAGGTAAAGCATGCCTTACAGGATGTATTCACTTCAATCTTAGTGTAAACCAGTGGTTCTCAACCTGGGGTGCATACAGCCCCTGGGGGTGCGTGATGCCCTTTCTGGGGGTGTGAGACATACCAGTTTTTTTAGAAGATAAATCATCAAAAACACAAATTAAACACAGGCTGTTAAGTACAAAGAGTGGGAGAGGGATAGTTCGGTGGTTTGACCATTAGCCTGCTAAACCCAGGGTTGTGAGCTCCATCCTTGAGAGGCCCATTTGGGGCAAATAGGTTAATTTGAAGAAAAAAAATTGTGTGTGGGGGGGGGTGTTTGACCCAGCCAAGCAAGCAGGGGACTGGACTCAAAGACCTCCCAAGGTCCCTTCCAGCTCTACAAGATGTGTATCTGCATGTATATATAAAATCAAACCTATGTATTTATTATTATACATTTTTAATGATTACTGTCATATACAAACCAAATTTATTTTCAATTTTTTAAACTAATTGTACTCAAAATATCTCGCTACAAAATGCAGTGTACCACCACATTGCAGGTTAATTCTTGACGCATGACACGCTGGTTACCTTTTACTTCCACAGCAAAACTCCGCAACATCTCTGGGTAGTACTTGCGTATTTTTGTATACCTACTGTACTACTGTTTGTGGTGAGTTATAACAAAACTATTTTACATATTTTTAACATGCATTTAAAAGTGCATAGGCCTCCCCATCTCCATTTTTGATAAGGGGTGTGAGAACACATTTTGAGAACCAAAGGGGTGCAGGCTGCAGTAGAGGTTAAAAACGAGTGCTGTAAACAGTGAAAGGGGAAAGGTAGAGACAAAGGAGATGTGAGTTTTGGCAAACAGGAATGTGGAAAAAAGCAGCCTGCAGTTTTGTCTACACTTGAAACATTAAAGCTGCTTTGCTTTAACAGTACAGTGTGGTTGCTATTCCAGCACTGGGAGAGAGCTCTCCCAGCCCATAAGGAAAATCACCTCCACGAGGGACATAGCTTCCAGCACTGGGAGCCTATTTGCACTGTACACTTATGCTACGCTCATGGGAGTGATTTTGTACACCCTGTGAGGGAGAAAGTTTCAGACCAGTAACTTTCCAAAGGGACAAGCACTAGGACTTTTTTGTTAGCAGACTTTGCCACCTGGCCCTCAGCTGCAAAGAGCTTTTTATCTAGAAATAACTTTCAAGAGCTTGTATTTTAAAGGGGAAAGTGAGGGGCAAATGCCTCAGAAGATACTCTCCCCAACATCTAAGAAGACAAAAAAAAAAAGCTGTTGGGCTTTGGGGGTAGGAATCGTGATCAAAAAAGGGCTGGTCAGTAATACTGAGAGGTACATATGAATAAGAACTTTGCCTTAAATCAAGTCTAGTTTAAGTTGTAGCATCAGAAAGCATTTTTACTTATAACTGCTTCTAACTGTAATGATTACACTTGAATGTATTCGAAATACATCCTGTCCTTTTTTTGTTAGTAAACTTGTTTTCTTTAATCAAGTCCAATCTCAGGAAAGTCACTTAACTTAATGGACACTTGCAATTGAGTAATTTTCTTATCCCTCATCCTTGCTTCGCCCCTGCTTCTGTCCCATCTAGCTGATTTGTCAGTTTCCGTTTCATTTTTTTCCTGTGTCTGTTATATTGTCATTGTGCCAGTTTACTTTCATGATAATTCTCTAGATCTGAAGAAGTGGGTCTGTCCAACGACTGCTCATCTAATAAATTACTTTGTTAGTCTTTAAAGAGCTACATGGCTGCTTTTTTGTTCCATTCAAGGTGGTAAGCTGTTCGGTGTTGTACCCTTAGAGGGACTGTAGCCCTCATGTATCAGGGCTGTCTCAGGAGAGGGCCGGATAGTGCAGCAAATGCATTTCGGGGAAAAATTCAGGACAACGCATGTGCTGGGCAAGTAATAAGCAAAGCTGAGTGGAGCCAGGGTGTGGCTGGTGTTTTCTGACATGCTTTGGGGATCTAGATTCTGTACCAGAGCTGTGGCTGCGGTTTCTGCAGAAGGCTATACAGATGCTTCATTCAGAGAGTGAATTATATGTTGGCATGCTGTTTATCAGCCTTGTGGAGAGCTACAACAGCAAGGCATTGTAAGGCAGGATGGGTTGCAGGACACAGCACCTCATTGGTATAGGCTGCACCCTGCAATGTATTGGAGAGTGGGTGCCTTGGGAAGCACAGCTGGGTTATAGTAGGTTGTGAGTGGAAGGAGGATTATACTGAGAGAATCTAAACACTGTGAGACTTGTCACTCCCCCGCCCATCCTTTTGACCTTTGTCTGCCCTAGAGATATCCAGAACCTTCTCTGTTCTGAGGCAGGAGCCAAAGGCCCCCATGCCTCAGTGCTCTGTCGGCCCTTCTCTCTGTCGGAGGCTGGAGTTCTCCAGACCCAAGAGCACAAACAGTGCAACATCCTGTTTTACTCTGTTTTGTTGTGATGTCTACAGCTCATAGAGAGGGGCTAGTGGGGGAGAGCAGTTGTCTGGTTCACGTTTGGAAAGCTATCCTTGCAACCATAAGAGGAAGGGAAGTTTAAATGCTGACAGGTTAGGTCTCCGCCCTTGAGTCATACAGCCATATTTGTAAAAAAGCATTCCAGTAGCACTTTAAAGACTAACAAAATAATTTATTAGGTGATAGTCTTTAAAGTGCTACTGGACTGCTTTTTTGTTTTGGTGGTATATAGACTAGCACGGCTATCTCTTTTACTAGCCATATTTGTGTTCTTCATGGAACTTAGCATATAAGCTGAGGTGGTTTTTCATATTAAAAGCTGTTTGGTTCATATTTTCTAGTCACAGGTCACCTTTGCAACTCCTCCAGTGGAGTGCTAAATAGCTCGTATTTAATATTAGTCGTCTTTTTAGATGAAAAACGTACCTGTATGTTTGGATTTCAAATGGGCTCTGTCAAGTTGGTCCCATAATTAGTTCTTTTTTAAGTAAAACTAAATATTAGAATTTTTCACAAAATTTATTTTAAAAGGTCACAATTTGGGTTCTTTTTAGATTTAAACATTCTCCTACTGTATCATCAATGAAAACATTTCTGTTATTTGGTAGTCCCCCATGAGAGTCAGGAAATGAAATTGATTATACCCAAAATATAATACATCTGTTTTAATTGCACTGTTTACTGAAAAAAAGTACACATAAATAGATGAAAAGTAAATAGTAAAATATTCACCTTTTAAAAAAAAAAAAAGACAGCGATGGTCTAGAAAACAGCTATTTAAAGGGACACTAAAACTGAAAATTTACACTCAGTGTCAGTTATTAAAGATTATAAGCTAAATACTTCATGAGATCTTTTTTATAGCTTTATTAAGCACTGACACTGTTACCTTGCATAACTACAGCTTATCTTGGTCTCATAATCTGGTAGCAGTGTATTTTGGAGTACATTCTTGTGTTGTGTATGCTATATTTTGGATTGGAGAGTAGCTCTGAATGTATTTGAACTCTGTAAGACAGCTGCCTTGGCCCACAGTGATTGCTGTAGTGTAAGAGGCATGTAAGTGACATGTTCTCAGTAAGTGACTGGTCCTAGGGCTCTGGCATTGAATTATGCAAACTCTGTAAACAAAGGCGCTCTAACTAGATAAACCCACATAAATGATTCAGACTGAAATTTTATACTTTGTGGTAGCAGAATCTGCTTTGGTTTTTGAATATAAATGTTGGTGTCTCATCATCACACTTTAATTTGACCTTAATAATATTGCCTCTGGAACAGTGCTGAGCTGATTCCAGTCTAAGATTGTATGTGATCACATGCGGCTCTGAGTCTGAGGGGTAGCCATATTAGTCTGTAGCTTCACAAATAACCAGCAGTCCTGCAGCAACTTAGAGAGGAACAAATTTATTAGGTCCTGCGCTCCCGTGGGTAAAACCCATATGAGGAAGTTGTTTTTACCCATACAGCTCATGACCTAATACATTTGTTAGTATCTAAGGTGCTAAAGGATTGCTTGTTGTTTATGGGCCAGAAGGTAGTTTTGGGAGATGGAGTGACATTGTGTCCCATGCCAAATGAAATAAGAGTATTTGGGGTCATTACCAGACATCGAGTGAGGACAAAAAAGCAGCCCAGTAGCACTTGAAAGACTAACAAAATAATTTATTAGGTCGTGAGCTTTCATGGGACAGACCCACTTCTTCAGATCATAGCCATACCAGAGCAGATTCAATATTTAAGGCAAGCACAGAGAACCAAAAATATGTAAATCTGGGCCTGATTCAGGAGTTATGGGGGTGAAATTGTCTGGCAAATGCCCCCCAGGCAGGCGGAGAGAGTTAAGCCTGGGGGTTGGGGTGGGTTGGGGCTGTTTTATGTTCAGCCCCCGGAACATGTAAAAAATTGCTGTGTAGTTCCTGATGAGAAAGAAAGGTTGGCCACCCTGGGCTGTTCTGTGTTTACACTGGGTTTCTGTTAATTGGGGACTTGTGTTTCTTATGGTTGCCTGTAAATACGCTGATTGATATTTTTTTTGTAACCTGGTTATATGTATGTGCATGTATACGTCCAGACGGAGGATGCTGCTCTCCAAAACTTTAAGAAATTCAAAATGTGAAATTTAGCATTTGCTTCCAAAGCATGGACTTGTACCTGTTCTTAGCAAGTGCCATGGGCAATCTCTTTCCCAAGTTGTTGCTTCCTTCTTTGCAACCTGCACTTTGTGTACTGTGTGGTTTCAGCTTTCTTTCACTTGTGGGCACACATTTGTGTGTATGAATTCAACCAGAATCTGGAGGGATTACTGGACTCACCACTTCAGAATGGCTTGAGAGGCTTTACAGAAAACAGCACAACTTTTTTCTGTGTTTTCAGTGACCAGATAGGCCTTGAGACAGCCTAGGTTTTCTCACCATCATGAAGGTCTGGAGACAGGAAGGACTGAGTTATTCTGCTTGGAAATAGTTCTTCTACCCTTCCAAGTTGAGGTCTTGTCTAAACTGCAGAGTTTTTTCATCAAAAGGAGATTTTTGGCAATAAAACAGTGGATATACACTGCAGTGGCACTTTCAGCCACAAAAATCATAGAGCCTTTGATTCAAACTTTTTGTTGCTGAAGTGCTGCTGTGCTTGATTTCATTGCCTTAATTGGATGCCAGAGGGTGCTCCACGATGCCTGTCCTGACCACTCTGGTCAACAGTTTCGGCTGCAGCCAGGTAAACAGCCCACCCTCCCACACACGTGGAAAGCCATGGGAACTTTGGAAATTCCGCTTCTGGTTTGCTCGGTGCAGACAACTCACATCGCGTTGTCCCAGTAATCCACTTTGCCTTCCCACAAGATCTAGCAGCGGATATGGAACTGAGCTGTGGGATAACCACCCACTGTACATTGTTCTCACTGTCAGTGGTACTGCCCCAAATGTGGATGCACTGTACTGACAGAAAGACTGAACATGCAACAATTATTTTTTTCAGCATGTTTTGGTAGTTGATAAAACTGTCAGTGAAAAACTCTGCTAGTGTAGACATGGCTTTAGGGATGTTGAAGGTATCTCTTATCTTCTACCTGCTCCTGCCTAAATCATTCTCTGCTGGCTAACTGAACGTTTGGTTGCGTTTGTATTCGAGGGAATCCCAGGGCTGGAAGGGACCTCAGGAGGTCATCTAGTCCAGCCCCCTGCTTCAAGCAGGATCAACCCCAACTAAGTCATCTCAGCCAGGACCTGTTCAAACTGGGACTTAAAAACCTTGAGGGATGGAGAATCCACCACCTCTCTAGGCAACGCATTCCAGCGCTTCACCACCCTCCTGGTGAAGTAGTTTTTCCTAATATCTAACCTACACCTCTCCCTCTTCAACTTCAGACCATTGCTCCTTGTTCTGCCATCTGACACCACAGAGAAAAGTTTCTCATACTCCTCTTTAGAGCTCCCCTTCAGGAAGTTGAAGGCTGCTATTAAATCACCCCTCAGTCTTCTCTTCTGTAAACTAAACAAGCCCAAATCCCTCAGCCTATCCTCATAGGTCTTGTGCTCCAGCCTCTGTCATTTTTGTTGCCCTCTGCTGAACCTGCTCCAGCACATTCACATTCTTTTTATACTGGGGGTCCCAAAACTGGACAAAATATTCGAGATGTGGCCTCACCAGTGCTGAATAGAGGGGAACAACCACTTCTCTAGATCTGCTCAAAATGCTCCTCCTAATGCACCCTGTATGTCGTTAGCGCCCTTGGCTACAAGGGCACACTGTTTACTCATATCCAGCCTTTCACCCACCGTAACCCCTAGGTCTTTTTCCATTGTACTGTTGCTGAGCCAGTCAGTCCCCAGCCTATAACAATGTTTGGGATTCTTCTGCCCCAGGTGCAGGACTCTACACTTCTCCTTGTTGAACCGCATCACATTTCTTTTGGCCCAGTCCTCCAATTTATCCAGGTCACTCTGGATTCTCTTTATACCCTACAACATATCTACCTCTCCCCCTAGTTTTGTGTCATTCGCAAACTTGCTGAGGGTGCAGTCCAGTCCCTCATCCAGGTCATTAATAAAAATGTTGAACAACACCGGTCCTAGAACTGAGCCTCCGCTTTAAACCAACCGCCATCCAGATATTGGGCCATTGACTGCTACCTGTTGGGCCCGACCATCAAGCCAGCTTTCTATCCATCTTATAGTCCAAAGATCCAATCCATGCTTCCTTAACTTACGGGCAAGAATGTTGTGGAAGACTGTACCAAAAGCTTTGCTGAAGTCAAGGTATATCACATCCACTGACTTCCCCATGTCCAAAAAGCTTGTTACCTCATCATAGAAGCTAATCAGATTGGTCAGGCAGGACTTGCCCCTGGTGAATCCATGTTGGCTACTGGCGATCACTTTCCCCTCTTCCAAGTGCTTCAAAATGGATTCCTTGAGGATTCCCTCCGTTATTTTCCCAGGGATTGAGGTAAGGCTGACTAGTCTATAGTTCCCTGGATTGTCCTTCTTTCCTTTTTTAAAGATGGGCCCTAGGTTTGCCTTCTTCCTGTCATCCAGGATCTCTCCTGATCTCCAAGAATCTTCAAAGATAATGGCCAAAGGTTCAGCAATGAAGCAGTTAATCCTGTTCTTGTTCTGCTGCACTTGCCAACAGGTGGTAGTTAGCTGTTGCTTGTCCTGCTGTACACTCAAGACCTGATAAGAGCCACTCTCCAATCAGTGTAGACTGAGCATGAAAGTAAGTGGCTTATTGCTGTGTCCCTGGGGTGAGTCCTGTGGCTCGGTGCCCTGGTTACAGTGGTATGGTGGTAACCTTCAGAAAAGGAAAAGAAATATGTCAGAGCTGACAGTGAACCAGGCAGTGTCTTTGTTTGAACTGTCATCACACCCGATGCTTGCTGCTACTCTGCAGTGGCAGGATATACACTGGGGAGAAGTGCTAGAATGTGGGGGTTTGTCTAAACTACAAACTTATAACAACCTGAAGTCATTGGACTTGTGGCTTCATCCACATTTAGTTTAAGTAAACCAGTTCAATTTTGTGTGGACTCTTGTATCAGTTTAAATTTATAGGCTCAAGCTAAATTGATATAATCCAGCTTTAAGATAAGTGTCTACATGCACAGGTGCCCCGATTAAACTAAAGCAGTATTAAAATCACACCTATACTAGTACAACTTGGTGTACAGACTAGGCATAAGTGTCTAATTACTTTGTGAATGCATCCTGGACAGCTTGTTTGTGTTGAGTTAAGTCAACTAAAAACATACTCTTGTGTGAAAAATTGTACCTGTTTCTGTTGCAACTGCTGTCCAAGTCTCCTATAACAGAGAGAGATTGGACAAAGAAAACTTTTCATCTGTTCAGTAATTTTGTGCATGTATTAAATACACTGTGTATGGCAGTTTTACTTTTTCTCCTGTATAGTAATTTTCATTGTTAGTTGGTGTGATTGTCTTCAACAGTAACAGGAGAGAGAAGTATTCTTTTTTTTTTTTTTTTTTTAAATGTGAAACTAGTTTCTGGCAGCAGAAATCGGGCAGGTGAAGTAGCTAGAAAGATTTTTAAAGTGACTGGGTTTCAATTAATGTTTTGCTCATAAAGTGCAATGAAAATAGTGAAGTTGATGACTGCTAAACAGACGGGTGGTATTGGAAGCTTTTATAGTGACTCAGCAGCTGTCTTTTCATAAGATACACAGTGAAAGTTGTTCCATTTGTCTTTCTGATTATGTCTATGCAGAAATTAAGTTGGAGGCTTCCACTTCGAAGAGTGGCTTTTCACTACCATAGATTTAGTGTACTGTTATTTAGCGAATGAGGTAAATTTTATTTTGTAGGTGTTTTGTATTTTCCAATAATAGAAGAAAAAATATTGATTCATATGTGGCTGAAATTGATACAATGTTTGCATCCAGTCCTGCATTCTACAGGACTTGTTTTTATTTGAATTTAAAGGTTGTTCCCTGCACAGGAGAAATGTTAACTTTGTGTGGCAGTACTACAGGTGACCTGCAGAAGAGGGAAATGAGTTCATATTCTTACTGGCTTGGATGTATAAACATACATTGAAAGTTTTGTTCTTTCTTGTTGGTTGTTTTTAAACTAGCTGTTCAACTGCTTCTTAGTGTACAGAACAGCATGGTGGCTGGAGAACTTTTTCAATGATGATACCACACAGGTAAAGCAAACAATTGAGAGAAAACTGGCTTTTTCTCAGTCTTATGGAATCCCTCTCTATTTTGCAGTGATTCTGTAGACCTTGGTCCTCGCCAGTACATAATAAGAATATCAGTTTGGCTGTAGTGTTGTAACTATGTGAGTCCCACGATACTGGAGAACACATATGGAAGCTCAGTGGCTTTTTCTTTCTCACCAGCAGAAGTTGGTCCAAAAGCAAGATACTACCTCATCTACCTTTTTCTTTCTAGCATCAAGAGCCCTTCAGTCAAATAGGGCCTTTCCCACCCTAGTGTTTATCCATCTGATGTATTTAGAGAGAGCAATCATATATCATGTCAGCCATCAGGTAGGAGGCTTTGATCAGGCCTGTGCTTTTGCATTCTGCTACTGGTGTCTGATGTTTTCAGGTCAGAAAGCTTTTTTGTTTAGATATGTGTAAATCCCCCGTAAATCAACCTGGCTGGTGTTTGTGCATCTGCAAGGACCACGGTCAACGTTCCCTGTAGTCTTTTCTATCCTTGTGCACAATAAATTGTTTTCTGTGCACTGAGGCATGTGCAAATGTGCACCACCAGTAGAAAAAACCTGGCTGTGGGTGTTCTGCTAATCAACTGGGCAGCATTTGAATCTCTGCTGAGCAGCTGCACAAGCGCAGCCTACAGGGATCACTGATCACTATTGTGGTTTGCAAATGAAGACTGCTTATTCTCAAAACAACTGTGCCGTGGAGTAAAAGGACCAGGAACTTGTCTAAAAATGTGTTCTGTCAATAGCTTTGTTCTGTTCTAGGCTCTTGTTGGAAAGCAGACCTTCGGCTCTCACGCGGAGGGCGGGCCGGTCTTCTGCCAACTAAAATTAACTATTAATCATTTGAAATCTATTCTTTCTGTATTCTGAGAGGGGAATGGATATAAAACTCCTCAGAGAGCTCCAGACAACCAGGTGCCAAAAGCTGTAATTCTGAAACCAGGAGAGGAGCGCACAGATACATGGGCTTATTCACAGTACAGGGATCCCCGTACCTGGGCACCGTGGAATTCTAGTCTCCGCTCCTTCCTGTGCCTCCGTTTCTGAGTGGCAGTGTCATCGCTCTGCTTTGTATTAATGCATTTTCTTCTCTGATGAGTGAAGCTGTTCAGCAGAGAGCCACGTGCTAAAAAGATGTATGCCGCAAAGTTCTCTCAGAAGTGCTAGAGTGCATGCGTTTCTTATATTAGTCCTCCGTGTTGACAAGGGTTATTTCCCAATTAGATGAGGTAAGAATGAATTTCACTGGACTGAAATAGCTTTTTCTTTCCACTTAGAATATTTCTTCTCGAATGGAAATAGTACACATAGCTCCTTGAACTGACTGGACAGGCTGTGTATAGTTAAAGCCATGCTATATTTTATGTGCAGACTAGGCCAGAAGAACCACCTTTGAGTGCCGCTGAGTGTGCTTTAACCCTCATTAAAGCACAGTTGTCATTGTTCTTTCCTCTAAGACTAACACAGTCCTTGGTGGTTAAAACTGGCAACCTTCATATCTAATCATACTCTCTTTGCCTGTGCTTGCTGTCAACTTTGCTTGTTTTTCACGGAGCTTGAAATGTGAGACTTGACTTGTGAGTTTCACCACCAGCTCTTGTGTACTAATCTGATCTGATTTTGTATTCACACAGTTGCTGGGGAAGCTAGCAGTCAGGGCAGATTTATAGTGAAAAATCAATTCTCGTTCCTACTGGATTTTGTGAACCTTTTGTTATGTTTCTTGTGTAAATCTTAAACCTGCTGTTACCATGGTCTGGGCTTGGTCTCATGACGTGGTGTTGATTGCCCACACTTCTCCCACAAGGGGAAGGCGAACCTTGCCTGGTGTCTCTCAGGTGCTTGCTAACTAGCTATTGGCATTAAGCCTCACTGGTAACAGCTAGAATTGCTTTGTTGTGGTGGTGGTTTTTTCTGCCCCCTTAACTAGACTACAGACACCGTAAATCTGCCGAGTGTGTCCATTGGTGCAGATCCCAAAGTTAGCGACGGTGGGTCTGTCATCACTTCTTGTCTGTCTACCTGCAGGAAATACTGTTCCTGTCCAAGGGCCTTTTCACTTGTTATAGCTCCCTTAGGTGGAGGGTGAGTTGTTGTTCCCATTTAAGGGCTGACCTGCTCAGACTGTCACCAACTGAACTAAAATTGTTCCCTAAAACTGTTGTAGTTACTCTGATACAGCTCTTTGTGGTTGCTCTGAATTTGCAATAAAAGTGGCTAGTGTCTCAGGGAGATTTGCACTGAAATAATTAACTCTGTTTTAATGGGCATCTTTTGTTAGTTGAGTATAAATTTGTGTACTGATCAACCTTTACTGCAACCTGTAGAGGTCAAGTGACTTGCTCGTGGTCACACTGTGAATGCCTGAAAGATCCAGGAATAGAACCCAGGAGTCCTGGGTCATTCAGAACTACCACCAAATAAATATTTTTATGAAAGACCCTTACCACTGGATGAGAAGTTGCATGTGCCTGTTTTTCAGCCCCAATCCTATTCTGTAACTACCAAGACAAGTCTTCCAAGTGGATGAGTTGTGAGAGGATGACTACAGCACCACACTGCTTTAGGCAGGAGTGGCTGTCCCAGCCCCTCTTGCCCCCCCGTGATCGCAATGCAGCACTGCCAGCCGTCTCCTCTGCACACCATCTGCATGTACTCAGCTCCAACGTGCTCCAGGAGCCCGAGAAACTTGCCCCGCACCCTTTTCCCAAAGTGCTGCCCTGAAGCTAATGTGTAGAGGGAGAAGGTCCTTCCCGTGACACTCTCCCTCCCTTTACCCAACATTTAGCTGGAATTCTCACCATGACCCCAATCCCACACCCCTTTGCAAAGGACTACGGGATGTTGGTTGGATCTGACAAGAAACCACACCTGGATTTGAGATCCTGGCTGAGAAAAGAAGACAACCACTGTACTAGACAGGGCTTTCTGCCTCTGTTTCCCTCCGTGTTCGGGTACTAGAGACTTGTGTACCCTGGAAGTTTGTGAGAGTGCTTCTCCACAAGCTGTCGTGGCATTTGTAGTGCAGGTGCATCAGTGAAGAGCAGGCACGTTCCCTTGGGTGTGTACAGTGACCTGATTGCTAATTGAGGAGGAAATGGTTTTAGTGCTTGGAGACTCACTTGGTAATGGCTGTTAGTACTGTTAGTGGGGCAAGTTTCATTCTAGTGGGAGCTTCTCTAAAGGCACTGCACTGTGGGGGTGAGTTATTGCGATGAACTCTGCTATTGCAATTTGCCAATAGGGTACTACTGATTTTGAAGCTATATGGATTTTGTTTCTCTGTTTAAAAATAGACCAGCGTACTATTCATACAGACATCCGCCAAGAGAACCTTAGAGGTTTAATGTCTTTGTTTTGCTTTCAGAAGGGTATCGGGGAAGATATATCCTGTGGCAGGCTAAGGTTGGCAGAGATACTCCAGGCTGCCTGGATTTACTGCTGAACTGTCTTAGCAGATGGAATTTTCCATCCTGTGACTTTTGTGTTCGTTTAGGTATTTACAAACCGCTGTTGAGCTGAACGGATTTGTACTGTGAGGAAAACAAAAGCTAGGCTGTTGCAGTGTTTCAGGTGCCTCGTCCTGGCCTTTGAAAATGGACACATGACCCCTTAGCTTGGCTCTTTCCTCAAAGGGTTCCTGTAGGTTTGCAGATGGTGCTGGGGTGGAGGCAGCATGCGGATGCCTACCCGTCCAGGATTGCACACACATGGAGCCCCCTGCCTGAGGCACTCAGAGAAGCACATGGCCCAGCAGCCAACCACTTTGAGTGGCATGTGGAGATGCGGCAGGCAGAAGGCCCGCCCAAGGGTTCTGCTGGGTCGCAGGCTGGATCCAGCCCCGGGCCATATTTTGCCCACCCCGGATTCACCTCTGGAGCCATTCTTTCAATTCTGTCTGTGCTATCCTGAGTTCTAGCTCCAGACACGCACCGAGTTTCTCCATTTTCCCTGTTATCACCATTGTTTCCTGTTGCTGTCCTTTAGGAGCGAGTCCCTGACTGCCACCACCCGTCTCCACCTCTTAGGAGTGTTGGTCTTGGAATCCCACCCTAGGACAATGCATCCCAGCTCTTTTTGACAGATCTTCTCTGATCCTTTCCCTCAGATGGCTTTTCCAAACTGTTCTCCAAAGTACCTGTGTTCAGAGACTGAAAACAGTGTCCTACCTCTGTCTGCATTGTGGGCATATGAGTTCTCCTCTTCCTTCTTCTGGAAGTTGCATGCTGCAAATTTTCCTCCCTTTTCCGGTTCTTCAGCATGCTAGGCCTGCTGTACCAGCCGCTGACTTCTACCTCAGAATTCTTCCTTCTCTCTGATACTTGGACCTCCTGTCCTTTAACCTTCTCTTCCAGTTTGGAGGCCAACTTACACTTTGTACAGACAAAGTCGCTGCTATTTTCTGGGGAAGAGACAAACATGACATGTCCTGTATGGATCACAACAGCAGATGGCTCAAGGGAACTCCCCCTAGGAGCCTCTTCAGATGTTGTATTTACTGCTTACTGAAGCCTGAAAGGCAAAAAAAAATGGGTGGGAACTCTCCCAGGCGAACTCCCTCTGTTTGTGTAGCGGTAGTTCCTGACGATCCCAGTCGTAGTCCAGGAGGCTGGTGTGCTCGGTACTGTATCAATACATGCAAAGACATAGTCCCTGCGTGAAGGTCTTACAGGTGAAGCTTGATTAGGTCCTGCTGAAGTACCTGGATCTGCTCTAGCTTTCCCTAACCTGAAGAAGGTGGGGATGGCATGTACTAGAGAGGGCTGGGGTTCAATCCCAGGTCAGCCACCACTAGAACTGAGTCTGTTCCACTAGCCCTTCTGATGGCTGTATCAGCTGGATTTTGTTGAGCAGAGCAGTCGTAAAGCACCATGGTCACCAAGGAGCACATCCCTACAGTGCACCCAGGGCTGTGATCTTTCTGCGAGGGTAGATTTGGTGGTGTTGCTCTACAGCACCGGAGCTGTGTGCCCCACAGATCTCTCCATGAGAACAGATGGATGTGTGTGGGGAGGCTGAGGTGTTGCATGCTCCTCACCAGGTGAGAGATTCCCTGCAGGGTGGGGAGGGCACTTGCTGTGGCTCAGTGAAACATGAACCAAGCTGCTGTCTCCCACCCCCGTGTTGTAGACATGCCGTGTTGCACTGGGAAGATGGGCAGCAGATTTCAGGCTGAGCCTGTCCGAGTAGTGGTGGTGTAAGCATAGCCATGGGTCGTAGTGGGGAGGGTCTTAGAAATCTCATTGTCTTTAACCCTGTCCTCTCCTCGTCTTCCAGGGTTACAGATTTGCCTCTCTGCAGATTACACAACTCTGCCTCCGTTGCCATGGATGAACTTCAGGATGTGCAGCTGACAGAGATCAAGCCCCTCCTGAATGATAAGGTAATTTCTGTTGCCTGTCTGCACTAACTCTGTGTCCGCGTGCAGCCAGTCAGGAATCCTGAGTGCCAGACCACCTCGTCACAGATACAGCTGCAGTAAGTGCTTAGAAACGGCAGCAGGTCCAGGCTGCTCTGCCGAAGCACAGACCCCCACAGGGGCTTCCTGCCTGCTGTTGACAGCATATCTTCTAGGGGAGCCAAGCTGAACGCTTTATTTATTTATTTATTTATTTATTTATTTTGTTGGCAGAATGCTGCTCGGAACTTCCAGGACTTTGACTGCCAGGTAAGGAGCATTCAGCCAGCAGGGATCTGCTGCTGACAAACTCTGCCCAGAAAGCCGTTGATGGCATATGTTGTAACTGGTGTAACAGATGCAACCCATTAACGTTCAGATGGGCCTTCATTAACTCAGTCTTCTGCCTTGTACTTGGGATGATTTACCAGAGCAGAACTGGAAGACCTGCTACAAAGCAGCACCCAGGCTTTCTTCCTTGCTCTGTACAGGGTGGCTTGTTTTGCTGTCTGTGCTAACAAGCCCATTCTCCTCCCAGCTCAGCATCACCTGCAGTGAAGTCCCAGGGAGACTCAAAGATCTTCATGACAGGAATGTTTGCAAATACATTGAAGGCTCCTTGGCTCACTTGGGGGCAAGTCTATGGCAAGCGTGATGTTCTGCAAAAAAAATCGTTTGAATCAAAGTTCAGGAAATCCCTTGGAAAAGATATAAGTAGTTGAATGTAAACAAAAACCAAGGGGCCCTCTCTCAGGTGGGCAAACTGGCATTTTATCCGAATGGCCAAACCATCGCACCCAGGGCAGGGGAACAGACATTGCTCAGGCTGTTTAGGAGACTCTGAGTTTGAATCCATCAACTTTGAATGAAATGCCTCCTAAGCCACAAATTGTGCCACCAGCAAGATGCTGAAGAAGAACAGGGATTTAGCAAGAAGAGGCACAAAGATTATATAGAAGGAGTGACAACTAAGAGTACAAAACAGGAAACTAGCAGGTGGACAGGGTGGTACAACTGCAGGGGAGGCAGATGGTTCTGACAGGGGAGTGTGTACGTGGGGAAGTGCCTGGGTGGTGACGGGTACATCTGGAGCTAGCACTAGGTTCCACCCTTGTGTGACCCTAGTCTGCCTGCTGGTTCCTCTGTTCCTTGCACACTCTGATCCGAAAGGAGAGCAGAAACCTGGCCTGCAGAGCAGGTGCTGCATAAATCATTGCTGGCTCTGAAGAAGCACCTTTTGGCTAATGGAGGCAGGAACCTTCTCTTTTCCTCCAGCAACCTCCAAGGTGCCTGGCTGCTGCCATAGAATGTCTCTGCTACACTTCTTTGCCTTTGAGTCCTCTGCCCCAGTGAACAGTTCCCAGGCCTCTCAGTTGCTGTTCAACATCTCTAAGTGGCTGCAGAATGAAATGGATCAGGCTCTGAATTCCAACAAAGGAAGAATCTTGGCCAGCTTTACTCAGCTGCGGTTGGCTAGAGAGGAGTGAAAGTTTTTGAATTAAAAATGCCTCTGTCCAAGTGAAAGAGGTTTGCAAAAGCAGTTTATTGTTTCTTCTAATGGGAGCTTGACACAGAATTCACCCTTCTAGTTGCTTTTCTGTCCTGTTTTTAATGTGTTGGGCTTTGTCACTTCCAACCAGTTTTGAGCAGGCAGCTTTGGGATACTGTGGAGATTTCCAAACTCAAAATTGAAATTTCAATATAAAAATTATATGGGAAGATTTGAAAATCTAATGTATTCAACAAAGCCGATGGAACAAACATTCTGTGGCTGTGTCTACACTACCTCTCTACCTCGAAGGCAGGATGGTAAGTAGTGTGTCGGGAGATTATTAATGAAGTGCTGCGCTGCATATGCAGCACTGCATTAAGCAGATTCCCCCCCATGGTAACTTCGAAGTGCCGGCTCGCGTCTAGCCACGGCTCACCTGCCTGGAGGCGGTGGCCATCAGTGGCTCTGCAGAGCGATGGGCAGGGGTAGAGGTGGGGCAAGGATACCTGGTGCTAAGCAGTCATGACAGTAGGGCTCTGTCTCTGAGGAGCTGCGAGCAGGGCATGTGGCTGTGTCACTGTCAGTGGTCCTTGTGGGAGCAGTGGGGTAACATGCTAAGGCTGCTGCCTTGGATGCTCCCTGCTGCCCTGTCAGACTGAGTCTGCGCCTGGCTGTGTCGTCGCTGCAGTGAGACGGCTGTCTTCTCTGCAGGAGCATGACATCGAGACCGCTTTTGGAGTCCTCCATGTCACCATGCGAGGCAGCACCAAGGGGAACAGACCTGTCATCCTCACTTACCATGACATTGGCCTCAACCGTAAGTCCTTTTGCTCCAAGGACACTCTCTCCTGTGCCGGCCCTTATTGGCTCTGAGGGGCCAGGTTTAAGCAAGGCAGAGTGGTGGTGGTCCCTGTGAGCAGACAGTACAGAAGTTGGGCTGTTGTGGAGCTGAGATGGGGACAGAGCGTGTGACCAGGCCTTTCTCTGGAGCGCAGCTCTCTGAAGGCCCTGGCGGGGGATGCAGAGGGGCCAGCCATTGAATCAAAGGTCCAGCTCAGGTGATCATTGAGGTGGTTGCCTGAGGCCTTCCCATGGGCTTCCCCCTCCCGTACTGGGAGACTGGGCAGATGTGGCACAGTTCTGAGAACCACCTTAAGGCAGGCACTGTTATTGACAGCTCTGCACCACCTCAGCCAAAGGGTCCCCCACCAGGCTGCTGGGGTCCTGGACAGCAGCAATGGGTTTCTGGAGCAGCCGGGGTTGGGTTGGTGCAGGTGGGTGGCTCTGCTGTTCCAAACATGGCTTGTAGCTGTGTGTGGGCAGGGTCCAAGGCTCACTGGGCATTTCCTCTTGCAGACAAATCCTGTTTCAATGCCTTCTTTAACTTTGAAGACATGCAGGAGATTACCCAGCACTTTGCTGTGTGCCACGTGGATTCACCAGGCCAGCAGGAGGGAGCGCCCCCTTTCCCAGTTGGGTAAGCGCTCTTAGAAGCCCCTTCTGGGGGTGCCAAATGTGCCCTGAGCTTGCACACACCAAGTTGCTATTCATCCCATGGGGGTTCCCCACGCAGCAGAGGCAGGATGGTGTCTGGTCAGCCTGGCATTGGGATGAGGGGAGTGGGGAACTGGGGAGGGCTTACATGAGCCAGCTGGGTCTCTGCCTGCTTGAGCAGAAGGAGACCTGCATCACTGGCGGCCAGTGCTGGTAGTGATGCTGCTGGGAGCACATGGTTGACCCCCCATCACTCCATTCTCCTGCCTGGAGCCTGTGCTGGACAGAGCTCAGTGGACACAGCTTAGGCGGGATCCAGAATGTGCCCTGCTGCAGTGTTACCCAAGCCCAGCTGGTTGCACGCCCCCGGCGCTTGGGATGGTGTCATAAGGCTCATGTCTGTCACTTCTGATGCATGAGTCCAGCCTCTCCTCTGGTTTCCAGGTACCATTATCCTAGCATGGATGAGCTGGCTGAAATGCTGTCTGCAGTTCTAACCCACCTGAGGTGAGTTTGCAGAGGGGCCCAGGCTGACTCCGGTCAGGTCACTGCCATCCCAGTAGTGCCCTGCCCAGCCCCCACAGTCTTGGTATGGCGTGCCTCCGCAGGCAGGAGGTTCCACCGCATCCCTGCTGCAGGGTCTAAAAGAGAGCAAGCCTTCAATCGCATCAAGCTGCCCCGAGGTCTGGGTGGGGCTGGGCTACCCAGGGTTATTTCTGACTTGGGTGTATCCATCTTTCAGCCTGAAAAGCTTCATTGGGATCGGCGTCGGCGCGGGTGCGTACATCCTCAGCAGGTTTGCAGTAAGTAGCTTTTACCCCTCTGCCCCCTTACCACAGGGCTGAGCAGAGAGGCAGGGACTGCAGCATCCCCCCACATGGCCAGATGGCAGCTGCTTGGAGTCCCTGAGGGGCTAAGGAGGGCAAGTGCTGCTCTACAGCCTTGCCAGGCTCAGGGCAAGCCTCTGGCACTGGGGTGCCAGTAAGGTCAGTGGGTCAGGGAGTGGAGGAACTTCCTGATGAGACAGCATTGGGAGGCATGTTAAACACAGACCAGAATATGATACCGGAAGCTTGGAGGATGCGGTGTAATAAATAGGATGAAGTTTGAGTACAAAATGGAAGGTCAAGCATAAAGGGACTAACAACAAGAATGGCTGCTAGAGGCTGTGAGCTCATCAGCTGGAAGCAACAAAGGAGGAGAGGAGCGTGGGTGTGTTAGTCGATTACATATGGACTAGTGGAGGAAAAAGACAAATGCATTCCCAGGGTGTATCAAGTCAGATATGTTCACTTTTGAAAGAGAAGAATTAATAGCCTGCTGGGCTGGCATTGAGAGCTCATCTGGAATCTTGTTCTGTCACCCATATTCAAGAAGAAGAAGGATTATGCCTGGAACGGGCAGAGAAGAGCTCATACAATGATCAGGCAAATGCAGAACCTGTCTTAGGAGAAGAGAGTAGAAGTGGTTTTCTTGTTTAGAAGTGCCCTGCAAAATTTACTAGGGATGAAACCAGTAGGGTTCTATGGAGATGAATATAATGAAGAGGAGGAAAGAAGAAAAACAAGAAGGGCTTTAAGGTCAGGAGAGCCAGGAAAAAAATAGACCTGGATATCTGAGCAGTCCCTAATAGAGAAGAGAAGTAGAAGGAAATAAAATCTACACATGCACCAGAAAGTGAGTCTCAAGTGGGGGGAAACAAAAGGAAATAGAATTGAGGGAAAAGGGACTCGATCAAAAAAGCTGTGACGGACGAAAACAGACCCTGACAACAGTAAATGAGAAGGCCACTTGCAAAGGGTCTAACACCCATGAAACAGAGGCTGGCTGGCTGTCCAGCTGATGAGAGAACACCGCCTTCAGGGACCTAAAACACAAGTGATGGCCCAGTAGGTGAAGGACCCTCTTTTGTGGGCCAGTGCTGTGGAAAGAGCCAGGAACAGCAAAACCATTGAGTGTGGCACGTTGAAGGGCATTAAAGAACAGGCAGCAAGAGGGGCAGGACTTAGAGCCAAGGAAAGGAAACACTGATTCTTCTCTGACGTGACAGTCTGTTGTTAAGTACTGTGAGTTCTTGTTCATCACAACGCCTTTGGGACTAACTGTCCTACAGAGCTGATGTATGAGTTATGTTCCTGGTACAGTTTGGGGTTTACCCTTCAGAAGTTCTAAAAATTTAAAATGATCCTTTTTGTATTGGTTTGCCTCTGCCTCTCTTTCCAGTTGGACTGGCTGGTCCCCACAATTGTATGTAAGACCTGGGAGGTAATTGTCTTGCTCTACTCAGCACTAGTTAGGCCTCAGCTGCAGTAGTATGTCCAGCTCTGGGCGCTAGATATGGACAAATGGGAGAGAGTCCAACGTAGCGCAACAGAAGTGATACAAGGTTTGGAAACCTGACCTGTAAGGGCATGCGTAGGATTCAGACCTCTCTCAAGGCTTGTCTTTTTTTGCTCTTCTGTGCAATTCCAGTTTCCCAAGTTCAGAGTGGGGAATTACAGCTGGAGCAGGTGTAGAGACAAAGGGACCAGAATGAGCAGAGGAATGTGGAATCTTCCAAGGAGGAACTTAAGGAACCTGGCTTGTTTGTTTAACAATACAAAGGCTGTGGGGGCAGAGATGGCTTTCTGTGCATACAGAGGGGTAAACACCAGGGAGAGAGAGGGATCATCGGAGTTGAGTCAATGGTAGCACAAGAACACTGGCCACCCACAAGTTTAGCCTTGAAATTAGGCGATGGTTTGTAACCACCAGAGGAGCGACATTCTGGAACAGCTGGCCAAGGGGAGCAGAAGGGGCAAAAGGCCTAAGTGACTTCAAGACTAAACTTAACAAGTTATGGAGGGATGGTCTGACATTCTCTGCAATGGCTTGTGGCCCACCTGTGACTGCTAGCTGCAAATACAGTGGGGTGGGGGGAGACCAGGTGGGCAGCGCTGGTGGGGCGGGTGGGGAGAGTATCCTTTGCCAGGTGTCTGGCTGCTGGGGTCACCCCCATGCTCAGGATCCAACAGATTGTCCTGTTTGGGATTGGAGAGGAATGTAGCCCCAAGGTCAGATTAGCAGAAGCTCCAGGGCGGGGAGCTGCCTTCTGCTGCCGCATGGGGCACAGGTCGTGTGCTGGCTTGAATGAGAGAAAGTAGCAGAGTCTGTAAATCAGGAACTCAGGACGTTGGTCACTTGCCTTTCCACAAGCCCAGCTCTGCTCCAGTCTGTGTATCGCCAAGTTTCCCTCTCACCATCAGCTGCTCTTCTCCCAGTGCTGCCCAGCTGGTCTGCCCCACCACTTCACACTGTTCTAAACAAGTCATGCCGTGGTCCATCTCCCCAGTCTTTCTGCGCACACGCGGGTGAATACTGGGCCGATTCAGAGGGTAGCTGTCTGGAAACAGTCCCTGCTGGGAATGCTGGGTGCTAACATGTCTCTGTGTCCTGGGCCTGCACAAGAAGCTGAGTGGGGCCCAGGGAGGGGGAAGCACTGAACTCTCTTCCTGCTTCGCTGTGTACCTCCCCTCTGAGCTGGAGGCTCACTTGGCATGCCCTGTGACAGCCCCTGCTCCAGGAGACCTCGTTTTAGCAATGCTCTAATCTAGGTTTCGGGTCCAGGGGCTCCTCTTCCTCTGCTCTCTGCCCCTCCCAGTTTGTTCCCAGGCTGCTGCCCCTCCTGGTGCCCCCAGGCCCTTCACAGTGAGTGCACCATGTCTCCCCTCACAGCTGACTCACCCGGAGCTGGTGGAAGGGCTTGTGCTCATCAACATTGATCCCTGTGCACGAGGCTGGATCGACTGGGCAGCAGCCAAGGTGAGGCCCCTTCCCGCTGTGCATGAGGGCTACAGGGCACCTGGTGCAGGCTCCTGAGCTGGGCCCTGCAGCTGTGCTCTCAGAGGAAGCAGGTTGGGATTGGCCAGGCTTGGCTGGCAAACACAAGTGCTGTTGGGTCTCAACCACCAGCTCAGAGTCAGTCCTGCACTCCAGGCTCGAGCACGGCCAGGCCATTGGAACAGCTCCCTGGTGTGCTGGTGGACACGTGCGCTTGTTAAAGTTCCCCTGCTCGAGGGTGCTGGGTTGAGTGTGCTTCCCCAGTGGTAGTCCAGTCTCCAGTGGGCTGGCCCTTAGCAGGGCTCTGATGGGAGTCCAGCTGTCCGAGCCTCTGGCTCGCTCTCCCACCTCCAGCAGGCTGGCCCCTGGCAGGGCTTTGATGGGAGTCCAGCTGTCCGAGCCTCTGGCTCGCTCTCCCACCTCCAGCAGGCTGGCCCCTGGCAGGGCTCTGTCACTTCTCACTGAGGTCACTGAGAGCCAGGTCATAAGATATTTTTGGTACTTCTCAGTTTTCCGGCTGGACAACCAACATTGTGGACATTGTCTTGGCTCACCATTTTGGACAGGTATGTAACCTGCAGAGCGGACAACACCCAACCAAGTGTGGGCCTTGCGCTTTGTGCTCAGCTGTCCGTCAGACCCTGAGATCTCTCTGTGCCAAGCGAAGGAGGCTACAGGTGGTGCCAGGTTCTCTGCTGAGCAGCCCTACAGCATTCATGCACATCCTGTCACCTGCCCTGCCCACTCCCTCCATTGTCAGCAACAGGCAAGGCAGTAAAATGTGCACAAATTCTACTCTTCCCGGCCGGAGAGCTGGTTTCCTAAACACCCCTACCCAGCCTGCACCTGGGAAAGGAAGGGTGGGTTGTATGGCATAGGCAGGTGCCAGTCTCACAGCTGTGATGCCCTCCAGGCAGTTAGATGCTCTCTGAGAAGCAGGAGCTTCCCGGTAGGCCATCAGAGCAAACTCAGATTTTAAAAGCAAGACTCTTCTTACAGCCGTGTAGTCCCACTGCAAGCAGATCTCCCCCACCAAGGAAGCTGGCTGTGGCCTTTGCCCTAGGCTCTTACTTCCTTGGAGCTTGTCTAGAGATCAGCGCTAACTATGGGCAGAGCTCGGGAACTTTTCTTGTTTGAGGCAGTCCCTTGCCCCAGCCATGGGCAGTAATTATTTCAGGAATTCAGGTGAGATCTGTACAAACCAACCCCACTCTTTCATGGCAAACAGGTTTTCCAGGCCAGGGTGTTGCAGCCATGGCCTTCTGCATGCACACGTCTCTCCTGGTCTGTGGGTTTAGAAAGCAGTTCGGTTCCAAACCTCACCCCTCAGCAGCTGCCCCAGGCAGCCTTTTGCCATCAGTGCTCCTTACCTTTGAACCCTTCCCTGAATCCCTCGCTAGTAAAGAGGTCTGAGGAATTTACAAGTGTCTCCAGACACAGGTTCTGTTGCTGGAGTTCAAGACATGCCCAGCTGCTCTGAACGGAGGCTGTGAGGGGCAAGTGAGATGGCAAATGGGCTTTTGTGGGCTTGTCAAATCCACAGTGTCAGACCTTTCATTGAGCCAACAATTAAGCTTTTGCTGGTCACTGTAGAGAGGGGGGCTTCTGGCACCCGGGGGGCCCGTCCGTGAGGAGAGGGGGCCTTCTGGCACCCATGGGGCCCATCTGTGGGGGGAGGGGGTCTTCTGGCACCTGTGGGGCTTGTCTGTGGGGGGAGGGGGCGATGTTTTTGCTGCAGATAGGCCAGCACAGCTTGAGTGCACACTCGCCCAGGGGGAGTTTCTTTACAGGCCTGGGCAGTGTGGTGAGATGCGTCTCTGCAAATTTCACCTGTCTGAGGGCTCGTCTGTGCCCTTTTAACTGTGGGGCATAGGGTGGAAACCCCCACGTTTGGAGGCTGCCGTACCAGTGTGGGTGCTTCTTCCAGTACAGCACAGTCCTGTTGAAGAGCCAAATGAATGGTGCTGTATAAAGGCACCTTTCTAAGGCGAGAACTGCCTCTCTGCAGGGCTCGTGCTCACGTAGCCATCTTGATAAATGACCGTCTCCCTGGCGGGCATGGTCTGGAGTACAGTGTGGGATCTTTGCCTTGTTTCTGGGCACCCAACCCCACAATCTCTTGCACGTTCAAGGAAGGTGATTTCTCAGATTGCTCCTTTAACTGGGTCACAGTGACAAAGAGGCTGATGGATGTCTTTCTAACCCCTGGGCAGGAAGAACTGCAGGCGAACCTGGACCTGATCCAGACGTACAGACTCCATATTGCACAGGACATTAACCAAGAGAACCTGCAGTTGTTCCTTGCCTCGTATAACAGGTACAGGGCTCCATTTAGCCAGTCCAGTCTCAGAACCACCTCATGTCTTGTGCGTCGCTGGGTACAAACTGCGGTGCAGCAGCTGTAATGCTGGGGAGCAGGGGAGGAATTTGTGTGGGGAGGGGATATGAACAGTGCAGCGCCAAAGATGACCTCGACCCCTTCCCAGTGACTTTTTCCACATATGAGCTTCCTGTGGGCAGCTCCTGGCAGGGCCCAGCCTTCCCTAGACTTCAGCTCACAGCCCTGGATTCTTGTGCCAAATGATTTGCTTTTACATCTTAAGCAGCCTTCCCTCCCCCCCCGGCCCGTGCAATCAGCCTGTGCCCTCTGGTGAATATCGTGAGCAGGGTGAGCCCCATGGAGCACGCTGTGCTCAGACGTAGAGGCTCAGGAGACCTTGTGCCTGACGAAGGGCTCACAGCCCACCTGCGGTGTTCTCACATTCGGATCTATAGATGCACACCAGTGTGCTGTGCTGTGCTGAGTGAGACAGCTAGTGCTGCTGGTCTGCCACCACCCCTGCTGCTCAGGCTGTGATGGCAATTTTCTGAAGATTGGGGACCAGGCCTGTTTGCTGACTTACTGGCACTCCACTGAGAGGCAGTGCCCATGCAGCCTGGGGCATTGTGCTGCGTTTTCACGTGAGGCTCGCAAATTCCTGTGTGTGAACTTCATCACTTGGCATTTTGGTCTCCACTGGGGAGGCTGTGTCATCTTGTTCCATGGCCCCCTCCCTGGACAGAATCCACAGGGTTACACTAACTCCCACTATACCCAGATGACTGGGGCGGGGCTTAGAGCGCTCTTCGGCTTTGTCTTCCAGCCGCAGAGACCTGGAGATTGAGAGACCAGTTCCATGCGGCAACGAAAACCCAACAAAAACACTCAAGTAAGTGGCTGTGGGTTGATCCGTGCGCCTGTTAGAAACGCAGAGCTCAGCGGGGAGGCTGCCACGCCGCAGCAAGACAGCCCAGACCCTGAATGCTGAAAAGAATTGAGCAGCGCTGGTGCAGGGTGCCGGCTCAGGAGTCTGGATTGCAGCGTGGTAGGAGCACATCAGGGCTTCAGGGAAGGGCATGCTAAGGCTCCCCTGGAAGTGGGAATGATCTCGGTGTCCTCCCCATGCTGCCAGTGCTTACATAGGGAGCAGAATGGCTGTTCTGTTACTGGGCTCAGAGCAGTTCTCAGTGGCTTCATAGGAGATGAGCTACTTTTGGGTCTTGATGTTTTTGAGATTTGCAAATTGACTTACCTCTGAGTTACCTCTAGCGAAATGAAAGTCCTGGCTGAGCTTAGAGTTCGCTCACGTTGCTTTTGTATTGCTGAATACTCAGAACTGTTTCTAATCATGATGCTGGTCGACAAGCATTAGAATTGTCTAATATATTTTCATTAAATGAAAGCTCCTATAGTAAAGTCTTCATTTAAAAAAACCGCGCTTTTAGCCGTTAGGGTTGGGACTGAACCCTTCCAGACCCAGCTCAGCCAAAACTGGATTCAGTTCTACACTAGCCCGAACGAACTGCTCCCCTTGTTCCAGTGAGGTGGTTGGAGCTGAATTTGGTCTTGTGAGACTCCTGACCCCTCCCAGGCGGGCAGGGTTCCTCTCCTGCCCAGCAATCCACTCTAAATTTTCGTGTCTCATTCAGAAAATGGGGGAAGCACTGAACCACACGCCTCAGTAAAAAGTGATCTCTCTTCATAGCCCAGCATGCCTTGCAGGACGGGGTGCTGGTGGCAGGAGCACACGCTGCTCATCTTTTTTCCAGGGTGTGTTTACTTGTCCTTCATTTTAGAAGTCATGGAATTTCTGCAAGGTGCCCCTGATGCAGCTTTCCCAAGGGACTGGGGATTTGTTTGGTAGATTTTTCAGGCAGGGCTGAATGCCTGCCCTTGGGACACTCAGGTGCCTCTCTCAGGAGGGAAACCCACAGTTTGAGGCCCCAAAAGGAGTCCTCCCATTTGTGAGTGCAGGTTGTGCTTCCCTGGGCTCCATGGGCTCAGCCTTGTTCTGGAACTCTGTGTTAGCGAGGCATGTTGTTAGAAATACAGGGAAAACGGTGGCTGGGGGCCCAGTCTTTGCTGTGGCCCAGCTGTGCTCAACACAGGCCAGTTTCACAGCACCCTTCTGCTCCTTGGGGCAACCTGAAGGATTGTTGGTCTCCCCTACTGCGTCTGGCTGTGCCACCTGTGGTGGGAACTGGGAGGAGGCTGGCACAGCGCCAGCAGTGCTAGCTGGGGGCTCCCGCATGGCATGGCACAGCTTTGCTGGCTAAGCTACCTTTGGACCCCAGTGCAAAGGGGGCTGTGTCAGGGCTGAGTACGGGATCACCATTGCATTCTTCTGGTGTGTACAGCAGAGGGTGCTAGCACCACAGGGTGCTGGTTGTAACCCGTTGGAACGGCTGTGCTCTGAGGGCTGCAGGGAGTGCGTGGGCTGGAGAGGTCGTGGGGGCTGGGTTTCATACTGGCCCTGGCTGAGGCTTGCAGATTGAGTGTGAATGTTGCCTGTGAGGAATGCACTCGAGCAGCCTTGGCTCTAAATCAGTAAAGGGTTTTCGGATGCTACAGGAGACCGAAGCTAATCTGGCTTCATGAGGAGAAAGGTTGCTTAGACACCCAGCTGTTAACGCCCTTTTCTGCCGATGTTGCCCAGGTGCCCTGCCTTGTTGGTGGTTGGTGACAGCTCGCCTGCCGTTGAAGCTGTGGTAGGTATACGAGGTCGGTGTAGCCCTGCTGCTCTTAGCCCCAGTGAGCACTTACCCTCCACAGTGCACACACCTCATAGACCAGATAGGATTCAGGGCTCCTCACCGCCGCACACAAAAGGCCTTGTCAGCGTGTGCTGTCTGTCGGTAGCACTGCTGGTGTTTCCCAAAAGGAGAAACCAGGCTCCATGCCTGGGGATTGGGAGGGCTGTCAGCTGTTACTTAAAGCATTGATTGATGTGTAAACTAGAAAGTGTGCCCTTTGAAGGGAGGGGACACACAAGAACTGGGACCCTCTGTGTCCTGCAAGCTCTGCCGTAGTAGGGGGAGCAGATAAATCTTGTGTAGGTATTGCAGGACAGGAGTGGGATTTAGAAAAATACTCCTCCATGCTGCAGACAACATGAACACTCTGACCAGCAGCTGCTGCTCTCCAGCTGCCCAGCTCTAAAGGCAGTACTGCCCACAGCCGCAGTTCAGAAGCAAGGGTAGTAATGGGTCACGGCTGGCCTCACGTCACCTGCTCTCCCAGGCTCAGACAGCCAATCTACCGCTGTACAGATCTCCTGGGTCACTGGGGGTCTGGCTCAGGATCACCCTCTTCCCCACCGGCTGCTGGTTGGATGAGGCTTGAATGTTTCGAAGTGCAAACCACAGCTTGTGTGGTCTCCTGGTGACCACTCGTCCCACCTGAGCCCCATGTCCAGAGCACTGCAGCTTCCTGCTTGTGTCAGAGGGGTGCTGGGTGAGTCTCTAGCTCGAGGAGAGTTTTTGTTCTTCAAAGAAGTTCCTCTTGCCTCTGCTGCTCCTCAGTGCATCTGCCCCTGTGGTCTCATCTGGTTGTCTCCTCCATGCTGGGATTGTGCTAGCTGCAGCCTGCTCCCCAAACATGCCTGTCACCGAGGGTGGCTGTTGGCTCGTGGGGAAGGCAACTGTCTCCTACCCCCAAGCTGACGTGTGTGCATGGGAAGCCACTTCATGTTTTACTTTTTGCCTTTAGGTGGAATGTAACTCACGGCTGGATCCCACCAACACTACGCTCCTGAAGGTACCTGGCATCTACGGAGCCTGCCCCAGCCTGCTGTCTCTCCACTGAGCCCAGCTGCGTGCAGGGTGCTCTCCTTGGGTGCCTCTGGCTTTCACAGAGGTGTCCAGCAAGACCCCCCGGGCCAGATTATCTGCTCCCCACCCCCCCCACCGACACGCACACTCGGCACAGGAATGTCTGCCGTACACGGCTGGGGCTGGGGCAAAAGATAGGGTAGCCTCAGAACTGCTCCATCTTACGCTGCCGTGAGAGCATGTGCTGGCTGAGACCTGGAGTGCAGGGGATCCAGCCATGTGCTCCGCCAGGGCCAGCTGGGGTGGCTCATGGGGTCACTTGCACTGCCCTTAGAGCAGCTGCAAGGCCCTGGCACCTCTATTCATCTCCAGGGGACTTCTCAGCTAGGCAGCTCTACCCGCACCGCTAGCGGGCCAAAGGGCCTGGATCCTCCGGCAGAGACATCTAGCCCTCCGCTGGCAGGTGGCTGGTGAAAGAGTCGCTCTGACTCCCAGGGTGCGGCTCAGGATGCCCCTTGTTGAGGGAGAGGAGCAGCCTGGGAAGGCTGATGCGCCCAGTGGGCCGTGCTCCTGGAGCCACATGGAGACAGTCACAGCGGTGCGCTGCATGCTGGGGGTCCCAGTCGGCTGCAGCTGTATGTGAAGGTGAGGGGGCAGCACCGGCTCTTTGGTCACGGAGAGCTGAGTGGATGCTGTGAGATGGGCAGTGTTAGCCCAGCCGCTGGCCTGGCAGACAGTGTGGGAAGGGACACCTCAAAGCCCCCGTCTCTCTCTTGTGCAGATGGCAGACTGCGGAGGGCTGCCCCAAGTGGTGCAGGTAAGAAGTCTGGTCCCTGGCTTGTGTTTTCCACAGCCTGGCCCCGCTGCGCTCGTACTAATGCCTCGT
This sequence comes from Carettochelys insculpta, assembly GCF_033958435.1. Classification (NCBI taxonomy): domain Eukaryota; kingdom Metazoa; phylum Chordata; order Testudines; family Carettochelyidae; genus Carettochelys; species Carettochelys insculpta. Next base: position 32,017,592 of record NC_134153.1, read on the forward strand.
TCTTGTCTCCTCAGCCTGGGAAGCTGACAGAAGCCTTCAAGTACTTTGTACAGGGAATGGGCTACAGTAAGTAGGGCTTGCCGGGCTGGCGTGGGGAGTGGCCGTCTGGTACATGCTGGGGGTGGGCTTTGTCGGCAAGCCATGGCACAGCCGGCCACTTGTCCTGGGGCTTGGCCAGCCTGTGAAAAGGAGCCTCATGCTGTCAGATGTACCCAGCGGGGTGTGTTACCAAGGTAACCACCCAGTGCACTGGCCAGGGCAGTGTGCCAGTGTTAGGGCTGGCACATAACAAAGCCCACTTGGCCCAGTCCAGGTAAGGCCTGCTTCCTTCAAATGGAGCCGTAAGCACCCTGCACAGCAGCTGCTCCAATGCGGGTTGTCCTCTGCAGTGCTGTGCCTGGGAAACACCAGAGCTCTGCTCTGGGCTGCAGACACAGCTGCGTGTGCGCTGCCCCTGGGCAGGGGGAGCCCACTAATTGCCCAGTGCACTGAGGTACCCCAGGAGCCCAGGCAGCCTGGTGAGACCCCCCTCCTGCTGCTCTGGGCCGGCAGGGTTGGGGTTGTCTTCCCCTCCCCAGTGAAGGGTCCAGTACCTCGTGAACTGGACAGGTTTCCAGGGTGGTCTCCAGAGCTCCAGTGCTTGTGCTGGGGAGCCATCACTGGCAGTGCTGCTGCCGTACCGGCACTTACTGAGATGTGGGCGTGAGCTGGAAAGGAAGGTGCTCCAGCCACAGTTACTGTGGCACTTGGCCTGGCAGACCTGGCTGCTAACCCTCAGCATCTTTGGGGCAGGGCAGAGGCATGCCCAGCCACATAGCAAGGGGAACTTTTCCAGCAGCGGCTCAGCTGCTGATGTGGTTGCAGGGGGCATGGTGGAGCTCTCCAGGGAAGCAGTGGCTCTTCCCCACTGACTAGTCAAGCCTCCCCGAGGCTGCGGAGCTAGCACTAACGTTGGCAGCTGCCAGGGCCCCGCAAGAGTCATGGCCATCTCCAGTAGCCAGAGGCTTTGTCTGGGCCCACAGCACTTCAGAGCGGGCAGTGGTCCCACAGGTGTGGATGAGGGCGGAGAGGTGGAGTCCCATGTGGTGCCCTAGAGAGAGCTAGCGGAGTACACGCCAGATCCCCACAGGTTACCAGGTGTTGGGAGGGCAGAGGTTCTGGACTGTGCAGAGTCCCATGAAGCTGAGGCCTGGCCTATCTGCCAGCTGAGCTGGTGGTGCTGTTTTCAGCCAGCAGGGCTCCTTCAGGCAGCCTGGGCAGTGCGATGGTTGGTGGGTGGCAGGCTGTGGTCCCTCCAGGTGAGGGGCCTGCTGCCATAGACTAGACATAGGCCAGGGCAGCAGCAGCCACTAGAGGCAGGACATAGGCCCATCTGCCTAGGGTAAGCAGCAGGGGCCTCTGAAGTGGAAGAAAAGGCTCTTGCCTGCTACCCTTGCCCAGCGCATCCTGTCCTGCACTTCCTGCCGTTCCCGTCTCAGACACCGATGTGCGTGGGATGCTGCTCACGGGCACGGCTGCAGGCTGCTGGCAGAGCGCAGGCCTGTCGCTCTCCAGGGGGGAGGCAGGACTCTCTCATAAGGGGACCTGCTCTTCTGAGCACCCACTGTGGCCCTGGCGTTTCCTGTGATCTTCCAGGGGAATTGGATTTCCTTTCTTCCTGTCGGGCGGAGAGCTGGTAACGTGGGCGTGCCTTTGGGGCAGCAGTCTCCCCGAGTGTGGGGTGAGCATGGCTGGCTGCAGGCCTGGGGCACTGACCTTTGCCCCAGCCGCGTGGTGTGCCCCATGCTGAGGACAGAATTAACTCACTCTTGTTATCTCTTCCCTGTCTCCCCTTCTTTCCAGTCCCTTACATGCAGCTCAGGCACCTGAGCACTGAGTCAGGTACCTGCAAACACACCCACGGCTGTGTACACAGCTGAATCCACCGCCTTTCGGGTGCTTTGCTCTGGCTCCTCGCCGCATGTCGGGCTGGCGCTCCGGACTGGGGCCTCCGGTGTCTGCTGTGTGCACGGTGTGGTTTGCCTCCCTTTTGTGTTTTGGTGATTTGCGTGGCTGGCTGCTCTCTGGTTATCTGGAGCAAAGGCCTCCCTTTCAAAAGGGCACCTCCGACCTTTCGAAATCAGGCTGTGAGCACCCTGCTTTGCTGCATAAGGCCTGGTCTGAGCCCGGGTGGAGCTCTTTCCCCACTTACCCCGGGGGCGCTGCGCACTGGTGAGCCCAGTGGGACTGCTAAAGTTCACCCTCTCCATGATCTTCCTCTTTCCTTCCTGCAGTGCCAGCAGCTAGCATGACCAGGCTGATCCGCTCCCGTACACACTCCTCCTCCAGCGTGGGCTCTGGCGAGAGTGCCCGCAGCCAGTCCCACCTCAGCAACCCAGGGGAGGAGACCACTGGAACCCCAGAAGCAGCTGATGGCCGGGACACACCTCAAACCTTGGAAGTATCCTGCTAAGGGGAGCCCTCTGGATCCAGACAACTTCACCCTCCCCATTAACCCCCTACCTGGGACCCAGCATTTCCTCCAGCAGAACTGAGGGTGTTTCCTCTGACCTGTGCATGCCCATCTGTGCTTGATGCTTCTGTCCTTGTACGTCTCTGGGAATGGAGCCACCTCCCCAGCCAAGCAAATCCAACTGCTGTCCATGCTAGCGCCCCTCCTTCCTGCGCTTCCTTGGCTGGGTGTGTCCCGCCACGGCCACCGCTTCCCTCTGTCGCTTAAACCTGATGTCTGTGGCTTTGTGGGGTAGAACTGGTTCAGTGTCATGTTTTTGCTAACGGCTGTTAGGCTTTTGTGGTGCAGTTCTTAAAGGTCTTTGGGATGAGGGGAAGCAAGCCCCCAGTGGTGCACAACTCCAGGCACAGCAGGCGAGTCCTGTCGCACATGGAGCGCTGAGCACCGCCCAGTGCCCTGGCTGCCTTGGGCTGCTGGGGTTAGGAGCGCTCCGGGCAGGGCTGGGCAGTTGTGTCTGCTGCCTGGGTCTCGTGTATTCAGAATGAGCAGAGCCATTTCATACCTGAGCCTCTTGAAAGGGCAAAGCAGTTAACAAGTAAGTCCTCCCCAGCTAAAACGCACTGTTCAGCGGAATACAAGGGATTACACTGCTCTGCAGCCAGGCTCGTGTGGCTTTGTCAACCTGCCGGCAGCTGCCAGTGCTCTGCTGGAGGGCCGCATGCAGACCTGACAACTGGGCCTTTGGGAAATCCCTGCTGCTCAGTACCTTGGGAAGTGGGCAGCAGTGCCCGGCGGCAGCCCTGGGATGCAGGAATGGGCTGGTATGAGCTTGCTGTGCCTGCCTCCCCATAGCACTGCCAGGCAGATTGTGGTATCCCAGTTCAAGTGGTGCTGCAGAAATGTCAGTGAATCCAACTCCAGTTGGAGACAGCCAGTCTTCCGGCCTGGAGCCTGTGCTGAGCAGCCACTAGGAAATATTCCAAGGCAGATTCTTCTTGGTTGCGTGCGTGGCTCTGTGTGGTGAGTCAGACAGGAGAGCAGGTGCACAACAGGGGAGCCCTGAACTGAAAGGGGCTTGAGCTGTCAGGTCACTTGGCCTCCCCTGGTGACATCCAGGTAACATGATCTCCACTGTTGCTCACCTGTGACTGTGTAGGGACCTGGCTCCTCCGAGCACTCGTTCTGCTCCACGCAGGCAGGGACCGGGAGCGTTTGTGCCAGTTATTTAATAAAGCTGTAAATGAGTGGCTAGGGCATGGCTCCGTGTCTTCCTTCTGCTGCTGTTGCGTTTGGTCCCAAACTGCCATCACCACACAGATCGCCCTGTGGAGCAGGGAACCCCAGGGGATCTCCGTGCTGCGCCAGGTGAGCTGAGGGCTTGCCCATAAGCCAGCCCCGTGCTGCACAGTGGTGGAGCTGTGCTCCCAGCAGGGAACAGGCTGTAGGCTGGTTCCACTCTGCTGCCGTTGTGCACAGAGCCTAGGCTAGGAGAGCTGCAGAGGAAGACAGAGCACGGCTGCCCCTGCTGAGCCCCCCGCCATCCACACCAGCTCTTCCTGGTGCTCAGTCTGGTAACTGTGAGCTCTGGTTACACACACAGCCTTGCTTGCGCCTGGTGAGCTGGGCTCAGCCTTGCTGGCGGGGGGGAGGGCTGTGTGCAGAGGGGACCGAGCAAGCCATGATGTAGCCCCCAGGGCGTAGGTTTTGAGCCGAAAGGGGCGCTGGGGGCTGTGCTCAGTGCCACTGGGCTGGTGAAAGTTCAGTCAGCAGTGCAGGGGGCTAGCTTGGCTCTGTGAAGCTCCTGCCAGCGGCCAATGGGAGCTGCAAGGGCGGTGCTTGTGAACATGGACAGCGTGCACTGAAGAGCTGCCTGCCTGCACCTATGAGGTGGGGGTGGACACATTGACTGTCTCTGGGAATGGCAGTGCCTGGGCAGGCTGGGAGTCTGTCTTAACCCCACTAACTGCCCTGCCTCCAGGGAGCCATCTGATGTAAGGAAGGCCAGAGCCGCCACCCCCAACTCACCTGCTCCTGGTAGGAACCCTGCCCCATCTCCCAGACCTCCCACCCACACCTGCACCCTCTGCCCCAGTGAGAACTCTCTCCTGCACCCAAACCCCTCAGCCGCTCCCTGGAGCCCACTCCTGAGCCCCAAACCGTACTTACCAGCTCCCTGAGTTTGCTCGTGGCCTTTTTGAAATCCGCTGTCTTTATTTTGCTATTCTCTCTCCTGCCATCTCTTAGAATTATAACTCTTCAGCCTTTCATGATCACTTCCACTTTCAAATTCCCAATCAGCCCCTCCCTGTTTGTTAAATCTAAAACAGCCTCTGACCTAGCGGCTTTCTCCAGCTCAGAAATAAACAATTGCCTCCAATATATTCCAAGGACTTTTTGGATACTCTTTTGCCTGCTGCTTTGTTTTCCCAGCTGATGGCTGGAGAGTTGAAGCCTATGGTACGTTAAAGGGTACCACTGCACCACTGGCATAGCAGCTACAGGGCACTGGCTGTGCTCTGAGGAAGTAAAAGGAGCTTTCCCTGGGGGCTGGGTATTCCTTGATTGTCCTCCACAGGGTCCTTGCACCTTCTGCAGCATCTGGACTTGGCCATTTTTGGATAAAGGCTACTGAACTAAATGGCCTGCCGTACTCGCTTGGTCTGTATCACAGAGGCAGCCATGTTAGTCTGTAGCTTCGAGAACAAGAAGTCCTCTGGCACCTTATAGACTAACAGATATTTGGGAGCATAAGCTTTCAAGGGTGAAGGCCCACTTCATCAGATGCATGAGTGGAGAGGTGGTTTCAGAGGAGTATTTAAAGAGTGGGGTCCCAGTAAGGGGGAGGGCCAGAGCGGACAAGGGCTATTCAGTCAGGGTGGAAAAGGCCCATTATCAGAAGTATGTATGAAGAGGGGAAAAAACAAGTCAGATAAGACGGGGGTGGGGGGGGGGAAGAATATGGCCCATTGTCAGTCTAATGGGGAGATATTAGCACCCAGAACAGAGAAACTGCCTTTGTAAGATTTCAGGATCTGGACGAAAGGAAGAAGGGTGAGCAGTAACATACAGACCCTTGATTTCAGAAGAGCAGACTTTGACTCCCTAAGAGACCAGAGCTACGTCTACATGTGAAGCCTACATCGAAGTAGCTTATTTCGATGTAGCGAAATCGAAATAGGCTATTTCGATGAATAACGTCTACACGTCCTCCAGGGCTGGCAACGTCGACGTTGAACATCAACATTGGGCAGCACCACATCGAAATAGGTGCTGCGAGGGAACGTCTACACGCCAAAGTAGCACACATCGAAATAAGGGTGCCAGGAACAGCTGCAGACAGGGTCACAGGGCGGACTAGCGCTTCCGGGGCAACAGCTAGCCGCTCCCTTAAAGGGCCCCTCCCAGACACACGCAGCCTGCACAGCACGCGGTCTGCAGAGCCATAGGCACACACACCTCGAGTGATGCAGTCATGAACCCCCAGCAGCAGCAGCAGCCAGAGGTCCACCCAGCCGCCCCTGCAGGAGCAGTGCTTGCTGTGCAGGAGGCAGCTGAGCACCTCATTGCCACAGAGGAGGAGCTGCCCCCAGGGGAGGAGGACGCAACCCCCAACCCTGCAGCACCCCGCCCCTCCCCCCCCCCCCCCCCCCCCGGCCACATACGCCGCCGGCTGTGGAGCTACCCCACGAGCACCGACTGGTGGGAGCGGCTGCTGCTCAGAGAGTGGGACGACGAGCGCTGGCTCCAGAACTTTCGCATGAGCCGGCAGACATTTCTAGAGCTATGCTAGTGGCTCACCCCGGCACTGAGGCACCAGGACACCGCCATGCGGCGTGCCCTCAGCGTCGAGAAACGGGTCGGCGTCGCTGTCTGGAAGCTGGCCACTCCAGACAGCTACCGATCCGTGGGCCAGCAGTTTGGCGTCGGCAAGGCCACCGTCGGGGCTGTCCTCATGGAGGTAAGAGGACCCACGGGGGGAGGGGGAGGCAGCCCTGGCGGGGAGGGGAGGGGAGGGCCACACACACCCTGCACACCCCTCATTGGTGCTCTCCCATGTGCTTCCCCTGCAGGTCGTCTGCGCCATCAACGCCCTGCTCCTCCACAGGCTCGTGAGGCTTGGGGACCCGGATGCCGCCATCGCGGGCTTTGGCACCCTGGGCTTCCCCAATTGCTTCGGGGCTCTGGATGTGACCCACACCCCCATCCGTGCCCCGGAACACAGTGGAGGACGCTACTTAAACAGGAAGGGCTACCACTCAGTGGTCCTCCAGGCCTTGGTGGACAGCTGGGGCCGTTTCCAGGACATTTATGTGGGCTGGCCTGGCAGCACCCACGACGCCCGGGTATTCCAGAACTCGGGCCTGTGCCGCTGGCTGGAGTCAGGGACCAACATCCGCCAGTGGGAGATCCCTGTGGGGGACACCACCATGCCCCTCTGCATCATCGCAGATGCAGCATACCCCCTCCGGCCCTAGCTCATGCACCCGTACACGGGCCATCTGTCTGCCAGCCAGGAGTGCTTCAACCAGCGCCTGAACCACGTGCGCCTGGTGGTGGAGCGCACATTTGGCCGCCTCAAAGGGCGCTGGAGGTGTCCTCACCCGCCTGGATGCGGGCCCCACCAATATCCCCCAGATTGTGGGTGCGTGCAGCGCCCTACACAATCTGGTGGAGAGCAAGGGAGAGACCTTCTTTCAGGGCTGGGCTGTGGAGGCCGGCAGGGCCGCTGTGCAGCCACCCGCTGCCCCTAGTCGCCAGGTGGACCCCAAAGGGACCCGGGTCCGGGAGGCCCTGCGGGTCCAGTTCGATGAGGCCGCGCGGTGAATGCTGGCAGGCCCCGCACTGCCCCCCGCATCCTCCACAATACTCCCTGCCCCTACGCCCACACCACAGAGCACCCAACAGCACCACCCCCTTTTCTTGTACAAATAAAAGCAGACACTTGTTTGTGAAATCAAACATGTTGACTTGAACTCTTCTTAATAATAACTATAGAACTTCTAACTAACATATGTATGTATATTAATATAAAAACAGGGATAACAAGGAAGGGGAGAACTATTTACATGGGTAGGGGGGAAGGATCAGACAGTGAAAACGAGGGTCACAAATAAATAAATACAAACTATGTACAGGGCAAAACAAAAAAGTGGGGGGGAATATATACAAAGGTGGGGGGCCATGTCCTGGGCCTCATGCCCCTACAGTCCAGCACTGGGAGTGGGCGGCTGGGATCCCCGCCTCGCCCGCAGCCCTGGCTGGGGCTGGCTGGGGCTGGGCAGACCGGAAGATACGGCCGGTGAGTGTCAGCTGGCCCCAGGTCCCCCTCGGCGGAATGGCCCTTGGTGGCGGGGCGATGGCGGACGGCGCAGCGACTGGAGCAGCGGGTGGCGCAGTGGGTGGAGCATGCAGGGCGGGCGCAGCGGTGGCCGGCGCAGCATGGGGGGGCCAGGTAATCCACTATGCAGTTGAATGTCTGCATGTAGGCCCCCCATGCCTCTTGGCGCCAGGCCAGCGCCCGCTGCTGCAGGTGGAGGCGGCGTTGCTGCACCCGCAGCCGCTGCTCCGTGACCTCCACCTGCCGGCGGTGGAGGGCCAGCAGCTGGGGGGTCCGTCGCTGGCGGCTGCTGCTGCTGGGTCCACCATCTTGCCTGCGGTGGGGCTGGTCGGTCCTCTGCTGAGGGGCTGGCCTGGAGCAATGGTCCCGGAGGGGATTCCGGGACCACTGAAGCCTCGCTGGCGCTCTCCGGTCCTTCCGATGGTGCAGCTGCAGAACACAGGAGGGGGGAAGAAGAGTGGAGACAACCATTAGTGTGGGCCCCGAGCCGTGGCCCTTGTCCCCCAACCTCTGTGTTGCAGGTTCCCCGTCCGCGGGAGATGCTGCTGTGATGGGGTTCAAGGGTCCCCCTGCACTGCACCCCATCCCCTGGCGGGAGTGACTCTCACTTCACTCAGCAGGTATGACAGAAGAGGTTTCTTAAGCAACAGATGCCCAGTTTCTCCCAGAAGCGACGGTACAGAAGTCAGAGACAGTCCTTCCAACCTGTCCTGGGGAGAAGACCCCGAGGGGTGCCCCTCTGGGGTGTAGCTTTTCCCCTCCTCAGGCTGGCTGCCTTCCATCTCTCCCTTCCCCTAGCCTCTAACTGCCGCCCCCGATTCAAACCCAGCTCGCTCCTCCGTCCTCTTTGTTCAGGGCAGAGGTGTAACCTGCCAGTTGTAGCCCCAGGATCATCCTTAGCCACTGGGAGCTATTCAGCTTGTTGCTCATATCTAGCCTGAGTCTCGCATTTGCACTCCCCCCCACTCCATCACATGCTGCTGCTGGGTGTCCCACCCCCTCCCCCCGGGGGACCCAAGAGGTTCCGCTCCCCCCAGCCCCAGGGATGGGGCATGGCACTGTTGTGCTGGGGGGGGCAGGGGCTGATGCACTCCTGTGAGGGACATGCCACTGCTGTCCTTGGGGCCATGGTCATTTGGGCATGTGGAGGGCCCTGGCCGTATCTATGACCCCCGCCCCTCAGCCTGGGGGTGTGCACTGGGGGGGTACATACCTGACGGTCCACTTGCACGGTCGGGGGACAGCCGGGGGACGGATGCCCAGCTGCTGCTCCAGGATGGCAGGAGGAGGATCTGGAGGCCAGTGTCGGTGGAGGAGTCGTCCCCCTCCTGCTCCGGTGCCCCGGGTGTGGGCTCCTGGGGGGGTCCCCGGGGTGTGGGGCTTGCCTCCGGGGCGGACTCCGGCTGCAGGGCCTGCTGGGGCTCGTCGGCCGAGGTATCAAGGGTGGCTGGAGGGGAGGAGGTGTGCCGGGGGCCCAGGATGTCCCTGAGCTCCCTGTAAAAGGGGCAAGTGACGGGGGCAGCCCCAGATTGGCCGGCCGCATCCCGGGCCCGGGTGTAACCCTGCTGCAGCCCCTTAACCTTAGTCCTGACGTGGTCAGGAGTGTGGGCAGGGTGACCCCGGGCGGCCAGGCCCTCGGCCAGCTGAGCAAACGCATCCACATTCCGTCTCTTGCTCCCCATTACCTGGAGCACCTCCTCCTCGCTCCAGAGCCCCAGCAGGTCCTGAAGCTCAGCCTCCATCCAGGAGGGGCCCCGCTGCCACTTCCCAGCCTGGCTCCTGCCCTGGGAACCCTGGCTCCCCTTCGGGGGAGTTCCCTGAGGGCGCTGGGGGGGCTGCCGGGCGGCCATCAGGTTGGTTGGGGGTGTGGGTGGCTGAAGAAGAGCGTGCAGGCGAGCCACGTGTTATTGCTGCTGCCTGCACGCGCTCTCAGCTTCCTGCACAGAAAGGGAGGGGGTGGGGACCTTTAAGGGGCCGATCCACGCGGCCGCCATTGAGCTGAGGGGCTGGAGAGTGTGTCTCTCAACCCCTCAGCTGATGGCCGCCATGGAGGACCCCGCAATTTTGAAGTTGCGGGATGCACAATGACTACACGTTCCCTACTTCGACATTGAACGTCGAAGTAGGGCGCTATTCCCATCCCCTCATGGGGTTAGCGGCTTCGACGTCTCGCCGCCTAACGTCGATGTTAACATCGAAATAGCGCCCAACACGTGTAGACGTGACGGGCGCTATTTCAAAGTTAGTGCCGCTACTTCGAAGTAGCGTGCACTTGTAGACACGGCTCAGATGAGCAGGATCCCTTGGGAAAGGAGGATGAAGGGGGCAAGAGTTGAAGAGAACTGGAAGTATTTTAAAGAAGTCGTACTGAAGGCACAGGAACAAACAATCTCACTGCATAGTAAGAAATGCAAACATGGTAGACAACCAGCTTGGCTTAACAGGGAAATCCTGAGTCAGCTTAAAATCGAAAAGGATGCATACAAGAAATGGAAACATGGACAGTTGACTAAGGAGGAGTATAAACATACGGCTGGAGAATGCTGGGCAGTAATCAGGAAAGCAAAAGCACAACTGGAACTGCAGCTGGCAAGGGATGTGAAGAGTAACAAGAAGGGTTTCTACAGGCATGTTAACAATAAACGGGTTATCAGAGAAGGTGTGGGGCCATTACTGGATGAGGGAGGTAACCTAGTGACAGATGATGTAGGAAAAGCTGAAGTACTCAATGCTTTTTTTGCCTCAGTCTTCATGGACAAAGTCAACTTCCCCATGAGAGTCCTAGATGATACTGTATGGCAAGGTGGAGGGCAGCCATCTGTGGGGAAAGAACAAGTCCTGAGCTATCTAGAAAAACTAGATGTGCACAAGTCCATGGGTCTGGATTTAATGCACCCCAGGGTACTGAGGGAATTGGCAGAGGTGATTGCTGAACCTTTGGCCATTATCCTTGAAGACTCTTGGAGACTGGGGGAGACACCATATGACAGGAAGAAGGCAAACATAGTGCTCATCTCTAAAAAGGAAAGAAGGACAATTCGGGGAACTATAGACCTGTCAGCCTTACCTCAATCCCTGGGAAAAAAATGGAGGGAGTCCTCAAGGAATCCATTTTGAAGCACTTGGAAGAGGGGAAAGTGATCAAAAGTAGCCAACATGGATTCATCAGGGGAAAGTCCTGCCTGACCAATCTGATTAGCTTCTATGACGAGGTAACAAGCTCTGTGGACGTGGGGAAGTCAGTGGATGTGATATACCTTGACTTCAGCAAGGCTTTTGATACAGTCTCCCACAACGTTCTTGTCCATAAGTTAAGGAAATATGGATTGGATCCTCGGACTATAAGATGGATAGAAAGCTGGCTTGACGATCGGGCCCAACAGCTAGTGGTCAGTGGCTCAATATCTGGATGGCGGTCTGTTTCAAGCAGAGTGCCGCAAGGCTCAGTTCTGGGACCGGTGTTGTTCAACATCTTTATTAATGACTTGGTATGAGAGACTGGGTTGCACCCTCAGCAAGTTTGCGGGTGACACAAAACTAGGGGGAGAGGTAGATACGTTGGAGGGTAGAGAGAGAATCCAGAGTGACCTGGATACATTGGAGGACTGGGCCAAAAGAAATCTGATGCAGTTCAACAGGAGAAGTGTAGAGTCCTGCAGCGGGGGTGGAAGAATCCCAAGCATTGTTACAGGCTGGGGACCGACTGGCTCAGCAGCAGTACAATGGAAGGGGACCTAGGGGTTATGGTGGATGAAAGGCTGGATGTGAGTAAACAGTGTGCCCTTGTAGCCAAGAAAGCTAACGGCCTATTGGGGTGCATTAGGAGGAGCATTTCGAGCAGATCTAGAGAAGTAGTTATTCCTTTTTATTCGGCACTGGTGAGGCCACATCTGGAATATTGTCTTCAGTTTTGGGCCCCCCCAATATAAAAAGGATGTGGATTTGCTAGAGCAGCTTCAGCAAAGGGCAACAAAAATGATTATGCGTCTGGAGCACAAGACTTATGAGGAGAGGCTGAGGGATTTGGGTTTGTTTAGTTTACAGAAGAGAAGACTTAGAGGTGCTTTAATAGCAGCCTTCAATTTCCTAAAGGGGAGCTCTAAAAAGGAGGGTGAGAAACTGTTCTCAGTGGTGTCAGATGGCAGAATGGTCAGAAGTTGAAGAGAGAAAGGTGTAGGTTAGATATTAGGAAAAACTACTTTACCAGGCAGGCGGTGAAGCATTGGAATGCGTTGCCTAGAGAGGAGGTGGATTCTCCATCCCTTGAGGTTTTTAAGTCTCGGCTGGACAAGGTCCTGGCTGGGGTGACTTAGTAGGGGTTGATCCTGCTTGAAGCAGGGAGCTGGACTAGATGACCTACTGAGGTCCCTTCCAGCCCTATGATTCTGTGATTCTGTAAGCTGTGAGCCACTCCCAGTCTCTGTTTAATCCATGGTTAATGGAGTCAAATTTGCAAACCAATTGCAGCTCAGAGATTTCTCTCTCCATTTGATTTTTGGATTTTTTTTTTGTTTTCAGGATGTCACCCGTAAATCTGCCACTGAGTGTCCAGGGAGATTGAAGTGTTCCCCCACAGGGTTCTGAACATTACCTTCTTCTTCGAGTGTCCCCGTGGGTGCTCCACATTAGATGTCGGGCTCGCCCGGCGCCGCAGATCGGATCTTCCAAGCAGTTTCTGCCAGACCGCGCATGCGCCGGTGTGCGCCGCTCCCCCGCGCGCTCCCAGCCATGTGCGCGATCCGGTCCCCGCCAGTTCCTCTTAACCGCCGTCGGCTGCAGACGGAATCCAACTAGGCTAAGGCCAAGTAGCGTATTCAACGACTTTATCTGTTTTTCTTTAAAGTTTTTTTCAGGCACTTAGGCTACTACGAGTTAGCCGGTTGTTATTTTGTGAAAAAAACAACAACGAACAAGCTACGAGCGGGACAGCTCAGCCAGTCCCAGTAACAAGCGCCGGAGGCCAGGAGCTAGGGCCATCAGCCCTCCTGCTGAGGCAGGCCATCGGATGGGGAAAAAGGCACAAAGAAGGTGCTAAGTACCCACTTAAAAACTCAAAGACTCACCAACAATGTCCTCTTCAGGCTTTAAAAAAAAACAAAACAAAAAACGTGAGTCCTGCCGAGAGGCGATGCCAGTGTCCGATGGGCACAGTCTATGCATAAGGTGCCTGGGGGAGTCCCATGTGGCACAGAAATGCGCCTTCTGCGCTAAATTAACAACCAGAGCACGGAGGGACAGGGAGATGAGGATAAAAATGCTGCTTCTTGATAAGGCCCTCCAGCCAGAAGCGCCGGAGCGGCCGCAGCAGGAGGGACCCTCCGGGGCCCTTAAAAGGAAAGCTGCCTCCCTCACTCCATCAGCGCAGAAACGGAGGAAAGTATCTCCAGCCCGATCCCTGCCGGCAGCAACAGCGAGCGGGACGGGAGGAGCAAGCAGCCCCCAGCCGCAGCAACAGCTGATCGGCGGCGGCACGGAGAGCCACGTGGAAACGGCTCAGCCTCCGATAATCAGCCAGCCGCCCCGCACCGCAGGCAGGGCGGCGGCTAAACAAGCGCCGGTACCGGCGGCACCGCGGGCAGCGGCACCGACCCCCGGGGAACCGGCGGTGCAGAGCGCGCAGGCACGCAGCCTGCCGGCACTGGAGGACACCACACGTGCGGCACCGCCCTTGAGCGTGCCGAGCTCGGTGCGGACGCCGGAATCCCCTGTATGCCCCCCAGCCCGATCCCTGCCGGCAGCAACAGCGAGCGGGACGGGAGGAGCGAGCAGCCCCCAGCCGCAGCAACAGCTGATCGGCGGCGGCACGGAGAGCCACGTGCAAGCGGCTCAGCCTCCGATAATCAGCCAGCCGCCCCTCACTGCAGGCAGGGCGGCGGCTAAACAAGCGCCGGTACCACCGACCCCCGGAAAACCGGCGGTGCAGAGCGCGCAGGCACACAGCCTGCCGGCACCGAAGGACACCGCACGTGCGGCACCGCCTTCGAGTGTGCCGAGCTCGGTGCGGACGGGGCCGGGATCCCCTGTATGTCAGGGGCGGAGTTACCTCCTCAAGGGAGGGGGAAGACTGCACACAAGAGGGGGCATTGCAGCCCCTCTCCGCACAGGGCTGTGGAGTTGCTTTCTCACAGCCCTCCGCTATGTTGCAGACTCCAACTAGAAGGTAGGGGTCCCCCCCCCAGCCTACCCGGAGCCCCCTTCTCCATTTCTGTAACCAGCCTCACCCTGGCTGGGACCACGCAGGGCATAGACACCATCGGCAATCTACTAGGGAAAATCCCTACAAACGATCTCGTACCCCCGAGGGCAATTGTGACCGGGGACAGAGACTTAAGCATCTCAGGGGGGACTGGTTATGGAACCCCGAGATTTTTCCTCGCAAACCTCTAGTGAGAGGGTGTACCATCATCAGCAGGAACCGGAAGGGTCTAGAGAGACGTACCCCAGCAATTCCTCGCTCTCCTCCCCGGATGAGGCTACGGCCCCGGGGGACGTCCATCCTCTGGACGATCTCAAACAGTTCCAAGAGCTGTTTTACGAGGGTGGCCTTCACGCAAGGCATCCAGACAGCAAAGGTGCAAGAGCAACACCATAAGCTCCTCAAAAATCTGAGACCTCTGGCCTCCTCCAAAATAGCAATACCGCTGATGACGCAATCTTGGAGTCTGCCACTATGATATGGCAGACCCCTGCGACTATTCCGCCTGTCCACAAGAGAGCGGAAAAAAAAAAAAAAATACTTCGTGCCGACGAAGGGCATGGAGTTCCTGTTCAGTCACCCACAACCAAATTCTTTGGTGGTGGAGTCGTCGCAACGTGGGGGAACAGACAAACATGCCAAAAAGCTAGAGCTGTTGGGCAGAAAGGTCTACTCCTCCTCCACGCTACTGTTGCCAATGGCAAATTATGCAGCGCATCTAGCGAACCATAATTTCGACAACCACATTAGGTTAACCTCCCTCATGGACTCGCTTCCAGAGGGCACGAAACCAGTGCTCAAGGCCATCATCCGACCATTTTATAACCAGTGGCAAAGGATCACCACAGACAAATGGGTGCTGGAGATCATAGCCACGGGGTACGCCATGCCCTCCCAGTTGCTCCCACCGCCATGACCTCCACCCGGGGCCCCATCTCCAGGAGGCCTCCCATGTAGCGAGGCTCAAGCAGGAGGTAGACCATCTCATGCTTGTAGGGGCAGTGGAAAGAGTGCCGGAGCAACTGCAAGGGAGAGGGTTCTACTCGAGGTACTTCCTCACGGGGAGGTCCATCTTAGATTTTCGAGGCCTCACCGGTACCTGCGCAAGCAACGCTTTCGGATGATCACAAACGCCTCCATCCTTACGGCACTAGACGATGGAGATTGGTTCGCAGCCCTCGACTTACAAGGTCCTACCGTTTGGGCTCTCCTCAGCCCCCAGAGTTTTCACCAAGACCTTGGCAGTGGTGTCAGCCTACCTGCACAGACGGGGTATTTATATTCCAGTATCTGGATGACTGCCTACTCAAAGGGGCCTCGAAGGAGGAGGTACTACGCATAATATGTGTCACAGCAGGCACGTTCTCTTCGCTCAGCCTGCTTATCAATCTGACAAAATCAAAGACAGACCCCACACAGGACATAGAGTTCGTAGGGGCACGCATAAATTCTATTACAGCGAGGGCGTATCTACCAGAGACTCGCTTTCGGGCCATCGGCTCCCTCGCGCAAGGCTTCACCTTCAGCCCTATGGTGCCGGTTCTGACGTGCTTACAGCCGCTGGGCCACATGGCAGCAGCGACGTTTCGTAGAACAGAACGCCAGGTTACACATGCGCAGCATGCAGCACTGGCTGGCGAGCGTATACAAACCGGCAGCACACACTGTTCACAGGATGGCGTCGCCCACAACAGAGGTGCGCAAATCCCTGCAATGGTGGGTAAACCCCGGGAACCTGCTAACAAGGGTACCCTTCCACCAACCACACGTATTGGTTTTTCTTACTACAGATGCCTCCCTCATAGGGTGGGGAGCACACATGGGCGAAGAGGTGACACAAGGGCTGTGGTCCTCCATGGAGCAGTCACTGCACACAAATATACTGGAGCTCAGAGCAGTGTTCAACGCCTGCAGACACTTTCGAGACCAAATGAAAGGCAAGGTAGTCGGGATCAGTACAGACGATACCTCCACCATGTTTTATATAAATCGGCAAGGAGGAGCTCGGTCCCGTGCCTTATGTGTAGAAGCAGTCCGGTTGTGGAACTGCTGCATCGCCAACAATATAACCTTGAAAGCCTCGTACTTACCAGGCGCTCGCAATGTGAAGGCAGACCAGCTGAGCAGGCGTTTCGCACTCACGCACGAGTGGCAGATCCGTCCCGATCTGCTGCAACCGATTTTTCCACGCATGGGGTTTTCCCCAGATAGACCTGTTTGCTACTCAGCACAACAAGAAGTGCCCACGATTCTGCTCCAGGGCAGGACTGGGACGGGGGTCCCTGAGGGACGCCTTCGCGATCTCATGGAGGGGCCCCCTGCTTTACGCTTTCCCTCCCACAGTGCTCATCCACAAAGTGTTGCAGAAAGCCAGGAGGGAAGGAACCTGAATGATCCCGATAGTCCCAACGTGGGATCGACAGCAATGGTTCCCCCTACTCCTGCGCATGTCGGACCGGCCACCGATGTCCCCTCCGGTGGCGCTGGATCTGCTCACGCAAGCCCAGGGGTCCATAGTGCATCCGCACCCCCAAGGCCTGCGACTACAAACGTGGTTAATCCATGGCTCAGCTCCCTAGAGAGCACATGTACGGAGGAAGTGCAGCAAGTCCTAGAAAGTAGCAGGAGGACTTCCACCAGGAAGACCTACAAGCAGAAATGGACTCGCTTTACGGCATGGTGTTCTACCAAACAGCTAGCCCCCTTTCGGTGCCTATGGCTGTGATATTAGAGTATTTACTGGACCTCAAGAGAGGAGGACTCTCGCTATCCTCGTTTCAGGTCCACCTGGCCGCCATTTTGGCGTTCAGACACGAAGAGGAAGGGCACACGGTGTTCGCCCATCCCATGGTTACCAGGTTCTTCAAAGGGCTGGTAAGCCTATACCCCCCTCAGAAACCGCTTCCACCTCCGTGGAACTTGGACCTGGTGCTTAATGCGAAAAGGGGACCACCGTTCGAGCCTTTGGCCACGGTTTCCCTCCGCCTCCTTATGATGAAGACAATCTTTCTTCTCGCAATCACGTCAGCTCGCAGGGTGAGCGAGCTTGAGGCAGTTATGGCAACGCCACCCTGCGCTGTTTTTCCAAGGAGGCGGTAACCATACGGCTGCATCCAGCCCTTGTTCCTAAAGTTTCTTTCTGAGTTTCATACTAACGAACCTATTGTTTACCCTTGTTTATCCAAAGCCTCATAACTCTAACAAGGAGGCGCGCCTACACCTCCTGGACGTGAGGAGGCGCTAGCTTTCTATATGGACAGGACCAAGTCCTTCCGGAGAACGGATAGGCTCCTAGTCTCTATCGCTCCCAAATCAAAAGGAGAAAGTCTCTCTTCGCAGAGAATCTCTAAGCACATCGTATCTTGCATAAAAATGTGCTACAAACTCAAAAAGACTCCTTTACTGGCCACGCCCAGGGCTCATTCCACTAGGGCGGTGGCAGCATCAACAGCCTTTTTTTTCAAGGGCGTTGCGCTAAAAGACATTTGCAGAGTGGCGAGCTGGTCATCCTGTGACACCTTCGCCAAACATTACGCCCTTCACAGGGTATTCCAAGAGGATACCCGTCTCTCGGCAGCGGTCCTCTCGGGGACAAGCTGCACATAATCCGATTACCCACCTCCTATCTTGGGTTACTGCTGGGTAGTCACCTAATGTGGAGCACCCACGGGGACACTCGAAGAAGAAAGAAAGGTTACTCACCGTAGTAACGGTGGTTCTTCGAGATGTGTCCCCGTGGGTGCTCCACTACCCGCCCATCCTCCCCGCTCCGGATCTCTGTTTAGTGTTTTGCAGGAGCATCCGCGGCGGTTGGTCAAGGAACTGGCGGGGACCGGATCGCGCACATGGCCGGGAGCGCGTGGGGGAGCGGCGCGCACCGGCGCATGCGCGGTCCGGCAGAAACTGCTTGGAAGATCCGATCTGCGGCGCCAGGCGAGCCCGACACCTAATGTGGAGCACACACGGGGACACATCTCGAAGAACCACCGTTACTACGGTGAGTAACCTTTCTATTCCTGCTGTCTGATTAATGTCCATTTATTCTTTTACATAGAGACTGTCCAGTTTGGCCAATGTGAATTGCAGTGGGGCATTGCTGGAACTTGATGGCATATATTATATTAATAGATGTGCAGGTAAAAGAGCCCCTGATGGTATAGTTGGTGTTAGGTCCTGTGATGATGTCACTGGTGTAGATATGTGAGCAGAGTTGGCAGCGAGGACCGTTGCAGGGGCTGGTTCCAGGCCTAGAGTCACTGGTTTGTGATTTGTAGGGGCTGGTGAGGATTTGTTTAAGGTTGGCAGGCCTGCCTCCCAAGGTCTGCGAGCGTGAAAGATCAGTGTTCAGGATGGGTTGCAGATCACTGCTGATGCGCTGGAGAGGCCTTAGGTAGGGGCTGTATGTGATGGCCAGTGGTGTTCTCTTGTTTTCCTTGCGAGGCCTGTCTTATAGCAGGTGGCTTCTGGGTACCTGTCTGGCTCTGTCAATCTGTTTCCTCACTTCCTTAGGTGGGTATTGTAGTTTGAGGAAAGCTTGGTAAAGGTCTTACAGATGTTTGTCTCTGTCTGATGGGTCTGAGCAAATACGGGTGTACCTTAGTGCCTGGCTGTAAACAATGGATTGTGTTGTATGCCCTGGATGGAAGCTGGAGGCATGTAGATAAGCGTAGTGGTCTGTGGGTTTTCGGTATAGGGTGGTATTTTTGTGACCATTGCTTATTTGCACAGGAGTGTCCAGGAAGTGGATCTCTTGTGTGGACTGGTCCAGGCTAAGGTTGATGGTGGGGTGGAAACTGTTGAAATCAGCATGGAACTCTTCAAGAGCCTCCTTCCCACGGGTCCAGATGATGATGTCATCAATGTAGCACAGGTACAGGAGGGGTGCTAGGGGGCAAGAACTGAGAAAGAGTTGTTCCAAGTCAGCATTTAAAAAAAAAAAACAACCTTCTTTAAATACCCCTCTGAAACCACCTCCCGCCCCACTCATGCACCTGATGAAGCAGGTCTTTGCCCACGAAAGCTTATGCTCCAAAATGTCTGTTTGTCTATAAGGTGCCACAGGACTTCTTGTTCTTGCTTGGTCTGGGATACCTTGTGTTCCTGGGATGCTGCTTCATGCCCTGGATGTGCTGTGCCATAGCGGGCTGAGGCTGGTTGGCCTGTTACTTCCCCTTGCGTGGGCCAGGCTGTCTAAAACAAAGCATGGGAGATTTGTGTCTGCACCTGATTTGTGCTCTTCAGTGCAGGTAATGTCCTCCAGGATGGCAGGGTTACCCTACAAGCCATCGCTGCCCAGCCTGTTGTGCAGAAACACAACAGCCGTTCTCCCACAGAGGCTGCCCCCCAGAGTGGCTGTGATCTGTAGGCTCTGCCACCAGGGAAGACGGGCTTGGCAATGAGTGAGCACTGCCGGGACCCAGGGCCCTGCCTGAGTTGGGGGGGGCAGGGGGAAGGAGGGACCCCTGTGAATTGCCCCAGGCTCAGCAAGTGGCTGGCTGTCGGGTTGCATGCTCAAAACACCCAGGCACCAGCAGTTTTTTTGTTTCTGTGAAGCAGCCTCCTGCTCTTCTCCGTTGTAAGCACGTGGGCTGGGATGCGGTGATGGCAGTGGTGACACACAGGCTATTTTAGGTGCTGGGCAGATAAGATCTGCGTTGCAGCCTGGAGCAATGCAGCCCTGTAAGGAGTGCACGGCCAGGGGCTGATGGTTGTGAACCAGCTGGTTTTCCACTGGTGGCGTAGCACTCCCTGCATGCGGGACAGTGGCTCCAGCAGTCAGATGTGTGCCCATGTCTTAGCCTCCCCATGCTCCCCGCCACAGAGCAGTGGGGCAAGCCCAGTGTGGGGAGGCTGCACCCAGCATGCCCTGCTGCAGGCTGATGGGCCAGTGTGGGGGGCTGAGTCCAAGCCTGAGGTGCAGAATCCCCCAGGGAGTGAGCTGTTCACTGGTAATACCTGGGTAATGGAGTCCAGGCCCCAGGGCCAGCAGTCACAGCTGGCACCTTCCTGCTGCCCTGCCTGGCAGTGCATGGACAAGTGAGCCCTATGCCAAGCTGATGTGTAGCAAGGAGACAGCAGGAGTCAATCAGTCACTAGCTCTCTGGGCCCTGTGTGGGCGGGCAGCCGGTAGCCAAAGGCTTCAGGGTTATTTTATATGTGCCCCAGGAGACCCATGGGTTGGGTGAAGCGTGTGGGTGCAAATGCCTGTAGGTGAGCAGGTGTGCTTGGGTGTCTGTACTGTACTGATGGGGAGGGGGTCAGGTGTAGGTACCTGTGGGGGGAGGGGTCAGGTGTGCATGGCTCACGTGAGTGAGTGTGCTCAGGTGTCCGTACCTAGAATGGGAGGCGGGGGTTCAGGTGGGGAGGGACAGCTCAGCGGTTTGAGTGTTGGGCCAGGTAAACCCAGGGTGGAGAGCTCAATCCTTGAGGGGACTATTTAGGCATCCGGGGCAAATGGAAGTGGGGGGAAGGGTTGATGCATGGCCCTCCCAAGAAGGCAGGGGCTGGACTGAATGACCTCCCATGGTCCCTTCCAGCTGTGTGAGGGGCGTAGTAACAGAGATAGCTGTGCTAGTCCATGTACAATCAAAACAAAACAGCCGCCCAGTAGCACTGTAAATTCTAACAAAATACTTTATTAGGTGATGAGCTTTCGTGGGACAGACCCACTTCTTCAGACCACAGCCAGACCAGACCAGCCTGTGGCTCTGTCCCAAGAAAGCTCACCAGATAAATTATTTTGTTAGTCTTTTAAGTGCTACTTGCCTGCTTTTTTGTTATGAGAGGGGTGTGTGTGCGCGCGTGCGTGTGCTGGCTTGGGGGTGGGGTACGCACGTGTGCACTGCTCTGGGCGTGTGTAAGCACAGGCAGGAATTCACTGATGGCTCCAGACCAGCGGGGTTCTCAAGGCTGGCTCCAGAGGTGGAGGTGTCCTGTCCCTGCCCGCTTCCCCAGGCCAGCAGGTACTAGTCTCACCCCATGTACAGGGACACCTCCCCCCATGGAGGCAGGATGCTGCAAGCAGCTGCTGTCTGAGCAGAAACAGAAACCAACACTCCTGCCTCCTCTCCAGCACTCGTGCATGTCACAGGAAGCATGAACAGGTCGTGGCTCTGAGGGCTCCGCCAGCTCCTGTCCGTCACACACCTCACACTCGGCACTAAGCTACACAGAAGTATCTAGTACCAGCAGACAGTGGTGCCCAGGAGGGAGACACCGGTCCGCTCCCCGGAGGGTTCACAACAGCTGAATCCATCAGCTGGGCGAGCCGGCTGTGGTGACATCAGAGGGGTCCTAGTGCCTCCCTGCATGCAGGTGGGTTTGCCCAGGTGGGGCAAAGCTGCAGACTCTGCCCAGGTGCCAGCACGCCCTGAGGAGCCCTGTGGCCTCTGCCTTGCAATGAGACTCAAGTAAGTGAGCCAAGCGTGCTCTGTCCGGGGCCTGTGCTGGGCGGGAGGAGGGGACTGGGACCTGCAGAGTCGGGCTGGGGCTGTGCATGCCCTCTGGTGGGTGCCCTTGTGAGGAAGGCAGGGCAGCCTTCAGCCACAGGCTGACCAGCCCTCACTGGGGTCCCTTTAGGGCAGCTGGCTGCCAAGGCGCCCTGCCCAGCTGCTGTAGCTGTCAGGGCCTGGGGCAAGCTGTCCCTGTGCCGTGGAGTGCTGTGTTCACCTGGTCGGCCCAGGCACTCTGCGAAGGGTGATGAGCTCCGGCTTGCAGTGCACCTGGGCTCAAGCACCACCTCTGGGGCAGCGTGGGCAGCACTGGAACCCCCAGCTCAGCAGGGCAGTGCAGCTCTCAGTGGTCTGTGGGGCTGGGGTGCTTCAGTGCACAGGCGACAGCCATGGGGCTTGCTGCGGCCAGCTGCCCGTGCCGGCACAGGCAGGTAGCTACCCCAGGCCCAGTTGCCTCGCAGTGGCCATCGGGTCAGTGAGCACAAACAGTGGAACCCTGGGGGGCTCCTGGACCCCAGCTCTCTGTGGCCCTCACAAGCAGGACCCTGAGCTCCTCCCTTGGGGCCTGTGGGGCAGGGCCAAGGCCCCCCCTCCAGACTGGCAGTGCTGCACTGGCTGTTCCCTATGGCCCTGGCCACAGAGCCTGAGCCATCCCTGACCCATGCAAAGGGGGAGGCTCTGGCCAGATACCTCCACCCCCTCTGTTGCATGGCTCTGGGGCACTGCCCCACTGCCCAACCCCTGCTGGGGCACCTCTGGGCTCTGTTCCTGGGCCCCCTGCCTGCGGCACCCCGGCAGGGCTTGGCCCCCGTGCAGCCACCCCAAACCAGCAGCACCATGTGCCCTGTTGGCCTCCTGGCCCTGGGGCCATTTTCTGACCATGGCTGTGGGGCTGGGCCTGAGGACCCGTGTGGGTGATGTGATGGCACAGGCTGGGGCCTGGGTGTGACCAGCCAGGGTGAACTGCCAGCCGCAACAGGGCTCTGCCTGGGCACCTGCCTGGGCCAGCCTAGCTTGGGAGCAAGTGGCGCGGAGGGGCAGTGGCAGGGACGCTGTATGCTGGAGGCGGGGGGGCAGTTCCCAGGGACCCCACACCCCCCAGGTCGTGGAGGGGCAGTGGCAGGGGCCCCATACGTTTGAGGTGGGGGGTGGCTCCCAGGGACCCGACACCTGCAAGGCACAGGAAGTGGGGGAGGGGCAGCCCGCAGGCTCAGACGTTGAGCTGTCCTTCGGTCCGGCGGCTTTGGCCCCCAGCTGCAGACAGCAAGACCCGTTTGCTGAGGCTGGCTGGCGGCTGGCATGATGGGAAGCTGGCCCAGCAGGAGGAAGCAGCTTGTCGTCCAGCCCACCCCTGCTGCCGCCGCCATGCAGACCGCTGCCCCCGCACAGGCAGGTAGGAATCGGGCCCCTCTGCAGCCTGTGGCCATGTCCCAGTTCTGCCAACGGAGGCCAGGAGTGAACAGCTGGGAGAGCAGCTGGTGGGGCTGATGGAGGCTGTGCTCCAGACAGGCCAGCCCCCACCGGCTCCTGGCTGGGCTGAGGCCTCGGCAGCCAGGGAAGCTGTGTGTGTCCCACTCACACCTCTGCTGCCAGGCTCTTCCCGTCACAGTGCCCTCTGCAAGTGGGCCAGTCCCGCGCGGCCCAGGGAGGAAAGCCAAGACGGCCTTGCAGCGGGGTCTCGTGCTCCACTCTGGCCCTCAGCTGCGCCCCAGAGCGAGAGCACAGCTGGGAGCCCTTCACTTTAGGCTGGGAGCATTGGGTCTTGGGCTGCTGCTTTCGGAGGTGAGGGGTGGTGGCTCTGGCCCGAGGGCAGGGGCACATCTCCAGCCTGCGCACCCCTGCTTGCAGCTCTGGCCAGGCCCCAGCAGGCAGGCTGGGCAGTGCACTCAGGGGCTCTTCTCTCAGCAGATCTGAACAGCTGCATGGCAGTTGCCTTGTGCTCTTTCCCGGTGGGTGAGGAGGCAGAGCCTGTCCTGCGCCCAGGAGAGCAGCTGAGTGTCCTCTCGGAGTAAGTGCACCGCAGGAGCAGCCTGGCTGGCCAGGCCATAGCCCCGGCACAGAGCCTGCCCAGCCCTGGGTGCTCGCTGGCCTGTGCCTGCACCCTCATGGTGTGCACCAGGCTGGGCTGGTTGGCACATGGAGGCTTGGCCCCCACAGCCCCTCCCTCAGACTGGCTGCTAGACACATGGCCCTGGCAGCCTGGCCTGTGGCTCCCCTGGACCCTGGGTTGCCCTGCTGTAGGCTCATGCCATGTATTGCCCATGGCTGGCAATCTCACCCCCTGGGGCCATGCACTGGGTGCCCACGGTGCTGAGCCCTCTGCTGGCCTGTTCCTGGGCTCCCAGCAAGCACCAGTCCCCACGGGCACAGCATTGGCCTGTGGGAAGCCTGGCCCTGCAGATTTTGCCAGGCTCCTATGACTTGACATTCAGGAGCCCCGCCCCCCCCCACCTAGTAGCCAAGGCCCTTGTGAGTGCCATGGGTGAGGGCACAACACAGCCATGGCTCTTGGTTGGCAGCTGTGGCCATGGCATTCCTGGAAACTCGCCTCTCTTGCAGGGACGGGGAGTGGTGGGCTGTGGTGTCGCTTGCCACCGGCGAGGAGTGCCTGGTCCCCAGCAGCCACGTGGCCAAGGTCTGGCACAGGTAGGAGCCCTGCCTGGCCTTTGGCTGATGGGCCAGGGAGCTGTGGCGGTGGTCACAGGGCTGCTGTTTAGCTGTGTCACTGCAGTGTGGCACCAGGGCCCTGCACCCGGTGTGCAATGTGGGGGGTGCCCAGAGAGCCGGGGCCCTGCACCCGGGGTGGGATGGGGCAGGGGCGGGAGCCGGGAGAGCCGGGGCCCTGCACCCGGGGTGGGATGGGGCAGGGGCGGGAGCCTGGAGAGCCGGGGCCCTGCACCCGGGGTGGGATGGGGCAGGGGCGGGAGCTGGGAGAGCCGGGGCCCTGCACCCGGGGTGGGATGGGGCAGGGGCGGGAGCCTGGAGAGCCGGGGCCCTGCACCCGGGGTGGGATGGGGCAGGGGCGGGAGCCGGGAGAGCCGGGGCCCTGCACCCGGGGTGGGATGGGGCAGGGGCGGGAGCCTGGAGAGCCGGGGCCCTGCACCCGGGGTGGGATGGGGGGTGGGAAAGCTGTGTCCATGCTCCAGGCCACAGGGTGCTCTGCTGGCACTGCCCCGTGGGCTGTGAGTGTGGCAGTTCTGCTGGGGGGAGCTGGGGCCTGCCTGGTGGCATGGCTGGCGCAGGAATGGGCCCAGCAGAGCACACTTTCTGGCTCCGAGGAGGGGGGCTCTCGGGGAGCACAGGCAGCCCTAGTGCCAAGCGTGTGGCACACGCGACTACCCCCACGTCTGGGAGCTACAGGTGTCCCCACAGGCTTCCTGCTGCAGCTTCCTCCCCACAGCTATTGTCAGCGCCCTGCGGAGCAGTGCTGGGCTTCAGCGCAGAGCACGAGCCCCCCAGGTACAAAACCTGCCGGGGCCCCTTTGCAGAGATCCCCAGCACAGCCTGGCTGTGTATCCTGTCAGTGCCGGTCACAGCTCAGTACCACGCCCAGGCTGGCGCACACAGCTACACCGATGGCAGTGCCAGTCACAGCCCGGCCGCACTGTGCCAGCACTGGCGCGCACAACAGCCGCCCCAGTGGCAGTGCCAGTCACAGCCCGGCTGCAGTGTGCCAGCACTGGCGCGCACACAGCTACACCGATGGCAGTGCCAGTCACAGCCCGGCCGCACTGTGCCAGCACTGGCACGCACAACAGCTACACCAATGGCAGTGCCAGTCACAGCCCGGCCGCACTGTGCCAGCACTGGCGCGCACACCAGCCGCCCCAGTGGCAGTGCCAGTCACAGCCCGGCCGCACTGTGCCAGCACTGGCGCGCACACAGCTACACCGATGGCAGTGCCAGTCACAGCCCGGCCGCACTGTGCCAGCACTGGCGCGCACAACAGCCGCCCCAGTGGCAGTGGCAGTGCCAGTCACAGCCCGGCCGCACTGTGCCAGCACTGGTGCGCACAGCCGCACCGATGGCCTAGCATGCCGGAGAGGCTCAGCTCTTGCAGGGATGGACTTTCCAGTGCCCTGATGTGCTGGGGGGCTTCTTGGTGCTGGCCATGGGCCAGGCCTGCTGGGTGGGTCAGGTTCACGGGGAAGTGGCTCAGGACGTTAGCATCGCTGCTCCAGTAGTAATTAGTGCAGCTTGTCGGTAGTGTTGTGTCCCAAACACACCGTGTGACCCAGATGCGGCCCAGGGCCCAGTCCAGAGCTCACACAGGAGCAGCCCAAGGATACAGAAGGAGCCACCGGGGCCTCTGGGAGATGAATAGCCCTGGAGAAGGTGCAGCTAGTTCCCAGCCAGCACATCTCGGCTGAGCAGACCCCCTGCTCTCTGCCAGGGGAGGAGAGGAAAGGTTCCCGTTGTCCAGCTCCTGTGCCCTGTACCTGCCCCAGGGAAGCTTGTGCTCTGAAACAGAGCCTGCAAAGCCACCTATTGGGCAGCTCTGCCACCACCTTGTAGGGGCTGTCCCTGGCCAGCGAGAGGCCTGTGCGCTGCCGGTGGTGGTGCGTCTGACGGCTCACCATGGCACGAGGGCTTGGTACTGCCTACAGGTTGGGCTCTCGCCATGCTCCAGGCAGATGCAGCCATCACTTCCTGGGGCCCATGTTACAGCCTGGCTACTACGCTGTTGCATCCTGCCTGCTTGGGGTGCCTGCGTGCTGGGGAGGTGTAATGGTGCTGGCCCAGCCCTGCCACCTCCCAGCACTCCCCTGAGGCCACGCTGGGTTTTGCTGCTGGTCCCCGAGCACTCCCTGTGGGGCTGTATGCGGGGAGCTGTGGCAGCTACCCTGTGCTGATGGGGGACATTGTTCAGGGTGTGTCATTGTCTGTTCCCGCCCCACCCCTGGCCAAGAAAGCCTGGGCCGAGTGTCCCAAACAGCCTGGCTGCTCGGCAGGGCTCTGGGGAGCACGTGGCTGAGGTGGGACACAGGCTACCTTGCAGGCCACCTCCCGCCGAGTCAGGCACTGCCTGTCCTGGGGCAGCTCTGCAGAAGGGCCAGCTGTGGGGCCAGCCCAGGAGCCACTGTCTGCTGCCAAAGCCCCATGCCCAGTGCCCGGTTGTTGCTGTCAGGTGGCTGTATGAGGGTGTTAGCCGGGAGAAAGCTGAGGAGCTGCTCCTTCTGCCGTGCAACCACAGTGGTTCCTTCCTGATCCGAGAAAGCCAGACCAGGCGAGGTAAGTGACTCTCTGCAGAGCTGCTACCACCTGCCCAGGCTGTGGCAGAGGGGCCAGGGATGCTGGGCCGGGTCCTTTCAGCCAGCGGGAGTCCTGCAGCAAGATTCCTGGGCACTGCCCACCCCAAGGTGGCCAGCCTCACATCAGTGTCAAAGCATCAGAGAAGAGTAGGCAGGAAGGAACCTCAGGAGGTCATAGAGACCAACCCCTGCCCAAAGCAGGATCAACCCAACTAAGTCATCCCAGCCAGGGCTTTGTCAAGCTGGGACTTAAACACTTCTAGGGATGGAGATTCCACCAGCTCCCCAGGTAACACATTCCAGCGCTTCACCACCTCCTGGGGAAATTAGTTTTCCCTAATATCCAACCTACATCTCCTCCACAGCCACTTGAGACCATTGCTCCTTCTTCTGCCACCCTGACAACAGCCTCTCTCCATCCCCTTTGTAATCCACCTTCAGGTAGTTGAAGCTATCAAGTCCCCTCTTGCTCTTCTGTAGACCAGATAACCCCAGTTCCCTCAGCATGTCCTCATAAGCCATGTGCCCCAGCCCTCCAATCACTGCCATTGCCCTCCACTGGACTCTAGTGTAGGGGCAGCCCCAAGCAGGACACAATGCTCCAAATGTGGCCTCCCCAGCACCGCACAGAAGGGAACCACCACTCCCCTCCGTCGGCAGGCAACACTCCGACTGACACAGCCCTGTACATGCAGCCTCCAGTCCAGCCCTAGGACTCACCCTTGCCCCTGCTGCCATCCCCAGGCTGTCCCTGACACAGGAAGAGCTCCAGGGGTGCCTCCATGAATGTGGCTCAGGACAGTCTAGCCTGGACTGGTGCCCCACGGGGACTTGCCGAGTGCCCCAGGGCAGCCCGGCCTTGCTCATGACGACACACTGCTGAGGCACAGGGCTCCCAGTGCTGAAGCGCATGGCAGCCCTAGCTGCTGCTAGAATTGCCTTCTGAGGCCGCTCATTGGCCTCAGAGTTGCCAAACTGCTCCTGTGCCTCCTGGGGGTGCAGAGCCCAGGCCTGACCCTCTGCTGCTCACTGCCCAGGGCTCCCGGCCCCACCTAGGCTCAGCAGACGGGAGGCTGGTGTGCAGCACGTCCCCTGTCCCAGCGGCTGGTTGGCATGGACGGCACAGTACAGCACAGCACTGCCAGGCTGGTGAGGAGGCAGCAGCGCCTGCTGGCTCTGAGATGGGAGCCCTGCTCACCGGCGCAAGGCAGGTGCTTCGCGGTTCTGTGCTCCCGTGGCAGGTGGAGGATGACGTGCCCCCAGTGCACTGTAGAGCAGCCCCAGGCACCAAGACTTGGCTGGAAACCTGGGCCCCCTCAGGCTGTTTCCCCCGAGTGGGGCTAGTGGTGCAGAGCAGGGGCCCAGAACCTGACCCAGACCTGTCCTTAAGCCCATCGTTGGCCACGCAAGGCAGAGGCTGTGGTGTGCTCCCCGGGGCGAGGCGGGAGGGGTGCCCAGCTCAGTGCCTGGGAAGGGGTGTGGCCCAGGGCAGTCAGCCCTTCTGCTACTCGGCCTGCGGTGCTGGGCCCTGCTCCCGCCTTCCCTCCCTCCAGCCGAGTGGTGGCACTTCCAGGGGACCCAGAGCTCCACCTGCTGCTGCCCGTGCTGGCGGGCGGTGCTGTGGGCCCCTTTGAAAGGCCAGGCCTTGGGGCCATGTCCCCTTTGCCCCCCGGCCGTCGTCAGGCCTGACAAGGCAAAGGCGCTACCGCTGCGAGCAGCTGCCGAGCCAACAGGCGCAGCCCCACGGAAGTGTGGGGCAGGAACCTGCCCCTGCACACTGCAGCCACGGTGCCCCCGGCTCCTGTGACCTGCCCCAGGGCCCCGACGGGAGGCTGCAGATGCGCAGGGCCCGGGGGCTGAATTCAGCAGCTGTTGTCTGAGGCTGCCTGCCCAGCCTGTGGTGCAAGGCGGGGTGACGTGCTCAGTGCACTGGCCTTATCTGCCATCGCTCGCATCTGCAGCCGAGCTGGTGGTTTCCTGAGTGCGCTGGGTTCACCTCGCACTTCCTCCCCCTGCTGAGGGCTGCCTGCAGCAGCTGTCCCCCGGCGGAGGAGCTGCAAGCCCTAGTCGGTGCACCCCGCCCCAGGCGTGACCCCACTGGTGGACCGGCTGCGGGTGCCTCCCGTATGCCTCGACGGGCACTGGGGTAAGCTCCCAGCCCTCGGCACAGGGCTCTGCTGTGGTCTGAGGAGTGGGCTGGTCTCTCCCAGTGTGCTGGGGGCCTCTGTTGGATCCGGGAGTTAAGTGGCGCCCCCGCCACACAGGGAGGGGCGGTGTAAGGGCGGACGAGCCTGGCTAGGCCCCCAGGACTCTGCTGCTTGGCTTGGGGCTGAGGCATGGGCAGGGCAGACCCCAGTGGGCAGCTGATTGGTGATGCCCTAAATTGCTCCTGGCCAGTCGCTGGCATGCCCAGTCTCACAGTCCCTTTGTGAAGCATGGGGCCGTGCTCCCTCTACAATGGTCCCAGCCTCTGGGGCTGCTGCTGGGCCATGGGGGCTGTGCAGCTGCAGGGAGGGCGCCATGCTGGCAGGGCAGGTGACCCCGGCCCCTCCAAGTGCTGTGCCTGGCTGCAGCAGGGGGCTGGACACAGGGCCCTTCAACATGCTTGTGCCCCTGCAGGTGGCTACTCCTTGTCCGTCAGGCACAGCAACCGCGCCTCCTGGGACTCCGTCAAACACTATCGCATCCACCGCCTGGAGAACGGCTGGCTCTACATCGCCCCACGCCTCACCTTCCCCAGCCTGCAGGCCCTAGTGGACCATTACTCTGGTAAGAGGCGGGCTCCACAGCTCTGTGCCACAGTGACAAAGGGGCTGGACTGTGGCGCTCTGGGGCCCGGGCAGCTGAGGTCTCAGGTGGCCACCCTGGGGAGAGAGGTGCTGCCCGACTGATTGCCAGGGCACCCCCAGCCAGCACCATGTGCCTATGGGAGGTGCACATCCACACACGCCTCCATGCACAGAAAAACTTATTCCACCCATGGATGGAAAAACACGGAGGGTGGGTTGGTGCCAGCCTGCTCCAGGGGGCAGCCAGAGCACGAGCCCAGCCTGGCTCTCCCATCTCCATGGGGCTGGATTGCTGTGGTTCTTGCCTTTCGGGATCGGGTTGCTTCGAGCAGCCCAAGTGCGCCAGTTGGTGTCACCCCTCCAAGGCCCTGCCCCCTCCCAGTCCTGTCCTGCGGCAGGGCCACGCCAGGGGCCCGCTGCCCATGCCCCCGTGAGGACCGGGGGGTGCCCAGAGCCAGGGTTGGTCACGTGACTGTGCTGTCCCCCCCATGCACTTGGGGGGTGGGCGATGCTCCTCCCCGCTTGCCCTAGCCAGGCCCCATGTGTGCACAACTCGCAGGGCTGGTGGCAGATCAGGCTGCCAGGGGTTGGTGCAGTCTAGGGGCTCAGCCCCTCCCGGCAGCATGTGCCAGCTGTTCTGCCTGCTCCGGCCTGCGCAGCAGCGCTCACGCTGGGGGTGCGGAGAGGCAGGGCCCCCCCGCAGCTCTGCGCATGTCCAGCAGCCCGGCCCTGTCAGTGCAATGGGGCCAGGCCACGGGCCAGTGCAGCTCGCGTGTCCGTGAGGGCCGGGCCGCGCTGGAGCGCCGTTGCTGATGCTCGCTGCGTCTCTGGCCCAGAAATCGCAGAGGGGCTGTGCTGCCTTCTCAAGGAGCCATGCTTCATCCAAGGAGCCGTCCGAGCCCCAGCCCAGGCGCTGCCCCCGCCCGTGGTGGTGAAGAAAGCCACTCTCAACTGGCAGGAGCTGAACAGGTAGGAAGCACTGGCAGCTGGTGCTGTGCCTGGCTCGTGCCAGGGCTGGGGCGGCTCCGTGGCTGTTGAGGTGGCAGGTGGGGAGCCCTGCTCAGGGGTCCCACAATGCCCCCTGGTGAAGGCTCGAGGGGTCACGGCTCCCCCAGGTTTGGGCGTGAGCAAGGAGGCCGGCCTTGGATTTGGGAGGGGAGAGCCGAGCATTGGGCCGTGAGAGGGGACAGCTGCTTGGGCCAGGGCCTGCTTGTTTCCCAGCTGGGGCTGAGGGCTTGGGGGGCAGAGGGATCTGGGCAGTGCCAGCAGCCAGGGTGGCTGTGCTGAATTGGCCTCTCCTCTCTCTGCAGCGCTGTCCTGTTTTCAGAGGCACCGCCCGCAGATGAGGAGTCCCCTGTGAGCCTGGGCTTGCGGGAAGCCATCAGCTCTTACCTCTTTCTGAGTGAGGGGCTGCCCCCGGAGAGCGGCTCTGGTGAGAAGGACAGTGAGTGGAAGAGCGCCTGAGGGCTGTTCGCAGCACACAGCCCCAAGGACCATGGGGCTCAGGTCACGGCCACCCCAGCTGCTTCCGCAGCCACCAGACTCCCCCCACCCACCATGGAGCCTATAAATTATTGGCCGGATGTCCTAGTGGAAGTAATGCATTGCTGTTCTGAACGGGCCCTGCGCCTGGCTGGCCTTGTCTCACGCTTGTACCAGGGCTGGGGCAGCTTTGGTCCTGCCTCGGGCCCAGCTCGGTTGGGATCCCCATTTGTGCAAGGAACCCAGTACCTGCTGCTTGGCGTCGTTCTTCCGCACCCGTGCTGGTGGCTTTGGCTGACTGAGCTGCAGTCTGTTAATCCCACCTGGGCTCAGCCCCCAGCAAAGCCCAGCTGGAAAGGAAGAGCCCCTGATGCCTCCCTACTAACCCAAACACCCAGGGCTTCCTTGTCCTCCCACTTGCCAGACTCTATTGTGCCTGATGTGAGAGGTGCCCTCAGCGTGCTGGTTAACAGCACTGTGTACTGCCTCCCAGCTCGTTAACAAAGCTGCTGCCGTGCAAAGGGGCATTAAATGTGCACGTATCTCTCTTCTCACAAACTCACATGCTGGCTAGTACGTCTTAAAATACCACACAAGCCAAAGAAGCAACAAGTGCCGAGAACATGCAGAACACTTGACTTGTATTTCTGCTGTGTTTAGGTCCAGCAAAGGACAGAGCCAACTGTGCAGTACGTTTATTACTGAGTCTGCAGAATAACCCCTCTGTAAATAAACTTCTACGATCTGCAGCTATTTGTGGTTTTTTATTTGCTTTCCCTAAAGTTAATTAAACATTTCAGGGCAATTCGCCATAGCAGCCCCCGGGGCGGTGGCGGCACTCTGAGGCCACCAGAAGTTTGTCAAGAGCCCTTCTAGAGCCAAGACTTAGCAAAGCAACTGTCTTGGCTCAAACTCTTTTCTTACAAGTCCTTTTCCTTCCAGGCTTGGCCTTCTGCAGAGGGGCAAGGGGCTGGGTTCTCATGTCGTCCCAGGTGAAAGCTCTTTGCTGTGACGCATTCTTGTTAATGTTCAGTTCCCAGAGACCCCAACTCCCCTTGGCTGAAGGCCCCATCAGTGCCAGCTTGCGAGAGGCTTGGGTCTTTCCAGTGATGGGTGCCAGCATGGCTTTTCCTTTTGCCATGAGAGCTTCCCAGTTCCCTGTTTTGCCCAGACTCCAGCTGACTGCAGGCTGTTCTGTCCTTCCTGTGGGCTTCCCATCCCATGCAGGTTCCTAGGGAAATGGGGCTGCTGTTGCTTTGGTCACCCCCTGCCCAATGCCCTGGCAGACTGAGAGATGGCTGCCGTCACTGCGCGCTTAGAGGGACCCTCTGTCTGGTCCCTGACTTTAAAGGCTAATGTCAGTGGGTCTGCCCAGTGCCGCCTGAGTGTGGACGCAGCCGTTGGACCGTGCGCTTGCTCACCAGGGTGTCAGTTGTTTACCGAAAGGCCTTTCTGTGGTGCTCCTCCACCGTGCGGGGATATGGGCTGTGCTGAGGTCCAGCCCTGCCCAGCTTTGTTCACCTGCTAAGTCAATGTAGTCCCTTGATGCAAAGACAACCCCCCCATTGTCCGGGCCGGATGGGCTTGTGCCTGGCTCTAAGGGCATGTTGTAAGGGCAGCGTTCTCCTCACATCTGTAGCTCTTTGCCATGGGTCTGTGCCGCAGCCAGTGCATGGGATATTCTGGCTGAGTGAGGGAGATCTTGGGGCCATGCCAGGAGTGTGGCAGCCTGGCCAGGGTTGCTGACCCAGAGAAGTGACTGACTACTGGCATTGGCATCACACACGGGCCCTGCTCCCTTTCATTCCAGTGGGCTGTGCTGCCCAGAGCTCGGCTCGGTACATCTGAATTCACCCTACTGCCGTGTGCCACTCTGAGCTGTTACACTCACATGGGCCAGGGAGCTTCAGGAGCCTGCAGGTGCTCACACCAAGAGGGTCACCCGAAGCAGCAGCAGGCAGAATGCCAGCATCAGGCCAGGACACGGACAGGGCTTTCAAAGGAGAGTCCGTGAGATCTGTCTTAAAACAAGTTCTGGGCTCCCCCTCTGCCTGCTGGGAGCTGAGCCCGAGCTGCACATGGTCCCTCTCCACAGCAGGGCCCAGAACCTCCCGTTTCAGTTTGAGGTGCAAGCAGGGACCCTCCTGCAGGCTCCCAATGGCAGCAGCTGAGGAACCCCCTGAGCACCATGAGACATGTAGTCAGTGGCAAGCGGTGGGCCAGCTGGTGCTGGGAGCAGCCCAGGCCCATTGTACAGCACTGAGGGCCTTTGTCAGTGCCCAGGAGCAGCTGAGCCAAACGCCTGCCCCCAGCCCAACCCAGGAGGCCCCAAGCAAAGGCCTGTGGTAAGCTGCCTAGTGATGATCGGCACCTCGCCACAAGCGCCAGGAGCTGCACAAGAGTGGCAGGTGCCTTTCCGTGGCCGCCACCGCCAGCCACCCGGGGCAGGCTCCTAGACATCACGCAGCCCATCCCACCTGCCCTCACCTGGCTGCACAGATGTGTTGCTTGTGCACTTCCTCCCCAGTGACTCCCCAGCCATCCCTGCGGTGGCGCTCCCAGCTGCAAGGCTGGCCGCTGCTTGGAAATGGCTGAGGCTGTCCCGCTCAGTGCTCCGGGGGCTTGCCCACCAGTGGCTGCAGTGCCTGAGAGCTTGGTGTGGGGTGTGCAGAGTGACTGGGGCAGGTCTGGCTCCAGGCGCCCGGCCGGTGGCAGGCCCCTTGCTCCAGGTGATGAGCACGGGTGGGTTGGGGGGCAGACCGCTGCTCATTCTCCTCTTTTTTTCCAAGTTTTACAGGCAGCCCCTGCCCGTCATCCCCTGCACATGCTCAGAGCAGCTGCAGGGACCGTGTGTCCTATGAGCCCAGGAAAGGGAGGGGTACTTCACCTGTTGCCTGACCTGCAAACAGGCAGCTCCTATTGGCTGGAAAGTGGCTAATGGGAGCTGCTGGAGACAGGAGCAGCATGAGAAGCCCCTCCCCGCCAGCTCTCAATGCGCACAGATGTACACGTGGCCCTGCCGATGGAGCATGAGAGTGCTGGGCCAGCAAGGGGCAGGCAGGAGACCAGCTGAGGCTCCTGTGGGCCAGATCCAGCAGCTTCAGCAGCAGCAATAACCATGGGCTCAGCGCCCGTTCGTGTCCAATGCCCCCTTCACTATTTCCTTCCATCTTTCCCTGTCCAGTGCGGAGTGGCTTAGTTTCTGTAGACTAGCTCTGCATCAACCTACTGTATCGCCTATCCATTCTCCGTGGGCTCTGCCTCTCCTATTCGAACCATCTATTATGCCGAATACCAGGGTCTTGATTTTTCATTGGTCTTTCATTCTGCAGATATGCCTGAATAGCTGTAACTTCTGTTGTATAACCTTCTGCAGTAGGTGCTCTTTTGGCTGAATCTTCGGATATAATTCATCGTTGGTGACCTTCTGCATCCAACCCAGTCTCAAGATCTTTCTATAACAACTCCTCTTGAACACTGATATTCTGCTCTTTGAATCCTTCATTATCACCCGTGTCTCTCATCCATACAGCATGCTGCTGAATACACATTTTCAGGATATTCAGCTTCATTCCTAAACTAATTGCTTTGCTTTTCCAGATCTTATCCATTGCCTTCAAACTCGCTCTTGCTATCTAGTCGCTATTTCCTTCTTACAGCCTAGATCATAAGTTACGTTTCTCCCCAGGTACATGACCTCTCTACGTTCTCTAGTTTGATCTTTCTTCCTATTCCCTTGTCTCCAAATACCATAGTTCTTGTTTTATCAATATTTATAATAGTCTGTACCACTTCCCTTCCTCA
The DNA here is from genome assembly GCF_033958435.1 of Carettochelys insculpta. Lineage (NCBI taxonomy): Eukaryota > Metazoa > Chordata > Testudines > Carettochelyidae > Carettochelys > Carettochelys insculpta. The sequence goes on from NC_134153.1 coordinate 32,052,356, forward strand.
TTTAGCACCTGCACCATTCTCACTAGCTTCTCTTCATCTCCTTCAATGATAACTCTATCATCTGCAAACCTCAAGATGCTGATTCTCATCCTGTGCACAGATATCCCTTCTACCTCTTCCTTGATCTTGTCCATCACTCTCTCTAGGTGTGTGATGAAGATACTCTGCAATATTGGAACTCCTTGTCTCACACCTCTACTCATTCTAAACCAACTTCCCAACTCTCCATACGTTCTCACCACTGCCTCCGTATTGTCGTTGATAACCTTTAACAACCGTATCAGTCTGCTATCCACTCCGTAAAGCTCCTACACCGCCTAAGTCACTTTCTGATCTAGATTGTCAAATACCTTCTGAAAATCAACAAAGCAGTTGTAGATGTCCTTGTTCTTTCATCAGGCTTTCTCAGCTGTCAATCTTAGTGCCAATATCTGCTGAAAGGTACTTCTGTCTTTCCTGAATCCCACTTGCTTGTCCACTAGATGGTTTTCTATCTGTGATCTCAGTCTCTCCATCAGTATCATCATCAGCACCTTGCCTAGATGACTCATTAGGGCAATCGTTCTGTAGTTCTTGTACTGCAATGCACTTCCTTTCTAATGTATTATCACTAGCACGGATCTTATCCATTCCTCAGGTGCCTTCCCTTCTTTCCATGTGATATTACATAGTCGGTGTATTTCCTGAATCATGCTTTCCTCCACCGTATTTGATCATCTCTCCTGTGATCTTATTTCCAGGGCTTTTTTTGTTGTTTAGTCATTTCACTGCTCTTTCTACTTCCTCCTTTGAGATATTGGTCTCGCTGTCAATGGTTGGCAGAGATCTCTCTTTCAGTTCTTCGATCAGTCCCTCTGAGAACTCTGGTCCAAGGGTGCTTTGTACAAATCAGTGCAACATCTCGTCCATCAATGTATGATTTTCTCCTTGTTTGTGAGCACCTTGTTGTTCTCGTCTTTGATCACCATCTGCTTTGGCTGCCACTTCCTGTTAATATTTGTAATCATTTTATGCATCTTGGTCTTACTCACCTTAATACTGCTCTACATCTTCACACTGCTCCTCTAACCATTTTGCCTTATCCTTTTGGCCACTTTCCTTACCTTGTTCCATTTAACTATTGCTGTTCCACCCCCTCAGAAACATTCCTTCTGATCTTCAGCACTCTCTTCTCTTGGATCAACTTCAGTGTCTCCTGCATAATCCACTTCTTATTGATCTTCTCTTCTTCCTGAACAGTCTACTCAGTTGTGTCTTCTATCACCGTGGCTATCCGTTTGACTCTCTTATCTAGGCCTTTCTCTGTGCCCACATTCCTAATCTTCTCTTTGAGTGCTGCTCTGTGCGCATTCCCTATGAATTCTGATGTCACTATGACCACCTGATTAAAAAATGCCAGCTCAGACATCGCCCAGATAAAGCAGGTCTGCGGGACCAGTCGTGCACTTGGGGTTAGATTGATAAGTTGGCTATCAAAAGATGAAAATTACATCTAATAAATATACTATCAATTGCAACATGGACTGTCTGAACACTGTGGGCAGCTGGAAAGTTAGAGCTGCTTCAAAAAGAGATGGAGAGATACTGATGGGATATACTTGCACTGGCAGAGATGTGTTGGAGGGCATTGGGAGAGATGTGCAGTTGCAAAGTAATTTGGTCAGGGAACGAAACGAAGCAAGAGGCAGAAGTCTAATTCCTTCTTAGCAAAAGAGCTAGAGGAGCATTGTTAGGATACAAACCAGTGAGTGCAAGAATGATGGTAGTGAAATTTGAAAAAAAAACCATTCAACATCTCGGTCGTTCACGTGTATGCACCTACGTCGGACAGTACAGACGAAAAGACTGAACTATTCTATAAAGACTTGAAAAAGATGCTGGGGGAGGCACTGAAGCAAGATGTGTTGCTCATCAGAGGAGATTGGTCTGTGAAGGTCAGAACAGATAATGAAGGTTGGGAGAGAGTCATGGGAAGGTTTGGCTATGGAGAAAGAGGAGAACGAGGTGAGAAACTACCAGAGTTGGCTACGGAGGCTGAGATATTGATCTGCAACACGAGATTCCAACAAAAGAACTGCAGGAAGTGGATGTGGCAATCAAATGATGGAAGCCCAAAAACGTGGTAGATAAGAAAATGGGTAACATCAGTACAGCTGTGCTGAACTTTCCAAGGAGCGGATATAGACTCGGACCACCGTCTAGTGATCACAAACGCCAAGATCCAGCAGCTTGGCAGGCTGTATTTTGCTGGCCCTGATCTAGATGATCCCTGACAGATGTTTCCATAATTTGCCCTTAAATATCTCTAATGATGGAAATTCCCAACACGGCTAGGCAATTTACTCCAGTGCTTGACCACCCTGACAGTTAGGGATTTTCCTGATGTCCAATCTAATTTAAACCCATTGCTTCTTGTCCTATTCTCAGAGATTAAGAAGAATATTTTTTCTCCCTCCTCCTTGTAACACTCTTTTAGGTACTTGAAAGCTGTTATCATGTCCCCTCTGTCTTCTCTGTTCTAAACTAAGCAAGCCCAGTTCTGTCAGTCTTCCCTCATAGCTCATGTTCTCTAGACCTTTAATCATTTGTGTTTCTCTTCTCTGGACATTCTCCAATTTCTCCACATCTTTCTTGAAATGTGGTGCCCAGAACTGGACACAATACTCCAGTTGAGGCCTAATGAATGGTGAGTAGAGGGGAAGAATGACTTCTCACGTCTTGCTCTCAACACTCCTGTTTGCATCCTAGAATCACATTTGCTTTTTTTGCAACAGTGTCACACTGTTGTGATCATTCCCCTTTATTTAGCACTGGTGAGGCCGCATCTGGAGTATTGCATCCACTTCTGGGCCCTTCACTACAGAGGGGATATGGATGCATGAGAGAGAGTTCTGCAGAGGGTGACAAAAAATATCATAGAACACTAGACTGGAAGGGACCTCAAGAGGTCATTGCATCCAGTCCCCTGCCCTCAAGGCAGGACCAAGCACCGATTAGACTATCTCTGAGAGGTGTCTGTCTAACCTGCTCTTAAATATCTCCAGAGATGGAGATTCCACAACCTCCCTTGGCAATTTATTCCAGTGTTTGACCACCCTGACAGGTAGAAAATTTTTCCTAATGTCCAACCTAAACCTCCCTTGATGCAGTTTAAGCCCATTGCTTCTTGTCCTATCCTCAGAGGCCAAGAACAATTTTTCTCCCTCCTCCTTGTAACACTCTTTGAGGTACTTGAAAGCAGTGATCATGTCTTCTCTTTCCTAAACTAAACAAGCCCAGTTATTTCAGTTTTCCCACATAGCTCATGTTCTCTAGACCTTTAATCATTTGTGTTTGTTCTTTGGATCTTCTCCACTTTTTCCATATCTTCCTTGAAGTGTGGTGCCCAGAACTGGATGCAATACTCCAGCTGAGGCCTAATCAGTGCTGAATAGAGTGGAAAAATGACTTCCTATGTCTTCGGACACACACACACACACACCTCTCGTAGAACTGGAAGGGACCTTGGCAGGTCATCTAGTCCAGTCCCCTGCCCTCTTGGCAGGACCAGGCACCATCCCTGGCATCTATTTTGACCAATCCATAAATGGTCTTCTTGAGGATTGAACTCACAACCCTAGGTTTATCAGGCCAATGCTCAAAACACTAAGCTATCTCTCCCCATCTCTTGCTCTCAACATGCCTCTAAAGGTTGGCTAGAATCATGTTTGCTATTTTTTTTATACAAGTGTCACACTATTGACTCATCTTTAGCTTGTGTTCCACAAATACCCCTAAATCCCTTTCTGCAGTACTCCTTCGTAGGGAGTCCCTTCCCATCCTGTATGTGTGAAACCATTCATTCCTCCCTGAGGGGAGTACTTTGCATTTGTCCTTACTGAACTTCATCATGTTTGCATCACACCACTTCTCCAGTTTGTTCAAGTCATTCTGAATTATAGCCCTAACCTCCAAAGCACTTGCAACCTCTCCCAGCTTGGTATCATCCACAAACTTGACACGTGTACTCTCTGTGCCAATATCTTTCCAGTCATGAGGGCTCAGATTCAAGCTGGGGGCTAGTGGTGTCCTGAGGGTGAATCTAAGTCCCACTTGCCTTGGATGACTTGCAGGGTAGCCCACACAGTAATATAAATAGCCTTCTCCAAACTGTGTAACCGGGCTGGTACCCGAAATACATGTTTCGCTTAAAGCTGCAACATCAATGTTATAACTTGCAGGTTCTCCACCAATGATTGCTGTCCTGCATTCGTGGCAAACATCACGGCCCAGGCATGCGTGTGTTCCAGGATGCAAAGTGTAATTTCTGTTTAGTTGATGTTTTTTACATTGTGACCACAAAAATTGAATATCCAGTTGGTCGTGGTTAACCGACAGGGAGCAACTGGAACAAGCTGTGTTTAGGGATTGTTTTCTCTTCTCCCCTTCCTTCAAAGAAGGCAGCACTGTCCCTAAATAGAGCTGTGCAGAGGGGTGGAGTGGCCGCCCGCTAACCCAGATTGGGAGGAACTCCTCCGGGAGCCATTTTATACTGAGCCTGGCCCTGCCCAGTCACCTGACCGGAAGTCAGGAGGCGGGGCCAGGGCTATAATGCCCAGCCTGAGGGTTCAGTAAGGGGCTGGCCTGCAGGAAAGCCTGAGGTCTGTTCTAGGCTCCTGGACCCGGAACTGAGAACTGGCAAGGAGCCACAGACAGGCGTGGACCTCCCAGACCCCAACCAACTCTGGAAACCCCAAGAGACCGCCTGGACACTGGGTGTGTGCAGAGGGGAGACCCAGAGTGGCCCAGGGGAATAGCGAGGACCGTTAATGATCTGTGGCTTGGCGTGTTGTGGGCTGGATTCCCTGCAGACCTGCACAGCCGACCCTGCTGCTGCAACCAGGGCCGCTGGGCCGCAACGTGGTGGACTGGGTGGCCTGCATCCTCCCTGCCACCCACCTACCGGGTGGCTGTCCCATCACTCTGCCAGCACAGGCGGGGTCTGTGCCCGTCTGGAAACTCAGACGTTTGTGCTGTTGCCCTGCCCCGAGCTAGGGCCTGGGCCTTTCATGAACTGTGTGTTGTAGCCCCACCCTGCACCAGGGCTTAGGCTTTTGTGGACCTTTGGTGTTGGCCTGCCCTGCACTGGGGCCTGGGCCTCGGGGATACCGGAGCTAATTTCCCCAACGCCTGCCTGAAGCAAGGCTGGGCTTTTGAACTGATGCCTCTCCCCTCCCGAGGCAAGGTGGGAATCAAGAACTAGTGACTTGGGGGTCATTTGGTACCAGTGACAGGAGGCAGAGCGGCTGCCCACTGCCCCAGGGGGGGAGGCACCTCTCTGGGAGCCCTGAGCTGGCTACAGGCTGCTTTGGCTCCTAGGCAGGATACGAGAGCTGCTGCCGTTCCAGTTCAGCAGACAGACGAACCTCACATCTGGGCCACCTACACGCAGGTTCCTGACTAGATGCTTCTGGTGCTATTCTCCACGTGCGTCCGTCACTTGCCCATTGCTGTAAGACTTTCATGAAGAGGTAAATCTTTAGTGTCGAGACCTTCACGTATGAATAGATTCAAGTGAGGCTGGCTTAGAGTTCTAGCCCCCCCCTCTCTTCTCACACTGATCATCATGCACTGGAGAGAGAGAGCGCGCATGGGTTTGAGATCAGTGTTACCGTCTCTGAGTGATGCTCCCAAAAAGGCTTCGTGAGCTCAGACTGACCTGGTTTGGAATCATTTCCCTTCTCCTAGGTTCTGTTGGTCCATGGCAGCTTACTCTGTATTGTTGGGTGCAAGCCCTCGCCATCACTCCGCCGAGGGCCCCCCGAGGAGGCGCCTCAGTGCCATAGTACCCCAGTGCAAGGCAGAGCGAGAGAAGACGAGGGTGCCTGTGAGGCTGGCATTAGGGGCCAGGTAGCTCTAAGCCCCCTCCCCCAGCTGGTCCGCACAGAGTGCGGCAGGCCCCCGTGGCTAGACTCCAGCATGGGCCAGTCGCACTTGCTGTGCTAAGTGTTGTGCATAAACCACCCTGCGCCATGTGAGCTAGCCACAGAAGTGCTAGTGTGGCGGTGCTGTTGGTGAGGAGCTGCCAGGCCTGCCAGCACTGCTGTTGCTGCTTGTAGGGTCCAGGCCTGTGCTAAGCCCTTCGGACGACTCCCTCCTGGTGGTCTGGAAGGCAGCGTTAAGGTGCTTACAGCTCTGCTCATGGGGGTCGGGCGGATCCTGGCTCTGAGCAGGGAGCATCACCTGCAGGCTGCAGGACAAGGTGCCGGCCTGAGGAGGTCAGCACCACTGCCAGCAGCTGCAAACTAGCCTCTGCCGGAGATCTGCGTGCTGGGAGGGGCAGCTCCAGAGGCCTCCCCCCGGGCCAGCAGTGACACCCACTGGCCAGTGGGGCAATGACCAGTGTCTGTCCCTCAGGCCAGCGGGGACACCCTGGGGACAGTGGGAGTAAGGCACAGTGTGTTTGCTGCAGAGCGGCAGTGACTCTCTGTGGCCCGTCAGGGTAATGCACAGACACAGCAGTGGTACCGGGTACTGGGGAGAGCGGTTTTTCCAGCAGGGACCACTGACTCACTGGCAAATCAGCTGGGGGGCCCCACACCCAGAGCCACCTGGCCCCCGACAACACTTCACTGTTTACCTGCCGCCAGCACTCCCAGATGCAAAGCACGAAAACAAAACCCACAAACAACTCCCACTCGCACTGAGCTGGGCGCACACAGTACTCCTGCCACAAGGTGGGGGGAGCAAAGCTTGAGGCTCCCCCCACAAAGGGGAAAGCTGGTGCTCATGTTCCAGCCCCATGGGCCAGTGGGTACCAAAGCTTGAGGATTCCCACCCACAGGCTTGACACAGGCTGGGTCATAAGCTGGGTGCTAGAACTGATCTGTGGGCCATAGCATCCCCTCCCCTGCAGTGCCTGATCAGGCTAAAGCAGAGAAATTTTCCCATAAAGCAGCAGTGGCAGCCAATGGTCATCGGGGCAGCACCAGGCTCTTAGAGTCCTAGGACGGGACGAGACCTCAGGAGGTCAGCGAGTCCAGCCCCCTGCCCGAAGCAGGATCAACCCCCCACTGAGTCATCCCAGCCAGGACCTTGTCCAGCCAAGACTTAAACACTTCTAGGGATGGAGACTCCACCACCTCCCCAGGTAACACATTCCAGCACTTCAGCAGCCTACTAGAGAAATAGTTTTTCTTTTCATCCAACTTACACCTCCCCCGCTGCAACTTGAGACCATTGTGCCTTGTTCTGTCATCTACCACCACTGAGAACAGCCTCTCTCCATCCTCTTTGGACCTCCCCCCATGTAACTGAAGTCTGCTGTCAAATCCCACCGCCTCCATCTTCTCTTATGCAGACTAAATAAGCTGAAATCCTTCAGCCTCTCCTCAGAAGCCATGTGCTCCAGCACTCAATCATTTTTGTCACCCTCTGCTGGACTCTCTCCCATGCATCCACATCCCTTCTGTAGCAAAGGGTCTAGAAGTGGATGCAATACTCCAGATACGGCCTCACCCATGCCTAATAAAGGGGCATGATCACAGCAGTGTGACACGCTTGCAAAAATGAAAAAAAAGCAAACGTGATTCTGGGCTGTATTAACAGGAGTGTTGAGAGCAAAACACAAGAAGTCATTCTTCTGCTCTACTCAGTGCTCATTAGGCCTCAATTGGAGTATTGAGTCCAGTTCTGGGCACCACGTTTCTAGAAAGATGTGGCGAAATTGGAGAAGGTTCGGAGAAGAGCAACAAGAATGATTAAAGGTCTGGAGAACATGAGCTATGAGGAAGATTGAAAGAACTGGGCTTGTTTCGTTTAGAAAAGACTTACAGGGGACATGATAGCAGTTTTCAAGTACCTAAAAGAGGGTTACAAGGAGAAGGGAGAAAAATTGTTCTTGGCCTCTGAGGATAGAACAAGAAGCAATGGGCTTAAACTGCAGCAAGGGAGGGTTAGGTTGGACATTAGGAAAAACTTCCTACCTCTCAGGATGGTCAAACACTGGAATAAATTGCCTGGGGAGGTTGTGGAATCTCCATCTCTGGAGATATCTGAGAGCAGGTTAGACAGACAACTCTCAGGGGTGCCTAATTGGTGGTTGGTCCTGCCATGAGGGCAGGGGACTGGATGCAATGACCTCTTGAAGTCCCTTCCAGTCTCGTGTTCTATGATTCCTTAGCTCTGCTGCCAATGGTCCCATTAATGCACCCCAATATGCCATCAGCCTTCTTGGCTACAAGGGCACACTGTTAACTCTCATCTGTCTTTTCATCCATTTTAAGCCCAGGTGCTTTTCTGCACAACCGTGTCCCAAATGTTCAACAGTGGGCTGAAAGAATGCGCGCTTGTCTTCGCGGACCCGTGGGCCATACTCTTCCAGTGTTTGCAGGGTAGTGTCTGAGTTCCTAAGGTGATGCACCTCATTCCTACAAGTGACCAGGATGTCATCAAGATAACGCTGGACTTCTGGCAAGCTATGCAAGATCCGGTCCCTAGCCCTCTGGAGCAAAGCTGGGCAGGTGTTATTCCAAAGGGTGAGTAGCCTTAACGATAAGCCTTTTGCGCACTACCATAGTCAAAAGCTCTGGGGATTTCTCATCAACATGCATCTGGCTCAGGTCCATCTTGCAGGTCCAGGGGGTGTATCTAGGACGGAATGGGGGTGCAGCCTGGCTGTGTATGTTTGTCAGGAGGAAGCTCTGTGCAGGGTGCCTGGGCTGGGCTGGACTGGGGGAGCTCCAGGGGTGTCTGAGGGACATTTTGGGGTAGGGGAGTTGGGGCAGTTGTGGGGTATGATGGGAGGTGGATATACTATGGGGGGTGTCTGTGGGGCAGTCTGAGATGGGTGGCTGGCAGAGGGCTGGTACTGGGTGGCTGTGTGGATGAACGGGGGTGCTGGGGAGGAAGCGCTGGGCTGTTTGTGTCTTTAACGGGCTGCAGGGTGGGGGGCAGCTCCATGGGTGAGCATGTGCCTGGGATGTAGTGGGCTGGCCGGGGCAGCTCCATGGGTGAGCGTGTGCCTGGGATGTAGTGGGCTGGCCGGGGCAGCTCCAGGGTGTGTGGCATGTGGAAGGACCTGGTGGAAGCTGTGGCATGAGGTCAGGGTGCACAGTGGGACAGCTCTTTGTGGGGCTGGGCTGGCAAATCTGCTCCTGTGCATCTGTCGTGCTCCCTACACAAAGCAGCTGCCTCAGCCACTTCCTTGAGTGCCCTCTGCAGTTCCCCTTCCTGGAGCCAGACGCTTCCCTCCTGCTGGCCGGCCCTTACCGCGCTCCCGCAGCGCCCTGCACGCGCCCGTCAGGATGCCGGAGCTCATCTCTGTCCAAGACTTCATCTCCCAGACCCTGGAGGACCTGAGCTCCCCAACCACCTCCTTCTTCACCAGCAACATGGGCAAGTGCCGAGGCACCGTCTGCAGCCTGGAGGAGGTGAGGGGGCTGGGGCGGTTCTGCAGCCCATGGGCCGCAGCTGGGAGCATGTGCAGGGGTTCCACGTCTGCGCTCTCTTGTCTTGGAGCAAAACAGCTGGTGGGGTCTGCCAGGGCTCTGCTCATTCCTGCCCTGTATCTGCTGCCGTCTCGCCCCTCCCTGCCCTCCAGGCCTCAACTTCCTCTTCTACACTTCACTGGTCTGCTTGCAGCCCCTCCCCCCAGCTCCTCCACTGTGGGGCCTAAACGGAGGGTCCTGGCCCTCCAGCATCAGGGAGAATGTTGCCGTGGAATAGGGTGGAGCAGCCTCTTCCAGGCCCAGCTCTGCCCAGAGCAATGGATACAGGGAAGCATTAGTCTGAAGGAGGGTGGAACTAGAGATATCCACACCTCTGCAGTTAAAGGCTGGGACGGAGGATTTGACAGAGGTGTTTTCTGAGAGCTTCTCTTCACTGGAGCTGCAGAACCGTAGAACTGCAGGGCTGAAGGGAATTGCTGGGACCATCTGTTCTAACCACTGGCAAAGACGCAGGATTTGCCACCTCTAAACCAGCCCAGCAGAGGCTCTCCAGCCTCCTTTTGCAAACTCCAGCCCGGGAGCTCCCACAAGTTCCCCAGGCATCTGTTCCATTGCCCCCCATACTTTCAGATATGGCATTTTTCCTGAGAGTCAATCTAAGCCTGCTGTGCTGCAGTTTGAACCTATTGCCTCTTGTCCTGCTGTCTGCAGCAGACAAGAACAATGTCCCCATTGGTATGAATCCGTAGTCTAGATGGCTGAGTGACAGAGGAGCTGGAGCAGGAAAGAGGCAGAATGGAGATGTTCCCAGGACCTTTTTTACCTTCTTCCCTATGGTGGGACTGCCTTGTCCTTACTGTGGGGAGTACATAACAAGCTGGTGCCCAAGTACGTGGGCAAATTATCTGTCCATGCAGGACTCAGTTCTTTGGAGATGGTAGCTGTTGTCCACACGGTAATCTGAATGTTCACAGCAAAGTCCAGTCAATAGGTTGGAAGGGGTCCCCCATACTTTACTGTAAGTTTGTGACCTTTCGATGAGCCACTCAACTTGGAATAGTCTTTCCAAGATATGCTGGCTAAATTCTTTGTAGGCATTATGCCAAGGTCCAACCTTTGAACCTAGGTAGAGAGCCAAAAACTGTAACTTGAAATACAAAACTGATACATGCGCACAAATAGCATAAGCATAACCAGCCAATCGCAACCTTTTTGTAGCCATCGTATTCAACACGATTGTTGCAACTATAGAACAGCCGTTGCAACCGTGATCTAGGTAGTCATTTTCTACCAGATAACATCCCAGCGGGTTAAGGACTATTTAGAAAAAGCTGTACACAATGCAAGTCCATGGGGCTGGATCTCATGCGTGCAAGGGTGCTGGGGGAGTTGGCTGATGTGTTTGAAGAGCCATGTGCCCTTAGCTTTGAACACTCCTGCTGCCTGGCGGTGGGGAGGGATGACTGGATGAAGGTAAATGCAGGGCCCGTCTTTGTAAAAGGGAAGGAGGGATCTGGGGACCTGCAGACTAGTCAGCCTCACCGCAGTCCCTGGGAAATCAAGGAGCAGATCCTTGAGGAATCCATTTGGAAATGCTTGGAGAGGAAGGTGGTCGAGCAGTCAACGTGATTTCACCAAGGAGAAGTCGCGCCTGACCGACCTGCTGGCCTCCTGCAGCGAAATACCTGGCTCTGCGCAAGGGGGAGCAGTGGACGTGATATACCTGGATTTCAGCAAACCTTTTCCCATGGTCGCTGACAGTATCATTGCCAGAAAGCTAAGGAAGTATGGACTGGCTATTGGACTGCACGATGGATAGAAAGCTCTATGGGCAGTGATCAGCAACGCACTGTACCGCTGTCCAGTGGTGTCAAGCCAAGTGTCCCAAGGGTTGGTCATAGGCAGTGTCCCCTCTAATTTTTTCCATCCCCTGTAGGATGAATTTTTTGTGCACTGAGGCATGTGCGGATACACACCACGAGTAGAAGCACACGGTGCTGGCTGTGGGCACTCTGCTAATCAGCTGGACAGCATGTAAATCTCTCCTGGGTGGCCACCCAAGCATTCAGTGACAGGGCACACAGGTCTGGGGCCAGTTTTGTTCAACATCTTCATTCATGATCTGCATGGAGGGGATGGATTGCACCCCTAGCACGAGGACCCTGGAGCAACCCCGCAGCCCTGCTGCGCTCCTCCCTGTGCCTAACTCCTGCCCACTGTGCTCCTCGTCTCTGCTGCACCCCACGTAGCCATTGCAGGCTGGAAGATGGGTGGTGAGGTGCAGCAGAGCAGGCTGCCAGGTAGCTCCAGCTCCCACCACCATGGACAGTGTGGGTGGGATGCCCTGGTGCCACCCTGTGCCAGGCCCTCCTGGTAATCCCTCACTTCGTGTTGTTCAGGGAAGGGGTCAGTGAGGGTGGAGCAGGGGTAGGACTTGGAGGAAGGGGTTGAGTGGGCTGGGGCAAAGTAGAGGTGGGGGGGGCGGAGACTGACGTGAAGGGGGTTTGCCTTGGGCCCTGCACCTGGAGCACCATGGGGTTGCCCCAGGCCCCACACCCCACTAGGGATGGCCCTACATGCTCTGCTACAGGCTAGGGACCAAGTGGCTGAAGAAGTGGGTCTGTCCCACGAAAGCTCATCACCTAATAAATCATTTTGTTCATCTTTAAAGTGCTATGTGATGGCTGGTTTGGTTTTTCAAGTGGCTAAGTGACAGTTCTGCAGAAAAGGTCCTGGGGATTTCAGTGGATGAGAAGCTGAAGAGGAGTCAACAGTGCGCCCTTGTTGCCAAGAAAGCTAATGGCGTGTTGGCGGCGTTAGTAGGAGCACTGTCAGCAGATTGACGGACGTGATTATTTCCCTCCTATTTGGCACTGGTGGGGCCAAATTTGGAGTATCGTGTCCAGTTCTGGACCCGCCCCCCACAACTACAGAGAGGATGTGGACACAGTGGAGAGAGTCCAGTGGATGGTAACAAAAATGTTTAGGGAGCTGGAGCACATGACTCACAAGGAGAGGCTGAGGGAATTGGGCTTGTTTAGTTTGCAGAAGAGACGTCCTCTATCAGACAGTAAGGTTTAAAGAGGATGGAGCCGGGGCTGTTCCCAGTGATGGCAGATGACTGGACAAGAAGCAATTCTCTCAAGCTGCACTGCTGGATATTAGGGAAAGCTGTTTCACTAGGAGGCTGATGAAGCCCTGGGATGGGTTATTCAGGGAGCGGGTGAAGGAATCTCCATCCCGAGAGGCTTTTAAGTCCTGCCTGGGATGATTTAGTTGGGGTTGGTCCTGCTTTGAGCAGGGGGTTGGACTAGATGAGCTCCTGAGGTCTCGTCCAGCCCTAATCTTCTGATTCTAACTGGCTGCCTTTTGGCCTATGTGAGACCCCTGCCATCGCTTACCCAGGTTACAAACTGTCCAGCCCTTGTAAATAGAATTTAAATAATGCTGCGCTTGGCCCCGAAATACCGGCCAGCACTCCCAGTTGCTGTGCATGCTTTGAGCAGGTGCTGCAGCCCTGTGTTCCTGTGTGGGTCTGACCTGTTGTGTGGTCTCCCTTGTGCTCATTCTCGCAACAGCCTTCTTGCCCTTCTCCAGTGCTACTGAATTTGCTGACTAAGGCGGGATTTGGTGCAATTTCCGTGTGTTGCTTCATTCTCAACTGTCAGTCCCTGCACCTCTGTCCAAAGCTAGAAGGTTTCATTTAAAACAGCATTGGTACATCAGGAAATTGTGGTTCCAGAAAATGCTGTTTACTACAGAGCCCAGGCTCAGGAACACACAGTAACTATGAAACCTGTGGGGATGTGCTCGTCTGTGCTGCTTTATAGTATAAGATGGTGGCCTGAAAGTGCTGGGTTCTGCATTAACAGTATTACTTTTTCAGCATCTTTTTACCTTAGAAAGGTCTGGAAGGGGACCAATGACTGGGCCAGTCCCAGCTCCGGCACTTGGCGCTTTAGGGAGAAAAGAAGAGAGCCTGGCTCAGCTGGGGTCTGATAGGTGAGGTGCAGGAGATTTCCCTTTGCCTGGCCTAAAAAGGTGGATCAGCACCTTACCAGACAATGCAGCCACTGGTGGGAAGTACCTCGTCCCTTGCCAAGGGCGCTTACAGATAAGCCCTAGCTCTGGAACTAATGAGACTTTAGTAGTAGGTAGTCCAGGGAAACTGGTCTTAGTCCCTCTGTGGTGAGAAAGACTTTGACCCCTGTTTAGGGCTTGGACTTTACAGCGCCCTCGGCTGAGAGCTGGTGAGGAGGGAAGGCCCAGGTCACCAGCAGGCAGGCCAGCCAGCCAAGGCCCTGATGTAAGATGTTTCTAGGGGGCCCTGCAGGGTTAGTGCCAGGCCAGGCACAGCTCAGCATTTTCAGCTGGAGGCTGCTAGTACCCTCGGTGCTGGTGAATAACGTGGCAGAAGATGCAAAGATTGGCTGTGTAGCAGCCAAATAGTGACGAGGATAGGGCAGCCCCAGAGAGGTGGCTGGATCACCTGGACAGCTGCACCTGTTCCCCTGACGGCCGCTTTAAACAAGCTGAAAGCAGGCCATGCTCCGAGGCCGATGGGGGGGACACTGCGTGTGTAGGTGGGGTTATTTTTTCCACTGTGCATCACTTTACACGTATCCACATGACAGTTCATTTGCCATTTTGGTGCCCAATCACTCAGCTTGGTGAGATCCTTTTGCAGTTCTAAATGGTTCTGGGTCTCCCCAGCAGGGGCAGGGCTTTGGGCAGAAGGGGGAAAGGCTGGAGGGCTACAGAGTGGGTGTGAAAGTATGAAAGAGAGAGCGAGAATGTGTCTGTGTGTGTGTGTGTGTGTGTGTGAGAGAGAGAGAGAGAGAGAGAGAGAGATGGACTTTGTAACAAATTCTGTGCTGCAGTGTGTCTGTGACAGTGACTGTGTGTGTGTGGCACAGACTGGGTGTGTGTGACAGTGGCACAGTGCTCTGGCTGCTGCTGGGTAAGTGGCTGAGAGAAGCCCCCCTCTGCCTCTTTGAGGGAAATCCGCCCTGCCCTGTTGTCTTCCCGCTCCCCAGCTCTGCACTCCTGAGTGACCCACGGGAGCAGCTCCGCTGTGTCTCCCCCTCCCTGAACCCTGCTCTGCAGAGCTGGGGTACAGGAGCAGGGGAACACCCTGACCTTAGCACTGCCCTCTCCTTCACCCCCTCCCCTCTGCACAGCTAGCAGGAGAATCCCGGGAGCAGCTCGGCTGCAGATGGAACAAGGTCGGGGTAGCGGCAGCTGAACATGAGCTGCTGGCTGTGAGTATGCAGGTTTGCTAATCATCTGGGTAGGCCAGAGAAGAAGCAAAAATGGGTCATATGACCCTTAAATAAATACACAGGACGTGTTTAATAATAAAAGAAGAGACTCATGACAATATTAAGCTGTTTTTCAGGGAACTCCTGCTGAGTAAACTATAAACCACAGTTTATGTACAGATGTGTAACTGAGTAGTGAATGTAAGGAAGCGGTACATGGTATTAATGGGACTGATACTGAAATGTCCATCCAGTCTAAGGCTGTTTAGCCCAATGTTAGAGTTGTTGGTCTTGTCTAATGTCTGGAAGGGAATAACAAGTGGGGTTCCACAGGGGGTCAGTTTTGGGGCCAGTTCTGTTCAGTATCTTTATAAATGATTTAGGTAATGGCATAGACAAATTTGTAGATGAGACCAAGCTGGAAGCGGTTGCAACTTCTTTGGTAGACAGCATTATAATTCAAAATGATCTAGACAAACTGGTCTAGGACAAATGCAAAATACTGCACTTAGGAGGAGCAAACAGGTTCACATGTACAAAATGGGAAGTGACTCCCTAGCAAGAAGTACTGCAGAAAGAGATCTAGGGGTCGTGGTGGACCACAAGTTGAGTATGAGTCAACAGTGTGCCACTGTAGCAAAAAAAAAAAAAAAAAAAAGAAGCAAACATAATTCTGCATTAACCAGAGCATTGCGAGCAAGACACGAGAAGTCGTTCTTCTGCTCTACTCTGCACTGAGTAGGCCTCAACTGGAGTAGGAAAGAGGTGAAGCAATTGGAGAAGCTCCAGAAAAGAGCAACTAAAATGATTAAAGGTCTAGAGCATATGACCTATGAGAGATTGAAAGAACTGTGTCTGTTTAGTTTGGAAAGGGGAAAGCTGAGAGGTGACATGGTGGTAGCTCTCAAGTACCTAAAAGGGTGTTACAAGGAGGAGGGAAAAAATTACTTTCCTTACCCTCTGATAATGGGACAAGATCAAGAACATAAGAACATAAGAACGGCCATACTGGGTCAGACCAAAGGTCCATCAAGCCCAGCATCCCATCTGCCGACGGTGGCCAATGCCAGGTGCCCCAGAGAAGGAGAACAGAAGACAATGATCAAGTGATTTATCTCCTGCCATCCATCTCCTGCCCTTGTTATGAAGGCTAGGGCACCATACTTTATCCCTGGCTAATAGCCACTTATGGACCTAACCTGCAAAAATTTATCAAGCTCTTTTTTAAACCCTAATAGAGTCCTGGCCTTCACAGCCTCCTCAGGCAAGGAGTTCCACAGGTTGACTGTGCGCTGTGTGAAGAAAAATTTCCTTTTATTAGTTTTGAACCTACTACCCATCAGTTTCATTTGGTGTCCCCTAGTTCTTGTATTATGGGAAAAGGTAAATAATTTTTCTATATTCACTTTCTCCACACCATTCATGATTTTATATACCTCTATCATATCGCCCCTCAATCGCCTTTTTTCCAAACTGAAAAGTCCCAGTCTCTCTAGCCTCTCCCCATATGGGACCCTTTCCAAGCCCCTAATCATCTTAGTCGCCCTTTTCTGAACTTTTTCTAATGCCAATATATCTTTTTTGAGGTGAGGAGACCACATCTGCACGCAGTACTCGAGATGTGGGCGTACCATAGTTTTATATAGGGGAAGTATGATATCTTTTGTCTTATTATCGATCCCTTTTTTAATAATTCCTAACATCCTATTTGCCTTACTAACTGCCGCTGCACACTGCGTGGATGTCTTCAGAGAACTATCCACTATAACTCCAAGATCCCTTTCCTGATCTGTCGTAGCTAAATTTGACCCCATCATGTAGTACGTGTAATTTGGGTTATTTTTTCCAACATGCATTACCTTACATGTAATTTGGGTTATTTTTTCCAACATCAATGGGCTTAAATTGAAGCAAGGAAGGTTTAGATTGGACATTAGGAAAAACTTCTGTCAGGGCGGTTAAGTACTGGAGTAAATTCCCTAGGGTGGTTGTAGAATTTCTGTTGCTGGAGATATTTAAGAACAGGCTGGATAAATATCTAACAAGGATGATCTCTAGACGGTGTTTGGTCCTGCCATGAGGGCAGCAAACTGGACTTGACAACTTCTTGAGTTCCCTCCCAGTTTCAGTATTCTATGAGTCTTTCAATGCCATAAATTAGAACTTTGGTTGAATGCTATAGAAATCACCCTTCATTGCCCGCCTTGGCCACAGGCATTCATGACAGCTGGGTCGCTTCCTATGACCCATCAGTTTGCTCAGTGGAGACCTAGGAATGAAAATAATGAGGGGTTTGTGACCATTTCCTTCCTGTCTGGTAATGTGTAAGGTGGGCTTGAATTCCCCATCTCTCTCCTAGGTCCTTTTCTAGCACCTATGAGTATAATATCTGAGCACTGCACAGTCTTTGGAAATTAGAAAACTGGCTTTACAGTGACTGACTTAAGGCGCTCATTCGAGTTAGTTTAACAATGAGAAGGTGTGGAGGTGATGGTCTAAGACAGTCCAATAGCTGTAAGTTGAAGCTAGACAAATTCGGACTGGAACTAACGTGTACATTTATTAGCGTAAATAACCACTGGAACAACGTTCTAAGGGTCCTGGTGTATTCTCCATCAGCAATTGGATATCTTTCCATGAGAGAGGCTGTAGTTCAGCTTCCACCACAGGATTTAGACCAGGAGTTAGCAGTGCAGGGATGGTTCGTGTTATGCAGGAGCCAGACTCAGTAGCCTTAAAATCCATGAATCGAATGTGTCCTCACTCACTCCTGTGGGCCTCACTCCCTACTGCATCATCAGGAGCTGAGCTGACTTATCCAGGTAACCTAGGAAGGCTGGGGTGGGCCAAGGCACCAGAGGGCTGCTTCACAAGAGCCATCATCGCGGGAGGGCGGGTCTGTGGGTCTATTTTACATTAAACTGATTTACATTCACCATAAATTAGCACTTTTTCTTCCGACCTTTCATGATTTGAGCCCAGGACTGCAGGGCTCCTAGGAACCTCCCTCCCTCCTCTTAGCAGCTTGCTTGATAGCATCCCCTGGAACCCATGAAACCCATCCCCATCCCAGGTGGGGTTCCCCACAGGAGGCCTGATCAGATGTCCCCTGGTGGCTGATTACCCATGGGCCCTGCTGAGGCTATTGACAGAAACATGGAGCTCTCTGAGCAACTGGTCTCTGCCCTGCTCTGGGCCAGGCGCCCCGCGCTCCCTGCTCCCTAGCTTCATACCCCGCATCCGATCTGGCTTGACTGCTGGCATCAGACTTGCGATTTGAGAGTCCAGGTTGCCTCCACCCTGGCCCAGCACTGGCTTGTGTCTGCATTTCGTCTCCTGCTACGGGCTCTGGCTCTGAGTTCTACCTATGCCCGCCTCTGTCTGACTGCGACGTGGGTGCAGCCTGCCTTTCTTACCATAAGAGCCTGGGATTTCTGTAAAGTGTAACCTTGGCTCCGATTGGCTGGGTTTGCAATGTCTGGGTAGGGCTATTTATGCGCTATGCCAGGTGGTCTCCAGGCCCTTGTAACCTGGTTGCAGGAGTGTGGGATGTGACACCCTTCATAACGTACTTGGCTTGTGGGCTGAAGTGGGCAACAGTACCGGCCCACGCTGGGTGCTCAGCCGGAGTCCCACTGTCATGAGCCTTGAGCAGCGCATAAGGCCGATGATCAGGCGCTGGTGACACACCCTTCCGAGCCCCTCATGCCGATGGCACCTGAATACCGAGGCCTGGCCTTCCTTCAGCTGGGCATGGGGAAGCTGCCTCAACCCCTGCCGGAGTGCTCGAACACACCTAAGCCCTGCCTGCAGGTGGCTGTGGGTTAGCAGGTCACAGGCTTGCAAACAAGTATCAGAGGGGCAGCCATGTTAGTCTGTGTCCACAAAACCCACAGGAAGTCCTGCGGCACCTTATAGACGAACAGATTTATCGGAGCATGAGCTCTCATGGGCAAAGAGCCGCTATGTCAGATGCAGGTTGTCGAAGTGGGTCTTTGCCCATAAGCTTATGCTCCAAAAAATCTTAGTCTGGGAGGTGCCACAGGCTTTGGAGACAGCCTGGCGCTGGGGTCTGTGTCCCTGCATGCCCACCAGCTAGGCATTGCTGCAGCTAAGGCCCTTTGTGCGTCTAGGCCGGACTTTGCTGAAAGTCCCAGCTGCTGTGTAGTTTGTGTAAGAAAGGCAGAGCGCAGGGCATGAGCCTCAGCTCAGCTGTTGGTATTAGGGCTCCGAGCAGCATCCCTCAAACTGAGCAGGAGGGATGAAGGAGCAGAGGTAGGCAGGACAGTGCGTGCTAGCTGGTGCCTGTGGGCTGCATGACCCAGGCCACCTCCTGGCCTCATTGAAATAGGGGGAGGTCATTGGGCCCAAGCCCACTTCTAAAGGTTCTTCCCTCAGCCAGGCAGGAGGAGCCATGGGACCCAGCACTCAACTGCCGATGGGGGACAGGGTTTGGAGTGCAGGACATGGGCTCCAAATGAGGGACCCAGAGGGCACCACCAAGCAGAGAACCGTAAGCAGCGCTCTTTGGCCCAGGCGGAAGTTGATGAGGTCTTGTGACTTTGTGGGGCCCTGGATAGTATGTGTGAAAACGAACCACGGTGAGGAGCACGTAGCCACAAGAGGCTCTGAAGGAGCCGGTAAGGGAGCAGCAGCCTGGCACGCTGACGGTAGGTGTGCACCAGGGTCTCCCACATGCTGCAGAAGGGGCAGGCCTCAGGGCTCATGCTGAACTGTGTCCGATACACACCTGAGCTCGCCTCTCTGTGGAGGAGCCGCCAGCTGATGTCTCCAGGGGCTGTGGGACCAAGGAGGGGTAGAGGCAGACCACCAGGGCTTCTCACTTCCCAGAGAGGGCAGGTGGTCCTGCCCTTGGATGTCAGGGCTGGACGTGAGGTGAGGAGCTGGAACAGCTGGCGCATGGGCATGGACGTTTGGGCCCTCGGCACAGGGAAGTGGACAGGCTGCAGGTTACTCGGCTAGCTCACATTCTGAAGGGCAGGAGGCCAGGAGGGAGGCTCGCAGAACTGGCCCCAGTAAGAAGTTGTGGCGGGCGTGGAGGGAGATGGGGCGCTCCCACTCACAGGTCTCAGTCCAGAAACACAAGATGGCTGCAATAAGGCCCCGCCCCACCGCCTTGAGTGCACTCAGGGCGCGCTGAAGTGCGGCAAACCCCATGTGCTAAGTGAGCACTAAGGGATCCTCCTTGGTAGTCCAGGAGGTCTCTGACCCTGGTGGTTTCTGCCAGGACCTTGCCCTCCTTGCTCTGCAGCCCATTTGCCATGCAGCTGGCTCTAGTCTCCTGTCCAGGGTGTCTGACAGGCAGGAATCCACACAACTTCTCTTGTTGTTTCCAGGCCTTGGACTCGGACCGAGCTGTGCTGCAATCCATGAGGAAAGCTGCCAAGGCAGAGCATGCTTCTGGGCAAGGTCGGAGCAGAGCTGGAGCCCAGAGTCAGCCTGGGCAGGGGGCTTGTCATGGGGGAGGGGCTGGAGAGCTGGCGGGGGGAGATGGGGTTTGAGAGACAGGCCCCCATGTTTGTGCCTGTTTCTGGGGCACATTAGAGACCCTCCCTTCAAAGGAAATGTGGGGGAGTCCCCCAGACCTGCCTCTCTCCACACCCTCATGACCATCTACTGTCCAGCCCTGACCTCCTCCCCCAGCGGTGCAGGGGACACACCAGGGCTGGCCTCAACCCAGCGTCAGCCCCTCTTGCAGCATCCTGCAGTGAGTGCTGGCATGGGTGTGGAACGGGGCAGGCCTGGCCAGGCCAGATAGTACCCTTGTGAGCAGCATGCACCGCAGCCCCACAGAAGTGCCCTTTGCTCAGGGGGCAGAGGCCACCCCTGGCACTAAGGATGGTGGTAGCCCCCAGGGCATCACCAAACCCCACCATGTCATCCAGGTCAACTGGCATGCCCCCGCTTGTGCCCCCAGCTCCCTCCACATCACCCAGCCCAGCTGGCTTGTGGTTGCCACTGCTTCCTGGAGCTGACGGACCTTGGCACTCCCTGGACCAAAAGGACTGGCCCAGTTGAGCTCCCCCTCTCTCAGGATGGGGCTGGATGGGAGCCAACATGTACCCCCCCGCCCCCAGCCACCCCGGCACTGA
Organism: Carettochelys insculpta; assembly: GCF_033958435.1. Classification (NCBI taxonomy): domain Eukaryota; kingdom Metazoa; phylum Chordata; order Testudines; family Carettochelyidae; genus Carettochelys; species Carettochelys insculpta. The sequence goes on from NC_134153.1 coordinate 32,073,158, forward strand.
CTGAAGCGCTAGCCGAGCACTCTGCAGGTGCCAGGAGGCGGTGTTGCTGATGTGGGGTGGAGGCGGGACCAGGAGTAGCAATTGGACCTTGCCAGAGCCTGTTTCCCAAGGGCACCTTCTGCAGGCCGCTCCTGTCTCCTGCGATATCTGTCCTCAGTGTCCATGCACCCAGAGCAGGAGTCCGCTGGCCCCAGGTCCTTGTGCATCCCAGCCTGGCGACTGTGGGGGACACACATACTGTCACCTCCTGCTCGGCCCCTTCCCCATCCCAGTCTTGTCCCATCTGCTCCTACTGCCCCGGTCTGCCCCACCCACTGCCCGCTTCATACCCATTTCCCACCCCCGCAACCCACTGCTCCCCTCCCCCGGTGGACTCCCCTGCCCAGCCCTGGCCTAGGCAGTGCCAGCTCTCTGGGGCAGGGTGACTGGGCAGCCGACGGTAGCATCCCACTCTGCTCCCCTTAGCCCTGTTGACGGGGGCTGGTGCTTGTGTGCCTAGATCTCGCTAGCCACATGGAGGCTCATGTCACAGCCCAAGAGAGATTCTCTGTGAACTACCAGAGTGATGGTGACGAGCAGCTGGCCAGAGCCTTCGCCTCCTTGGCCAAGTTCTCCCGAGAGCTGCTGGCCCCTGTCAAGAGTCTGGTAAGAACTGCTGCCCAGTTTGGCTGCTTGCCGAGCCCTCCGCAGTGAAAGGAGCAGAGGACGGAGCTGTCACTCCCAGGAGCCAGTGTGCCATATCAGCAGCTCCTTCAGTGCAGTTGTACCACCTGTAGGCAGCCCCATTGAACAGGGAAGCACCAGGCATGGCCAGCGCTGGGACAGTACAGCTGTGCTGGAGGAGCTGCCAGGACAAGACACTACCTTCTGGAAGCCGCGGCTCCATGGCATGCTCCTTTTGCCACTGACATTCCCAGAAAAGCCCAGGGTTCCATGGATGCACCAGTCAGGGGGACGTTAGAGCAACAGCTGTTTACAAAGGGAAGTGCTGGATAACTGAGCCAAAAGGGCCATTGCCCCGAGCCTCTTCAGGGGAGGGCTTGGAGCTCTGCTCTCCAGAGGCCCAGCTCCATTCACTGGGCCTTGGCTCCTCTTCTATTCTCCAGGCTCCCCTTACACCCTCTGTGCATCAGGGGCTCCTGTTCTGGCTCCCCAGACCAACCTGCCCCTTTCCATGGAACAATGTGGGGCACTTACATGGCTGTCCAGTTCAGGTCCCTGTTCCCAGGGCTGAAGAGAAAGCAGCAGCTACAGTAGGTCCCAGCAGAGCAGGTGCTAAAACAAAGTCTCAAACACCTGGCTGCAGCACCACGATGAGTTCTGTGGCAGAAATGATGACTTTTGTGGTGAGATTATGTGGCCCAGAATCAGTCCCGGGGCCCTGCCTGAGGTAAATGGGGCAGTTCACATCTCTCAGATGGATCGGTTCAGGCTGAAGACTTAGGCGGGCTGCCCAGCAGCAGTCAGTCTCGTCTGATGTTCCCAAGGTCAGCTACCTTCATTGTAAGAGAAAGAGAAGCTCAGGGTTTGGAGCCCAGTTCTGCTGCAATTCCCATGTGCTTGTACGGTGTAGGGCTCTGCTACTGCCACACCCATAGAATCATAGAGCACTAAGACTGGAAGGGACCTCGAGAGGCCATTGAGTCCAGCCCCCTACCCCAATGGCAGGACCAAGTACTGTCTAAACCATCCCTGATAGACATCTATCTAACCTGTTCTTACATATCTCCAGAGATGGAGATTCCACAGCCTCCCTTGGCAATTTATTCCACTGTTTGACCACCCTGACAGTTAGGAACTTTTTCCTAATGTCCAACCTAAACCTCCCTTGCTGCAGTTTACACCCGTTGCCTCTTGCTCTGTCCTCAGAGGCCAAGAAGAACAAGTTTTCTCCTTCCTCCTTATGACTTCTTTTTAGATACCTGAAAACCGCTATCGTCTCTCCCCTCAATCTTCTCTTTTCCAAACTAAACACGCCCAATTCTTTCAGCATTTCTTCATAGGTCACATTCTCTAGCCCTTTAATCATTCTTGTCGCTCTTTTCTGGACCCTCTCTAATTTCTCCACATCTTTCTTGAACTGCAGTGCCCAGAACTGGACACAATACTCCAGCTGAGGCCTAACCAACGCAGAGTAGAGCGGAAGAATGACTTCTTGTGTCTTGTTCACAACACACCTGTTAATGCATCCCAGAATCATGTTTGGTTTTTTTTTTGCAACAGGATCACACTGTTGACTCATATTTAACTTGTGGTCCACTATAACCCCTAGATCCCTTTCTGCTGTAGTCATTCCTAGGCAGTCCTTTCCGATTCTGTATGTGTGAAACTGATTGTTCCTTCCCAAGTGGAGCACTTTGCCTTTGTCCTTATTAAACTTCATCCTGTTTACCTCAGACCATTTCTCCAATTTATCCTGATCCTTTTGAATTATGACCCTATCCTCCAAAGCAGTTGCAACGCCTCCCAACTTGGTATCATCTGCAAACTTAATAAGTGTACTTTTTATGCCAATATCTAAATCATTGATGAAGACATTGAACAGAACCGGTCCTAACACAAACCCCTGCGGAACCCCACTTGTTATACTTTTCCAGCAGGATTGAGAACCATTAAGAACTACCCTCTGGGTACGGTTATCCAGCCAGTTGTGCACTCACCTTATAGTAGCCCCATCTAAATTGTATTTGCCTAGTTTTTTGATAAGAATATCATGAGAGACTGAAAAGGAAGTAAGTGCTGAGCCTGCAGTTTTTGCTGGAGTCATTCATAGAATCCCAGGGCTGGAAGGGACCTCAGGAGGTCATCAAGTCCAGCCCCTTGCCCAAAACAGGGCCAACCCCAATGAAACCATCCCAGCCAGGGCTTTGTCAAGCTGGGACTTTAAAAATTCTAGGGATGGAGAATCCACCACCTCGCTAGGCAACACATTCCAGTGCTTCACCACCCGCCTGGTGAAACAGATTTTCCCAATAGCCAACCTAGTCCTGGATATTAGTTCCTGGATGAGAGGAAGTGGCTGTTCTACCAGCACATATTGTAAGTGGGGCCCTCTGCTTTGAGTGTATTGCTGACTTTCCTGTCTGGGAGGGGGATATTTTGTGATACCCTGTCAAGCCTGGTGGCATGAAGATAAGCTCTGCTACGTGAGGTTAAGCCAAAGGGAGTTGGCGTTAATGCCTTTGGCCACAGTATGAAAAATGCAGCTGTGACTGTACTGTGTGTGCCCTTTCTCGAGCAGGGGGGAAATAATGTACCTGGCTCAGTGCCTTCTCCCTGCTCCACAAAAGGGGCAGGACTCCTGCACTCCAGCAGGCTCCACTCCTTAGGAGGGGCTTGGAAAGACTGGCCTACCTCAGCAGGCCTCCTGCAGCTGGGTGCTTCTTCTGAGCTGAAGCTCTTATGACCTTGTAACCACAAGACTTCTCCTGGGGTGTGGTATGAAACGCCTGCATTTGCCAGCAGCAGAGAAGAGTGACGATAATGAGAGAGGAGTTCCCATTAGCATGCAGGTAGGCTCTCCTTTCTTGGTACTGCTGTCCCCACCCAGCGCCCCCTACACGCCATGGAACAGCGGCTGGTGGTGGGCAGGAGGCATTGGGGGCAGGGGAGGGAGACGGCTGCCAGGGGGTGCTCGGTGCCACATATTTTGCCATGGGTGCTCCACCCTGGGGTCGATGCCAAGGCAAAACGGCAGTGGCTGGGGAGCTGCAAGCCTGGGAGTGGAGACCTTGCTGACCCAGGTGGAGGGGTCCAGGTGCAGCCTCCTGGAACCGCCATGTCAATGGTGGCAGCACCAGTGGGATCTGTGGCAGTGTCAGTTGCATAAGTAGAGCTGTAGGCGGGTACCAAATTTGCACCCACATCCATGGATGCAGATACCACTATTGTAAAATGGGTGTCTGCAGATTTGTGGGCTCTGCTCCTTGGGACCCGTAGCAGCAAAGCAAGTCGTGTGGACCAGCAAGGTACAGAGAACAGAGCCTGCGTAGTCTGTCTGGGGAGAGGAACAGTGTCCAGGGAGAGGGGACGATGAATGATGAAGTCTGTTGGCTGAGCTCTGTGAGAAAGGGACATCAGCCCTGCAGATGGAACAAAAATGAGTTTAGTGGATTTGCTGTACGCTAATGAGCAGCCAGGGAAAAATGGTCCATGTCTAAGTCTCAGTACCATGCAGGTATTCCAGGTGGTGGCAAGGAGAGATGCCTCCCGTCAAGCTCCAAACCAGCTGCAGCTGGGATACAGGCACCCCTACCTGACCCGACCAAGCCCTGAGCCTGGCACTGCTGAAGGACACTTACCACTTGCCCAGTCCTGGCCCAGCCCCAGATTTGTTGCTGCCAAGGGGGCAAGTCAGGATGAAGTTTAATAAGGACAAAGGCAAAGTGCTCCACTGGGGAAGGAACAATCAGTTTCACACATACAGAATGGTGAGAGACTGTCTAGGAATGACGACAGCAGAAAGGGATCTAGGGGTTATAGTGGACCACAAGCTAAATGTGAGTCAACAGTGTGATGCTGTTGCAAAAAAGGCAAACATGATTCTGGGATGCATTAACAGGTGTGTTGTGAACAAGACACGAGAAGTCATTCTCCCGCTCTGCTCCGCGCTGGTTAGGCCTCAGCTGGAGTATTGTGTCCAGTTCTGGGCACCGCACTTCAAAAGAGATGTGGAGAAATTGGAGAGGGTCCAGAAAAGAGGGACAAGAATGATTAAAGGTCTAGAGGATGTGACCTATGAAGAAAGGCTGAAAGAATTGGGCTTGTTTAGTTTGGAAAAGAGAAGATTTTTGGAGGGAGGGACATGATAGTGGTTTTCACGTATCTAAAAGGGAGTCATAAGGAAGAGGGAGAAAACTTGTCCTTTTTGGCCTCTGAGGATAGAGCAAGAGGCAACGGGCTTAGACTGCAGCAAGGGAGGTTTAGGTTGGGCATTAGGAAAGAGTTCCTAACCGTCGTGGTGGTCAAACAGTGGAATAAGCTGCCAAGGGAGGTTGTGGAATCTCCATCGCTGGAGATATGTAAGAGCAGGTTAGATAGATGATGGTTAGATAGATCAGGGATGGTTGAGACAGTACTTGGTCCTGCCATTAGGGCAGGGGGCTGGACTCGATGGCCTCTCGAGGTCCCTTCCAGTCCTTGTATTCTATGATTCGTTGGCCCCAACCCAAACCTGCTGCAACAGGGGGACAAACACCTCTCCCCTGGCCCTGGCCCAGCCTGCCACCGTGGGGAGAGGTGCCTCTCACCCTCAGATCGGGTGCTACTGGCAGGCGGGGAGATTTGGGGGAGTTCTCTCCCTGCTGACGGGACCCTGGTGCTGCCTGTGTCCCAAACACTTCATCCCTGGCCTCAGCCTGCAGCCCATATGTAATATGACAGGGGTTTCTGGGCACAGCTGAGGAAGTCAATCCTGGGTGTCTTTGCTTAAAACCAGGCCACAACCACAGGCCGGGATTTCCTTCTCACTAAGGCACATCCAAACAGCCACAAAAGTACCTCTGCCAACCTCACTGGCCAGCCAGAAGCCACACAAGCAAACCCACAGCTTCTCCAGCTCTTATACCAGCCCAGCCCAACAATGCCCTACTCAGGTGAGGGGTTCTTAAAACCTATTTCACCAACAGCACACAGATTCTTCCAGGCTCCACAGAGTCCAGCCACAGTCCCAGGTCAATATCTACTTGGATCTCACCCAAATCACCAGGCTGCAGCCAGTCCTTCAGATCTAAAATCCAAAGGTTTATTAACAAAGTAAAAAGAACAAGATGAGAGAGCAAAATTGCTAAAGAGACACTTTACATACATCACTTACAGCTATTGATGCAGCCAGAGATGTTCTGTGCTGATTCTTGAAAGTCTTTGCAAATGTCCTTTTGAGGGCTGGGCCCTTAGTCCAATCAGGCTTAGCTCATGAGGGGTGAGGAACAAAGAACGTCCCTGCCAGGGCGCATCTGATAGTTTTTCCTATTTAGAGGGAAAATTCCATTCTCCTCCCATGGGTCTTGGCTTGCCACCGGGGTTACTGTGCTGTGTTGCCATTTGTTGCATCCCAGGAGGATGTGTACTGGCCCTCTGGGCCTTTGCTCGGTCCATTGTCCTGGCTGGTCCACTGAGGAGCTTAGCAATGAAATATTTCTAATACAGCTACAGAGCTGAAATCTATAACTTTATATACAAACATGACACAGACATGTAAGTAGCACACAGATTCAGGGCATCACCAGCTTTCATTACACACTTCACGCAGCTGTCCTGGCACAACATTTGGTGCCAATAGATACCATGGACACATCAAATGGCTTCCACAGCCGTATGCAAAGCCAGTCACGTGACACCTCCTCTTGTGAAACTCATCACTAAAACATTCCTAACACAGCTACAGTGCCAACGTCTCTAACTTCAGCTACCCGTAGGGCACAGGCTTACAAGTAATGCAGACCGATTCAGGGCATCACCAGCTCTCAGTAGACACCTCACTTGGGCCTTCTGGCACAAGGCTTGGTGCCACTGTGTACAATGGTGACAAATGGCTTCCACATCCAATTTAAAAATCCAGTCATCTCACACCATCTCCCTACCTGGAGCCCTCGGCCCTGCCCCTCAAGTCTCTGCCCGAGGCTGAGACCTCGCTCCCTCAGCCTCCCCCATTACAGGATTCTTGTTATGTGCACCAGTGGGGAGTGAGTGGGACAAAACAAAATCCATTCTTTGTAGGGGTGGGAAAGCGGGGGGGGAGGGGGGGGGCGCTGGCCACATTCACAGAGAGCGCCAGGTGGCTGACAGAGGCCCTGCAGACAGGGAGAGGTTTGGAGACAACTGGCTGGAGAGGAACAGCGAAATGGCTGGCAGGAACCTATTGTGTCCCTCCCAGACCATGGCCCACCCCACATGAGGTGTGACAGAGCACAGGAGAGGCTTCAGCTGGGAGGGACAGTGTGTTTGGAAGCCCAGCGGCCTGCAGACCCAGAGTGCAAGAGCAATGCCAGCAGGAGAGGCAGTCTGTCTAGCTGGGAGTTGGGGAGGGAAAGACAGGGTGGAAAATATTCTGTACTTCACACTAACAGTAGTTCTAGTCAGCTTTTTTCACAGGCTGGAAAGTCCTCCCAGTCTGGGCTGTTCAGTCTGAGTTGTGTTCGGCAGGGGTAAGCCGGGCTGTCCTGCCATCGGGCAGCTGCCCCTGTTGTTGAGCTTTCATAGAATCATAGAAGAGTAGGACTGGAAGGGACCTCAAGAGGCCATTAAGTCCAGCCCTCTGCCCTCATGGCAGGACCAAGCACTTTCTGGACCATCCCTGAAGCCATCTATCTAACCTGTTCTTAAATATCGCCAGTGATGGAGATTCTACCACCTCCCTTGGCAACTCGTTCCAGTGTTTGATCACCCTGACAGTTAGGAACTTTTTCCTAATGTCCAACCTGAACCTCCCCTGCTGCAATTTCAGTCCATTGCCTCTTGTTCTATCCTCAGAGGCAAGGAAGAACAAGTTCCCTCCCTCTGCCTTATGACACCCTGTTAGATACCTGAAAACTGCTATCGTGTCCCCCCTCAATCTTCTCTTATCCAAACTAAACAAGCCCAGTTCTTTCAGCCTTTCTTCATAGGTCATGTTCTCTAGACCTTTGATCATTCTCGTTGCTCTCCTCCGGACCCTCTCCAATTTCTCCACATCCTTCCTGAACTGCGGTGCCCAGAACTGGACACAATACTCCAGCTGAGGCCTAACCAGCACAGAGCAGAGCAGGAGAATGACTTCTTGTGTCTTGTTCACAACACACCTATTAATGCATCCTAGAATCATGTTTGCTTTTTTTGCAACAGCATCACACTGTTGACTCATATTTAGCTTGTGGTCCACTTCACAGAGAAGTCTGAAGGAATGCCTGACATAGAGAATGCTGGTGGAAAAGGGGTAGAGTTAGTTTTTGAAATAAAAAAAGAACAAGTTAAAAACCATTTGGAAAAATTAGATGTCTGCAAGTCACCAGGGCCTGATGAAATGCATCCTAGAATCCTCAAGGAGCTGATAGAAGAGGTAGCTGAGCCGTTAGCTCTCATTTTTGGAAAGTCATGGGAGACAGGAGAGACTCCAGAAGACTGGAAGAGGGCAAATATAGTGCCCATCTACAAAAAGGGGAATAAGAACAACCCAGGAAATTACAGGCCAGTAAGCTTAACTTCTGTGCCAGGAAAGATAATGGAGCAGATAGTTAAGGAAGTCATCTGCAAGCACTTGGAAGGTAGTAAAGTGATAGGGAACAGCCAGCATGGTTTTGTAAAAAAACAAATCATGTCAAACCAACCTGATAGCTTTTTTTGACACGATAACGAGACTCGTAGATAAGGGAGAAGCAGTGGATGTGGTATACCTAGACTTTAGTAAAGCATTTGATACGGTCTCGCATAATATTCTTATCGACAAACTAGGCAAGTCCAACTTAAATCGCGCTGCAATAAGGTGGGTGCATAACTGGCTGGCTAATCGCACCCAGAGAGGAGTAGTTAATGGTGCTCAATCCAGCTGGAAAAGCATAACAAGTGGGGTTCCGCAGGGGTCTGTTTTGGGACCAGTTCTGTTCAATATCTTCATTAATGATTTGGATATTGGCATAGAAAGTACGCTTATTAAGTTTGCAGATGATACCAAGCTGGGAGGGGTTGCAACTACCTTGGAGGATAGGGTCATAATTCAGAATGATCTAGATAAATTAGAGAAATGGTCTGAAGTAAACAGGATGAAGTTTAATAAAGATAAATGTAAGGTGCTGCACTTAGGAAGGAATAATCTGTTTCACACATACAGAATGGGAAAAGACTGCCTAGGAAGGAGTACAGCAGAAAGGGACCTAGGGGTTCTAGTAGATCACAAGTTAAATATGAGTCAACAGTGTGATGCTGTTGCAAAAAAAGCAAACATGATTCTGGGATGCATTAGCAGGTGTGTTGTGAACAAGACACGAGAAATCATTCTACCGCTCTACTCTGCGCTGGTTAGACCTCAGCTGGAATATTGTGTCCAGTTCTGGGCACCCCAATTCAAGAAAGATGTGGAGAAATTAGAGAAGGTCCAGAGAAGAGCAACTAGAATAATAAAAGGTCTGGAGAACATGACTTATGAAGAAAGGCTGAAAGAATTGAGCTTGTTTAGCTTGGAAAAGAGAAGATTGAGGGGGGACATGATAGCAGTTTTCAGATATCTTAAAGGGTGTCATAAGGAGGAGGGAGAAAACTTGTTCTTCTTGGCCTCTGAGGAGAGAACAAGAGGCAATGGACTTAAGCTGCAGCAAGGGAAGTTTAGGTTGGACATTAGGAAAAAGTTCCTAACTGTCAGGGTGGTCAAGTACTGGAATAAGTTGCCAAGGGAGGTTGTGGAATCTCCCTCGCTGGAGATATTTAAGAACAGATTAGAGAGATGTCTATCAGGGATGGTGTAGACAGTGGTCAGTCCTGCCGTCGGGGCAGGGGACTGGACTCGATGGCCTCTCAAGGCCCCTTCTGGTCCTAGTGTTCTATGATTCTGTGTTCTATGATGAACCCTAGATCCCTTTCTGCTGTACTCATTCCTAGGCAGTCCTTTCCGATTCTGTATGTGTGATACTGATTGTTCCTTCCTAAGTGGAGCACTTTCCATTTGTCCTTATTACACGTCATCCTGTTTACCTCAGCCCATTTCTCCAGTTTATCCAGATCCTTTTGAATTATGACCCTATCCTCCAAAGAAGTTGCAACCCCTCCCAGCTTGGTATCATCTGCAAACTTAATAAGTGTACTTTCTATGTCAATATCTAAATTGTTAATGAAGATATTGAACAGAACCGGTCCCAAAAGAGACCCCTGCGGAACCCCACTTTTTATACTTTTCCAGCAGGATTGAAAACCATTAATAACTACTCTCTGGGTACGGTTATCCAGTCAGTTGTTAAACCACCTTATTGTAGCCCCATCTAAGTTGTATTTGCGTAGTTTATTGATAAGTATATTATGTGAGACTGTGTCAAATGCCTTACTGAAGTCTAGGTATACCACATCCACTGCTTCTCCCCTATCCACAAGTCTCATTATTCCATCAAAGAAAGCTATTAGATTGGTCTGACATGATCTGTTTTTAACAAAACCATGCTGGCTGTTCCCTATCACCTTACCACCTTCCAAATGCTTGCAGATGATTTCTTTAATTACCTGCTCCATTATCTTTCCTGGCACAGAAGTTAAGCTGAATGGCCTGTAGTTTCCTGGGTTATTCTTGTTCCTCTTTTTATAAATGGGTACTATATTTGCCCTTTTCCAGTCTTCTGGAATCTCTCCCATCTCCCACGATTTTCCAAAAATGATTGCTAAAGGCTCAGCTACCTCTTCTATCAGCTCCTTGAGGATTCTAGGATGCATTTCATCAGGCCCTGGTGATTTGCAGACATCTAATTTTTCTAAGTAAATTTTAATTTGTTCTTTTCTTATTTCAGCTTCTAAACCTACCCCTTTTTCACTAGCATTCTCTGTCAGGCATTCCTTCAGATTTCTCAGTGAAGACCGAAACAAAGAAATCATTAAACATCTTTAACATCATTAAACATCTTGATGAAGCCTTTGTCCAAGGTGGGAACCCTCTGTGGTCCACTTCTGTCAGTGGAAAAGTACAGGGACCAAAGTGGGTCCCAGCATCTGGTGACCTAAACACATGTCCTCGTGGGGACCCAGAGCCCCCCCCACCAACCAATCCATAGGAAAATAACCCACTTATGTCATCGACCTTATCAATGAGCATCAACGTTCCCAAATACCCTTCCTGACCCTCACTTTGTAGGTCTTCATTAGTAAAGCGGTTCATACTTCGTGTTTCTAACTTCAAATACAGGAAGGATACGTGTGCGGACGTGGGGAAGTCATATTCAGTAGACTGCAGCTTTTCAAGAGATACCTTACGTGAAATATTCTTCATAACGCGTTTTCCAGTTCTGCACATTCACATTCTGAAACATGTTCTCCTCCAGCGCATGGCTAGCCCATGGCATAGGGCCCAGTGCAGAAGCTGGTGATGCCAGATTCTAAGAAAAGTGCTTCCCCCGGGAGTACGTGCGGATGGCATGAGCGGGGGTGAGCTACGAGATGTGAATGGGGGAGAGCAGAGCCAGGGGCTGCAGCACCCAGAAGGGGTGTGTGGCCAGATAAATCTCCACTGTCGCGCAGGATGATGCACTGAGGGGATTCTCTTGCAGGCTGCAAAGCGTAGCTGCTGCTGGGCTTCGTCCTGGGGGCGTTCACTGGCTTCAGGGCTTCTCTCTCTCCTTTCCAGTTGCAGAGCTTGTCTCACAACATTAACTTCCCCCTGGACTCGCTGGTGAAGAGGGATCTAAAGGAGCTCAAAGGGGTGAGTCGATGCTGAGTGAACCTGCCAGAATGGCCCCTTGGAGGGGCTACACCAGCTAAGGGAATTCCCTCCCCCATTTCACTAGCAGCACCAGGAGCAGTGCTGTGAGCTGGGTTCTAAGTGCTGCAGGAGCAGTGGGGCCCAGGGGAGCACCTCATCCCCTGGGAACATCTGCCCTCTCCCCAGCCACTGCTGCTCTCCAGCTTGCCCCCGCCTCTGAGTGGGACACAGGCAGGCAATGGCAGCAGCTCCCTGCCCCTTCTCTTGCCCAGTCGGCCTGTGGCTGCTGGGCTGGACTGAGGGCTGGCTGAAGAACAAGAGAACACGTTTCCCTCAACGACTTCATAGCTTCCCATGACATCAGCTGCAGAGCACCCTGCGCAGCCGCTCAGTCACTGCTAGCTCCCACTGGGAGTGTGCATGGCCCCCAGAAAGCTCCTGCCTCCAGCCCAGCGACTGCATGTTGCCATGGCCTCGCAGGGTGCCCCCACACGAGTCCCTCTCCCCCGGCCTCCCCGCCTGGCGACTACCTGTCCCCCTGGCCTCCCCGCCTCCCACCCAGGTGAGTGCCCCCCCAGGCCTCCCTGCCTTCCACCTGGCGACTACCTGTCCCCCCCAGCCTCCCCACCTCCCACCCAGGTGAATGTCCCTCCCCACCTCCCCACCTCCCACCCAGCAAGTACCTGTCCCCCCCATGACCTCCCTGCCTCTGACCCAGGTGAGTGTCCCCCCATGACCTCCCTGCCTCCCACCATGGCCAATACCTGTCCCCCCCGGCCTCCCCAGCTCCCCACAGGTGAGTACCTGTCCCCCCCAGCCTCCCCTCCACCTTAGGGCCTTGGCTTGGCAGGCTAGCGGTGTGGCAGAGGCACTGCTGTTCTGGGGTAAGGAAAAAGGGGGTTGGTCAAGGCCATTGTCAGTGAGCAGGGAGCCCTCTCTCCCCAGGACTTCCGAAAGCCCTTTGACAAAGCCTGGAAGGACTACGAGAATAAACTGTAAGTTGATTTGCCCCCACCTGTTCCCCACTGGCTCCCTAGGAGCCGATTCTAGTCCAGACTGGCTCCAGGCCACACCTTTCAGAGGGGTTCTCCCTTGCCTCCAGCACAAAGCTCGAGAAGGAGAAGCGGGAGCTGGCGAAGCAGCATGGGCTGGTGCGGAGTGAGCTGGTGGCAGGGGAGATCGCTGAGGAGATGGAGAAGGAGCGCAGGACGTTCCAGTTAAACATGTGTGAGGTGAGTGGGAGGATGGGGGCAGCAGTGCACCGCCGTGGCGGCTTCGCTGCAGCTCCTCCCTGACGCGGCCACGGCAGTCTCGGCCAGGGTCTGCAGCAGGAGAGGGTCAAGGACGTGAAGGGGAAATATCATTGTGGAGATTTTTTTTTAAACATAACTTCCCATAACTCCCGCTGAAGGTGTTTATGGGGTTGCATCAAGGCCTCTTCCATTGCCAGCCACCCTCACGCCTGGTGGCTGCTTCTCAGCGTCTCGTGCGACAGACGTTTCTAATGCTCCGTTTTGACTGGAAGCTGGTTCCTGCAGTCTGACGCTGCTGCACGGACTGAAATTACAGCGGTGTCTGTGCCTTCTCCCTTCCCCAGCCCATGGGCAGTCGGGCCAAGTGGCTCAGGCAGAAGTGGGCCACATCAGGGTGAGGGAATTGCGTGGAGGGCTGCAGATGCTCACAGTGCTGGGCCTGGGGCTGCTGCTTGCGGCGGAAGTGGCCATTCTGGCTGCAGGAGGGGGCTGGAGTGAGGGGTGAGGGCTCTGGAGTGGGTGCCGGCTGGCCAGGGGATGGGGCTACAAACGCGGGGGCCGAGGTGCAGGGGGGATCTCCAGGCTGGCACAAGGAGTTCACGGGCCGGGATGGGGACCAGGGTTGGGGCTTGGGGACGTGGTTCAAGGGTGCAGGTTCCAGGCAGCACTTTCCTCCTCCAGCAGTTACCAGAAGTAGTGGCTGTTCCCTGACTGGCTCCTACATCCCGGTGTGGCCAGGTGGCTCTGTGCGCCCCCCGCCCCCACAGACGCTGTCCCTGCGGCTCCCATTGGCCACAGTCCCCAGCCAGTGGGAGCTGCGGGTGTGGTGCTCAGAGCAGCGTGGTGCACAACTCTGGCAGCCCGGAGCAGGGCCATGCCGCTCCTTCTGGGAGCTGTGTGAAGCCACAGCATGTACAGAGCAGGGAGAGCCCCCGGCTCTCCCTCATGCCGCTCCCCTTGCTAAGTGGTGGGCAGGCAGCGTCCTAGTGCTCCTGCCCTTCATCAGTGCCACTGCAGCCGGCAGCCTGGCCAGGCTCTGTCCGTCCCAGGCGGAAGCCTAGACGGGCAGGGCAGGGCAGATGGCCCCGTCCAGGCTTCCTGCTGCCTGGCACCACTGCCGGGGAGGCGCACTAGGACCCTCCAGTGGCCGGAAAGAAGAGGGGAAGAACAGACTGACTGAGCAACAACAAATCAGTGAGGGTGAGTTCCCCCCCGCCCCCCCCCCGAGATTCAGGCCCCCAAAGCGTAGGGCCTGGGGCGGCTGCCCCACCTCGGCTGTGGGCAGGTGGCTCTGAAGTCAGGCGCCTGCCTCTTTGGAGCTCCTGAAAGCTGGGTCTCCCCTCTCTGACTGCAGGTAAAACCTGCCATGCCCTCCCCTCCTCTCAGTCAGCCGCACTCCATTGTTAAAGGGCCACTCCCCGTCACCAAATGCACATGCTAAGAAGGTAACAGTAAAACTGGTGTATTGTCTGGAGTCACTGAGCTTAGGACAAATCACTGGAACACAGGGAGCTGCTTTTCCATTTATTCCGTCTCGCATGGGGCCAGCAAGTCTGCGCCAGCGCTGGTGACGCCAGTAAAATGGGGCCGGGACCTGTTTGGACTCCTGACCCACAGCTTGAGAAGCGCCATTCCAGAGAGTAGCTGAGCCCTTAGGGTTAGCGTGAGCTACACAAGAGACACGACTAGTTGGACGTGTGTGTTCTGTGTGAGAGCCCTGGGTTTGCATCAGTTGAGCTCATGCCCAGTCAGCAATGACTGCATGAGAGCTTGGCGAACAGAGAGAGCTGCCAGGGCACAGCAAGGTAAATAGGGGCTAGTGGAATGTCTCCAGGCTTACAGCCGGGTTACAGGGCAGTGCTAGGCAGTCTCTGCGAGTCCCTGGCTCGCTTTCCTGGAAGTCTGTAGCTAGTCACAGAATGGCAGGGAACCCAGCAGATAATAGGAACTAACTCCTAGGTGCGTGTTCCCCCCAGTATCTGATCAAAGTGAACGAGATCCAAACGAAGAAAGGCGTGGACATGCTGCAGAACCACATCAAGCACTGCAGTGCGCAGCTCAAGTAAGAGATCGCTCGCCGTTAACCCAGCCCTCCCTCTCTGCTGCCAGGCTGCCATCTGGACTGAGCAGACCTAGGCACTGATTTACTCTGATTGTAACGTATTTGCTCACTGCAGTCTCCAGTTGTGCAGTAATGGGCACAGCTTCCTCCCTCTGGAGATGGTACAGCCATAAAACTCTGTGGCTGTTTGACCTGAAAGTTACTTGGTACTTGCCTTTTGCCAATATGATACAAAAGCAGTTAACATGCTAGCTTTGCATGCCTCACTTTGCAGCCACTGGGGTTCCTGGTGAAACGTGGGGGGCCAGCACTGTTAGCCCCAAAGGGTTAATAATGAGGCGTGTGGTTTACGTGCAGTACTATCAATGCCAAGAGTTTTAGGTCAAACTGGTTGCTCAAATTCACTTGTCCTGTTAGTTTTTTCCAGGAATGTCTGAAGGCGACAGAGACGCTTGAGCAGTTTATAAAGAAGCTCAGCCCTGAGCTACAGAGCGTGAGTATGCGTCATAACAGCAGCTCTCCGGGGACCATGGGTCCTGGAGGAAGAACAACTACTCTCTAAGGTCTCTCTTTTCCCCTCTGGAGGCTTCCCGTGTGTCTTGCATTTCTGGGGCCTGGCCTCAGTTTTCCGCTGCCAAGCTCTGTCCAGGTGGATTTTTAAAATATTAGCGACTGTCCTGGATTTCTGCCCTGTCTTGGGGTCCTGGCAGTTGGTGATGCTGCCTCCCCACTGAACACCCAACTGCTCTCTTCCCACCCTGAATCCTCCAGCACTTCTTCCAGCAGTGGCCTCTTCTGAGGACCCTGGGCGGTGGTAACCTACACCAAAGTGTGGAGGAAAGATGCAAAGGCCGCATGGAAAGTTCTCGATCACTGGGATAAGTAGCTGCAGCTCCTGAGAAGATCTGAGGGTTCCACTGAGCACTCCGTGTTGCTGCTTTTGTTCCCCTCTCTCTGACAAGGGGGTGGGATGCACTTTTCATTTGGGTGCGCATTGCTCTTTAGTGCTGAGCCTGCAGTCACACGGCAGGTAATTTATGAGCCCTTCTGACATGCTTTCCCCAGAGTCATTTTGAGTTGCATAGATGAACTCCTGCTAGTATTGCTATTTCCCCTGGAGACAGAGTTCACTGGCCCAAGGTGGGGTCTCCAGGCATGGCTCAGTGCCAGATCCTTTAACGCTCTTGGTCGCTACACTCGCAGCACATTAATACAAAACACATTTTAAAAGCCCTCCAGTGCATTCTCTCAGCACCACTTAGTCACAGGCTGTGACTGGAGGAGTGGAGAAGACATAACACACAGCATGTGCAGTGCGTCTTAGTTCTAGTGCCCCCACTCCAAACCCTGCAGCTGTGTGTCTGCCCTGCAGGCGTGCTAGCAGTGAGCCTGGTTGTTCCCTAGCACGCTGAGCTTTTGAGCCCGTTGACTGCTTTCATTACTGACTCACCCAAAACGTGACCATAATGAGCTTCAGGCTTTTGGCTAGTCAGCGCCTGGCTCAGAACTATAAACAGCAGTTTTAATGAGGAAATGTCCAGAGTAAACATTGTTTGTCTGATGCAGCCAAAACACAGCCATGACGCGCCATGCTCCATTTATCCCTCGTGACAGAGGAGCTGTGCAGATAGCCCTGTCCAGGCTGCCTGGTGGAGACAGGCTTCTGGAGAAGCCTGTAGTGGAGTAGTACCTGCCCTACGATGAGGGGCTGCCCAGGGCAGACCCTCAGCCTGGCCTGTGTTTTCAGCATGCTGCCGCCCACAAAAATGGGACCGTGTGTGTTGCAGGCCGGGAGAGAAATGCCTGTTCTGCCTAAGGGAATGAGTGGGAGGTACAGACAGAGGCAAAGTGCAGGCGGGGCCCCGCTTGAGCAGATTGCTGCTGTGTGATGACTTTCAGATGAAGCACAGGCAGGATGAGGAGAAGCAGCAGCTGTGCTCCCTGAGGGATCGCCTGAAAACAGCATTACAGCTGGAGCAGAGAGAGGTGAAACTTCCCCTATCCCTCCACACTTACCAGGCGGGCAGAGCTGGAGCAATCCAGCAGCCTGCTCCACTCTGCCCCGCCCCCTTCCAGCCCCTGCGCCCCGCTTCTCTGCAGCTGCAGGAGGCAGCGTGCCCCGGGTAATGTTGCTTGGGAAGAGGGCTAGGGGTGGAGCGGGGGCAGGATGAAGCAGAGGCGAGGTGGGGGCAGGGCCTGCAGTGGGGAGGAGTTGCTCTGGGTCCCGTGTCTGAGCCCCTGTGGGTGGGGGGTCTTGCCCTAGGCCCCATGGTCCCCCAGGGATAGCCCTAACAGATGCCTCTTCCTGCCTGCTAGGACTCCGTTAGCAAGCAGCTCCGGTACAACATGCACCAGCTGCAGGGGAACAAGCAGTATGGGACGGAGAAATGCGGGAGCCTCTTTAAGAAAAGTGATGGGTAAGTGCACTGCTCGCTCGCCTGCAGCATCTGCAAGGCAGCCCCGATGCCCGTGGCTGAGGAGCTCAGCTGCCTTTAATGCTCTGCCCCCCTGAGACCCAGTTCCCTCTGGGTCAGGGAACAGTGCTAGAGGCAGCAATGCACACAACGGGAATGAGAGTGGACACGGCAGGACAGGGGGATGTCTAGCACCAGTCTGCATGGCGGGCTGGGCTTAGGGATGACTGCACAGTCCCGCGTATAAGGTAGTGGTGCAGGAGATACGGGTTCTCTTCCTGGTTCTACCATGCCCCAGTGCTGGCCCCAGCACTGTCCTGCATCTCTCCTGAGCCCCCCGTTATAGAGGGATCGTGGTACCGAGCACCTGTGAATGGCTATGAGGTCTGTGCAGGCAGATCATTGTTCCACCACTTGATATTGCCTTCACCTCCATCTGGCCCAAATCAGCAGCCCAGCCTATTGCCCACATTCCTGGCCTGGCCACGCCAGTTGATTGTCTGTTCTGCCTTTGGGTATAGTTAAATAGTATTTTCTATAATGTACTAGTACTGCAAGTAGTTGGACTTCTTCCCTTGCTGGGGCAGCTTTCTCATGCAGGGCCGGTGTCTGTGGAGGATGGAGTTCCTGTCTGTAGAGACTCTGGCGCAGTTTGGCTCATTTAAGATTTTTACTTCATTTGGTTCGACACTTTTCATTCACATTCAGTGCCACTGCCCCACTGGCACGACCTAGTCTGTCTGTCTGATAGATTGTGTACCCTGCTGCTGTGTCCTCTTCTTTGTCCTCATTACACCCACTTTCCGTGATGTGTATTATGTTGCTCTCCTCCTTTGATACCAGGCGCTCTAGCGCACTCATCTTACTATTTAGGCTCCTACCAGCAAGCAACTTGTCATTGTAACTCTCTGTCGTTGCCTGGTGTGATCAAATGGGACTCTGTTTTGTTTGACTGTTTCTTGTCAGACCCTACCCATATTTTATCATCCTCCCTCCTCTCCTCCAAGAGATTCTTCATTAGTAGAGCTTCCCCCAGGGATGTGTCTGTCCCAGCCATGTGCTCCTCTGCACACGCCAGCTTCCCCCAAGTTACTTTTAAAACTGCTCTACGAATGGTTTAATTTTAAGTGCCAGCAATCTGGGTCCATTTTGGCCTAGGCGGACCCCCTCCTTACTGTATAGGCTCCTCCTTCCCCAGAAATTTCCCCAGTTCCTAATAAATCAGAACCCCCCTCCTCACTCCACCATTGTCTCATCCATTAACTGAGACCCTGCAGTTCTGTCTGTCTCAGGGGCTCTGCATGTGGTACTGAAAGGATTTCAGAGAACGCTATCACGGAGCTCCTGGACTTTAATCTCTTTCCTGGCAGTCTAAATTTGGCCTCCAGGACCTCACTTCTGTCCTTCCCTATGTCACTTGTACCTACCTGTACCCTGACCACCAGCTCCTCCCGAGCACCATACGTAAGTATGGCTAGATGTCTGAAGAGATCCACAACCTTCACACCAGGGGGCAAGTCACCATGCCATTCTCCTGGTCACTGTAAACCCTGCTGTCTGTTTCCAGTGCTCAAACTCCTCTTTGCTAATAACTGGAGTTCCATCCACAGGAGAGGTACCTCTGTCTGAGAGGGTACCAGGTCATCCTCTGGAAGGAGGGTCCCACTGTGGGATGGTTTCCCTCTGCTCCAGTTGGATGTTCTCCTTCCCTGAGACTTTCGCCCTCCTCAACAGCACAGGGTCTGTCAGACGGGGGTGGAACCATTCTACCGTATCCCCAAAAGTCTCCTCTGTGCACCTCTCCGTCTCCCTTAACTCCCCCAGTTCAGCCACTCTGGTTTCCAAAGACCATCTCAGAGGGCCAGGAGCTCCTTGCACCGAATGTACACACAAGTCAGTCACACGTGCTGCTTTAGGTGCAATAAACTGGACAGTCTCAGCTCTGGTACTGGGCTTCTGCCGGCATCTATCTTTTTTCGCTCTTGCTGCTCATTCCTTTGTTGTTGTTCTGTTTTTATTAAGGGGTTTCTTTGGCTTTAAATCTAAAGGTTGCAAAGTGTACGTAGGCCCCCACCCCACTCTTCCTCCCTCCTCTGAACGCCTCCGTTAGCAGCTCGGGTGCACTCGCTCCAGTGCCAGGGCAGGAGAGCAACGTAGGGCATAACATGAACTGCAGCTAGGAGTGGGAAGGAGCTGAGAGCCTAGAATGCTCCTGGCAGCCTCCTTGCTGGGGAGTGGTATCTACATCTTCTTCCCCAAGCAGCTGTGCTGCCCACCCGTCCGGTCTCTTGCAGTGTGCCCCAGGCCCACTCGCTCCGCTGAGGGCTGGCCGGGCAGTTTGTCAGGGTCAGAACTGTGGTTGTGGCTGTGCCCCCTCTCCTGTCTCTTGGGTGTCGTCTGTGATGCTGCTCTGCATGCTGCTTTGACGGGCTGATCGCTGGCTGAAGGGGTCTTCTGCCCCACTGGCCAGGAAATGAGAGACTTTGTGATTAACTTTCAGGCTGCGGAAGGTCTGGCAGAAGAGGAAGTGCACCATCCAGCATGGCTACCTGACCATCTTTCACAGCATGGTAGGGCTGGTGCTCAGAAAAGGCCTGTGAGACTCAGTCTCCACCAAGGGGCATGCAGATGACTCACCCTGTTTTACCCACGGCGAGTCTATTGGCTTTTCCTAAGCCTGGCTGGACCCTCTGAGGTCTGGTCTTCCCCAGCCCTAGGCTGCTGGCCTGACCCAAGCCCACTGGAGACTTTCCATTGAGGCCAGGGTCCACCTGCCTTCAGTGGGTCACAGGCAAAGGCGGGAGGGTCTCACCCAGCCTCATGCCTGCATGGAGAGTGCCCCAAGCGTTCCGCTGCAGGGAAAAGCCATTCTCTCGACTCCTTGTACCACTACTGGTGACAACCCCAGCAAGGACAGAGCATCTGGGAAGGCTGGCTCTGTTCTGCTGGCCCCTCTCGCTGTCCTAGCTGGGAGCTCACAGCTCCCACGGGAGAAAGCGCAGGGTGAATATCCCCTGGGAGAGAGGGGAGCTAAAGGTGATGTCCACGGGCTCCAGCAGAGCTGAGTCTTGAACCTGAGTCTCCCAAGTATGGGTTTGTCCCTAACTGCTGAGAAGTCCTTCCTCCCTGCTCCTGCCTCCATGACTTTATCACCTGGGAGCACAGCTGGGACCCACCTCCAACAGTTGCTGCCCCAGTGATGCAGCCAGAACTAAGGTGCCTTCTCCTGTCCCCTAGCTAAACCGCCCACCAACCAAGCTGAATTTGCTGACTTGCCAAGTGAAGCCGAACCCAGATGATGGGAAGTGCTTTGAACTCATTTCGCGTGAGTCCCATTGCACAGTTTGTGGTGCCTGGGCAGAACCAGTGAACAGGCACCAGCTGTATTCCTGAGTCAGGGTCCCGAGAAGGTGGCATGTCAGGGAACCAAGGCAAGCAGGCAGTGGGGTTCAGGGCACTGGCACTGTTTGTGGGGTCCAGTGGGGCTCTCTAGGCCAGGCCTGGGACACAGCTGGGGGCTGTGGTGAAAGCAGCTCACCACAGTGGGATTGACCGGAGTACGCCCAGGCTGGGTGGTGACATGGGCAGGGGAGCTGAGGTCCAGTAGCAGAGCAGTCGCATTGGGATGCAGACAGCATAGCCAGTTGCAGGTGTTTGTAGGGGTGGATGTTACAGTCAGGACCCCAGGCTACTGGCTGCTGTACATGTCATTAGTGAAACTACACTCCTGTGTGGTTCCATGAGAGGACAGGAGGCTGAGGAAGACTGAAGGAGCAAGAGGGGTAGAGAGCTGTGGTGCAGCACCTTGGCAGCCTGAGGTGCTTGTGGCCTAGGGGCGTGTAGTCCAGAGCTCTTGCAGGGGGACGGGCATTGAGCAGCCTGTGGGTCAGACATGGATTGCCAAGTTAGCCCTGGCAGGCCACCAGCACTTCACTTACCTGCCCATCCGCAGGTCCAGCCACTTGCCACTGCTGTTAGCTGCAGATCGCTGTTCACAGCCAATGGCATCTGGGGGAAGTGGGTAGACCAGGACTCCTAACCCTAAGCCCCAGTGGTTCTGTGTCACAGATAACCGCACGTACCGCTTCCTGGCAGAGGACGAGCAGGAGTGCATTGCGTGAGTACCAGGGCTGGGGCAGGGGAGCAGAACATATGGCTCTTTGGGGTGACCAAGTACTGGCCTTATGAGCTGTCGAATGGGAGCCAGCTCCCTGGACCATCCCACTCGCCTGCTGCAGCCAGGAGGGAGGGTGGGAGCATAGCTAGGCTGTGGCAGAGCCTGCTGAGGCCTGGTTGGATGGAAAGCGTGGCTGGAATTCAACAGCCCCTGGCTCCCAGGCCTGTTTTGGAGCAGTAGAGCCAGTAGCCTCTGAGCTGCCCAGCCCTAGCTCCAGCTGGTGCAGTGACTTGCCCTGCCAAGCTGCCTCCTTCTCCTGCCCCACCCCCGGCTGACACGGTGACTGAGAAGTAGACGTCTCCATTTGGTGGCCTCTGCCTGCCCAGCAGAGAGGTGCAGCAGCCAGAAGGGTCATTGACTTGGCTAAGTTCATGGACCCTCCCTCCACAACCAAGTTCCTGGTAGTAGCGAGGTGTGGGAAGTTGCCTACTGTGAGCGCTCCTTACCTCCTGCTCTGAGCTGGCACCAGCCTGTAGGCACGTGCCAAGCCAGCATTGGTGCAAGGGAGAAGTTGCTGTGTGGTGGTGGTGTGGAGAGAGTGCAAGCGCAGTACGAACTCTACAGCCTGCAGATGCTGCCTGCACCCACTCCAGGGCTCCTGCCACCTGCCAGTGTGAGGCCCTCCTCATACTCACGTGCATGGGCAGAGCTCGCAGTCTCCCCATGTTAGCCTTGAGCAAAATGGGGGTTCACACCTGGCCCTCACATTGGCTCCACTGTGCACTAGACACCCCCTTTCCCCCTGTGACATGGAGCAGGGGCCCTCTGACAGCAGCTTCCTCCTCCTCGCAGCTGGATTTCTGTCCTCAGCAACAGTAAGGAGGAGGCTCTGAATGTGGCATTCAGCCGGGCACAAGGCAGTCAGGAGAGCAGCATGGAGGGGCTGACCAGGGCCATCATCGAGGAGATCAGGTGTATGCCGGGGAACAGTGTGTGCTGTGACTGTTCAGCACCAGGTGAGCTTGAGCCTGGCAGAGATGGGCTTTTCCTTTCCAGATTTGTTTAATGCTCAGACAGGGAACTGAGCACCTGCCTTCCTGATTCGGACGGGGGCTGCCGGTTCACTTGGGCACCACTGACACCACTTCTCCAGAGTCACATGTGAACCCCTGCCACTGGTGCTGGAAAAAGGAGGGTAAAACTGAGGAACACATGCTGGCACCTGCCCAGGGATAACTGGGACTGGAGCTGCTGTTTCCAACCACCATTGCCAGGTTTGGGGTGAGGGCTCGGGGGGTGGTTGACATGGTTATCATTTTAAAAAGAAGATTGTGACATTGGTCGAGCTGGCAGGGGAGAAAGTCCAAGGGAGAAGGGAAACAGGCCTGGAGAGAGGTGCTGGTGACTACCAAGTACTAGACTAGCGGAGATGAAAGCAGGAGAGAGGCAGGGGGCTTCACGGTCCCAGGGGCTTTGGGGAAATGGTGTTTGCAAGTGTCTTGCTCTAATTGCAGGGTGGGGCTGGGGGAGGGAATCACCAGAACTGATCAGGTAGCAGCTGGCTGGGGAGTGTCACTGAGCTGAGACCAGGACCATATACAGTGACTGGTGAAATAGGGTGGACCCGAATTTCTCAGAGGGACTGACTGAAGAACTGAATGAGACCTCCACTGAGCATTGAGAGTGAGACCGATATCTTGAAGGAGGAAGTAGAAAGAACAATAAAATGACTAAAGAACAACAAGAGTCCTGAAACCAATGCGATCACGGGAGAGATGATCAAATACGGCGGAGAAAGCATGATTCAGAAAATACACTGACTATGTAATATCACGTGAACAGAAGGAAGGCACATAAGGAATGGACAAGATCCGCGCTAGTGACAATATGCAAGAAAGGACGTGTGTTGGAGTGCAAGAACTGCGGAATGATTGCCCTAACAAGTCATCTAGGCAAGGTGCTGATGATGATACTGATGGAGAGACCTGAGATCACAAACAGAAGAACATCTAGCAGATGAACAAGTGTGATTCAGGAAAGATGGAAGTACCATACATCAGATAAAAACAAAACAAAAAAGCAGTCAAATAGCACTTTAAAGACTGACAAAATAATTTATTAGGTGATGAGCTTTCGTGGGACAGACCCACTTCTTCAGAACATAGCCCCACCAGAACAGACTCAATATTTAAGGCACAGAGAACCAAAAACAGTAATCAAGGTTGACAAATCAGAAAAAAATTATCAAGGTGAATTTTCAGTCTGCTTTGGAAAGAGAAACTAGTGAACTCTTCTTCATATGGTTTGAACAGGGATGCAAATTTTCTGGAACACTATAGGGGCTCTTTTGCATACTTGGCTTAATCTAATTCTTGTCCCATCCCTGCCCCCCCGCCCCTCTACTCTCTGATTTGCTCACCTTGATAATTTTTTTCTATTTTTTTTCTGATTTGTCAACCTTGATTACTGTTTTTGGTTCTCTGTGCCTTAAATATTGAGTCTGTTCTGGTCTGGCTATGGACTGAAGAAGTGGGTCTGTCCCATGGAAGCTCACCTAATAAATTATTTTGTTAGTCTTTAAAGTGCTACTTGACTGCTTTTTTGTTTTGTTAGTGTACATCATATATTGGCACTAAGTTTGATAGCGGAGAAAGCTCGACAAGAGAACAAGAAAATCTACAACTGCTTCATCAGTTTTTCGGAAGGCAGTTGACAGTATAGATCAGAAAGTGACTCGGGCAGTGTTGGAGTGGTGCGGAATGGATAGCACGTCGATACGGTTGTTGAAGGATAACAACAACAACAATGCGGAGGCAGCGGTGAGAACATGTGGAGAGTCGGGAAGTTGGTTTAGAATGAGTAGAGGTACGAGACAAGGAGATCTGATATCAATGAGTATCTTCATCACACTCCTAAAGAGAGCGATGCATGAGATCAAGGAAGAGGTAGAAGGGATATCAATGCACGAGATGAGAAGGAACAGCTTGAGGTTTGCGGATGATATAGTTGTCATCAAGGAAGATGAGGGGAAGCTAGCGAGAACAGTGCAGGTGCTAAACGAGGAAGTGAAGCGGTATGGACTGATTATGAACATTAATAAAATGAATACAGTGGTATTTGGAGACAGGAAGGAAGATCAGTGTAGACTGGATCGAACTAGAGAATGCAGAGAAGTTCACATATCTGGGGAGCAACATGATGTATGATCTAAATTGCAAGAAGGAAATAGTGACTAGAACAGCGAAAGCAAGAGTAAGTTTGAAGGCAATGGTTAAGATCTGTAAAGGTGAAGTGATTAGCTTAGCAACAAAGCTGAGCGTCTTGAAAACGTGTGTATTCAGCAGCATGTTGTACAGATGTGAGATGGGTGATACTGAAGGACGTAAAAAGAAGAACATTGGTGTTCGCAAGGAGTTATAAAAAGATTCTGAGACTGGGATGGATGCAGAAGGTCACCAATGAGGAATTATATTGGAAGATACAGCCGAAAGAGAACCTGCTGCAGAAGGTCATAAAACGGAAGCTACAACTATTTTGGCGTATTTGCAGAATGAACGACGAATGAAAAATCAAGACCCTGGTATTCGGCATAATAGATGGTTTGAATAGGAGAGGCAGAGCCCACGGAGAATGGATAGGTGATACAGTAGGTTGATGCAGAGCTAGTCTACAGAAATTAAGCCACTCCGCACTGGACAGGAAAAGATGGAAGGAAATAGTGATGGAGGCATTGGACACCGACGGGCGCTGAGCCCATGGTTGTTATGTTGAGGAGGAGGAGGAGGAGGAGGAGGAGGAGGAGGACGGAGATAGAACTATGAAGAAAGCAAGAGACCTGTGGGAAGTTTCCCCTGCTCAATGTGACATTTCTGCTCACTGTGGACACTGGTCAACCCACCTGGGCATACGGCCCAGTGAGAAGACCCGGCGGCTGAGGAAGCTGTCTGTGGCCATACATGCAGTCATGCAGAGGTGTGGGATCACAGTGAAAAGCCCTCTGAGTCTCAGTGCTGGGTATCCTATAGGCTTGCCACACCAGCGCTGTGCTTGGAAGGGGCTGATAGTGCCCACATGGGGGCCATCAAATGTTAACCTGGCCCTGCCTCCAGCCCTTGTCCTGCTTCCCATGCCAAAGGTGTCGCCTGGCTGCACCCCCTCATGGAGCTCAGGCGACAGGGCATCGGCCATTGTTTACAAGCAGGCAGCTGGGCAGCCTCCGCTGCTCCTGGCCTCAGTGACTGTCACACCCCCCTGTCCCATCACCCGCCAGGCAAGCTGGGGGGCTGCACCAGTGCTTTCATAGGACGGTAAGGCTCACCAGCCACACAACAAGGTGAGCTACAAAGCTCCGCTTCCAGCCCCTCCCTGAATTCCAGGCTGGAGGGCAGAGTCATGGCCCAAACGCTGTGGTGCCCCCCATCAGTGGAACAGTCTGGCTATGAAAGCGCTTGGAGAGAGGAGACTGGCCCTCCTTAGCCATGGCTGAGCTTAGCCCTTTGCCCTGCTCAGCTCGGTCCCTCTCCCGCTCCCGGCTCCCCTAGCCAGCCCCTGCAGCTGTCTGCTGCTGGAATCCTGGTTCCCGTCCCAGTGCCAAGCGCCAGGAGGCAGGTATGCACAGCTGTAGGGATCAGCCGTGCTGCAGTGAAAGGGTTGAGCTAGTGGTGTGTGTGGCTGAGAGAAGTCCAGGGAGCTTTATTATGTAGCATGTGTGTGGAGGCCTCTTGGGCAGGAGTTCAGCTGCTGTCTGAGGGCTGCACAGTTGGCACAGGCTGCCCTCCCTGGAGTGGCTGGCTGCTCTGGCCAGAAGGCAGCTTGGCATGCTGGAGGCAGGGGCAGGGTGAGGTGGGTACAACCTGTTGCAAAGGCATGAGAGAGGGTAGGGCTGTCAGGATGATGCCTTTGTCCCCCCAGATAGTGCTCGTCTCAGCCCTTCTGTCGCTTGGCAGCCTGGAGCTGTGGGGACCGGAGGGCACCTTCTTTCTGTCCAGTTCTTGTCGGTGGGCTGGCGACCGCTGGGGGAGATGCCTGTCCATGCTCCCTCGTTCACCCACTCTGGGTAAGGCGAGGCAGGTTTGGAGCCCCACAGGGTGTTACTATGGAGGCCCAGGCTTGGTGCTCTGGGAGTGCTTTGGATGAAGACAGGCAGGTCCCTAGTGCAGTGTCTGTCCCCTTTGGGCAGTGAGTGACCCCACAGTTTGGGGAGACAAGACCCCAAGCCACACCACTTTCACCCCAGGCCCTGCCACCACAGGATGGCCGCTGCTCAACCCCCCCACCCCACCCACACAATGGGACCACTGGTCTCCAGCCCAGAAGAGCATGGCCCTGGAGCTTCGTGCAGCCAAGGGGCAGTGTGGCCCCCCCAACCCCACCTGCCTTCCCCAGTCTCTGCCCCACACAACAGTGGGCCTGGGGAGGGGTCCTGGGGGCCTCCAGCAGATCATGGGCAGCACCAGGTGAGGCAGCTTGGGCAGGCATTGCCTTCCCCTGCCTGTGATACCTACTGCCCGTGTCCACTTTCCTGCATCCTCTCCTGTCTCCGTTTTCACTGCCACCACCACTCAGGTGCCTCCCTGCTGGGCCTAGAGTGAGCCGGGACTGAGTGGCTGACCAGGTGCTTTGTGCATCCTACCCCATACCTGCCACCTAGCACCTCTGGCAGGCGGTGTGGCTAACCCGAGCAATGGGCTGTCTCCCTGACAGACCCCATGTGGCTCTCCATTAACCTGGGCATCCTGATTTGCATCGAGTGCTCCGGGATTCACCGGGAGCTGGGCGTGCACCACTCCCGCATCCAGTCGCTCTCGCTGGACAAGCTGGCAACGTCTGAGCTCTTGGTAGGAGCTGCCTGTGTGTTGTCTCGCGGTCCCCCGCCATTGTGCCCCACCACTGCTGGGGCCATGACAGAGCCCTGGCTTGCAGCCACACCCCCATGTCCTCGTGCACCCCAAATCCATCGCTGACCCTGCACACCCACCTGCTCCGCTGCCCCCACCATGTCCTCGTGCACCCCAACTCCACCGCTGCCCCCCGCACACCCACCGGCTCCGCTGCCCCCACCATGTCCTCGTGCACCCCAACTCCATCGCTGCCCCCGCCCGTCCCCCTGCTCCGCTGCCCCCACCATGTCCTCGTGCACCCCAACTCCATCGCTGCCCCCGCACACCCACCTGCTCCGCTGCCCCCACCATGTCCTCGTGCACCCCAACTCCACCGCTGCCCCCCGCACGTCCCCCTGTTCCGCTGCCCCTGCACGTCCTCGTGCACCCCAACTCCACCGCTGCCCCCCGCACGTCCCCCTGTTCCGCTGCCCCTGCACGTCCTCGTGCACCCCAACTCCACCGCTGCCCCCCGCATGTCCCCCTGCTCCACTGCCCCCCACATGTCCTCGTGCACCCCAACTCCATCGCTGCCCCCGCACACCCACCGGCTCCGCTGCCCCCCACATGTCCTCGTGCACCCCAACTCCATCGCTGCCCCCGCACACCCACCGGCTCCGCTGCCCCCCACATGTCCTCGTGCACCCCAACTCCATCGCTGCCCCCGCACACCCACCTGCTCCGCTGCCCCCACCATATCCTCGTGCACCCCAACTCCACCGCTGCCCCCGCCCGTCCCCCTGCTCCGCTGCCCCCACCATGTCCTCGTGCACCCCAACTCCATCGCTGCCCCCGCACACCCACCTGCTCCGCTGCCCCCACCATGTCCTCGTGCACCCCAACTCCACCGCTGCCCCCCGCACGTCCCCCTGTTCCGCTGCCCCTGCACCTCCTCGTGCACCCCAACTCCACCGCTGCCCCCCGCATGTCCCCCTGCTCCACTGCCCCCCACATGTCCTCGTGCACCCCAACTCCATCGCTGCCCCCGCACACCCACCGGCTCCGCTGCCCCCCACATGTCCTCGTGCACCCCAACTCCATCGCTGCCCCCGCACACCCACCGGCTCCGCTGCCCCCCACATGTCCTCGTGCACCCCAAATCCATCGCTGCCCCCGCACACCCACCTGCTCCACTGCCCCCACCATGTCCTCGTGCACCCCAACTCCACCGCTGCCCCCCGCCGTCCCCCTGCTCCGCTGCCCCCGCACGTCCTCGTGCACCCCAACTCCACCGCTGCCCCCCGCACGTCCCCCTGCTCCGCTGCCCCCGCACGTCCTCGTGCACCCCAACTCCACCGCTGCCCCCCGCACGTCCCCCTGCTCCGCTGCCCCCGCACGTCCTCGTGCACCCCAACTCCACCGCTGCCCCCCGCACGTCCCCCTGCTCCGCTGCCCCCGCACGTCCTCGTGCACCCCAACTCCACCGCTGCCCCCCGCCGTCCCCCTGCTCCGCTGCCCCCGCACGTCCTCGTGCACCCCAACTCCACCGCTGCCCCCCGCACGTCCCCCTGCTCCGCTGCCCCCCACATGTCCTCGTGCACCCCAACTCCACCGCTGCCCCCCACACGTCCCCCTGCTCCGCTGCCCCCGCACGTCCTCGTGCACCCCAACTCCACCGCTGCCCCCCGCACGTCCCCCTGCTCCGCTGCCCCCCACATGTCCTCGTGCACCCCAAATCCATCGCTGCCCCCCGCACGTCCCCCTGCTCCACTGCCCCCACCATGTCCTCGTGCACCCCAACTCCACCGCTGCCCCCCGCACGTTCCCCCTGCTCCGCTGCCCCCACACGTCCTCGTGCACCCCAACTCCACTGCTGCCCCCGCACGTCCCCCTGCTCCGCTGCCCCCCACATGTCCTCGTGCACCCCAAATCCATCGCTGCCCCCGCACGTCCCCCTGCTCCGCTGCCCCCACCATGTCCTCGTGCACCCCAACTCCACCGCTGCCCCCCGCCCATCCCCCTGCTCCGCTGCCCCCACATGTCCTCGTGCACCCCAACTCCACCGCTGCCCCCCGCCCGTCCCCCTGCTCCGCTGCCCCCGCACGTCCTCGTGCACCTCAACTCCACCGCTGCCCCCCGCACGTCCCCCTGCTCCGTTGCCCCCGCACGTCCTCATGCACCCCAACTCCACCGCTGCCCCCCGCCGTCCCCCTGCTCCGCTGCCCCCGCACGTCCTTGTGCACCCCAACTCCACCGTTGCCCCCGCACGTCCCCCTCCTCCGCTGCCCCCGCACGTCCTCGTGCACCCCAACTCCACCGCTGCCCCCGCACGTTCCCCTCCTCAGCTGCCCCCGCACGTCCTCTTGCACCCCAACTCCACCGTTGCCCCCGCACGTCCCCCTCCTCCGCTGCCCCACAACATCCTCGTGCGCCCCAACTCCACTGCTGCCCCCACACATCCCCCTGCTGTGCTACTGGCCCCACACACTCCCTCAGGTGCACCCCCATCCACTGCTGTGCACTCCCATGTCCTCCGGTGCACCCTGCTCACGTTTCCTCCCTCGGGTGCCCTCCTGCTCTGCTCTGCCTGCCGTTTGCGTAGTTCGTTGCACAGACTCAAGCTAATTCTGGGCTGGGCAGGGGCCTGAACGCATCCAGCAGGCGAGAGTAGCTCTGCATGCCCCTGCCTCCCTAGTACCTGCCCTGAGGCTGCACTGTGTGGCACTCTGGCTCGCAGTCACACCCAGCTGTCAGTGTGGCTCCTTTGTCCTCTGTGTGTTTGTGTTGCAGTTGGCCAAGAACATTGGCAATTCTGGCTTTAATGACATTCTGGAAGCCAACCTCCCCAGCCCTTTGCCAAAGCCCACGGGTGGCAGTGACATGTAAGTATCTTCTTGGGGAGCCGGGTGCTATGGTGAATGTCTCTGTCTAGGGCTGTGGGGTGCTTAGCCCAGCTCCTGCACTGTGCAGTCCCAATTGCCCTTCCAGTTTTCTCAGAAGAGAAGTTGGGGTTGCTCTGGGAGGGGAGCGTCAGAGTGCAGCCCGGCCCTGCCCCTCATGGTGCTCAGCCCTGGGGGTGAGGAACCAGCCAGCACCTCTTTCTGGAGGGTTCCAGAGGCTGCTCTGAGCACTGAACAAGAACTGACTCAGCAGAAATTCTGTGGGCAGGAGGAGGGATGTGACTCACTTCAGGCTCAGATTTCCAGAGTTGCCTAGGGCATGAGTGTCCTTCACGGTTACTGGTAGATTCCCAGGGTGCAATGGGAGCAGTTACGTCAAGGCTGAGTGCTTTGGGGGCAGTGCAGTGCCATGGGGGGCATACCCGTGGGTTCCAACTGCTCGTGATCACCTTGACATCTGTTACCTTTCAGGTCAGACCAGGGACCATGCTCTCCATTGCCCCAGGCCACAGTGGGTCTTGCATGGCTGGTATGGCTTAACCTCAGCCCAGACCTCATGAGACGAAAACATTGGATGGCCTTAGCCACCTTGTTTGGGGGACTTTCCTGTGAGTGTTCGACATGGCTTCCGGTGGCCAGGAACTGACATAGGAAAGACAGAACCTGAGACTCTCTTGTGCAAATACCTGAGCCCAGCAGCGAGTGGCTTGCGAGCTGGCAGTGCTCCTGGAGCAGAATCAGGGAGTGGTGAAGCGGGTTAGAGAGGAACAGAGCTGGGAAGGAGCCTGCAGGAGCAGAGGAGGGAAGCACGGCTTCTCTGGTGGCTGCCTGCTGTGGCAGCCTCACACCTGCACCTGGCTTGACCCAGAGTGGAGCAGGAGGGATCATGCTCCAGGGCCTGCGCAAGCCCATGCAGTTTCTCACTCTCTTCCCGTGCTGGTGCCGCCCCAGGGCCTTTCGGAAAGACTTCATTGTCTCCAAGTATGTGGCGAGGAAATATGCCAGGAGGCGAGCCGGGAGCCCCACTGATCGCCGCCAGGAGCTGCAGGGAGCTGTCCGGTGGAAGGACATATTTGCTTTGCTCCAGGCCTATGCTGAAAAAGTGGATTTCAGTGAGCCTCTTCTGGAACCTGTGCAGGTGAGGATGCCCCTGCGCTGGGTACCCCAGAGACCCCCGGTGTAGATGGAAAGGAGCAGCCCAGGCAGAGAGAGTGCATACTGAGAGGGTCATGTCACTGGTGGTGGGGGCACTGGCCTGCAGCACGGCGCTGAGGCACTAGGCCTGAGATAAGGTGCTGGCATGCAGGCGCGCAGTACATGGTTTATGGCACATGGCCAGAAAGGGTTAAGCATCCTGAAGGATAAATGACCCAAGTCCAACCTTTAGGGACCTCTGGGTAGATAAGGTTTGTGGTTTTCTATGATTACATTTATATCGTAAGAGATTAACAGTGTAACTCAAAGGACCCTGTTTGCCCTGTATTCTGGTAATATGGAGATCACAGGGCAACCTTCACATCTGAATGAACTGTGTACATATAGCAATATTGCTGTACTGACCTCTCTTTCAAGTATGTCTCAAATCACCTGTGACTGGTAGAAAACAGGTGGTTGTCTGATGTTAAAGCCATGTAGCTAATTATCAGTGATACTTAGGAAATAGGTCTGCTTCAGAGTGTGGATGATTGCCTGTTGTTCTGGTAAGAAATCCAAGCTGCCAAGATAGGGCCCAGAACTGTATAAACCCCCCTGGGTCCTGGTCTGTCTCTCAGATCAGCTTGGTGCTTTATCCAGTCAGGGGAAGCTTAAATTGTAAGACAGATCTCAAGTCCCAGCTAACTGCGGACTGAATCAATGGACTAATTCCAAGAACTTTTTGCAGCTCACTGTCTCCCCTAAGGATCCGATCTCAGAACTGTACTCAGAACTGTATGCACACTAATCTTTTAACTGATACACTTTCTCTTTTCATTTTAATACATTTTAGTTACTGTGAATTGTCTCTGAGCATGTACTTGGGGAAAATCTGAAATGTTAATTAACCTGGGAGGTAAAAAGATTCCCCATCCCTTTTTGTAAGGGAAGACAAGTGGTATGTCCTCAATGTGGTACATCCAGATACATCAAAACCTAGTATCCAAATATGAAAAATAAATCAGAAAACCTGGTAAGAGCTAATCTCAGTACACCCAACAGGCAAAGCGAGCCAACCCCATCGCTGCTGCCCTGTGGGCAAGCTCTGTGGTGGTTGTCCCTAAAGGGCTTGACTCAAACTCAGATTCAAGTTAAGCATGGGAACAACAATGCAGAGTATTAGTAGTGCAGAAGCTAATGGGGTAAGGTGTATGGCAAAGATGTTACTTTGGTTGAAGTAAGTCTTGTCAGGGAGGAAGATTATATGACAGGTGAGCGTCACTGCAGTACCTTTATCTGAGTGTTTTGTGAAACTGGACATATCTAAAATCTGCCATAAGTGACAGGGATTTGATGACACCGTAACTGCGGGAGCACAATACAATCTCGTGTGATCTTTTAAAGTGGCATGCTCTTAAAGCGCTGTGCAATCAAGTTAATATCATAAACCAGTCAAAGGAAAGAAATGATCGAGCGCCTTTGTCTAGTGAGGGCGTTTACTTGACAAAGGAGGAACTGTCCACATTTGTCTGTGGAAGGTAGCTATTTGATCAGAAAAGCAGTTCATGTGCAGAAATGTCTGATATCTCAGGAGTAAATATGGCATGAGATAACGCCCAGAAAAAACTCATTGCTCAGGAAAATGTTTCTCTTCAAATTAAATTTGAAGGTCAGGTTAAAACCCTAATTTGAGGAAGAAAGAATAGCTTTCTGTGAGTGATGAATTGTTGGCAAGTGAAGCTTATGAGGGTGAGCCTAGTCAGTGTAAACAAGCAGTCATGTGGCACCTTAGAGACTAACAAATGTATTAGGTCATGAGGTTTCGTGGGTAAGACCCACGTCTTCAGATGAAAAACAGAGAAGAAAAACAGAACCCAGGGTTTGTCTCTTGAAGAGGAGGAGGAAATAAAAAAAGGGTTACCTGTCACTAGCAGGACCAGTTAATGAAGCAAATTAAGTAGGATGTGTCCCATTCCTGCAAACACCAAAGGTGGTGAAAATGACCTTACAATGCATAAAATGCTTGAGATCTCGATTCAGACTAGGTTAAATGTGCCATATTTGTAAATGAATTCCAATTCAGATCAGTCCCTCTGAAATCTTGTGGTCAAAGAACAGGCCAAGCATGTGGCCCTGGTGTTCTATTTTATACCCCTAATCCATGTGCTTGGAGACCACAAGACTAGACATGTCTGGTGGACCTCGCTGAGTCCTAAGGTGAGGAATACCCTTGTGTGTCTCCTGTGAGTGAGTCATTGAACTGTAACTCCTGTGATGGACAAAGGCTGGTGATGTCTGTTCAGCACCCAGAATCACAGAATCACAAGGCTGGAAGGGACCTCAGGAGGTCATCTAGTCCAGCCCCCGGCTTCAAGCAGGATCAACCCCCACAAAGTCATCCCAGGCAGGACCTTGTCAAGCCAGGACTTAAAACCTCAAGGGATGGAGAATCCACCACCTCTCTTGGCAACGCATTCCAGTGCTTCACCACCCTCCTGGTGAAGTACTTTTCCTAATATCTAACCTACACCTTTCTCTTTTCAACTTCAGGCCATTATTCCTTGTTCTTCCATCTGACACCACCGAGAACAGTTTCTCACCCTCCTCTGTAGAGCTCCCCTTCTGGAAGTTGAAGGCTGCTATTAAATCACCTCTAAGT
Organism: Carettochelys insculpta; assembly: GCF_033958435.1. Classification (NCBI taxonomy): domain Eukaryota; kingdom Metazoa; phylum Chordata; order Testudines; family Carettochelyidae; genus Carettochelys; species Carettochelys insculpta. Next base: position 32,106,881 of record NC_134153.1, read on the forward strand.
CTTCTCTTCTGTAAACTAAACAAGCCCAAATCCCTCAGCCTCTCCTCATAGGTCTTGTGCTCCAGATCCTTAATCATTTTTGTTGCCTTCTGCTGAACCTACTCCAGCAAATCCACATCCTTTTTATACTGGGAGGCCCAAAACTGGACACAATATTCAAGATGTGGCCTCACCAGTGCTGAATAGAGGGGAATAACCACTTCTCTAGATCTGCTCGAAATGCTCCTCCTAACGCACCCTAGTATGCCGTTAGCCTTCTCAGCTACAAGGGCACGCTGTTTACTCATATCCAGCCTTTCATCTACCATAACCCCTAGCTCCCTTTCCATCGTACTGCTGCTGAGCCGGTCGGTCACCAGCCTATAACACTGCTTGGGATTCTTCCACCTCAGGTGCAGGACTCTACCCTTCTCCTTGTTGAACCGCATCAGATTTCTTTTGGCGCAGTCCTCCAATTTATCCAGGTCACTCTGGATTCTCTCTCTACCCTCCAACATATCTACCTCTGCCCCTAGTTTTGTGTCATCCGCAACCTTGCAGAGGGTGCCATCCAGTCCCTCATCCAGGTCATTAATAAAGATGTTGAATAAGACCAGCCCCAGAACCAAGCCTTGCAGCACTCCGCTTGAAACAGACCGCCATCCATATATTGAGCCATTGACCACTACCCGTTGGGCCCGACCATCATGACAGCTTTCTATCCATCTTATAGTTCAAGGATCCAATCCATATTTCCTTAACTTATGGACAAGAATGTTGTGGGAGACTGTATCAAAAGCTTTGCTGAATTCAAGGTATATCACATCCACTGACTTCCCCACGTCCACAGAGCCTATTACCTCGTCATAGAAGCTAATCAGATGGGTCAGGCAGGACTTGCCCCTGATGAATCCATACTGGCTACTTTTGATCACTTTCCCCTCCTTCCAAGTGCTCCAAAATAGATTCCTTGAGGATTCCCTCCATTATTTTCCCAGCGATTGAGGTAAGACTGACCGGTCTATACTTCCCTGGTTTGTCCTTCTTTCGTTTTTTAAAGATGAGCACTATATTTGCCTTTTTCCAGTCATCCGGTATCTTCCCTGCTCTCCAAAAGTCTTCAAAGATAATGGCCAAAGGTTCAGCAATGACCTCTGCCAATTCCCTCAGTACCCTCGGGTGCATTAAATCCAGACCCTTGTTTTTCTAGACAGCTTTTCCACTATCTAGTTTTTCTAGATAGCTCAGGACTTGTTCTTTCCCTACAGATGGCTGCCCTCCACCTTCCCATACTGCATTGTCTAGGACCATCCCGTGGAAGTTGACTTTGTCTGTGAAGACTGAGACCAAAAAAGCATTGAGTACTTCAGTTTTTCCTATATAGTCTGTCACTAGGTTACCTCCCTCATCCAGTAATGGCCCCACACCTTCTCTGATAACCTGTTTATTGGTAACATGCCTGTAGAAACCCTTCTTATTACTCTTCACATCCCTTGCCAGCTGCAGTTCCAATTGTGCTTTCACTTTCCCAATAACTCCCCAGCATTGTCCAGCCATATGTTTGTACTCCTCCTTAGTCAACTGTCCACGTTTCCATTTCTTGTATGCATCCTTTTTGAGTTTAAGCTGACTAAGGATTTCCCCATTAAGCAAAGCTGGTTGTCTACCATGTTTGCCTTTCTTACTATACAGCGGGATGGTTTGTTCCTGTGCCTTCAGTAAGACTTCTTTAAAATACTGCCAGTTCTCTTGAACTCTTTTCCCCTTCATCTTCATTTCCCAAGGGATCCTGCTCATCCTTTCTCTCAGGGAGTTGAAATCTACTCTTCTGAAATCGAGGGTCCGTATGTTACTGCTCACCTTTCTTCCTTTTGTCTGGATCTTAAAATCTACAATCTCATGGTCGCTGCAGTCCAGGTTTCCTCCCACTTCTATTTCTCCTACTAGTTCTTCCCTGTTTGTGAACAGCAGATCAAGTTGCACATGGCCCCTGGTCGGTTCCTTCAGCACTTGTACCAAGAAGTTATTCCCAACCTTCTGCAAAAACTTCCTGGATTGTCTGTGTGCTGCTGTATTGGTCTCCCAACAAATGTCTGAATGGTTAAAGTCTCCCAAGAGAACCAGGGCCTGTGACTTGGAAGCTTCACTTAGCTGCCTGAAGAAATCCTCATCTACCTCATCTCCGTGATGTGGTGGTCTATAATAGACACCAACTACAACATCACCTCTGTTACTTCCACCCCTAAGCTTAACCCAGAGACACTCAACTGGATTTCCTCCTTGCTCATACTGGAGCTTTGAGCAGTCGTACTGGCCCCTCACACGGATCGCAACTCCTCCTCCTTTTCTCCCGTCTGTCCTTCCTGTCCAGTTTATAACCTTCCATGTCCGTGCTCCAGTTATGGGAATCGTCCCACCAAGTGTCCATTATTCCAACCACTTCCTACTTGTGTGACTGTGCCAGGGCCTCCAATTCTTCCTGTTTGTTCCCCAGGCTTCTGGCATTTGTGTACAAGCATCTTAGAGAAGGGGCCGATTGGCCCACTTTCTCCTCTTCACCCAGGAAACCTGCTTGATTGTCCCCTCCTCCTTCCCCACTTACCTCAGGTCTTGTGTCACCTTCCCCCGACTAACCTAGTTTAAAGCCTCCTCACTAGGTTTGCAAGCCTGCCCACAAAGATGCTCTTCCCTCTCTTTGTGAGGTGGATCCCATCTCTTCCCAGCAATCCCTGTTCATGTGAGAGAATCCCATGGTCAAGGACACCAAATCCTTCCCTGCTACACCACCTAAGCAACCATGCGTTCACCTCTGCGATTCGACGATCCCTACCAGGCCCCCTTCCTCCCTCAGGGAGGATAGACGAGACCACCACTTGAGCACTGTATTCCTTGAGCTTCCTTCCCAAGGTTACATAATCCACCATGATCGCGTCAAAGTTGCTCTTAGCTGTATCATTGGGTTACCTCCTGTGTCATTGTCTCTGGAGAGCTAATATCCAGGTGCCTCTCAAACTTGGAGCATATTTTAGTGACAACCATACAACACATTCTCACAATTCCATACGCACTAACAATATAGGTATTTAGGTGAAGCAATGGGTTTCAACAGACCCTAGCCTTTTCCGCAGGGCCTCCCACAGCCTGCTCTATAGGCAACATCACAATGATGTACAGAGGAGGAATATTGTGCTCCTGCAAGGCATAGAGTTTCACAGGCTCTCCTCCCTGGCTTCAGGGCACAGGCAAGCCTATAACTGATGGATGCCAGGAAAACATGCCCTCTAGGGCTGGGTCATTCCAAACTTGTCCTCTCTGGTGTTTCTTGCACCTTCCTGGGAAGCAGTTGGTAGTGGCCTTAGTCAGAGACACGCTATGGGGCTGGACAGATCCCATCCATGATCCATGGTTGTTGTTCTTCAAGTCCTGGAAGTTAAGGAGGGGAACCACAGAATCCCAGGGCTGGAAGGGACCTCAGGAGGTCATCTAGTCCAGCCCCCTGCTTCGAGCAGAATCAACCCTCACTAAGTCATCCCAGCCAGGACTCTGTCAAGCTGGGACTTAAAAACCTCAAGGGATGGAGAATCCACCACCTCTCTAGGCAACGCATTCCAATGCTTCACCACCTACCTGGTGAGGTATTTTTTCCTAATATCTAACCTACACCTCTCCTTCTTCAACTTCAGACCATTACTCCTTGTTCTGCCATCTGACACCACTGAGAACAGTTTCTCACCCTCCTCTATAGAGCTCCCCTTCAGGAAGTTGAAGGCTGCTATTAAATCACCTCTAAGTCTTCTCTTCTGTAAAACATATAGATGTTCTGTAGAACATATTCGCTTTACATGGAGACCCCGAGAAACTCAGGCACATCTGGTCACTTGCTGTTTGTATCCTGTTCACAGGAATCCGGGGAAACTGTTCTCCACTTGGCAGTGTTGTTAGCAGACCGAACCTCCCTGCACATTGTTGATTTTCTGGTGCAGAACAGGTAAGCTGACTGTAGCAGAGATAGGGCTGTCTGCTCAGGCCAAGATAGTGCTAGTAGGAGGTGCTGGGTAACTTTGGACACTAAGTCCCTCTGAATAGCCCCTGAAGTACCAGCAGGGGCAATACCAGGGCATTTCCCTGTAGAAATGCCTCTGTTTTTACTTGGAGAAGCCAACTTTCATTTTAGAGGGGAAATCACAACTATGGTCCTTCTCTGGTTTCGCCTCAGAGGGGAGAAATGAGTGCTAGTGGGAATGGAGATTCTCCACCTAGGACATGTCCCCCTGGATGGTCCGTGTGATGGGGGGAGGACAATACTCATATGTAATAAACAAAATGAATATGTAGATAGTACTCGTAACTTCAACTACAAAATGAGACGTGCACAAAAATAGGATTTGTAGATCTAGCAGATCAGGCCATTGAAAATGATAGGTTCCCAGAGGCATTGTCTCCAAAGCCTGTCTGAGCTATGCACATTGACATTCATAACCTGTTTTCCATAAAGCAGGGGGGGATCCATCGTATTATGTCCCAGGCCCCTTCTCCCACCTTGCCACGGAGCAGATTGCAACGGGCACACCTACCCTGACTGATGCCCACAGGCTCCATATTCCATTAAAGATTAAGCTGGCCAGGCCAGCTCAAAGGTGGGCTTCCTCAGGGTTGGCTCTTGCTTTTCTGGGGGAGTCTGAGGAGAAGGCAGCACATCTTTATTCCTGCTGCATTCAAGCCTGGTGTGCCATTGATTGGGGTGGAAACAGTGTTAAAGGGGCAGAGAGGGGAAAAGGGATCTGCGAGCAGGGACACAAGATGCCCGTTGGAGCTGGGAATTGAATTTAGCTCTCCTGGGTTCCTATCCTTACTGAACTCTCCTTCCTCTTGGGAGAGCTTTAAGTTGATCAGACTGAATGGTCACGCCATACAAAACTCTACAATGGCTCTTCACAGGCGTGCTGCTGTGTGACCTGCACAGGGCTGTGTTGAGTCTGGCTGGTGCTTCACTAGAACAGATATGGTACCAGCCACCCAGCACTGCCCCTTGCTGGACAACATGCTCACAGCTGCCATGGTTGGGGAAATTCCATGTGGGATGCATTCGCTGAGAAGATTTGATATTTTCAAGAATTTGCACACTGTCCTAATTATTTTGCTGAACAGCATGTGACTTACCATGGGAGGCAACAGCTGGCAGCTTGGGATGCGACAGCTTCCCCTGTCCCTTTTCAGGCCCTGCCCTGCTCGGTCCCTTCCAGCCAACATGTGCCTCCCCCCTGCCCCACAACATAGTGTCCCTTCCTGCCTGAAGCCACAACAGCCTCTCACGGCCTCGATGAACTGCAGCTGCTGCCCGCAGCTCAGTCAGACATGCGACGTTCCAGCTGAATGAATTGTCTGCAGGCGTGGCAGAGCTGCCCAGCATGCAAGAGACACGCGGTCTGCGGGACATTTGGCAGCCCTGCCTTCACATATCGTGGCTAGCAGGCACGCGGGGCAGCGCTGGTTCTGCTCTGTGCTCCCCTGAGCGAGGGAGGAGGTTTGGGGTAGAAAGTCATGCCGTTATTGCTGCCCATGAGAACTGCTCTGTCTTGAGCATACTGACACAGACTGTCCTGTGCCCCAGTGGGAATGTCGTGGTGCAGACGGAGAAGGGGAACACACCACTTCACTACTGCTGCCTCCACAACAAATCCGAGTGCCTCAAGCTCTTGGTGAGAGCCAAAGCCAACATTGCCATCAGTAAGTGACTGCCTGGGCTCTGGGCTTCACACAGGAAAGAAGGGGCTGGGGCCTTGCTTGTGCGGTCTGTTGCAGGGCCCGTGTCTGCTCTCTGTGCCCGCCCTGCACGTCTCAGGAGGACAGCATGGGAGCCCTTTGCACTGGGAACTAGGCAAATGCAATAGGGGACACGTGCAGAACTAAGAGGCTTTTCTACTCCCAGTGTGCCGCATTGCAGGTCCACAGGGCAGTGTGTGTCAGGAGTGGCACAGGGGCCTCTGTCAGGGTCTGCAGTACTTAGGGCATTACAGGGATCAGGGCTTTGCTCTGGTTAGAGAAGTCAGGTGCTGATCCTTCATGAGTCGCGGGGTGGGAGGAATCTGGCTTCCTGCAGGAGATACATAGACAGAGGAGGTGACAGAGACCACCGTGACCTTGGGACAGGAGTGACCGTGCCAGGCTGCGTGAAGGCGGACAGGGTTACATGTATTGTGCTGTTTGGGTGCTCTGGCGCACTCTGAGCATGCGCCGGTGTCGTTAGTGCCTGTGAGGCAGATGCAAAGAATCTCAAAACAAAACTCCTGTTACTGTCGGGGTTAAGTGCAAGTCAAGACCCATCTTATACATAACCCTAAAGTCCTCAGACGTAACCGTTCGGACACCCAAGCATGTGCGCTGCACAGCACGAGCCGTCACTCAGGGAGGAGCAGGTGTGTGGCCATCCCTCTCCTTTCTCCCAGAGTTGCCCACGGTGACACCGGTGTGCTCCTGCCAGGATGCTGAGCGAGCAGGCACGGTCTTCAGCCAGGGTCCCGCAGCTGGGTCTGCACGAGTGAGGCACAGCTCGTGCCTTGGAGGGCTCCCGCCTGCAGAACAGCTAGAGACCCAGAGAGCAGCCATGGCGCAGCGCAGGGGTGGTGTATGGGCACGTGCCAGCTGTGTCTGAGCCCCAGCCGAAGAGCTAACAGCTGTGCATGAGGGCACGAACGATGTGCCTGGGGTTGGCCTTTGAGATTTATAAAGAATTCCGCTTTACAGTTCAGGTGGCAGTAAACTCATGAGAACTGGTGAGTGTCTGTGTCTTCATCATGCACTCTCCAGTGGAGTCGCACGTTGACCTTTCAAGCTGCCTCCTGCACCAGCAGCCCCATGGCTCTTTGGGGGTTCTCCCTGGCCAAACATATCTATGTTCATGTGCACAGCAAAACCTGCCAGGGCCAGCCAGGGGCTACACCTGAGCCGTGGCCTGAGGGACGGCCACATTCCAAGGCTTGTTAGCCCAAAGTTAAGCTCCCCTGTGTGAGCGCCAGAAGCTCTGGAATTCTGCATCCCACATGGAAGCAGCCAAACAACTCGCTCACTCAGAGCAAGAGGAGATGGGAGTTCCTGTGCAACTCCAGGCCAACCCCATCCAGAGTAGCTTTCCAGCAAGAACTGCCTTTGCACTCACAAGACTCATGACAGCAGCTCTCTCCCCACAGCCAATGAAGCCGGAGAGACGGCCTTTGATGTTGCCAGGCGCATGGGGCACTCCGTGTGTGAAGAGCTGGTAAGAAACGGCACCTCACTGTCTCCACTGTTGGGGGTGAGCGCCACACAGTAGGCATTGCCTCGCATTAGAAGGGTAAGGCAGCAGCCCCATGCACTGCCTCTATCCAATGCTTCCTGAGCTCACCCTGCACTGCCCCCAGCGTAGCTCTAGCGCATGCTGGGCAGGTACCTCCCGTCAGAGGTCTGCCTCTTGCTTGCTTAGTGGAGGCCCGTAGCGCTCTGCTCTATTGCTCATATTTATGTAGTGCCTGCAGACACCTGTGCTTCTCGCCCAGGGTGCCCTGGGCTCTGTGTGATGACTTCCAGAATTCTCTCTTCTGGGTCTGGAGTCCAGCCTGCGCCTGGCCTGCTTAGTAGGGCGTCCTGAGCTTATGGCTTGGGGAGAGAGGGAGGGTGCCTCTCCCACTGGCTCAGCCAGGAGGGCCTAGGCGTGTTGCCAGCAGTGTGTGCTGCTTCTGCTGGTCCTGTCTGCCTGCTGGGGCCCGGAAGCAAGACCCTGCTGAGTTGCTAGGGCTCTTCTGGCACCCCTGTGGGAGGCAGAGCAGGATTGAAAGTGGCCTCAGGCAAATGCCTGGTCTGCCCTTGCTTACAAAGCCCTGGATTTGCGCAGCCCCCATGGAGAGAGGACCCAGCCCATTTGGACACTCATCGGTGCTGTGCAAACTTGGGGCAAGTGGTGGTTCTTCTCCCAGTTAGCCAAACTGGGTCTGTGTGGATGGGATGTGGTCTGGCTCGGCCAGTCTGAAAGCCTCTGTGGTGACAGCTGGGGGCTGATCCCCTGATGGCCAATGGCAGGAGCCCAATGCCTGGAAACCACTTGGAAGTCTTGCTCTTGGGTGGCCCAGGGGCACACATCAGAGTTCCAGTGCAGGGCTCTGGAACGAGGGGATGGGGCAGGCTGGGCACCCTGCCTCTAGACGGGGATGTGTCCTCCTCCCAGGCTCTCTCTGCTACCCAGGGCTGCCCACTCCCCTGGCAGCCTGGATGCAGACAGGGTAGGTGGGTACAGGCGAGAGTTTGACCAGCACTTGAGTCTGTGTGTTCCAGCTGCTGCAGGCTCAAAACAACCAGTTCAACATGCATGTCCACGTGGAGTATGAGTGGCGGCTGGGGCAGGAAGACGTGTATGAGAGCGACGACGATCTGGACGAGCAGGTGCGATCCCAGCCCACGATAACTCTTCCCAGCTGCAGGCGGAGGTTCTGTCCCACACATACAGTGGCTAGGATGGACCAAGCATAGACCTGGCTAAGCACTCTGCCCAGTGTTGAGCCATTAGCCATGTGCAGCTCCTTAGTGCATCTGTCTCTGACACTGCCTCATTTCCCTGCACAGTTATCAGGTGAAACTGTAGTGAATGCTTCCGTGCAGATGGGCAAAACTACAGCCCCACCGTTCTCTTAGCTATCTGTGTTCTGCCTTCAGAGCAGGTGCTGAAATTGGGCTGGGACGGGGTTTGCTGCAGCCAGGCTGGTGACTGGTGCAGTAAGTAACTGGGGCATGGACCTTGTCCGGCCACTGGCACGACACAGGTTTGCAGTGACCCAAAGTCTACCCCAGTTCACAGCTCCACGTAAATAAAGTGTTTGTCTTTTCTTTCCAGCTGGGTCCCCTGAGGGAGCGCCCCCTCTGCCTGCAGAGCTGCTGCCAGCCTTTGGGCACTGCCTCCCAGCCCTGGGGAAATGTAGTGGGCCTGTCAAAGGGTGCAGTTCCAGTACCCCCCGGGAACCAGCATGACACCTGCGTCTCACCACACACACTTTCCCGCGCCCCTGCTGCGCAAGCAGCCGCTGGCTCTGCTCCGCATGCGCGGCCCCTTCCACCACGCAGTGCACTCCGAGGTGAGGCGTCCTTCGGGCAGTCCCTGCTGCAGCGATGGGCTTGGCTGGGGGAGGGCCAGGCCAGAGCAGGGGAGTCTGTCTGGGCCGATTTCAAGCACTAGAGGTGCCCTTCCTCCCTGCCCTAAGCAAACCTGGCAGCTAATTCTCCTGTTGGCCCCGCTGACACCACCCCTCCCTGCAGCCCCTGCCCCACGTCCCAGGGCTAATCACCATGGGGCCGAGCCCTACAGCGAGTGCTATCACAGCAGCCAGGCCTGGGCCAGTCTACCCCACAGCAAACCCCTGTGAGGAAATGTCACCAGTTCTCTTTGTGTCTGGGGGTGGGGCAGGCGCTGGCGGTGGCATTAGAACCTCCCTCTGCAGTTCACTGTCACCCCCTCAGGTCAGCAGCTCTGGGGTGTAACTCAGCATCCCGCTGGCACTGTCCATGCAGCCACTGCAGCCCTGGCAGCTGGCAGTAGCCTGCAGCCTTCATGTGCCCCTCTCCCTCGCCCCACTCATGGCCAGGCCTGCTGTTGATTTTGTGTAGCTCCCAGCGTGCCACCACCTGCTCCCCCCACCAGCGCTGTGGGCCCTCGAGCCAGGAAGACCCTGCTGCCACCTCTGAACATCAGGCACAAGCGAACTGCCTCGGAGCCTTTGGCCTGGGTGCCGCTCAGCCCTGTGCAGGCCAGCCAGAGCAGCCTGGCTCCAGGTGAGGGACTGGCCAGCTGGCAGCAGCTCTGTGGGGAGGCAGCTTGTGGCGCTGAGGCCCTTGCTCTGTCTGGGTTCAGCCCCAGCTGAAGTAGCCGCTGTTCCTGTCAGCCCAGCTCCCTGGGGATGCAGGATCAAGCCCTTCCAATCAAACCCCGGGAGACACCCGCCGAAGGGCCAGAAGGGTCCCCGGCAGGCAGCAGACTGAGTGGTGCAGCCGTCCTGGGCCTCCCAGCCAGGGCTCTGTGGGTCTGCGGCCACAAGGTAGCGAGCCCTGAGCTGCATGTGACCTGAGCACACGGTCTGCAGCTGGGACTCCCTGGTTGCCCAGGCTGGCATCACTGCCCTGCAGCGGGCAGGCTAGGGCAGGACCTGGGCAGAGGTGGAGGTGGGGCACAGCGGCGTGTGGCTTGGCTGTGCACGTTGCCTGGCCGCGATGGACAGCTGCTGAGGTGAAGCCCCGCCGCAGGCGGCCCAACCCTGTCTCCTGCGTTGCTCAGGCGCTTCCCTTTTCCCACCCAGCTGCCGGCCCCTTCCTGCCTCCCAAAGGCCATGCAGTAGCAGGAGCCCCTCCCCGGAGCCACAGGTAACCCCCACGGCTGGGCTCAGCAGCCTGGGAGAGGTGGGCTCCTCGCGTCACTCAGCTACCAGCCCCAAGCCAGGCCGGGCCCTGGGGATAACAAGGGAATGCTCCCTGGGCCTCCCTCCAGTCCAGGGGTGGGGCTCTGTGGAGCAGTTACATGGGCAGAGGGCTGGGGGCCCTGTGGGGTGGGACGTTGTGGGCAGAGGACAAGGAAGTTCTGCAGGGAGGGGTGACCTGGGCAGAGGGGCCAAGGGAGCTCTGTGGAGTGGTATTTTGTGAGCAGAGGGGTGGGGGGGGATGCATGGGGCTGGATTACCTGGAGGGCAGGAGGGGCTCTGGGAGCCCCAGGGCAGGGGGACAGAGGGGGGCAGGGGCTTTGGGGGCCCCAGGGCAGGGGGCCAGAGTGGGGCAGGGGCTCTGGTGCCGCAGGGCCTGCCGGTACTGTGGAGCTCCCAGAGGGGCTGTCCCTGCCTCTGGAGAAAAGCCATGGGCCAAGCCCATGTCTGGCTCGTGCCATGCCCCACCCCAGCTCTGCCCCGGGCAGTGTCCCACGGGGAATGTCCCAGAGCTCTGGAGCTCACCCCATGTCTGCTGCCCATTGATACCGCCTCGTGGGGCAGGGCACCTGGGCCCCATTCTGCATCCTCCCCAGCCTCACCTTGTCTGTGTGACCAACCCCTCTCTGCTGCTTCCCTCAGCACCGGATCCCACCAGGGCACCAGATGCTCTGCCACCAAGGACACGACCCAGTCTGGTAAGGACCTGAGCCCTGCATGGGTACTAGAAACTCCCTGCGGCCTGCCCAGCTCTGTGCCCATGCGCCTTCGTTCTGGGGCACTGCCTGCCTAGCCCAGCTGCCCACTGCCACCCTACCCTTGTCCCCAGACCTCCTGCCACCTCCACTGCCTCTCACCCCAGCCCAGCTGTTCTGTCTCACTCCTCAGGGGCCTGGCTGGCACCAAAAGGTGCTGGGTGCTCTGTGGAGAGGCCCTCTGGGTGGTGCTGGCCTCCGGTGAGGAGAGGGAGTGGGTGACTGTTCTGCTGGTGTCCTAGCTGCCCTGGAGACTGTGGACATGCCTGGTGACACCTGCCCCAGCAAAGGAAGGAGCCCTGGGCTGCTGTGGCCCTCACAAGAGCTGCCCCCTCTCCCACAGAGGAACAGCCTGGTAGGTCCTCTGGTTTGGTCTCGGATGTTTTGCTCGGGTCTTGCTTCCTCACTGCCTTCTCTCTCCATATTTGGCTGTAACTCTGACAAACATGTGCCCCTTCCAGCTCCTGCACTGCCCCCAGGCACCCACGGACAGGGCTGGAGCAGAGGGCAGCAAAGCACCTTGTGGAAATGGCAGGAGCTAATTGGCAGCCATGGAGCCCTCGTTCTGCCTAGGCATTGGCAGAGCCCTGGGGGAGCAGAGGACCAGCCTGAGTCCCCAGCTGTTCCACAGAGCCTAATTCCCAAAGGGAGGGACTGGGGTCCTCAGTATCTTGCCTTCTCCCTCCCCATGAGAGCATGCAAAGCGGGTGAGCATGCATCCCTGGGAACAGGCTAGTGCCTCAGCCTGAGCAGATACAGGGGAGCTACACATAACAGGAGAACAGCCAGACTTCGTCAGAACAAAGTCCATCCAGCCCAGTGTCCTGTCTGCCAACAGAGGCCAATGCTGGCTGTCCCAGAGAGAATGAATAGAACAGGCAGTCATCAAAGTCATCTCTCCCCTGTTACCCACTTCCAGCCACTGACAAACAGACTAAGGACCCCATTCCTACCTCTCCTGGCTCTTGGCCACTGATGGGCTGAACCTCCATGAATTTATCCAGTTCTTTTGTGAACCCTGTTAAAGTCCTGCTCTTCTCAACATCCTCTGGCCAGGAGTGCCACAGGCCGACCGTGTGCTGCGTGAAGAAAACCTTCCCTTTGTTCGTTTTAAACCTGATACACATTCATTTCATTTGGTGACCCCTAGGTCTTGTGTTATGGGAATAAGCCAATAACTTTTCCTTATTTACTTTCTCCACACCTGTCATTAATTTATAGGCCTCTGTTCTATTGCTCCTTTTTTCTAAGATGAAAACTCGCAGTCTTGTTAATCTCTCCTCATATAGTACCCGTTCCAAACCCCTCATCATTTTTTATTTTGCCCTTTTCTGAACTTTGCAAATTCCAAGATATCTTTCTGAGATAAGGTGACCACATCTGTGTGTAGTATTCAAGATGTGCCTGTACCATGGATTTCTACAGAGGCAATAAGATATTCTCTGTCTTATTCTCTTTCCTGTTCTTAATTATTCTTAACATTGTTTGCTTTTTTGACTGCTGCTGCACATTGAGCAGATGTTTTCAAAGAACTATCCACAATGACTTCAAGATCTCTCTTAACTAGTAACAGCTAAATTAACCCCATCTTTTTGTATGTGTAGTTGGGATTATTTTTTTCCAAATGTGCATTACTTTATATTTATGTAACCGTTCTGCCGGAAAGCGTCAGCAGCAACCAAGGCCGGATTCAACATCCAGCGAGTCCTTTTCATCCTTCTCACACAGAACTGGCTCGAACCCCCACCCAGTAGCCTGGGAAATTCACACACCCCTGGGCGCCTCGGAGAGGCAGCGCTTCCCCAGTCGCCAGCACAGAGTCTGAGCGTAGAAAAGAAACTTTTAATGAAAGAGGCAGAAAAGTCAATTGGCATAAGCTTGGGAAAATCCCACACCTGGAGTTCATAACCAACCCTGAAGTAACTGTCCCAGCTCAAATGTCTCAAGCAGTGTCCTTTACCTCTCAGGCTCACCTGTCCAATACTGTAACCAGCCAATCCACACACCCAGACTTTCCTCATACCCTGCTTTCAAATGCCCCACTTACTACTCGGTCCAGTCCGAGCAGGCCCTGACACATCACGGTGATGCATTCCCTCACTGAACCTGAGGCAATGCCACCTTTGTGCTGGTCTGGCTTTCCACTTGCTCCCTGCCAGCTGCCCCACCAGTTGCATGCCGGTTGCTCCTGCTGGCCACCAGCTGCTTCTCTTACTGGCCGACCACCAGGTGCGCCTGCCAGCCCCCTGCTACTCCTCCTCCTGGCTCTCCACCAGTCACAACTGCCGACCGCCCGCTGCTTCTCCTACTGGCCCTCTGCCGGTAGTGCCTGCCGGCCACCCGCTGCTCCTTCTACCAGCCGTATGCCAGTCACCTGCTGCTGTCTTGTGAGTTTTTGCTGTAGGCAAAACCCTGTGATTCCAGCTCTTAGTGATTTCAGCTCATAGTGGCATTCAGCTTTGGGCCTAGCCACAGCATCTCAGTATACACCAAGGCAGATTCTCACAGAATAACTACAGAAGCATCTTTAGTTCTGCCTTTGAACAGTGCAGGGAGAACTAGCCAAACTAATCTTACATCTGTGTAGTCAAAAAGCTTGCAGACAGCTGGCTCAGCCACTATACTTCTCACCTTTTCACTCTCACAGTGCTTTGAGGGGGGGAGCCCTCTGCAATCCATATCTTACACCTAATGATGACTGCCCTTTACACCCCCACAAAACTTCAAGCATTGTTGAGACTCCACAATTCTTACACTGCGTGACAGGGTAAGTTGTGACTTTACAACAACATGTTGTTTACAATAGACAAAATCTCCTTGCCTTGCCTGCTCCCATCAGGCTTTGTTTGTAAGGTATCACATATGCACACCTTTGTATTTTCATGCAAATGATCTCTGCAGGACACACTCCCCAACTCCTTCAGCAGTATTGAGCTCTTGCTGGCACATTCCTTACATCTGTCAACATTAAAATTCATCTGCCATTTTATTGCCCAGTCCTCTAGTTTTGTGAGATCCTTCTCAAGCTCTTCACAGTCTGCTTCCGACTTAACTATCTTGAGCGATTCAATATCATTGGCAAATTTTGCCACCTCACTCTTTACGCCTTTCTTCAGATCATTTATAAATATGTTGAATAGGGTTGGTCCCAGTACAGACCCTTGGTGGGGACACCACTAGTTGCTTCTCTCCATTCTGAAAGCAGACCATTTATTTTACCCCTTGTTTCCTGCCTTAACTGGTTACCAGTCCATCAGAGGACCTTGTCTCTTAGGCCATGGAGCTTTCCTTGCTTAAGAGCTTTTGGTGACTGACCTTGTCACAGGCTTTCCAGAAATCTAAATACATTATCTCCACTGGATCCCCCTTGTCCACATGTTTATTTACCACCTCAAAGAACTCTAGTAAGGGATGATTTCCCTTTACAGAAAACATGTTGACTGTTCCTCAACAGATTATGTTCATCTACGTGTTTGACAGTTCTGTTTTTTACTGTAGTTTCAACTAAATCGTCTGGTACTGATGTTAGACTTATTGGTCTGTAATTGCCAGGATCACCTCTAGAGCTCTTTTTAAAGATTGGCATCATATTAGCTATCCTCCAGTCATTAGGTACAGAAGACGATTTAAAGGATAGGTTACACGCTACAGTTAATAGTTCCACAATTTCTCATTTGTGTTCTTTCAGAACTCTTGGGCGAATGCTATCTGGTCCCAGCAACTTGTCGCTGTTAAGTTTATCAGTTTGTTCCTAAACCTCCTCGAATGACATCTCAATCTGGGATAATTCCTGAGATTTGTTACCTAAAAAGAATGGGTCAGGTTTGGAAATCTCCCTAACATCCAAAAGAGAGGATTTATTTAGTTTCTCCAAAATGATGTTATCATCTGAGTGTTCCTTTAGCATCTCAATCATTCAGTGGCTCCACTTGTTGTTCAGCACATGGTGCAGACTGCCCACTAAAGATCAGGCTTTTTGTCTTCAGGGAGGCTGGGTGGAGGCTCGAACCTCTGCATTCCTCTCCCCTGGTACCATGACTGGCACCAACCTTGCCCCCAGATTTCCCCCACCCTCTGGGAGAACTCCACACAAAACCAGACATCTGGCAATCCTAGCTGGGCTGGCAACCCATGCAAGCCGCTGCCCAGCGGGGGCTGCCTCCTCTGGCATCTCAAAGGCAGGCAGCTGGCTCCGTGACAGGCACAAATCGATCCCAGCCAAGGGAGCCCAGCTGTGGGGGAAAGAGGTGCATGAGATCAAGCGAGCGGGACGAGCAGAGCAGCGCTCAGTGGGGGAGGGCTCTAAGGTGGGAGGTGAAATGGGCAGTGGCTTGGGATGAGGTGGGGCCTTGGGGAAGAGGCGGGACAGAGGGTCTGGTTTTCAGAAGCTAGAAAGCTGGTGCCTGTCTTGAAGAACACTGGAGACAGAGAATGGCCAGAACCACACCGTGAGGCCTCCCACCTCTGGACCCTGTTGTCTGGCCCACACTGGCCCCTAGGGAGCTCCCCCAGCCCCACAGCATGTGCTCCCCTTTCCCCGTGCCCTGTGCAGCGAGTTCGTGCCGGTGGTTGTTCCCCAGCCATGTGGCTGGAGGGGATTCTGTCCTTCCCTGGATGCACAGGAGCTTTGGGCCCAAAGTGCTCCCCCAAGACTCAGGCCACATGTATCTGTGCCCGCCGAAGGGCCTGGTGCAGGCGACCCAGGACAATGGGATCCAGAGCATTCTCCCCTTCTGCTTTGTAGAGGGAGCCGTGCTTCCGCCGGGTCCAAGCCCTGTACAACTGCCAGGCTGACCGCGAGGATGAGCTGACCTTCCGCGCGGGAGAGGTCCTCGTTGTGGCCGATGAGGAGGACTGCAACTGGTGGGTAGGTACCTGCCCACGTTGCGGTTACAATACCGCAAGTCTCAGGGCACGGGGGGGATCTCCTTGATCTATGCTCAAAGAGGTTACAGGTCCCAGGCCCTCTGCCAAGCTGCCTTCCTCTCTGGCCCCAGCTCTGCCTGGGGTCTCCGGTTAGAGCTGAACAACCACTCCTGCCTTGCTGCTTTCTGGAGCTGTGTCCTAAGCTCAAAGAGTAACTTGCTCTGCCTTCTCCTCTGCTGCTTGCCCTGATGCCCTTCTGTCCACCTGCTGCTCTACTACAGAACCTTGTCCAAGGTGGTGCAAGCAAGCTGGAAACTCGAAATGCAACACTGGGGTCCTGGAAACTCGTCCGTGTCTCAGTTCTACTGAGCATCTAGAAATCTGCCATGGGGCTGGCTGTTTGCCAAGGCAAGCAGTCCAAATGTCACCATTTTCTTAAATAACAGCAGAAGAGAGCAGCCCTTCTGGCCCATGCAGTTTGCATGAATGCTAAGTTGTTTTCTTTCACAGTCTGAATCAGCAAAATCAACAAGGAGTCCAGTGGCACCTGAAGGCTAACAATTTATTGGGGCATCAGCTTTTCTGAGCTGCAATTCAGATACATGACATGAAAGAAAAAAGGAACCAGTAGCTGGGGTGCTGAGATGGGAGTGTTGCATCCAAGCTAATTCAGTTCCTACTCAGACCCATTGTGATGGGGTGAGACTCACATATGAATTCCAGGTCTGCATTTCCAGGTTGCTGCCTGGCTTTGAAGGGTTTTTTTCCTCGACAACTCCCTGTCCGGGCTAACAGAGCTCCCCAGCCAAGCCACTCTGCTGGACATGTCCCCGGCTTTGGAGGTGGGACCCGTTAGGCTAGTGCTTCACTGGTTCCCTTCTCCAGTGACTCTGGTGAAGGTGCTGGGCAATGGCCATGGATTGGGCACTAGCTGGGACTCCAAGCGTCTAGATTTGAGACCCACTCACACTGCTATGCTGCCTGCAGTGATCTTGGAAGGAACAGAGTAACGCAAGCTGGCTGAGTGGCTGGGGATCTGGTTACCAACCCAGGGCCTGGCCTTGTTCTCAGGGGTGTTGGGCCATGTGGAGATTGGGATGGCTGGGCACTGCTGGTGCTGCTTTAGGAATGTAATCGGTAGTTCCTTTCCACTGGCTGCCCCAGCAGCCTAAGCCTCTGCTGGCCTCTCTCTTCACAGAGCGGCTGGGTTGAAGGGCAGCCCCACAGGAAAGGCGTCTTCCCAGCATCCTTTGTGCACGTACTGAATGAATAGGACCTGGACGGCGGATAGGAGAAAGAGGGTCTCAGCATCTGGAAGGGCAGATCCTGCAGACACCCTCTTTTCAGCAGGCTTCCAGCACAGAACACACCTGGCCAGCATGTGCACGTCACTCTCACCTTCAGGCCGAGTCACTGTCTCTGCCCAGGGAGCCCAGAGCAGGGCGTGGTGGCACCAGGCCTTCTCCTGTCTCCTGAATTGCAAGCAGGTGTCCTGTTTGGTACCATTCAGGCCTGTATTGAGTGTGCTGGCTCCTCTCGCCAAGCTCTGGGGCTGGCTGGGGTCGGGGGCGGAATCTGGTGGAACGCTAGTTTAGGGACACCAGATTTGGGGGTTTGCTCTAACACGGGATAGCTCACTGCTGACTAAGAGGCCAGTAAATTCCACTCGACGCACCATAAATGTCTGGTCCACACTCAGCCCCAAGTGTCTGGATTAACATCCACTGCCCTGCTGAGTCACATGCATTAACTTGGGCTCAAACAGGTCCCAAGTACCATTTCAGTCAAACCCGTCCATCGGCCTTGCCAAGGAGAAGCCCAGAAGAGGCTTCTCCACGCTCCTCCTGGAGCTGTCCATTCACCTAGGCAGCTACTTTGGTGCAGCCCCTGCACTAGTCACTGTCTGTATTGGCACCAGTTCTCAGTGGTTCTTCTGCCCCAGTGCTACTGCTGTTGGAGCTGGAGCATAACTTAGGCTGAGGTATGTTTACCAGCCCTGCTCAGAGCTCTCTGTCAACTCAAGCTGCCACATCCGGACTCACCAGCAGAGCTGTGCTGGGCCAGAACAGCGCTGACCAGTGCTGCCATGGGCTGGAGGCATGAGACAGGGCCAGCTCAGACTTTGAGACTAGAGGGGATCATTGTGATCATCTAGTCCAGGGTGAGCAAGATACAGCCCATGGGCCTGATCCAGCTTGCGGCCTGAGCAGCTCTGCTCCAGATGCTGGGAGGGAAAGGGAGGCTTTGTGCGCTCCTCCCGTCCCTGGCAAAAATCTCAGCTCCCCTGGGCCGCTTTATGGTTTCTGGCCAATAGGAGCTGAGAGATTTTTGCTGGGGGGCAGGGGCAGCGGCAAAGCCTTCCCCTCCCTTGGCATCTGGAGCCGAGCACCACGTAGAGCAGGGAGCAGCTTCAAGTGGTCTGGGGCTGCAGCAGGCAGAGAATCCGTCTCAGGGCCTGCTGGGCAGGAGTCACATAGGTAAGTGTCCCAGCCACAGCCTGCCCCTGGCACCCCAGATCCTCCTTCCCCCCACTGCCCCTCCACCACATGTGGTTCCCTTTAACTGTTGGAATTTGGCTTGCGTCATGGATGTGGTGATATCTACTTCTGTATTCTCATTACACTTACTGCAAACTGAGGCAAAATACTAGTTCAGGTCTCGGGCCATACCTAGATTGTCTTTCGTCTCTGCCCCATCCTCAGTGCTTAGTGTTCCCACTTCTTTCCCTTGTTTTATTTCTTTTATTTAAATGGCTCTAGAACCTTTTACTGTTGATGTTACTTTCCTTTGGGGGGGTCTAGTTCTCACATTATCCCAGCGCTGTCCAACCTCCAAGATGTAGTTTTCCTTGCTGATCCAGCCTGTCTGCTTCTCATCACCCTTTTGAGACACTTGTTCATCCATTTTGATCTGCAACCCTCCCTGCAAATTGTGCCCCTTGTCTTGGGATGGAGGCTTCAGACAGGCTGTGCAACTTTGAGTTAAAGTAATTCCATGCTTCCGCCACATTCTGACCCTTGGGTTCTTCAGTCCGGTCCACTTCCATTATTACGACTATTAAATTTTTAAGTTAGCTCTTTCGAAATCAAGAGCCCTAGTCGCAGAGTTGTTGAGCCTTCCATTCTGTTTAAACTGAATTATCTCAGGAGCACTCAAACCAAGACTGTCCTCTACAGCCTGTTCATCTGTGTGGCCCTCACTGCTCGCTAATCCAAAGTGTAGAACAACATCACTGCTTGTTGATTCAGTGACTATTTGGTGAAGAAGTTCTTCAGCTTGCACATCCAGGCTGCCCAGTGGGTCTCCAAACTCCATCTGGAACATTAATGTCTCCCCAGTCACACAATTCCTGGTATTTATTTCATCACAATTATTAGAGAAGTCTCTGTCCATATCCACATTGTACCCTAGGGACTTGTAGCAGATCACGAGAACTGTCCCAGCTGAGCGTTCGTTACATTTCTTCTTCAAAGTGGTTTTGAAGCAAACTGACTCCCTTTCGTCCTTTCTATCACTTCTCATGTCTTTCCCGTCACCTCTTCATTACCATACAATGCTACTCCGCCTCTAGTTCGCTCTCTCCTGAGCAGAGTGAACCCTTCAAAGCCTGCACTCCAGCCAGGTCCCCCAACATGAGGGCAGTAGCTCCAGGGATTGGCACTTACAGGAGGCCCAGGGCTCCCTTTGCTGCTGTAGTACCAGGGGTGGCAGCTGGAGCCCCACGCCCTTGGAGTTGCCATGGGAGCAGTGTCCCACGCATATCTGGGAGGCAGCCTGGTGCACTGCGGGCAGCACGGAGGGCTGGTGACTACCCTTGGCCCTGTCCGTGTCTAGGCCTGTGCTTCAGGCCAGGCTGTGACTGTGTTCGCTCTTCAGAAACCACCTGTATGGGACCAAGCTGGTAAGGAGGGTTTGCCCATTGTGTGAGGGGTGTGATCTGCACAGCTGTTGAGGTATCCAAAACAAAGAGAGAGAGGAAACAAGGGGCTCCATCTTCCTCATTCCCAGGGGAACCCATTCCCCACTGCCAGGAAGGTTACCTGGGTGAACCTGAGTTTTCTCTCTTAACTTTCCCCCCTGTACCTCATTCTGCTCCTATCTCCTCTGTTTGGTTATTCACACCTGTCAAAACCCAGCAGGCAGCTGAGTTCAGCTGCACACCTGTGAAGAAGTGTCTAGGCCCTTGCTGCAGCTGTGGGCTCTGCTGCAGACAGATCGTAGTTGAGGTAGTCTCCTCCAGCCCTCCAAGGAAAGCTGCAGCCTGCTCTCTCGTGCACTCATCCTTCAGCTATGGAACATGAGAGCAGAAAGGAGAACCAGGAGAGACTCCCACCCTCATGTGCTGATCTGCAGGTGCAGGCCTGCACTCCATCTTTTCCTGCTGCAAAGCGCCCACAGAGGCCAAGTGGCTGTGCAACTCCTGAGGTAGCTGGCACTGAGTCACACATCACCTCTTCCCATGGTCCAGCACAAGCCCTGTGCTTGCCTGGGGAAACGGTCTTCGTAGCAGCTCGCCAGGGATCTGTAGCCACCCCACCTAATGAGCTCTGAAACTTTCACCTTCACCCAACAATTGCCACTCTGGAAGTGGTCTAGTGCACGCTGCTCTGAGCTTGACAGAGAGCTGTGAAGATAGAGGAGTAAGTCCTTGCCAAAGCCAAGGGCCCACTGCTGCGTCATTGGTCCAAGGGGGCAGGATCCTTTACAGTTACTCACCCTGCACCTCCTTTGAGCTGGGCTGTGTGAACGGAACTGGCAGCTTCACCTCGTCCAGGCTGCTGCCACCCAGTCTTGCACGGAGGTTCCAGGGTGAGGCTTTGGGAAGTAGCTGGTGTCTAGGAGTGCCCCTCTACCCAGGTGGGACTCATCACTGCACTGCCTCTTGCTGGTCATTTGGGAATTAGCTCTTCAACCTCTGCAGTGCTGTCCTCCGGCCGGCATCTCACACTCGGTCACCTGCCTGTTCTCTATCATGTACCAGCCCCACGTCCCTCCCTCCCAGAACCCTTCCGTCTGGCACTGCCCTCCATCGTGCCCCTTCTCGCTGGGGTCCTCACCTCTCGGGGAATTCCAGCCCTCACGTGACCCCCACTGCCAGTCATCATCTAGCCCCTGACCTCCAGCTACTGCCCTGCCATCGTGCCCCCTCTCCGGGGCCCTTCCCTCCTAGGGAACCACGCCCCTCCATACCCACATTGCCTGAGTGGCCCACTGCCCGTTGTCATCTAGCCCCTCCCCTCAAGGGCAAACTGCAGTCTGAAGGGGCCACTCGTCGTTGGCCAGGCATTGGACCCGCTGCCTCCCTGCAGCGCTAGTACCCTCAGGCCTTGTCTCAGGCCTGTAGCCTGGAAGCTTACCCGGCCAGAGCTCCCCCAGCTCCGCCTGCCTGCCTTTCCCCAGCCCTGCAGTGTCAGGAAGCCCCTGTAGGTTCCTTGGCCGCCCGGTCCCTCCTGCTCCACAGCTGGAGCAAGAGTCTCCTTTTCTCCCCCCGCATCCAGGAGCCCTCATTTATACAGCCTCACCTGGGCCCAAATTGGCAGCTAATGGCCCCAGCTGCGGGCTCCAAAGCCTGCTCCCTTAACCTCTTCCCTGCAGGAGTGGGACAGTCACCCTGCTACGCCCCCACCCATGAAACCCCAATAACAGCCCCCTTCCCTCAGAGTTCTGCTTCTCCTCTGCCCTCCTCAGGTCCTGACAAGTTCCCAGTGCCTCTCCCAGGGTTGTGCTCAGTCTCAGCTCCCAGCACACACCAGGCTGAGCCAAGGCTCGGGGGCTATGTGAGTATGGCCAGCCACAAAGCCCTGGGAAGGTTGGGTTGCTGCAGCTGGCTTGTCCTGCCTGCCTCACTGGCTCTTCTGCACAGCAGCTAAAGGCTGTGGCACAAGTGTGCTGCCTCAGCCATCGCAAACAGCTGGTATTACAGCCCCCAAGGGAAGGCAGCAGGGGCTGCCCAGGCAGCAATTAGCTTGGGTCTGTCATTATGCTGAAACATGGGACATGTGGTGGAAAATTTAATTTCAGGGCTGGGTATAATCATTTTTGGCTACATTTTCTTGGGAAAATTTTGATTTTTTTCAGCGGAAATGGAATTACCTCCCCCCAGAAAAATCATTCAAAAATGGAAAGAATTAGCTAAAAACCAAAACATCTGGACTTGGAGATGCTCCCGAGGCACCTCATGTGAGCTGGAATGTGGGTGGCTTCTGCTCCCATTCTCCCCTGTGGGTTGGGTGCTTGGCTTTGTACTCATCTTCCTCATGGGAAGGAGAAGCTGTGCTGGCCTTGGTGCAGCATGGGAGATGGGTGGCTGGGGAAACCTGGGCTATAGAGGAAAATGGGGTGAACCACCCAACTTCAGCTCCTTCAAGGCATTGGAGCAACATCTCCCAATGAAAGTGTTGCCCTCGCTGAGTACTTGTGGGGTGGTTTCCTATTAAAATATTGAATTTTTCAGTGAATGCAGATGTTTTCTTGCAAAATATTTTTTAATCCAATTTTCTGTGAAAAACAGTTATGGAAGCAAATGGTTCTAGGGGGCCCTGCTTCTATATGCCCTGTGTGTCCTTGCCTTTATTTAATAATCCTGGAAAATCTGATCAGCACACTCAAGATTGTTCACATTAGCAGCCCTGAGTAGAATAAAGCCCAGGCTCGAAACACATCTTCTACTTGAGCAAATCCTACCCAGCAACCCTGTGCAACCTATACACCTTGCTGGAAAAAATAACAAATACACCAGTGTTGCATGTGTGTTAGAAACAAATAAAATTGTGAAACTCCCTAAAGGGCAGGTTGGGCTGTTTTTCTCATGTCGCTGTCTCAGCTAGCATCCATAAAGATGGAATGGCACACAAGCACAGCCCGGAATGTTATGCTGACGGCGTGGGCAGCTACTCAGGAGAGATTCAAATGCTGTCAAGCTGATTAAGAATGTGCCCACAGCTGGGCTTTGTTTCTACTTGTTGGTCATGCTTTTGTGCACATAGAAACATTTATTCTGCATATAACTCCGTGCACAAGGGGAAAAGATCAGATGCAGCTCTGATAGTGAGAGAGAGTGCCCTGTCTATATGGTTCACACATGCTTGCTTTAGAAATCGTCACTTTGTGCTTGTATCTATATGTCCTGCACCAGGCCACCACTGAAAAGCCAACTGTGCTGCCAGTTTTAGTTACTACTGTAAGGAATGTGCCAGCAGGAGCTCAATACTGCTGAAGGAGTTGGGGATGTGTCCTGCAGAGATCATTTGCATGACAATGCAAAGGTGTGTATATGTAATACCTTACAAACAAAGCCTGCTGGGAGCAAGCAAAGCAAGGAGGTTTTGCGTATTGTAAACAACATGTTGTTGTAAAGTCACAATTTTTGCTATCACCCAGTGTAAGAATTGTGGTGTCTCAACAATGCTTGAAGTTTTGTGGGCGGGGGGTGGTGATGGTTGGTGGTGCTGGTTCAGGGCAGTCATCATTAGGTGTAAGATATGGATTACAGAGGGCTCCCCCCTCAACCCATTGTGTGGGTAGAGAAAAGAGGGCTGCACAGAGGTTGAATGAGTTAGTTGGGAGTCTGCTGGCTATGCAGTTGCAAGATTGTTTGGGCTAGTTCTTGGTTCTTCACAAATAGACCTACAGATGGGTATAGTCATTCTACAAGAATCCACCTTTGTGGGTGCTGTGGCTACGGTCAGAGCTGAATGTCACTATGACCTGGAATCACAGGGGTTTGCTTGCAGTAAAAACCCACAAGAGAGCAGCAGCTGCTTAGTAGGAGCGGCAGTAGGCAGATCGTAGGCATGAGCAGCGTAAAAGGGCATTGCCTCAGGCTCAATGAGGGAATGCACAGACTGGACCAAGCTGTAAGTGAGACATTTGAAATGGGGGTACTGAGAAAGTTTGGGCATGTGGGTTGGCTGGTTATGGTATTGGACTGGTGAGCCTGAGGGGCCAAGGACACTGCTCGAGCCATTTGAGCTGGGACAGTTACTTGAGGGTTGGTTGTGAACTCCGGGTGTGGGATTTTCCCAAGTTTACGCCAATTGACTTCTCTGCCTCTTTCATTAAAAGTTTCTTCTCTACGCTCAGACTCTGTGCTGATGACTGGGGAAGCGTTGCCTCTAGGAGGCACCCAGGCTACTGGGTGGGGGCTCGAGCCAGTTCTGTGTGAGATGGATGAAAAGGACCCCCTGGATGTTGAACCCGGCCCTGGTTGCTGCTGATGCTTTCCAGCAGAAGGGTTACATAACATTTCGTTTACACTGTTTATTTTTGCAATGGTTCTAAACCACATTGTGACATTCACTCCTGTTAAAATGAAATACGTGACAATGAGTTGGCTATCGTGCCAACATAATGCCAGCCAGAGATTGTGAGCTCAGTCTGTGAGGAGGCCTGTTAGGGGTCTGGGGCAAGTAGATTAAAAAGAAATCTGTCAAGGATGGTGCTTGGGGCAGGGGACTGGACTCGATGGCCTCTCGAGGTCCCTTCCAGCTCTATGGGATGCGTCTATCCCTTCCCATGACCCCACGCCCACCCCACTGGCTCTGCCCATGCCTGGTGGGTGTGGCTCTCTCCTAGTGCCAGCTGTTGCCTTAGCTCAGCCCGACTTAGTCTAACCCTGGAAATTTAGCTGCCATGGCGCACTCTCCGCAGACTCCTCACACCCTCATTGGCCTGCCTGCCTGTCAGTCTGGCTGGCCTTTTCCCATTGCTCGTGGGGATTGTCAGTCTCAAGATTCTGATTTCTCCAGGACCCTCCCCTTCCTTTTGATACTGGGCGCTAACCAGTGAAAGCCCCTACTGAGTTGTAGTACGGCGCCAGCAGTCCCCTTATGTCCCCCCTTGCTAAAATCCTGCCACAGCCGCAATGTTCTTGCACTACATCCAGGCCCCAGGTTAACAATATCGTGCCGTGTAACACGCTGCTGCGTAGCACGAGAACATGTAACACGCTTCCTCTCCCAAATCACTTCTCGTCACGTGCACCAGACAGGCCGACGGTCATTGCAACGCTGCACTGGACGAGTAACACAGTCATCTCTAAATTGAACAGGCAGCACAGCGGCAGCAGCTCTGGGGACATTCTGAACGCTCACAGGGTGCGTCTACACTAGGAACTGACGCCAAAGTTAGGCACTACTTCGAAGTGGCCAGCAGCCAGTCTGCACACATTTTCTCTTACTTTGAAGTTAACTTACCCCCAGGACTTCCACCCTCCACCCAGGACTAGCAGTCTTGTGCCTCTGCACACTCCTTGGGGAAGGACAGGGCAGCCCTGAGATGTGCAGGTGACAAGTGAGTGTCTCTGCCCAGGGTGGGGGCTCCAGCCTGTGTCCGTAGCCCCGCTCGCTCACAGGGCTGGGCAGGGTGTGCACATCTACTCTCTGAACAGGTAGTGGGGCAGGTTTGGGATGCCACACATTCTTTCCTAGCACAGCAGTTCAGCTCACTAGGTAACTTGGAAGTAGGGAGCCCCACTTGGAAGTCCTTACGCCATTCCCAGGAGCAGAGTAGTACCCTACTTTGAAGTAGGGTATGTGGATGCTCAACTTCGCAGTTGCTTAGTTCCAAGTTGTACTTTGAAGTTATTTTTGTAGCGCAGGCACAACCATGGTTTATCATCCACAAGGCCTATTCCCTGTACCCAGGTAACACCTACTCCCTTGCAGGGATCTGCCCATTCTCATGTGTGGGGCGGAAAATTGGGTTTGCCATGTTCTGTTCCCCTCTGTATTTGGGTTGTGGGTCTAGACCCACTCCCTGATTACTCCCAGTCCCCTTGGGACATGCTGAGCTCTCCCTCCCATGGGCCCGGACTGTTACTAAGCATCACAGGGATAGCCATGTTAGTCTGTGCCTGCAAAAACAGCAAGAAGTCCTGTGCCACTTTATAGACTGAGATTGTGGGGGCTTAAGCTTTTGTGGTCTGATGAAGTGGGTCTTTTCCCATGAAAGCTCATGCTCCAAAATACCTGTTAGTCTATATGGTGCCACAGAACACAATCTAAGGGCAGCCACCCTAGCCCTGAGCCGCTGGTGGTGTTAGCCGAGGCCCCAGAGCCCTTTAAAATCACCTGGCGTGAGATGGCAGGGCCAGGGAAAGCACATGAATGCAGCAGGCGGGGCCAGGGGAGAGACCTGGCCCCAAAATTTGGTGGAGCCAGGAATATTGCTGGAGCCTGAGCATGATGGGCCCACGTAATGCATTGGCCTGAAGGGCACATGTGCTTCTCCCAGGGCAGCTGAAGCCCAAACACAGAAATTAGATGTTTGAGCCTGGGGACCTTTATCTCTGTGGGCCTGAGGCCCTCAGTTTCCATTGGCTTCAATGGCCTAGGAGTCATCCCCTGGCCTGGACATTGCAAGGGGTGGGGACACAAACCCGGCACCCCTGCAGAGGGTTTGGGGAGAGGCCAGCACCACCCTGGCATGAGCTGCTCTCTGGGATCCTCTCTGGGAGCCATCAGAGGGGGCAAACCATCAGTCACAAGGGCCTTTGTGGAGGGCAGTAGGGTTTTGTCCGCCCACAGGCACAGAGGCTCTGCAAGGCTGTCTGCTGAACGCCATGTTGCTCTACAGGGTTTCTGGCTGCCTTGACCGGAGGGAGCTGTGGTGGCCAGGCCTGTGCAGGGCTGCTCTCTGGATCAGTGTGGCAGGCCCTGTGGGCATGGCCCCTCAGCTGTTTGCACAGGGCTGAGCTGTGGGCAGGGCTGTGGGCTGCTGATTTCCCCTCTGCGCTGCAGTTCCTGTTCAGAGAGCGGATGTGCGCACCCTGCCCAGCCCTGTAAGTGAGCAGGGCTACGGACACAGGCTCAGCCCCGGCCCTGGGTGGAGACTCTCACTTGTCACCTGCATGTCTCAGGGCTGCCCGGTGAGGTAGCCCGTCCTTCCCCGGTGAGTGTGCATGGGCGCAAGGCAGCACCCCTACTCTGCTCTGACACAGCACTGGTGCCAGAGCAGGCTGCAGGGCCACATGCTAGCACGGTGGAGCTGGGGTAGGGGCAGAGGCGTTCGCCTCCTCCTTACATGGGCCGGGGGCAGGTGCGGGATGCTGCGCGTTAGCTTTCCTGGCACAGCAGTTCAGCTCCCTGGTCTGTAGTGTCCTGGGCCATCCTTGTTCCTCTTTCCTAGGGGTCCAAACCCAACAAGCAGCTGTGGGGGCCCCAGATCACTGCATGGGGGTGCGGCAGAGCTGGGCAGCTGGTGAGCAGCAGCTGCAGGCCAGGCAGTGGGCTCTGAAGGCAGAGCTACTACGCCCAGCAGCACAGAGTTGGAATCGTGCGGCAGAGCTGCTTGCACTGCTGTGCAGCTGTGTGCCGAGCTGGAACCTTAGGCAGCAGCTCCGCTCACAAAGCTGCAGCACCGGGGCCCTTACCTCCTAGTCATCCCCCGCTCCCCAGCAGCCCCCTCCCGCACACACGGCCCCTCATTGCTGGTCCCACCCTAGAATTTAGCGGGTGTCCATAAAACCTGCTAGTCCCAGTCCCCCCCGGACGAGTTCATCCAGCCCTGGGGCAAGCCCTGAGCCTTGGTGCCCCCCCTGCTGGGGTCTGCCGTGCAGGGAGAGCCCGAGTGCCCCCCGGCACACAAGTGAGGTGACTCTTGCCCAGTGGGGGGCTATGGCCCTGAGGATTTTTGTCACTCGCGTGTGATCCCAGCTGGCTCCTCTGTGGGTCGGTGGTTTGAGGAGGCGGGTGGGGAGCAGGGAATACCTCTGCCTCACTTGCCCATGGTGTCAGTGATGCCAACAGCAACTATGGCCCCGGGGTCGGGGGGGTCTGTCTCCCTGCCCCAGAAGGGGCGTGGCCAAAGGCAGAAGGGGCGTGGCTTAGGGCAGCCAGCCCTGCTCCCCCCACACTCCCTCAGCGCCCCATGCAGAGCAGCAGTCCAGCTCTTCAGTGTTTCAAGGGGGCCTGGCGCTCCGGCCACCGCCGCTGCAACTCCAGCTATGGCCGTGACTGTAGCCTCAGGCCCCTTTGAAGTGCCAGGCCTGGAGGCAACTGCCCCCCGGCCCCGCTCGGCGGGCCTGGCCGTGTTCAGGGCCTACCCTTTGACTCCGAAGTTTGCAACCTGCAGCCAAGTGCTGCACTGCTGGGCTCAGCACCAGGCCCTCTCTGGGGAGACGCCACTGCCGCGCACACAGAGCGCCCCTCAGTGCACCTGTGCCAGGGCTGCCGGGGCCTCTTGCCGGTCCTGTCATGGCAGCCTGGCCTGACGCCCCTTCCCTGCTCTGTTTGCGGGTGGGATGGCACCAGACGGCGCCCAGAAGGAGCCGCCCCCCTGCAGAGCTGTGGGGGACTGGTGCCAGGCCCAGGCAGTGTGTGCTGACATGCCTGTCCCTTCCCTCTGTTCCGCAGGACCTCCAGCTCCCGACCAACAGTGCCTGCTTGTAGGCGATTTGAATCCTACATCCCACAAGGGCACGGTGGGGCCCAGGGCCCCACGCGGGGCAGGTCGCACTCAGCGGCACAGTGACACTTGGCAGGGACCCGCGGTGCTGTGAGGGATGCGGCGCTGGAGGAGGCTGTGGGCTGCCATTGCGCTGTGCGTGGTGCCTGTGCTGTGGAAGGCGTACCAGTCTGTAGGTCTGGGGCACTCGGCCGCTGCCCGGTGCCTTGGAGACGGGCCAGGGCCTGCGGCTGGCTCACAGAGCAAGCCCTGCGGCCGTGCCAGCTGTGGCCCGGAGCGCAACAGCTCGGCCTGGTTTGACGAGCGCTATGATCCAGGGATACATCCCCTGCTGACGGCGCACACGGCCCAGATACCCACAGACGTCCTCGTGTGGTGGCTGGTGAGTCAGTCACGGGAATTAACCTGACGCAGGCCCCTCCTCACGCCTGCCGACAGCAATCCCAGCCCCAGGGCTGAACAATCACCGGCCCCCAGCCCCCTCCCTTGGCCAGAGCCAGAAGCACCCGCACCCACCCAGCAAAACCCAGGGTGCTGTGCTTGAGCACAGCGTCCGCTGTACAGTGCAGCCCCGTCCCCACTGTCCAGAAGAGCCCCCCCTCTCCAGCCTTCCCTCCCCACCAGCCTGGCGGCCCCTCAGGCTGGCCACAGCCCTGTCCCCCATGTGCTCAGAGGAACCCCCTCTGCCCCACCCAGAGGAGCTCCTCACCCTCAGCCTTACCCCCCGCCACACCTGCCTAGCTCCCCCACCCCATGGCGTGGTCACAGCCCCACGGATTGCACATGCCCAGAGGAGCCCCTCCATCCCAGCTGCCTTGAAGCCCTTCATACTGGCTGCAGCCTGTCCCCACCCCGCCCCCTCCTCCTGCCCCACAGCTGCCCGGACAACTCCCCAGATCAGCCCCACCCTCATCTTCCCAGAGCTCTGCACCAGCCACAGCATCCCCTGACCCAGCCCAGAGGTGGTTCCTGTTCAGCCATGCCAGCATCTGCACAGGACATGACTAACCCAGGTGTGAGGAGACACTTTTCCCCAGAGCAGGCTGGGGCTGGGGCTGAGGCCCCTTTGCCTGGGGGGGGGGGGGGGGCTTGTGGCACCAACCCAGTGGAAGGGCATGGGGGTGGGGGGTGTCTCAGCCCCAGCTTCAGGGCGGTGGGGGGAGGGGAGCAGGCGGAAGGACGGAGCCCAGGACGAGCCTCCCACAAGGCGAGGGGCCACCTGTTGTACCTGTGGCCTGCCTGGGCAATTTAAAAATTCGGGAACCCAGCAAGCCATGATTCAAAGTGACCCCCTCAGCCCCGCCCCCCCCCGGCACTTCATAGAATCACAGACTCACAGGTCTGGAAGGGACCTCAGGAGTTCATCTAGTCCAGCCCCCGGCTTCAAGCAGGATCAAACCACACTGTCATCCCAGCCAGGCCCTTGTCCAGCCGGGACTTAAAAACCTTGAGGGATGGAGAATCCACCACCTCTCTAGGCAACGCATTCCAATGCTTCACCGCCTGCCTGGTGAAGTAGTTTTTCCTCATATCTAACCTACACCTCCCCTTCTCTAACTTCAGGCCATTGCTCCTTGTTCTGCCATCTGACACCACACCTTCTCACCTTCCTCTTTAGAGCTCCCCTTCAGGAAGTTGAAGGCTGCTATTAAATCACCCCTCAGTCTTCTCTTCTGTAAACTAAACAAGCCCAAATCCCTCAGCCTCTCCTCACAGGTCTTGTGCTCCAGCCCCCTAATCATTTTTGCTGCCCTTCGCTGAACCTACTCCAGCAAATCCACATCCTTTTTATACTGGGGGGGGGGCCCAAAACTGGACACAATATTCCAGATGTGGCCTCACCAGTGACAAATAGAGGGGAACAACCACTTCTTTAGATCTGCCCAAAATGCTCCTCCTAATGCACCCTTGTATGTGGTTAACCTTCTTGGCTACACGGGCACGTTGTTTACTCATATCCAGCCTTTCACCCACCATATCCCCTACGTCCCTTTCCATCATACTGCTGCTGAGCTAGTCGGTCCCCAGCCTGTAACAATGCTCAGGATTCTTCTGCCCCAGGTGCAGGACGCTGCACTTCTCCTTGTTGAACTGCATCAGATTTCTTTTGGCCCAGTCCTCCAATTTATCCAGGTCACTCTGGATTCTCTCTCTACCCTCCAACGTATCTACCTCTCCCCCTAGTTTTGTGTCACCCGCAAGCTTGCTGAGGGTGCAACCCAGTCCCTCATACCAAGTCATTAATAAAGATGTTGAACAACACCGGTCCCAGAACTGAGCCTTGCGGCACTCTGCTTGAAACAGACCGCCATCCAGATAGTGAGCCATTGACCACTAGCTGTTGGGCCCGATCGTCAAGCCAGCTTTCTATCCATCTTATAGTCCGAGGATCCAATCCATATTTCCTTAACTTATGGACAAGAACGTTGTGGAAGACTGTATCGATAGCTTTGCTGAAGTCAAGGTATATCACATCCACTGACTTCCCCTTGTCCACAGAGCTTGTTACCTCATCAAAGAAGCTAATCGGATTGATCAGGCAGAACTTGCCCCTGATGAATCCATGCTGGCTACTTTTGATCACTTCCCCCTCTTCCAAGTGCTCCAAAATGGATTCCTTGAGGATTCCCTCCATTATTTTCGCAGGGATTGAGGTAAGGCTGATGGGTCTATAGTTCCCTGGATTGTCCTTCTTTCTTTTTTTAAAGATGGGCACTACGTTTGCCTTTTTCCAGTCATCTGGGATCTCCCCCCCGGTCTCCAAGAGTCTTCAAAGATAATGGCCAAAGGTTCAAGCAATGGCCCCTGCCAAGTTCCTCAGTACGCTGGGGTGCATTAAATCTAGACCCATGGATTTGTGTACATCTAGTTTTTCTAGATAGCTCAGAACTTGTGCCTTGCCCACAGATGGGTGCCCTCCACCTTCCCATATTGCATTGTCTAGGATCTTCAGCTTTTTCTACATCATCTGTCACTAGGTTACCTCTCTCTTCCAGTAACAACCCCACACCTTCTCTGATAACCTGTTTATTGTTAACATGCCTGTAGTAACCCTTCTTGTTACCCTTCACATCCCTTGCCGGCTGCAGTTCCAATTGTGCTTTTGCTTTCCTGATTACTCCCCAGAATTCTCCAGCCATATATTTATACTCATCCTCAGTCAACTGCCCATGTTTCCATTTCTTGTACACATCCTTTTGAGTTTAAGGAGTTCCCCGTTAAGCCAAGCTGGTTGCCTACCATGTTTGCCTTTCTTACTATGCAGCGGGGTGGTTTCTTCCTGTGCCTTCAGTAAAACTTCTTTTAAATACTGCCAGTCCTCTTGAACTCTTTCCCCTTCATCTTCATTTCCCAAGGGATCCTGCTCATCAGTTCTCTCAGGGAGTTGAAGTCTGCTCTCCTGAAATAGAGGGCCTGTACGTTACTGCTCACCTTTCTTCTTTTTGTCCGGATCCTGAAATCTACCATCTCATGGTCACGGCAGCCCAGGTTTCCACCCACTTCTATTTCTCCTACTAGTTCTTCCCTGTTTGTGAGCAGCAGGTCAAGTTGAGCACAGCCCCTGGTCGGTTCCTTCAGCACTTGTACCAAGAAGTTATCCCCAACATTCTCCAAAAATTTCCTGGATTGTCTGTGTGCTGCTGTATTGGTCTCCCAACAAATGTCCGGATGGTTAAAGTCTCCCATGAGAACCAGGGCCTGTGATTTGGAAGCTTCACTTAGCTGCCTGAAGAAATCCTCATCTATCTCATCTCCGTGATGTGGTGGTCTATAATAGACACCAACTACAACATCACCTCTGTTACTTCCACCCCTAAGCTTAACCCAAAGACACTCAACTGGATTTTCTCCTTGCTCATACTGGAGCTCTGAGCAATCACACTGCTCCCTCCCATGGAGCGCAACTCCTCCTCCTTTTCTCCGCTGTCTGTCCGTCCTGTCCAGTTTATAACCTTCCATGGTCGTGCTCCAGTTATGCGACTCGTCCCACCAAGTGTCCATTACTCCAACCACTTCCTACTTGTGTGACTGTGCCAGGGCCTCCAATTCTTCCTGTTTGTTCCCCAGGCTTCTGGCATTAGCGTACAAGCATCTTAGAGAAGGGGCCGATTGGCCCACTTTCTCCTCTTCTCCCAGGAAACCTGCTTGATTGTTCCCTCCTCCTTCCCCACTTACCTCAGGGCTTGCGTCACTTCCCCCACAAGGAACCCAGTTTAAAGCCCTCCTCACTAGGTTTGCAAGCCTGCCCACAAAGATGCTCTTCCCTCTCTTTGTGAGGTGGATTCCATCTCTTCCCAGCAATCCCTGTTCACGTGAGAGAATCCCATGGTCAAAGAAACCAAATCCTTCCCTGCTACAACACCTATGCAGCCACACGTTTGCCTCTGCAATTCAACAGTCCCTACATGGACCCCCATCATTCCTCAGGGAGGATAGACGACACCACCACTTGAGCACTGTATTCCTTGAGCTTCCTTCCCAGGGTTACATAATCTGCCGTGATCGCGTCAAAGTTGCTCTTAGCTGTATCATTGGTTCCTACGTGGAGAAGTAGGAAGGGGTAATAGTCTACAGGTTTAATGATTTTTGGCAGGGGCTCTGTAATATCCAATATTCTAGCTCCAGGTAAGCAGGAAACTTGCCAGGATTCTAGATCTAGACGGCAGATGTCTGATTCCGTCCCTCTTAGGAGCGAGTCCACCGCCTGGCTCCTGTGGCCTGATCCCTGACGCCAAAGGCCCTGCTCCACCTTCGGGCCTGAGCCAGCCAAACCCTCAGTCCCCCTTCCCTGCCCCCCCCCCCGCCCACCAGCCTCACTGCCCAGTGGCTACCGACAGGCAAAGCATGCAGCTGTGTGGGGTACCAAATGGCACGGTGCCCTATGCCGCTGCCAATGGGCTCTAGACACCCCCACCCCACTCTCTGGCCACTCCCCATCTCTGTGCCAGTCCAGCTGCCCGCCCAGCTCAACACCAGTCCAGCCACCCCTGCCCTATCCCCTGGCAGTGCCCCCACCCCACCCCTGTAACCAGCTGCCCCAGCCCATCCCACCCTCCAGCAACCAGGGCTCAGTGCCCAGCCTGCTCTCCAGGCTGAGCGGGGAACACCGGTCCGTTCTCTCCTGAGGGAGCGGCCTCTCCCTGGCCCTGCAGGCGCTGGTGCCCAGTCCCAGCCCCAGCCATCCACCTGCCTGTCCCGGCTGCAGAGCCACTACTGGCCCCACCTGGGCACCTGCCTGGGCACCTGCACCAGGGCGTAACTGTATGGTAGCCACTGCAGTCTACGCACGCACACACGCACGCGTGCGCACACACACACACACGCATGGCTGGGAACAGCCCTAGGCAGTGCCCCGGGCGCTCACCCATCTCAGGGGCAGCCTCACTGCAGCCCAGACTGACCTGCAGGCCCCTGCTGCCCTCCAGCCAAACACCCCCCTGCTCGGCCCAAGCCCCCCACCCCACCCCCGTACACACTGAGCCCTGTGAGGCCCAAACCCCGCCCCCCCAACACAGCCTGACCCCCACACGGCCCCAGCCTCTCCCCGCCTGAACACCCACCAACCCCACACATACCAATTCCCCACCCCACCCCCCGCTGAGCCCAATGATCCCCCTGACCCCTGCTCAGACTGACCCCCCGCCCCGGCTCGGCCCAAGCACCCCACCTCCCCCCACCCCTGCTCAGAATTAACTGCTCCTGCCATGGGGCTACGCGAGCCCCCGCCCCCACACTGAACAGCCCCACCCTCAGCACGCAAACCCCCACCCACTTCGACTGAAACCCCACCACCCACATGGGACACCCCACACCCAACACATTCCCCCTGCCCCCCCACAGCCTGCCCCTCATCCATCCCCTCCAGCTTCCTGCTTACCCCCCCCACCAATCCCCGCCCCCCCCAAACCTGCCGCTCACCCATCCCCATTCGTCCCAACGATTCTGCCCCAGTTGGCCAGGGAGGGGCCAAGCACCTCCCCTCCAGCACCAAGGTGGGGCAGTGCCGGGAAGGGGGGGGGGCCTGTGGGGGTGCCAATGCTCCCCCCCCACCACTTATGAGCCAGGAGGGGGCTGCCTTTGGCGCAAGGTGGGGGGGTGGGGTCTTACACCTGATTGGCTGCTGCCTGAGGGGCTTCTGGGGTGAGAGTCTTGCAGAGCCCCCCCCGGCCCCAACCATCATCTCTGCCCCATGCTGGTCAAGGGGGCAGCCACACACACACACCCCTCAGCCCACCAGTGTGAGTGGTGAGGCGCAGACCAGGCGGGAGTGGGGCTGGGCAGGACACAGATGGCTGGGCTGGTGGCGGGGGCGGGGCTGCAGCAGGGAAGGGGAGATGGGAGCGGGGGGGGGGGACAGACCCCCATGGGAGGGGTTCTGGGTAGGGCACAGACCCACACACGGCAGAGATCATTTCCCCCTCCTCCCCCCAGCCCAGCCACAGGGACACAGGTCCGCAGCCAGGCTGAGCACGTGGCCTGGGGCCAGGCAGCAGGAGCTCAATCCTGCTGAAGAGCTCTGAGGCAAGTGAGCTCCTGCTGCCCCAGTCCTTACACCACCCCTGCCCGCCCCCCAGGCATTTGAACTCGGTCGCCTGGCAGGTGGAGCTAGCTAACGCATGGGGCAGGTGGGCCGTGCCGTGCCAGGAGGGTGGGTGGGGCAGCCACAGCAGTGCCCAGAGGACACCGCCCCCCCCCAACTAACATCCCCAGGAATCATTGCCAGAGGGGGTGTCTCCGCGTGAGCATGGCATCCCCGCCCCCCCCACCCAAGTACATGCCACTTCCTCCAGAGCTTGCACCCAGCGCCCAAACTCCTGCTCAGCATCTGCATCCAGGACGCCCAGCCCCACCCCAGGCCTGAGCCAGGACCCCAGTGCCTCTCAGAGCCTGCACTCCAGACTGCCACCTGAACCCAAGCTGCACCCCCCCCCCACCACTTCCTGCACCTGCACCCAACACCCCCTCGCAGAGCCTTAAGCAGCTGTGGGGTGAAGAGTTTGTGTGAGGAAGGGGTACAGGCTTTTGGTCGTCAGTATTCGTTTTAGTCTGTAGCTGCAGAAACAAGGCAGAATCCTGTGGGCATGAGCAAATTCGTGGGCAACACCCACTTCATCACAAACGTTGGCGTGAGGCAGCCGATGACGTGGGTTTGCCCATGGACGGTTACGCCCACGTACTCAGCTGCCAGGATGCGCTGCTGGCTGCCCTGCTGGACACGGGGTCTGGTGGCCTTGCAGCCATGCCGTTGCTCTCCTTCCTTAGATGCTGCAGGGCTCGCGGAGCAGTGGCCAGCTCCAGGGAATAATCCAGCACATGTTTGAAATGCTGCCATCCCCAACCATGGGCACTCAGCCCCTCTCCCACTGCAGGACGTGTGCTGTGGTGGGCAACTCTGGGAGGCTGAGGGACTCCCGCCACGGGCGAGAGATCGACTCCCACCACTGGGTTCTGAGGTGAGTGGGGCAGAGCCAGCTCTTCACCTGCCCTCCGTCAGCCTCTCTAGTGAGCCCCGCCTGCTGCAGCTGCTTTGGGCAAGCAGGGCTGGAGCCCTGGCAGAAGCATAGATGACCTGGGCCCCTGTCCTGTTCTGGGGCCAGTTCATGGCCTTGCTCCTTCGCAGCTGACAGTGAAGGGCACCCCGCTA
This sequence comes from Carettochelys insculpta, assembly GCF_033958435.1. NCBI lineage: Eukaryota > Metazoa > Chordata > Testudines > Carettochelyidae > Carettochelys > Carettochelys insculpta. The sequence continues at coordinate 32,142,961 of NC_134153.1, forward strand.
GAACAAGGCTGCTGAGAGCCGCCTGGTCTTTGGGCAGGCGGGAGAACCCAGGCATCCACAGGCATTTCTATTACCAGCATCGTGCTGTCTTCCCTCGGGCACCATGGTCAGCTCAGCTGGGAGCGGCTGAGGGATGGGGCACAGCGCTGGGGCTCCAGTTCAACCCAAAAGCCAGCTAGCAGCCCAGTGAGCCCAGAGCGGGGCAGATGACCTCAGCTCTGAGCACCCACCGCCCCCAGTTGCCTGCTGGCCAGGAAGAGTCCCTTGAGCCCAGCTCATCTTCCCAGCCCTGAGCCCCACCATCCCCTCCCCTCCCCTCCCAGGCAGGGCAGGCCCTGAGCCCCTAGCCCCAGCTCCCTCTCAGCTAGGGAGGGTCCAAGCCCCTTCCTCCTCCTGGCCCAAATAGGACCCCTGGGAGGCTGTGCGTGCAGGTTCCCATCCTGCGTGGCCGGGTGTGCTGCCCCAGCCTGAGCTGCACTTCCCCTCTCGCCCCCAGGATGAACAGGGCACAGACTGCCGGGTTCGAGGCGGATGTCGGCACGAAGACAACTCACCATTTTATGTACCCTGAAAGTGCTGTGGACCTCCAGCCTGGGGTCCACCTGGTGCTGGTCCCCTTTAAAGTGCTGGACCTGAAATGGGTGACCAGCGCCTTCTCCACAGGGGAAATGCGCTAGTGAGCCTGGGCCATGCGCTGTCCTAGGCGGGGGTGGGGATACTTCTGTTGAGGGGGGGTGTCCTGGGCAGGAGACTCTGGATGGGCACAGATCATTTGCCCTGAGCGGGGCTGAGTGGAGCCCTCCAAGAGGCCAGGCCTGAGGCAGCTCTGGAGGTGCTGGGTGTCCCATGGGACAGTGGGCTCCAGGGTGACCACAGCACCAGTCCCCACGCAGGACGGGGTTGAGGGAGCTCAGGCTCCACTGACTTGTGGGGGGAGGGGGGGTGAGTCACAACTGTGTCCAAGGAGGGGGCTGGGAGGCCCACCAGGAGGATGAGGGTGGTGGGTGTCCAGATAATGAGCCCCTTCCCTCAGGAAGAGGTGGGGGTTTGCTCCGGGGGGCTAGATTGTTCCCACCTCCCCCTGGGGCTGGGCACATGCCTGACATGGTGTTCAGCTGGGCTGACTGACGCCAGAGGGAGCACAGCATCGGGCAAGCCAGAAACCAGCTACTGAGGGAAAGACCATTTGTAGAGCCCTCAGGGAAGGAGCAGGTCTCTCACTTGATCGGGCCAGAACTGGCATCCAGACGCACTCTGGCGCATCCGAGCAGGCTGGGTGGGTGGATGGCACTGTGCTGAAAGCCAAGCAGGCTCCTGAGCTGTGGCCAGGGTATGGCACCGACCAGGCAGCAGCTCCAGCAGAGGCATTGATGACAAGGCAGCCACTCACCTCTGAGGAGAGCTGTGCAGGCATCAGCTTCACTCCTGACAGGTTGTAGAAGTCATGGCGGGGACCAGAAAAAAACATGTACATGCTGCTGAAGACAGTGCGTTACGCTGACCACGCTTCCCGTTTTCACACTGACCACGCTTTCTGGTCCTTCCCGCTTTACACTGACCACGTTTCCCCGTCCTTCCCGCTTTACACTGACCACGCTTTCTGGTCCTTCCCGCTTTACACTGACCACGTTTCCCCGTCCTTCCCGCTTTACACTGACCACGCTTCCTGGTCCTTCCCGCTTTACACTGACCACGCTTCCCCGTCCGTCCCGCTTTACACTGACCACGCTTCCTGGTCCTTCCCGCTTTACACTGACCACGTTTCCCCGTCCTTCCCGCTTTACACTGACCACGCTTCCTGGTCCTTCCCGCTTTACACTGACGACGCTTCCTGGTCCTTCCCGCTTTACACTGACCACGTTTCCCCGTCCGTCCCGCTTTACACTGACCACGCTTCCTGGTCCTTCCTGCTTTACACTGACCACGTTTCCTGTTCCTTCCCGCTTTACACTGACCACGCTTCCTGGTCCTTCCCGCTTTACACTGACCACACTTCCCACTGACCACACTTCCCGGTCCTTCCCGCTTTACACTGACCACGTTTCCCGCTTTACACTGACCACGCTTCCCATTCCTTCCCACTTTACACTGACCACGTTTCCCACTGACCACACTTCCCGTTTCTTCCCGCTTTACACTGACCACGCTTCCCGCTTTACACTGACCACGTTTCCTGTTCCTTCCCACTTTACACTGACCACGTTTCCTGTTCCTTCCCACTTTACACTGACCACGCTTCCCACTGACCACACTTCCCGTTTCTTTCCGCTTTACACTGACCACGTTTCCTGTTCCTTCCTGCTTTACACTGACCACGCTTCCTGTTCCTTCCCACTTTACACTGACCACGCTTCCCGCTTTACACTGACCACACTTCCCATTCCTTCCCGCTTTACACTGACCACACTTCCCGTTTCTTCCCGCTTTACACTGACCATGCTTCCCACTGACCACACTTCCCGGTCCTTCCCGCTTTACACTGACCACGCTTCCCATTCCTTCCCGCTTTACACTGACCATGTTTCCTGTTCCTTCCCACTTTACACTGACCACGCTTCCCACTGACCACACTTCCCGGTCCTTCCCGCTTTACACTGACCACGCTTCCCGGTCCTTCCCACTTTACACTGACCACGTTTCCCGCTTTACACTGACCACGCTTCCCGTTCCTTCCTGCTTTACACTGACCACACTTCCCGTTTCTTCCCGCTTTACACTGACCACACTTCCCGCTTTACACTGACCACGCTTCCCGGTCCTTCCCACTTTACACTGACCACATTTCCCATTCCTTCCCGCTTTACACTGACCACGTTTCCCGCTTTACACTAACCACGCTTCCCGTTCCTTCCTGCTTTACACTGACCACACTTCCCGTTTCTTCACGCTTTACACTGACCACGCTTCCCGCTTTACACTGACCACACTTCCCATTCCGTCCCGCTTTACACTGACCATGTTTCCTGTTCCTTCCCACTTTACACTGGCCACGCTTCCCACTGACCACACTTCCCGTTTCTTCACGCTTTACACTGACCACGCTTCCTGCTTTACACTGACCACATTTCCCAGTCCTTCCCGCTTTACACTGACCACGCTTCCCGGTCCTTCCTGCTTTACACTGACCACATTTCCCAGTCCTTCCCGCTTTACACTGACCACACTTCCCGTTTTCACACAGACCACGTTTCCCATTCCTTCCCGCTTTGCACTGACCACACTTCCCATTCTTTCCCGCTTTACTGTGACCACACTTCCCTCTTTACACTGACCACGCCTCCCGTTCCTTCCCGCTTTGCACTGACCACACTTTCTGCTTTACACTGATCATGTTTTGCTTTCTTTTGTAGTACATACAGAAGAGTCAAACAGTTCATTAAAGCTGACAGGCGCAAGGTAAGGGCTGCCAGGCATCCAGTTTTTCCACAGGAAAAAAACCTGTTAAAAAAGGAACCTTGGTGTCTTTGGTGAGTGCCATGTAAAAGTCCCTCTGGTCCCTATACATGGGGGGTGACCAGGGGACTCTGTGCTGTGCCCCTGCCCTGGCTCAGCCCCACAGCGCTCATTAAATGGTAAGTGTGCTCTGTAGCTGAGGGCAGCCCTCAGGCAGTCTTGTGCCTAGGGGCCACAGGGTCATACCAGCAACTTCTGGGTGCTGCCTCAGTTAAGCATCATGCACATCTTACACCCCCCCCCCCCCCCAACCCACTGCCTCAGCCCTGAGCCCCCCTCCACCCTTCTGCAGCATGAGGGAGAACCTGGCGCACATCTACGTCGAGTGCGCCAGGCTGCAGCCCCTCTTCCGGCTCCTCCAGAACCTCCTCTTGAGGTTCTGGCTGCACTTTTCCCCACACCTCCTCATCCTGTTACACCCAATCCGCGGCCCCACAAAGTCGCGGGACCTCCTCCTCAGCCTCCTCCTGGCCATGGCCAAAATGGCCATATACAAGACCAGGGAGAGGAGGCTGGCAGAGGGGGCGGCCTGCGACTGTGGGGCCTACTTCCGTTCCTCCCTTCGCTCACGAATCCGAGCGGAGTTCCTCTGGGCGGAGTCCACCAACTCCCTGGACACCTTCGAGGAGCGGTGGGTGCTGTCCGGGGTCCTCTGCTCAGTATCCCCTTCTGGCTCCCTTATTTTAAACCTTTGACCCTCACTCCCGTCCCTGTTTTTTTCCTTTGTTGTCCCCCGCATCTATTTGGTGACTGGGTGTTTTTAGTGCCCCCCCCCCCCCCCCGCTGTGAGAGGGGCCTTTTAGCCGTGGGCAGGCTACGCCTGCCCACCTTCCCCCCCCAGTATCTCCAATATGAGCCCCCCCTCCACCACACCTAAAGTCCCGCCCAGAGCATGTGAGCTCTCCATATGAACAGCTGGGGCCACCGAGTCTGTATGTTGGCATCGGGCCCAGGTGCTTGTGAAGTGACTTCTGGGCTAAGTCTACACTAGCCCCAAACTTTGAAATGGCCACGCAAATGGGCATTTCGAAGTTTACTAATGAAGCGCTGAAATGCATATGGGAATGAGCATATGAGCTCACGGGAATAAGGGGACTTCGAAGTAGGAGGCGTCCTTTCGAAAAGGAGCCCCGTCGGGACGAGCCGCGCGGTGGCGAGGCGCATCAATTTCGAAGTGCCGCGGCCACCCGCGTGCTAATGAAGCGCTGAATTTGTATTTCAGCGCTTCATTAGTAAACTTCAAAATGGCCATTTCGAAGTTTGGGGCTAGTGTAGACACGGCCCTGGTGTGTGACAGTCCTGAGGCCAGTTGTGTTCAGGACTCCCGGAGATGTGCTAGGCATCCAGTCATTTAGGCCAGAAACCTGTGCGACGTCACAGCCCCTGTGTTCCCCAGAAGCAGCTGCAGGAGTGTGCCACCTTTCCGAGCCACCCAGCTTAAATGCCAAACAGCACAGGCCAAACCAGAGCATCCAGAGCTGCCTGACCAGCCAAGTGCAGAGCTCCCAGGCCTGGCCATTTCTCCAACAGCTGCTTACAGTGTCCCAGAAGGCCCTTGGGAGGGGACAGTCCTGCTGGCACATGTTCTTCTGCCATGCACTGTGTGATAACACTGCCCACAGGACGCCAAGACCCAGTAGAGGCCATTTGTCTCAGTGCAATAATCGGAGAGAGCCCCTGCCCTGATGGGTGCTTTTCTCCTCGTCAGTGAATGCCCAGCTCTGGCACTTGGCCCCAGCGGGTGCTCAGGTACCTTTGCCAGCCCCTCCTAGGCAGTGCCACACTGGTGTCAGCGGTGAGCCCAGGCTCGGCTGTGCTGTTGGTAAGGCCTGTTAGCACCACAGAGGACCATTTCTGGTCTCTGCCTCGCAGGTGCTGATTTTGAACCCCGCCTTTCTCAAATACATCCATGACAAATGGACACAGCACCATGGGAAGTATCCGTCCACAGGCTTCATGGCATTGATCTTTGCCTTGCACACCTGTGATCAGGTAAGTGTTGGAGTGGGTGCGGCCAATTGTCACGGCCTGTGATGAGGACAGGATGTGATGCAGACACTGATTAGAGGCGTGGGGAGAAGGTGCCAGGTTCCTCCTGTGGTATAGAATCAGAGAAGGATAGTGTTGGAAGCAGTGTCAAGGGGCCATCTGGTTCCATCCCCTGCTCAGAGCAGACCCAACCCCAACTAAATTCCCGCAGCCACAGCTCTGTCCAGTCTGGCTGTAAACACCTCTAGGGATGGAGCTTCTACCACCTCCCTAGGGAACCCATTCCAGTGCTCCACCAGGCTCCTGGCGAAATGGTATTTCCTGATAGCGAACCTAGACCTGCCCCACTGCAACCTGAGCCCACTGCTCTTTGTTCTGTCGCCTGCCACCCCTGAGAACAGTCTCTCTCCATCCCCTTCAGAATCCCACTTCAAGTAGTTGAAAGCTGCTGTCAAATCCCCTCTCATTCCTCTCTGCTGCAGACTAAATAAGCCCAAATCCCACACCCTCTCCTCATGTCATGTGCTACAATCTTTGTCTTTGCTCTTCACTAGCCATTCTCCAATCTGTCCACCCCCCACCTTTGTGCCGAGACGGGGAAGGGAGCAAAACTGGACACAATACTCCAGTGGTGACCCTATCAGTGTTGAATATTGGGGAATAATCACTTCCCTCGATCTACTGGCAGTGCTCCTACAAATGCAGCCCAATATACCATTAACCTTCCTGGCAGCAAGGGCATGCTGTTTCTTGTCTGCTGTAATCCCCAGGTGCTTTTTCTGCAGAACTACCACCTAGCCAGTCACTCCTCAGCCTGTAGCATACATGGGCTTCTTCTCTCCTAAGTACCTGGGCTTCAGAGTGTGGTACCCAGCAAGCTCACAGTGGCTCACACCAATGCTCCCTCTAGCTTAACGTCCTGTTTCTGACAGTGGCCAATGCCAGGAGTTTCAGCAGAAACGAACAGACCAGGCAAGCAAGGGACCCTCCCCCGCTGCCATCCTCTGCTGTCCACTCTCAACACACAGCAAACCAAGGCCAGGAACTCCAGAGTATGGTGAACTCCCTGCCCCCCGCCCATCCTGGATGTAGCCACTGATGGGCCTAGCTTCCAGGATCTTACCCAGTCCTGTTAAAGTCTTAGCCTTCACAACATCTCCTGGCAAGAAGTCCCTCTGATTGGCTGTGTCCTGTGTGAAGAAATACAGTACTTCCTTTGGTTTGCTTAAAAGCAGTTGCTTAATCATTTCACTGGGGGGCACCCCACACCGAACTCTTGCATTACAAGAAAGAGTAAATAATACACCCTAATTTACTGTTGCCTTACCAGTCTAGAGTTCATAACCCTCTATCATATCATTCTCAGGCATCTCTTTTCCAAGCTGAAAAGTTTCAGGCTTATGAATGGTGCCTCATTTGGCAGCTCTTCCATCCCCCATCATGTTTGTTGCCCTTTTCTGAACTTTTTCCAGCTCAACTGTATGTTTTTTTGAGCTGGGGCTGTGACCTCTGTACAGCGTCAACAAGGCATGGGCATAACAGGGACTAATAATATTTTGGCCTTTCTAACAATTTCCAACATTGTTTGATTTATTTTGCCTGCTGCTGCACAGTCAGGAAAGATTTTTTTTAAAGAACGATCCACTGGTTGAGTTGTAACAGCTAATCAAGACCTGTCCCTCCCGCCCCCACCGCAATCATTTTCTCCGTATAGCTGGGGTTATGGTTTCCAACATGCATTACTTTGCATTTAGCCCAGCTGAAGTTCATCAGCTAGTTTGTTGCCCAATCACCCAGTTTGTCTGCAAGATGTCTGCAAGAGAGACCTCAGAGAGGTAGACATCGAGCTGGACAACTGGGAAGAACCAGCAGATGACCGCAGCAGATGGAGGCAGGGGTTACACAAGGGCCTTCAGAAGGGCGAGATGAAGATCAGACAGCTAGCAGAGGAGAAGCGAGCACACAGAAAGCACGATAAGGACTTGCCAGACACCCACCACATCTGCAAGAGATGCAGCAAGGACTGTCACTCTCGTGTGGGTCTTCATAGTCACAATAGACGCTGTAAATGAAGTCCTCAATTGAAACTTTAAAGGGCGCGATCCATAGTCTATGGAGACTGAAGGATGCCTACTACTACTACCCAGTTTGATGAGATCCTTTTTGCTTTGGACTTAAATGTCTTGAGCAGTTTTGTATCATCTGCAAACTTCGCCACCTCACTGTTTGCCCCTTTTTCAGGTCAGTTATGTATATTTTGCACAACACTGGTCCAAGTACAGACCCCTGACAGACACCACTACCTGGCTCTAGTCTGGAAACCAGACGTTTATGCCTATGCTCTGTTCCCTGCCTTTTAACCAGTTACTGATTCATGAGAGGATCTTCCATTTGCTCAGCATGGCGCAGGGCAGCTCAGAGAGGTGCCTGACCAGCAACATGTGGTCCCTGGGAAGTTCAGCTGGTGCCTGGACAGGTATCTGGCCTGGGAAAGATTGCAGAATTCAGCCTCCACTGGCAGCTTCTGGTCAATAGAGTTGAGGTTGGAGCCTTGCTCCAGGCAGCATGCCCAGTGGTTCAGTGCCATTCAGGTTAGGCTTGGCCATGTACCTGGCAGAACAACAGCTGCCACTGTAGGGCGTGCAGTGTGCACACACAGTTAGAAAGATTTCATTTTATGGGGATTTTTACGTGTAATTTTGCAAATGCAAAACCCTGGGGCTCTGCTGCCATTGCCTGCAGGTTGCAGTGTTTGGCTACGGTGCGGACAGCAATGGGAACTGGCACCACTACTGGGAAGAGAACCGTTATCCGAGCGCCTTCCGCAGTACTGGAGTGCACAGCGCTGACTTTGAACTTGCCCTCATCAAGAAACTGGCAGCTGAAGGCAAAATCTCCTATAACTAGCTACAGGACCTGCTTCAGGGTCTCTTCAGCTTCTGCTCCCCAACCCCTTGACAGGCAGGCAGTGCTTCCTCCGCAGGCAGTGCTTCCTCCCAAGGCCGCAAAGCTCTCCTGCTGCTGCATTTCCAGTCCCACCTGCTCAGGGAGCAGTACGATCTGGGGTTGCAGTGAACCAACCTCTCGTCCAAGCTTGATACGGAGGGAACATGCAGACTCATTCCTTTCACTTTCCTCATCTGACAGGTGGTAAGTGGAAGCCAGGGATGTCTTGCTACCTGGGTAGCCAGCCTGTCACTCAACCCCCAGGGAGGCTGGGCTCCCAGTGGCCAGCTGGGGAATAGCATCTCAGGAATGTGACCCATCACCCAAGGTTGCAACAGAGCAGGAGCTTGGCTGCATGTTGTGGTGCCGAGAACCCTTCACAACAACTTATTGTTGCAGCTTCTGGGGTGCCTCACAACCTGCTGGGTGGTGCCACATAAAGGGAAGCTGATGGGCTGTTCCTTAGAGACACAGGGTTTTACACAAGTATCGGAGGGGTAGCCATGTTAGTCTGGATCTGTAACAGCAACGAAGGCTCCTGTGGCACCTTATAGACTAACAGAAAAGTTTTGAGCATGAGCTTTCATGAGCACAGACTCACTTCATCAGATGCTGGTCTTGCTATGGGTTTTACACAGAGCACCAGTCATAATGACATGCAGTGAACATAAACAGGTGGCACCCGAGGTCTTTACAGGGAGCCAGGAACTAGGGCTGTTCGTTAGTGTCTGTTAACTCATGTAATTAATAAAAAATTAGTCACCATTAATTGCACAGTTAAACACCAGAATATCAACTGACATTTATTCACAGCTTTCCCTCTGTTACTATTTTCAAGCTTGATTTCAATCACAACAGAATACAAAATGCACAGTGCTCACTTTTTATTGCAAGTTACACACTAAAAATTGAACAAATGCATATATTGCTGTTCACCTCAGACATATACTTCAGTGCAGTCCTTCTACCAGGAACAGGCCACTTACAACCGCCTTTTTTTTTGTTACAAAACCACTCAAAAAACTTTGTAAAACTTGAGATTGTGTCAGTCTGTTTAGGCCTCTGCATTGTTACACCAATTTCATAGGACAAACATTTGTTTACACTGATGGGACAAGATGGCTGCACACTTATTTACAACAGACCCTGAATGTAAGACCAGTTGTTCACATAGCACCTTTGTAGATGGTGTTGCAAGGCATTAGTGCCAGATGCGCTGAACGTCTGTAGTTCCCTTTGTGCTTCTGCCACCATTCTGCCTTACACATAGCCCTTCTGGTCCTTAGGACCAGGTGCCCTGGAGGTGCCATCTCAGACTCTCAGGGCCCTTGGCATGTGAAAGAGAAAACTTCCTGCCTTTTCGGATCCACTTGAGGGCACAGATACCTGCATAAGTGGCGCCTGCGCCTTAGAGTAATTTCATTACAGAACTTGACTGAGAATGCGTTGAAAAAAATTTTCACAGTGTAAATATATGTAATTAAAAAACGTGAGCCCTGTACACTTTCTATTCTATGCTGTAACTAATCAATAGATTTGAAATGGTAGGAAAAGGTATTAAATCTCAGCTGGTACTTGCTTAGCAGTGAGTAAACCTGTGATTATATGCCATTTTTTTTTTTTTTTTTAAGTCTCGCAATTGTGTTTTTTTTTTTTAAACTCATTCAACACCCCCAGTTCTCAAGTGCAGGGTGTGCTTGTACATACCAACCATTGTCTCCTGTGCCACTATTTGCTATCAGGGCAATTGCTACTGTATGTTAATTAAACTTTTGCTTGTTTACACTCCAAGCACTTTAAGTGCTGTGTATTAAGCTGGGCAGTCCCCTGCTAAGTGGCAAGGTGGTGTGCACGCATGCTGGTTCCTTGGACACTGACTGTGACTACTGCACTAAGTGTCCAGTGCCAGGGGCTGGGCACTCCAGTGGATGCTCAGATGCTGAAGGTCTGTTGCTAACTTCAGTGACAAAAGTGGCCTGCTGACAGTTCCAGGGAAGGGCCTTGTGGAGCCTAGGAGCTGACCCATAGCAGGCACAGATGAGGCTTCTTCACACTTTGGACAGGTGGTAGCAAAAGGCCTCACAACCCCCAGTACCTCCACCTTGACATACACAGTTATAATTCCAGTTTGCCCATGCTTACACCTGGATCCCTATTTAACGTTGCTTTCCAACAGTTCTCAGTTTGGTAACATTTGCTAGCTCTGTTAACATGCAGTTTGGGCAATCGCTCATATGAATGGTAAGAACAGACCCAGGGTGTCTCCTTGCCTGCCTGCTTTGCCACTCATCATTAGCTTTGTGCTCCTGCACAGTTTTCAGTTCACAAATCACCATCGGATCAAAGTCAATCAATCAAGTTTAATAAATTAATTGAGTTACACTGAGTCACTCTACCAAATGGTTCACTAAAACCACAGATGATGTATTTTATTACAAAAAGGTTAAGGGTACAGGGAGTGAAAATACATCCAATTAAAAAAGTTGAAGAAACATTTTTAAAACAGCCAAGACCGGTCTCTTGATAGCACAGATCACTTTTCTTGCACTGAAAGGGCAGTTTTGAGCTGCCCCATGGCAGAGATTTACACCTTGTTTACCAGAACTTACACCTTATTACCTGAGAGATTCTGCATGGCAAGACAAGATGGGCCAGCCTACTCTGACCAACGTCTGATATTGTATTCTGGGAACGCATTTAAGCATTCTGAACATAGGAGGGGGTTGCCAGAAAGTTTATTTAATGACAAGTTTAATGCATGCAGCACTTCATCATAGGATGCTGCTTCTCCTGCAACAGCCTTCGGGTTCACTCAACAGTGATGGGCATGAAAGGCTGCCCTTGGCAGAGTCTGCTTCACCTGGCAAGACGGCTAATGAAAAACCCTCAGGGGAACATGAGCTGAGGTGTCCCATCCACAGATCAATGCCACAAAACATGACAAGACAGAGATGAAAGGGTGGGTGGGGCTGTCTGGCAATCCCAGATATCTTCTCTGCATACTCAGGGGCTCACTTATGTCTTGAAAGTTTTTTAGCTCCTCTCTGCATTCTTCATTGCTCCAGCAATTCCAAGTCTATGTTGTTTTTCCAAGCTCGATTTTCTTTTGAATGGCACGAGCAGAGTGATAGATCAAGGAGTCAATGAGACCTGCCACTGAAAGCAGAAAAGAGAAGGATCAACCCGATCATTCCACAAAGCAGAGAAGAAAATGCTTTTTCATGGGGCATACATACAGATCCCTTCCTTGGGGACAGAATTCCAGCTCCACAGTATAGAGAACAGGGGCTCCCTGAGGAACCTATGAAAACTCATTACCTAATAAATAAATCTTAGTATTTTAAGGTGCTACAGGACTGCTTGTTATTTTTGAAGCTCCCTGGAAGAGAGGGCAGACTCTGACCTTCTCCAATCCAGACAAGACACAGACCCGATTCACATCAGGACAGCTATCACTCTGTCCAGGACAGATCACACATGCACTGAACAACAGAACAATACCCAAAAGAAGAGAGATGAAACCCCGCCTCTCAGAACTTAAAACAGCCAGGATTCCAAAGCACAAAGACAAATCCTCATTCTTCAGCAGATGGGCTCCTAGCCTGGGGTGTTTTATTGTGCGTATTTATTTTCAAACCTTTCTGCATATCCTCAAAACCCTAACCACTCTGCTTCGAGCAAAACCAAGATGTGCTTGTTAAAGGAACTGCGTCTGGAAAGATTTTCTCTAAGCCAGGTACATACTCAAATGTATAGTAACAACAGAGATTTCGTAATATTTCTTCAACTCTACCACTGTTTCCAAGGGAAATTCCTTGTAAAATCAGCTTTGTTTCATACTGCCACTTATGCTGAAATCAGCCATTATTGTACTTACTTGGCGACCTCAGCCTCTGTAAGTAACTGAACTTTCATTTTCATGATTATGTATAGCTCCAGAGGGTGTGCAGCACCTCAGGGAAGCCACAGAAACCCCTAATCTTTTGGCAAAGGAGCTTGAATCCACATTTCAGATTGTGCAGAAGCAGGGTGACAAGCTTGCACATTTTAGAAACAATGAAACAAGCAGCTCTGGTACCTGTAAATACTCCTCCAACAATGGCACAGACTCCTGTGAGGAAGTGTGTAAAGGGCCTGGAGAGAGGGAAAAAGGTTGAATAATATCCACATGCTCAGGCACCATGATGATACAGCAATACCTGTCCTAGACACATCATCTGCAAATTATAAACATGGAGCTTACACAAAACAAACAGGAAGAGTCTGAAGGGGAAGAAAAATGAAATCCTGAAATTTAGTCAGTCCAGACCAGATTCTGTCATCGCTGATCAGGCCTGCAGCCAATTAAGGCCTGCTGGGCTACATTAAAAGGCTTTCCCTCAGGTAAGGAGCTGGGAGAAGCTGAGTGAAGGAGTGAGGGGAGGAAGTGTGTTGCTGGAGAGCTAAGGATAGAGCGCTGGGGCTGAAGTGGGGGAGATTCACTCAGGTACAGGGAGAAGGAGCATTTGGGGGAGTGACCCTGGGACAAGGCTGCTGTCTTGGGACTAGGGGAAACTCCCTGGCAGTTGCCACTCTCTGGGGTCCCTGGGCAGGAAACCCTGAGCAGTGGGCAGGCCTGGGTATCCACCCCTCCTCCCAACACCACAGAAAGTCTGCTCCTGTAAACTGGGGGCCAGGATTACGGAGGAGTTTCACCCCAACCCTGGGGCTGTGCCAGTGATGAGGATGGCTCAGCAGGCTGTGACTCTGGCCTTTAGAAAAGGATAAGAAACAGCATGGAACGTCACTGCGAGCCTCTGAGGCAGACAATCACTGTCTAGAAGTGCGGGGCCTATGGGGTCTGGCTGGAGCTTTGCCACACGTGTAACTACAATGCCATCCCCAAGAGAACTGCCTGTAATAAAATACATGGAAACCTCTCGGAGACACCACCACAACACACGGATTGCTTATACACTGCACGTTACTGGCACTACAGGATGAACCTCTCTAGTCCAGCACCCTCAGGAACTGAGCAGTCCTAGACCAGGGATTTTGCCAGACCAGGGAGGTCAGTGCCCTCAGAGCTCCCCTCCAGGCTGACAGTCCCAGCCACTTTCCAGTTCCCCAGTCTGGGGCACTGGCTTCCAGTTCCCAGGCCCATCTGCAGGTGCCAGCTCCTCTCTAGTCCCAGCTGTGGTTTCCTTGTCCCAGCCCCACCACTTCCCAGCTGACTCCCTGCCATGGCCAGCCACTCCCCACCTGCTCCTACCTTTTGGCCAGCTTCCCAGCTGCCGCAGCCCTGCAGTCAGCCTCACAGCTCTCCAGCTGGCTTCCTGGCCCCAGCCACTGTGACCCCATCAGCTTCTCCTTCCCAGCCTACTGCCTGTGGCTCCCCAGCTGCTGCTGGTCCCCATGTGGCTGCCTGCTGCCAGAATCCAAGCTGGCCCCCACTCCCAGGGGTCTCTCATTCAGCACGATAGGTGGTCCTGCCAGACCAGAGAGTCCCAGATTTCAGAAGATCAGTCTCTATAGGCCCTATAAGAAAATCTTGGGGATCTGGAGAGGTTCAGGTTATACAAGAACTGGCTGTACAGATACCTTCTAAGCAGGGTGAATGCGGTGAGCAGACACATGCCCTTACCTGTGTTTCTCTGTCAGTTTCACCATCATGGGAGAAAGCTCATACAGCACAAATACACCAGGGAGGCCCTGATCTCCAATCAAACCGTTGGCTATTTTCTCATGCCGTGTAACTGAAAACTGGTTAGTCCTCACCACCTGCCAGGAAACACATGAGAAAAATCTTGTTTCATTAACAAAGTAACTAAAAAGACAGTGGTGTGGGCTGCACTTTGGAGCCCCTGCTGAAGGCCCCCTGCCCCAAGGGCATGCCAGGAGAGGCATTCCCACCCTACCCTGTCTTCATTTAAGACGACACCCACAATGGATTCTGGAGACCTGAGAGCTGAGTGTGAAAATGAACTGTACACAAGCCCCAAGTGCTCTGCAATTTCTGGTCCCTGATGGTGGTGATAATGGGAAGGTACACAAGTTTGCACCACTCCCAGCCACAGTTCCAGCACTGCTCAGCCCCTTTCAGCTACAAGCTTTGCCTAAGGAGGTTTCCTACCTACGCTTAGTTGCCAGAGACTTCAGCCTCTTGGTTCAAAGACTAATATTCTGTTATTTCAAAAGTTCAGGCCTCTTGAATTCCCCCAGTTCATGGATAAATAAGGGGTTCTCTCACCTTCTTTTTATAGTCCAGTAAACTTTTGAAATATATTCTTTGCAAGATAAGCCCAGGCAAAGGGGATAGCTCAGTGGTTTGAGCACTGGCCTGCTAAACACCCAGGGTTGTGTGCTCATTCCTTGAGGAGACCATTTAGGGGTCTGGGGCAAATAAATTAAAAGAAGAATTGTCAGGGATGGTGCTTGGTCCTACTGAGAGAGCAGGGGACTGGACACAATGACCTCTCAAGGTCCCTTCCAGCTCTGTGAGATATGTAAAGTCTCCCTCTCCTGCTAGGTGTAGATTCTACTCCCACTTATTAGCTTTGTTTACCTTCCATGTAAAATGTGCCTTGATTGTACATGACTGATGACAGGGCTACCCAGACAAGCAAATACCCGCTGCTTTACCCAGGGCAGACAGAGCTTATGCGCTGTTCGCCACACATGCGTTTTCGAGTGGTTTGTACGCCTCCCATACACACACCAGACAGGTATTTCCAGGAGGCTGTGAGCCACCAGTTTGTAAAGGGCACCTTCGAGGTTCAAATTATGCCCCCGCTGTGTGAGGTACACTGAGTTTGTCAGGTCTGACAAGAGTAGGGAACCACCAGTGGGCCTCTGTTACAGCATTCAGTTGACACGTCTAATTTCTGGAACAGCTTCAATGCATGCACCAGAAGCAACACTGTTCCACAAACAAAAAAAGAATGTAATAAATTAGAAGGGGAAAGCCCATATAATAGGGATCAGCAAACTTTTCGAGGTAGAGTGCCAAAATCTGACCCATTGACCTCCGTGTGCAGCCTGGGTGCTGGTGATACCTTTCAGTCACCAACAGTCCCACCCACAACAGCTTCATCAATAAACAAAGATGCGGCGCATTACCGTTTAAGTGGTGGTTGGTAGCATTAGCTGGTCTTTTGTTAATCCACAGGCAACACGGCCCTCAAACAGGCTACCAGCTGCATAGAGGGAGGACAGACTTTGTCTGCTTTGTCTGCTCAGTGTATTCCACCCCCATTACTCCTCCCTGCGTCCCAGTTGCTGGCATTTTTATTCTGATGATCCTTTGGCTCCCTAATCCCAAAAGTTCCTTCAGCCTTTGGAGGACATGGAAAAACACGGCATCTGTGGTGGATCTTTCTGAACAGAGCCACGACATCCTTGCTTCAGAACACCAGCGTTTCAAAGTATCACTGCTCTCTCAAGGCCTCTGTTCCTTTTCTGGTGCACTTTGTAGACCACCAAACTCTTTAGTTACTTTCCTTGTGATCACTCTCTGTCATGATCTATCAGGGATGAAAGACTGCAGAGGAACCCGTGACTAATTCCTACAGGGTAGACGTCTGTCTGCCATGTGGATATTTTTGAAAGCAGAGAGGTCAGACATGCTGGATGGGATGTTTGCAGAATGCAGCCTATGCACTGAACCATTCTGAGACAGATTTCCAATAGCTTCTCAGCCAATGCAGTAAGTTCAGCCTAAGACCAGACTGCAGAGCTTCAAAAGCAGAAATCTCACCACTAACTTTGCCTCAGCCTCCCTTTTAGTCCCAGGGACAGATCTTCACTGAAGTTCCATTTTTCCACCCAAACCAGGGAAGAAGGCTACAAGATGATTGCCCATCGCTCTCCAGTGCTCAGCGTTTGAGTTGGTTGTATTAGGGTCCCACTAACGGATGGGCCCTAACACCACCGGGCCCTAAAGCAGTGTTTCCCAAAGCATGGTACACAAAAGGATTTCAAGGGGCACACAGCAGAAAATAAATTAGTAAACATCAGGAGATAAGCACTGGGATGGCCCTGGGAGAGGGTGGACACTGATAAGGCTGAAGTCCCAAAAGGGGCATATGGATGTTTTAAGTTTAGGAAACACTGGTCTAGAACATTGACAGGAGACAGCTGTTCTCTGGCCCATCAATGCACAAGCCCCTCTAGGAGAGGGGAGGTGATATCACCTCTATGTATAGCACTATTTAAAATATTGCTTGAATCTGATTCTAGGGGAAATGACTTCAAAAAGGATCTTGACCAATTGCAGAAAATTCAGAGAAAAGCAATAAGAGTGATTCAAGGTCTGGAAAACTCACAGTGAGAGGTGCAAGAAGTTCATTTTCTTTAGTTTATAAAGGGTAATTTAAACAGGATATAGAAGTGCAGTAAGGGGAATTAACCACTGCAAAAACTTATCAAGGGGTGTGGCAGATTGCCCATCAATTGCAGTCCTTAAATCAAGATTAAATATCTTTCTAAAAGAAATAAACATCTAGATCAGCTATAGGTTATAGGTAGGATGTATGAATCATGGGGCTGAAATTCTATGATCTCTGCTATGCAGGAGGTCAGATTGTACTGAAGAGAATCTGATCATTCCTGCCAAAAGAAGCCACTGAGTCTGAATGAAACAGGGAGGGGGATTACTCCACATACTTCCTAACAGTCGGACAAAAGGGCACCAGTCAGTCTACCTTAGATTACAGGGACCAGAACAAAGGATCCATTCAGGATGACCATCCTGAGAGCCATCATGCCTCTTCTGGAAGAATGCTGTGCAATGCAAAGTGCTCCACTTAGGAAGGAACAATCAGTGTCACACATACAGAATGGGAAAGGACTGCCTAGGAATGAGTACAGCAGAAAGGGATCTAGGGGTTATAGTGGACCACAAGCTAAATATGAGTCAACAGCGTGATGCTGTTGCAAAAAAAGCAAACATGATTCTAGGATGCATTAACAGGTGTGTTGTGAACAAGACACGAGAAGTCATTCTCCCGCTCTGCTCTGCGCTGGTTAGGCCTCAGCTGGAGTATTGTGTCCAGTTCTGGGCACTGCAGTTCAGGAAGGATGTGGAGAAATTGGAGAGGGTCCAGAGGAGAGCAACGAGAATGATCAAAGGTCTAGAGAACATGACCTATGAAGAAAGGCTGAAAGAACTGGGCTTGTTTAGTTTGGATAAGAGAAGATTGAGGGGGGACACGATAGCAGTTTTCAGGTATCTAAAAGGGTGTCATAAGGCAGAGGGAGGGAACTTGTTCTTCCTTGCCTCTGAGGATAGAACAAGAGGCAATGGACTTAAATTGCAGCAGGGGAGGTTCAGGTTGGACATTAGGAAAAAGTTCCTAACTGTCAGGGTGATCAAACACTGGAACGAATTGCCAAGGGAGGTGGTAGAATCTCCATCACTGGAGATATTTAAGAAGAGGTTAGATAGATGGCTTTCAGGGATGGTCTCGAAAGTGCTTGTTCCTGCCATGAGGGCAGGGGGCTGGACTCGATGGCCTCTTGAGGTCCCTTCCAGTCCTATTTTTCTATGATTCATTCTGGAGCTTGCAGATGCTTCCATGTGCACAAGGGTATTTCCAAGCACCAGAGGGTCTCTGATTTATCATGTGGAAACACCTTTATCACACTCATTTCTGGCCTTTGGGGAGGACATTGGCACAACATGTTTTCATGAAAGGTTCCATGTTACCCATAGAAACTCAGAGTGCAACTGTTCCGCTACTTGGATAACTGGCTGATCAATGACAGGACCCTGGAAGAAGGTGGAAGATCAATCCATGTTCACCCCGCAGGATGCTAGATTGATCAGTACTCATGATAATGTTCCCGATTCCTGGCTTCTCCCAAGCAGACGCCAGGGTCATGTAGAAGGGCTGATGAAAGTCACTGAACTCAAAAGCCTATCCGTGCCATGACATGATCCTGGCTACTGTTGGCTGGGCACAAAGGGCGTATGAAAGCCAGTAAGAGACAGCCTGGACCATGCTGCTACTACTTGGTTTCACGGGTGCACCTGTATCAATGGAACTTATCCATGGTAAGATCCCAGCAGAAGCAGGCTTCCCAGGGACTCTCATATCACACCTGAGAAACAACCTCTCTGGCTTGGTGGCAGTCCAGCAACAATATGATACTGAAAGAGATTTCCATATTTCTCCCACTGCACCTGTAAGGATCATAGGTATGCCCCACTTGAGTAGGGAGCGCATGCAAGGCCACTCTCCCCTGGGCCTTAAACTCTCCAAAAACAGCTGAACATACGGGACCTATACACTCAAAGGACCTCCGGATACCTGGTATCCCAGTGAGTGAACCTCATTCAGAGAGGCATTCTAATTGCTGTATTTTTCCATAACCAAGTAAAAAGGCAAGACGTGGCACCTCTTGTGTGAGGAAACCTATGAGTGTAGGGGTGGCCTGGCCCGGCCCCTCCAAGATCTCACTGGTCACACAGCAGAAGAGAATACGACTACAGACTACTAGAGCAGATCTGAGACTGACCCTTATGAGGACTCAAACTTCCAGTGGAGAACAGCAGAATTAGATTGTTCAGTGAATGATGAACAAGTTCCCAGACTCCTGATCCTAGTACTTAGAAAAGAGCACACTGACAAAAGATGAACCAGCAATGGGATACTGCTGTACTGTTGCAAAAACAAAGAGAGAAAATGCAGTTTTGGGTTGCATTAACAGAGGCTTTGCATGCAGGTCACAAGAGATGATAGTACTCAGTGCTGCTTAGGAGTTGCTGGAGTCTCCAATTTTGGTCACTGTTGTGAGAAATTACATGGGAAAAGTAGTGAGGATCCAGAAATAACCAACAAAAGGGATCCAAAGGATGGAATACAAGTCATATGAGCAAAGGCTGAAGGAATTATGTTTAGTTTGGACAGACAGAAAAAAAAAAAAAAAAGCAAGCAGTCCTGTAGCAAAATAATTTATTAGGTGTGAGCTTTTGTGGGGGCAGACCCACTTCTTCAGATCTGGAGACAGTGCCATACTGGAAATATAACCCAAATATTTCCAGTACACCACTCTCTCCAGATCTGAAGAAGTGGGTCTGCCCCACGAAAGCTCATGACCTAATAATTTTTATTTATTTTTTTAAGTTTTTGAAGTGCTACATCACTGCTTTTTTGTTTTGTTAAGATACAGACTAAACACAGGGACCTCTCTGTGACTAGTTTGGAAAAGAGGAGATTAAGGGGGCATATGTTAGCTGCCTTCAAATACTCGAAAGGTTGCCATAAAGTAGAAAAGTTGTTCTCTCTTGGTACAGACGGCAGGATAAGTGACAATGGATCATACTACAGCAATGCATATTTACATAAAGTTTCAGGAAAAACTTCCTAACTATAAGAACAGTAAGACTGGAAGAGATTGTCTAGGGAGGTTGTGGAATCCTTCAATGAAAGTCTTCAGAGGCAGGCTGGCTAGCCATCTGTCTTGGATGGTTTAGAGGCAACAAACCCTGCACCTTGGCAGGGGTTAGACTTGGTGACCCTTGTGGTCCCTTCCAGCCCTCTGGTTCTGTGTTCTTTTTTATTCACTGAAACAAAGAATGTGGCCTCAGATGATTTGTCAGAATCAGGACACCTGACTCTTTGAGCTGAGGAGCCCTCTGCCTGATTGTGGAGACCTTTGACACGGTGCCTTTGTGCACATTGAGTATTCTACACACGCAATCTTTTTATCTCCTCTAATCACTTACCTGCTAATTCTGGTTCTCAGAAGACAGCTCCTCGCAGTTTGGAGGGGATGTTTTCTGAGGCGCTCTTCATATTTACATCTGTGCATTCATTGTTCTACCTTGGAAGCGTTATCATAGAATCACAGAACAACAGAACTGGAAGAGACCTAAAAAAGCCATCAAGTCCAGCCCCCTGCCCTAGGCAGGGCCAAACCCATCAGATCAGCCCAGCCAAGACTTTGTCGAGGCGAGACAAACACCTCCAGGGATGCAGACTCCACTACTTCCCTGGGTAGACCATTTCAGTGCTTCACCACCCTCCTAATGAAGAAGTTTTTCCGAATGTTCAACCTGGACCTTCCCAACCACAACTTGAGACCATTGTTCTGTGTTCTGCCATCCATGACCACTGTGAACAGCCTCTCTCCAGCCTCTTTGCAGCCTCCCTTCAGTAAACTGAAGGCTGTTATCAAGTCCTCCCTCAGTCTTCTCTTCTGCAAACTAAACAGTCCCAATTCCCTCAACCTTTCTTCATAGGTCATATGCTCCAGACCCCTAAGTATATTGGTTGCTCTCCGCTGGACCCTCTCCAGTGTGTCCACATCCTTCCTGTAATTGGGGGCCCAGAACTGGACACAGTACTCCAGATGTGGTGTCACCAAAGCCGAATAAAGAGGAATAATCAATCCTCTGGATCTACTGGCAACGCTCCTCTTGATGCAACCTAATATGCCATTAACCTTCTTGGCTACAATGGCACACTGTTGACTCATGTCCAGCTTCTCGGCCACTACAACTCCCAGGTCCTTTTCTGCAGAACTACTACTGAGCCAGTCTGACCCCAGCCTGTAACAATGCTTGGGATTCTTCCGGCCCAAGTGCAGGACTCTGCACTTGTCCTTATTTAACCTCAGATTTTTTGTGGCCCCGTCTTCCAACTTGTCTAAGTCACTCTGGACCCTATCCCTACCCTCCAGTGTATCTACCTCTCCCCCTCGCTTAGTGTCATCCGCACACTTGCTGAGGGTGCAATCCAACCCCTCATCCAGGTCATTGATAAATATGTTGAACAGAACAGGACTGAGAACTGAACCTTGGGGCACTCCACTAGAAACCGACCACCATCCCAACATCGAGCCATTGATCACTACCCGCTGGGCCCAACCTTCTAGCTAGTTCTCTATCCATCTTACCTTCCATTTATCCAATCCACATTCCTTTAACTTGCTGACAAGAATATTGTGGGAGATTGTGTCAAAAGCTTTGCTAAAGTCAAGATAAATCACATCCATTGATTTTCCCCTATCCACAGAGCCAGTTATCTCATCGTAGAAATTAATCAGATTGGTCAGGCATGACTTGCCCTTCGTGAATCCATGCTGACTATTCCTGATCACTCTCCCCTCCTCCAAGTGTCTCAAAATGACTTCCTTGAGGAGCCCATCCATGATTTTTCTAGGGACTGATGTAAGAGTGACCGGTCTATAGTTCTCTGGATCATCCTTCTTCCCTTTTTTAATCGTTAATCCTTTTGGTTCGGGGATTGGTTTGCTGTTCTTGGGTTGCCTTCACTTTCAGCTATTCAAGAACAGACTGGAAGGTGCCCAGAGAAGTATAAAACCACAAGTAGGTGGTGTGTCATTTGTGTTTCTCGCTGTCCCTGCTTAAGTAATGCAGAGTCAGAAAAAAGAGCACGTGTCCTGCAGCAAGCATTCCACTGATCACAGTTTGAAACAACACTACACATTCAAAGGTACGGGACCCCCTTAAAACAAAAGTAATGAAGCACAGAAAGTACATAAACACAAGTGTTTTGGGTTGGGCCTGCAGGAAGGGACCAGTGACTCTGATGTGTGTTCAGAGACAAAAATTGGTGCTTACCTCACCATCAACTTTCATATAGACTGTAGGGACCACTTTGACGAAGTACTGGAACATCATGGAAGCTAGCAGCAGAAGACAGAGACATTGTGAATAATCAGAAAAGACATTGCTGTGCCCATTCTGAACTTCACTGACCCTTATTCATGAGTCTTTCCTTTAAATGCTAATGCAATACTTCCCACAGCAACTACAGACAGTAGAAGAAACAGCTATCTCATTATGAACTACCTGGATGTGTTACAGGGCAGCAGAACTCTGACTGGCATTAATATTTGTGTAGTAACCACAGTGCATAAAATAGACACAAAAAACCATTGCCAGATCATGCTGTAGGGCCGTATCACACTTCTTAGCTATAGCTGAAGGTGGCAAGAGAAGCCTAAAGCTAAGTTAAAATATGCTGATCTTCTCTACATTCTTAGGAACTTGCCTACATGAGAGGAGACCTTGTGTCCCAGGTAATCACTCCATGTAGAGATCTGCTAGTTTAGGCAGATGGATGCATACGGGGGACATTATCCACAGAGGAAAGTGGCCATGGAACTTAGTTTGCAACATTGCACAGCTGCCACCCTTCCAGATACTATGCTCACTCTTACCTGGCATTTAGGGTGAGGGTTAGATTTAAAGATCTGGGAAGGGAACAGATCACTGAGGCCATGGTGAGGTAAACTGAATCTCTAAAGGGTGAAGAGAGTAGAGCACATGTTTCTTTTAAACATTTACAGGGCATATGTTAATTTTGGTGAAAGGCAGCAGAGGCTTGGTGCTTGAAACACAATACAAATAAATCTGCACCACTGTGCCATGACCATGGTCTGTTGCCATAGAGGGAATCTCAAGGAACATGGCCCTCCAGGGCAGGCCAGAGCTAATTTAGAAAATTCACCTTAGGAGCTAAAACTTTCCAAAGTTTGTCTCAGAGAGTGAATGGCCAAGTTCTCAGGAATCAAGAGGCCTGGAAGCAGCTATTCTGCAAGGAAGATGGGTGTTTCAGTCCTCCCCAAAACTTTTCGTCACGTGCTACATCAAACTGCACGTGGCTCCTGGTGGATTATAGGTGAGAATTTTTCCTTCTGCAAGGGCTGAAAAATAATAATCTATTACAGAGAATTCCACGAAGAACAGCCCTCTTTGAAAATGGTTGCCATAGCCCATTGCCCTGGATATGACTGAAGCTACACATTGCCCTTGGGTAACCATTTTGAAAAGGGACTTTATCTGCTTCCAGCTTGATGTGTCTCAGTGTCTCTTTTCACATTCTGACCTGTTGACAACCACCTGAGGACTTGCTTGTGCAGGAAATCTTTTTTTTGAATAATTCAAGATGAGAATTTAAACCAACAACAGCTTACAGGTCTAACGGCTGTGTGACCTCTCTATTTTGGTGTACAAATGTCTGTTTCAGTTTACTTTACGCTGCATGGGAAGGGGTTTACGCTAACTCAATGAATACAAGTGTCCAAATGAGGGGCTAGACTGGTAGGACTAGGATGGCGTCAACACTCCTTTGCAAACCAGGCCTAAGAGCTGTATCCTTTCACTGGAAGTTCCACTTGGGGAGCAGCACAAAGTGCTCACTGGTTTGGAAAAAGGCATTGTAACTGAGTCAGTGTATAACCTCAGTCACACTGGGAGCAATGGGAAATGGCAGTCATTTTGTAAGACAATTCTCTGTGTGTTTCTCCGACAGAGAAGATCAATTTTAATTTATCAAAAATAATGACAAAAATTACTACCATTGCTTCCTGCACCAGATTTACTCACTAAAGAGGGAAGGTGGCGGGGGGCACGCTGTGGACTGCATGTTTGCATATATGCGCACATGTGTGCAGGGCGTGCATAAGGGCTGTTGGAGGGAAGAGGAAACTCATGTGTCTCCATAAGCACAGAGGAACATGAGGAAATGCAAATGGCAGGAGGCCCTTGAAGGACAGGAGGAAGAGGACACGGGTGCTTTAAAGGGACATGTGCTAGACCAGAAAGAGATACTCATTTATGTGAGATTTGCAACTCCCGCAGGCGGCAGACAAAACAATGAATGAGCCGCTCTCAGGGAGAGCACAAACATCATTTTTGCTAGGATAGGAAGGGCTTGCCTGTCAGCCTGCCCCAGTTGCTCTAAATGTGCTGCTGTTTTTAGGCTGCTCTGAAACATTTATTTGATGCAAAAGTTTTGAAGGGGAGACTTTCTTCTAGGCTGTACCTTGCAGTGCAGTAACATTTGTCCCATCCAATGGGTTGATGAGGCCTGGATAATCCCTCCCAAACGAGAGATGCTTGATATAGTGTGTCATATTGATCTGAAACAAAGAGTGAAGCATTCAAACAGCTTCATCATTTACCCAGGAGCAGGATGTTTGCAGAGTGTGTTTACTAAGAGACTAACAAACAACTTCCCATGAGAAATTGCAATGTTGATGTCCCATGAGCTACCAAGATGCAGGCACCTTCCCCCACCCTTCCACAGTGGAACTCTCTCTCTGGGAGAAGTTCTGAAGCAGAGGTGTGTCCTTTCTCCTGGTGCAGGAGAAAGTACCAATTCAGATGGAACTAGGAACAAAGTGGATTTCACAATCCCTCTCAAACAGCAAGTATATGGCTGTTAAGACTTATGACAAGGGGAAAAAGAAGGAGGGAGAAAAGCTAGAAATAAGAAGAGGAAAAGAGAAATCCAGTCTTTTAAAAAGAAAACTTCCTGCCATCTCTACATGCATGTTCTTGCAACACTTACGTTATCAAGCCCAAAGCTCTGTAAATCATGAACTGCAATAGAAAAAACAGCATGTTAAAATAGTCCTGACCCTAGATCCATGGACTTTTGTCTCAGAAGGGAGCACCCATCACATTTATTGCCATCGAAAGCATTGAGGAAAAAACCATGGCTTTCTTGTTTGCAGGGCACATGATAGGTAAAACAACACTGAAAGTCCCTTTCCCAATATTAACTAATTATCTCCAGGAGGAGGGGTAGAAGATTAACTGAACTAGGGGGGGATTTACTTAAATGACATGCCAGCCTTCAGACAGCAAATGTTTAGGGTTTTTAGGCTGGCTAGGAGACTTCCACTAGTGTCCATGCCCACGTGCTAAGCTCCAACTCTTAGCCTCACTTAGCTCCTCAGATGGCTACAGAATGTGAAGGCTGGATAACCGTCACACACATTCTACACCAGAGCAGAGCATCTGCTCACAGAACTGTAAAAGCCACCAAATGAAGCATCCAAACAGAATGTCACCTTCCCAGGCGTAGAGAACCTCCCATTTACCCTTCTCTGCTGCAGCCCAGAACCTACAGAGGGGGAAAATTTGAGGCTGTTTACTGTAACTGGACATTCTTTGACGTGTGTGGTCCCTCTCTGCACTCCATTTATGGGTTTGCATGCACACCATGACCCTGACTCTGGAAAATCTTACAAGCAATGTCCATTGGCCTAAACATGCTCAGTAGGATTCTCCATCCTTCTGACCAAGTGTATAAGCACCAGCATGGGTCAACACTTATCCAGTTCCTCCTCTTCCTGCAAATCCAACATGAGCCACAGCAGAGTGGATGGAGGGCAGGTGGAGTAATACAAATAGGGACTACCCATCTCAAAGAACCTCCAGTTACAGTAAGCCTCATACTCTGGCACCTCCAGAAGGGAGTGTACTAACCTGTAGTGCTCTAGGAGGCATTCCAAACCCACGCAGAGATCCCTTGAGAAGATACAGTGTGCCACATGATCTTTCTGCTTTAGTGATAAAAAGTCTTAGTGACTTTGTGACTGGTTTGGTTCTCTGCACATAGAGCACCAGGGCACACTGGGAGAGCCCTGCATCTGTGTCTGCAAAAATGAGCCACAGATAACTGCACTGACATACCCATAAGAATCCACACATTTGTAGGGTTCTAGATACAAAATTTGTATCCGCCTCTGCATCCAGAGCTGTGAAAATGAGCCACAAATATCCTCATTGACATCCACAGATGCAGATACTCAGAGACAAAGCAGGTGGGTATCTGTGGATTTGCAGGGCTCTACACATGAGACATCAAGGGCATGAAGTCTCTTCAGGAGAAGTATGGACTTCAAAAAAGGCAAGTAAGTGGGTATTTGGTTGATGTGGAATTCAGAAACTGAGGAAAAATTTGGGCTGTAAGTGAAGAAAAAACCCTTGTGAAAACACGTTACAAGGAAAGTCTGTCATGATGGCCCCTAGCTGGATGAGCAAAATGACAATCACCAAACAGGCAACCCTCAAGGCTGGGTGAGAGGTGCAGCATGTCACTAAGAGGTCAAACGTTGGCCAGATTCGTCTCAAGAGGAGGAAGTTAAGAGGTCCTTTGCAAGGGAGATTTGAGCAGTGGTGGGAAAGTCTCGATTAGATATGAAGTTGGATGGCTAAAAACAAAATATCCATCTGCCAGAAGAAGGCAGGCACTCACCACTGCAAGTTGCATGTTCCCCCAAGTCTTTAGGGACAAGAGATAATCTAAGGGCTTCTCTACACAGCCACTTTACTGCACTTTAACTTTCTTGCTCAGGGTGTGAAAAAACCCCACCCAACCACAGCAAGGTGGTTTACCTCTCCCAGCACTGGTGCCATGACCACACTACTGCAGCTCTGCTTTAAATTTGGCAGCATAGACAAAGATTAAGATTATTTAACTGGAGAGTCTTCACTGTGCTGTAACCAGGAAGAGCAAAGCCTCCGTTTGGACAGGCAGCAGGTTCCAGCTCAATCTTTCCTGCTTTGGGCAAGAACAGCCTGAAAAGGAGCTGAGCAGAAAGGTTCCACCCAAATGCCAGTCTGAAGGGTGCAGGGAGCCCTGCCTGGGGTGTTAGATTCTGCCCTCTCCCAAGTTAGAAGCTTTGGATAGGTGCAGATTAGGATGGGGTGGAGGTGGGGGAGGTAGAAACAGCAGTAGCACTGTTAACCTAAAGTTCCTGGGACAGGTGGGTGCTAGAAATAGGACAATGGCTCTGATGGAAGCAGAGGAACGGGAGGAAAGGCATGTCTGAAGTCGTTGGTCCAGGAAAAGAAGACATTGTTTTGGGAGTGACAGCTCTTAGCTCTCTGGAGCAATACGGAGAAGTTCTCTCCACGTGGGATGCAGAGATCCTACTGAGCTGTACCGTACCATGTGAACATTTGTCAGGACAGACTCAGGGATCTCCCACCAAGAGGCCCTTGGCTCAGACTGTCTGCTAAGGAGTCCTCAATACCTGGCAGGTAAGTGGCCTGGATTGGGATATGGTTTCTGAGTCTCCAGTTCCAATGCCTGACAGCCTCCAGGCAGAGTGAAGATGTCACTCCACTGCTCTGATTGGCCAGAATTCTGGCCAATGAGGTTCAGGGCTCCGCATCCCACAACCCAGATTCATGGGGAGGGGAGCCCCAGTTCATGGGAAAGCAGATCCAGGAAAGCCATGGTCCAGATTTGGGCTGTGTGTTCCCCACCACGAACTAAAGTATGAAAACTCTGCTCTTGCAGAGATGAACACAGCTTGGGAAGAATGCAAGTAAATATACCACCTAGAGCAAATGAAACAAACCACTTCACACAAAAAGTTTGGATGCAATCACAAAGTCACTTTGTCTTTGGCAAATTGTGTATAAGATGACACTGCCAGTCACACCTCATGGACTCTGCTTGCAGATGTTATTGCTACTAGGAACACAGTTTTCTAACACCCGAAGTGTACTACTAGCTACATACAACAAAAATAAAACTAACTTGTTGAGAGGTGGTGATGTTAAAAAAAAAAATAAAAAAAAAAAATAAATAAAAAAAATCACAGAGGTCTGACTCCAGCCACAGGTGGAAAGAAGAAAGTGAGGGAGAGTAAGCACGCCTCAGGTAGCTGGGAAAGGGCTATGGCCACAAACCATGAGCACCACTCCTCTCTGAGTAGAGCTAGGCGAATTCCTCTGGCTCTGGTATGGTGGATGTGCATGCACTGAAGTGAATACATAGCCTCATCCATGCATTCTGCAGACGCTTTAGTCAACAGTACTGAAGTGATGGCTATAGGCAGTGTTCCTCTAAGCTGAGTGCTTGGGCAGCCACTGAAGAGTCATTTAAATGCTGCCCAGCAGAGCACCCACAGTGACAACATGCACTTCTTGTGGTGCACACCCGCACATGCCTGGGTTCACACAGCAAAATTTACTCTGCTCCTGGATGGAAAAAAATTAGAGGGAACATTAGCTATGGGCTGTACGGGGCAGAATAGCCTGCGGCTGCCCCACCCATCCTGCCTTTACATCCTACTGGTCTTCACCATTGTAACCATCCCCATCCCCCCACTACTTCCCAGTTCGGTATCCCTTCACTTCTTCACTAGAAGGCGCAAGGGTGACTTATCCTTCCTGTTGGTTCCTCCACGATGTCTAGGATCCAGAAGGGAGAGCAGCCTTTCAAGAACTAAAAGGCTGGCTGCCACCAACACCAGGGCGCAGGGATCCATTTCTGTCATCCCATCTAAGGACAGCAATAAGATTCAACCCGAAAACCTGGCAAGAGACCTCCTGATGCTGCTTGTAAATAAGATTACTTCAAAACTAATGTAGAACCTCAGCAAAGCACTGTTTTTATTATTATGTTTGGGTTACTGCAGGAGCACGAGGCATGGCCCATGTTGTACTAGGCAGTGTACAAAAAGACAGTCTTAGCCCCATAGTTTCCAGTCCCAGAATGCCAGGTCATCCAAGACTTTCATGTTTGAAGAAATCAACTTCTACATCAATCAATTTGTATTAACAACTGAAAATGAAGCCTACGGGCAGGATAGAGGAACATCTGTCAGGGATGATGTAGATCCTGCTCTCAGTACAGAGTAATGGATGCAATGACCTCTCAAGGCCCCTTCCAGTTCTAGGATTCTATAAGAAAAAACTTCCTAAGATGTCAGAG
Organism: Carettochelys insculpta; assembly: GCF_033958435.1. Taxonomy (NCBI): domain Eukaryota; kingdom Metazoa; phylum Chordata; order Testudines; family Carettochelyidae; genus Carettochelys; species Carettochelys insculpta. Next base: position 32,171,820 of record NC_134153.1, read on the forward strand.
TAGTTAAGTATGGGAATAAATTACCTAGTATGGTTATAGCCTCTCCATGATTGGAGATATTTAAGAACAGGTTGGATAAATATCTAACAGGGATGATATAGATGGTACATGGTCCTGCTGTGAGGGTAGGTGATTGGACTTGATGACCTCTTGAGGTCCCTTTCAGTTCTAGTGTTCTATGATTTTGTAAATCCATGATTTTTAACCCTCTCAATTTGCTCTAACTCAGTCACAAGCTACCAGCTAGAAGCAGGAATCACTGGAGCAAATTTTTGTCATGTGGTATGAAAGGGGAAGGTTAGAAGATCATCCCTTGTCTTAAAATCTATCACCTTAACCTGTCCAAACTGTTACAAGGCCTGATTCAGTTGGCTGAACCAAATACAAACACCTACCTACTGTCATTTACAGACTTACTAAAACAATCCAGGCCAAGGCTTCTCAACCTCTTTGATAGTGACACCCTAGTTAGGACAAGTCCACCCTCCTCTCTAACTGTAAAGAAAGAGACATTAGTCATGACCCCTGAAACCCATTCATAAACCCCAGACTAAGAACCTAAGCCAGTGTTCTACGTGCCCTTCCCAAGGAGATTTATGGAGACTGCACCTAACAGAAATTAGATTAATTCTATAGTGAACAGTATAAGAAAAGGAAAGAAATAAGCACCACTTACTCTCAATCGCGTGCACTGCAAATAAGGCAGGATAGGAAAGAAAAGAGAAGTATTCAGGTTTTTATATTGAAAAGCAGAGATTCAGACAAGGCTGAATTTAAAAATTACACCTTCTAGAAAAGGAGAAATCACTTTGCTAACCAGTAACGAGGCCACGTAAAATGGTCCCACAGTAACTGATCCATTGATCAGCTGTGGTGTTTTAACAAAGAATACTGGAGAAGGAAAGTATCAGAAACCAATTGCTAAAAAGGAGAATGAAATGTGATATTTATGCTTTAATGCTATGAGACACACTAAAGAATGCCAGCCACTACTGCTGGTTATTGACAGAGATTTATCCTTTTTTCTCAAAATCAGCTGATCCACAAGGATAACTTGAAACCACCCTCTCAGAGACTGAGCCCTCATCACGACCCTTTCAGAGTGAATGAGTCATTCGCCCCAACACCATCTCTCCCCCTTGCTTCCCTCCCCACTTTCCACTGACCACAATACTTAGGCCCTGGGGCGTATCAGAAAACCAAGACGAATGTGGCAGTGCCTTGATAGGATCCTACAGAACCATTTACATCAAAAATGCATTACCATTGTCCGTAGCAGAAGAACTGGGTACAGAGGTTACATGCATACATCCAGAAAAGCAGTCACATATGCAGAGCCATAACTAGATATTTTTGCACCTGAGGCAAAATGTTATTTAGGCAACCCCTCTCCTCCAAAATTAAAAAATGTCTCATGGTTATTATTTATGCATCTCCTGATTCCTGAGAGTCACATCAGCCTCCATCCAGCACCCCACAACCTCATGGCTCCCTCCCACCCTCTGCATCCCAATTCCCTTCTCCTGACCCCTTCTATACCCCTGCCTCCTTGCTCCTACCGTATGGGCTGTGGGGTTGCTAGCATCTCTCTTACTATCTTTCTCCCCTCCCCAGCCAGGCTGTGCCTGCTCCAATATTCTCCAACCAGTCTCTCACAACCCCTCCCCCACATCCCTCTTTGCTTTCCTTTATCCCCCTCGTCCGTTGCCCCATCCCAGCTGCTCCGCCAAACCCCAGAATTCTCCTGCCCGTCCCCTGATTCCTGAGTTCCACCAGCCTCCCTCCAGAGCCCCCAGCCCCCTCCCCCCTTCTGCTCTCCAACTGCATGGATTCTAAAAGAGTTCTGCCTAATTCAGCACCATCTCTGGCCTGTTTAGTGAAGCCATAGTGAGAGATGGGTGTTTGGACCGAAGACCACAGATATCCTGCATTGGCACTTGTTCCAGGAAGACCAACCATGTTGCCTGAGCACTGGTCGAATGAGCGTGGACAACCGGTGGCAGCAGGACCTTTGTGAGCTCCTAGCAAGCCATATGCAAGAAGTGATCCAAATGGAAATCCCTTCATCCTATCCACAGTAGCGACAAAGAGCTGCATCGACCTGTAGAAGGGTTTGATATACACCAAGTAAAAGGCCACAGTCTTGAGAATACTGAGGATTCTCTCCTCCGCCACCTTGTGATGTTTGAGGCAAAACACAGGCAGAAATGCATCATATTTCACTGGAAGGAAGAAACCACCTTTGGCAGGAAGGCTGAGTGAGGCTACAGTTAGACCTTGTCTCTGCTGAAGACCATGTAAGGCAGTTCAGAGCTCAGAGTCCTGATATCTGAGTCTCGTCTTGCTGATGCCACTTGTATTGCTGATGCCAATACAACCTTACAGGACAAGAAGGAAAGGGAGCAGCATCCCAGTGGCTTGAAGGGGAGACCCAGGGAGCCTGGAAAGGACCAGGTTCAAGATCCATTTTGGGACAGGGTCCTGTACCTGCAGTTAGAGCTGCTCAAAGCCCTTTAGGAATCTGTCATGTCATGGGAGAACATTGTTCTCAGACCAGATTGTGAAAAGCAGAGATGGCTGCAAGATGAACTCTGGTGGCGGAATGAACCTGACACTGGTTTCTGAGCTGCTGCAGGTAGTCCAGAATGTCTTGGACCTCTTACTTACGGGTTCACTCCCCGAGTCAACTATGGAGCTTCCATGCCAAGAGGCGCAGGAACTCAAAGGTGGGGTGCAGGAGCCAAGCGTGGTCCTCTGACAGCAGGTCCAGTTGGTTGGGAAAGGGACAAGGAGGGCACAGTGCCATGTTCATGAGCACACCAAACCAGTGCTGGCAAGACCTTGCTGGAGCAATCAAGATGACCCATGCTTTGCCTTTTTTGATCTTTACTAGGATCCGGCCAATGAGAGGGATTAGTGGAAATACATACATCAGAACCTCAGACTATGATAGAAAAGAGTCATCAGAGAAGGAGACCCTGCCTAGCCCCCACCAGGACAAAAGCAATGACACTTTCTGTTGTGCCTGGGTGTAAACAGATCCACTTGGGGAAATCTCTGCCCCGGAAGAGGACACTGAGAACCCCCAGATGGCATGACCACTTGTGATGAGAGAAGTTTCTGCAGAGGTGATCTGCCAGAGTATTTCTGGCTTCAGGGAGGTGAACCACTTTCAGATGGATGTCATGGCTGGTATACCAGTCCCAGAGACAGTGTCTCTTGGCAGGGTGCCAACAAGCATGTTCTTCCTTGCCTGCTGATATAATCATTGCAGTCCATGAGGACTCCCACTGCTTTGCCCAACAGGTGCAGCAGGAAGAACCTGCAGGCCATAGGATCGAGCCACCATCATGGAGGTGTGCACTGCTGGGAAGGATGAACAAAATTTTGTCCATGCGAACCCTGGATTGGGAGTAGGCTGACTCAGCCCCTGCTCAAGTGGTTGCATGAGTAGTGTTATACAGCAAGCCACTTATGTGCACACTGTCATATGCCCCAACAGGTACAGGCAGACCATGGCCATGAGCGGGGAAACTCCAACACCTCTGTGACGAGGCTCCTCGGGGCCTAGAACCTGCCTTTGGGCAGCACCATTCTTGCACAGGTTGAGTTGCACACCGCTCTGATGAATTCTATCCTGTGAACTGGTACTAGCATGGATTCTGTCACTGAGTAGGAGACCCAAGGACTGGCACATGGGTAGGACTTCCATGACTCACCTGTGTCCTGGAGCTGCCTTTGACCAGTCAGTCGTTGAGATACAGGTAAATCTAGATACCTGAGTGCCTGAGGTATACTGCAACTAATGCCATGCAGTTGGTAAAAACCCTCAGAGCCCTAGTCAGGCCAAACTGAAGGAATGGAAACTGGTAGTGGGAAGAACCCACTGTAGAATGAAGAAAGCATCTATAACCTGGAAAGATTGCTAGGTGGAAGTATGCAACCTTCAGGTCAAAGGAAGCATACCAGTCTCTCAGATCCTGGAGGGAACAACAACAGAGGCTAGGCAGAACTTGCAGAAATTGAGCTTCCCTAGGTGCCTGATGAGGTATTGCAGGTCTAGGATAGGCTGAAGACCTTCCTTGGCCTTTGGGAAATGCCAGGAACAAAACCCCTTGTTCCAATACTCCAGTGGAATTTCCATTATTTCCCCCAGTTGCAGGAGGACAGATACATTAAAATGGCCTTACTGGGTAAGACTAATGATTCATCTACCTCAGTATCATGTCTTCTGACAGTGGCCAGTACCAGATGCTTTAAAAGGAATGTCCAAAACAGGACAAGTTATCAATCCTCTGTAGTCCAGTCTCAGCTTCTAGTATGCAGAGAATTATGAAACAGTGATTGCTAGAATAACCATCACATAAACGTTAACACCACATTTGAACAACATAATTAAAGTTTTGCCTAAATTGATCCTGTTATTCTATAAATGACCTTAACTGCTGCTAACTGGATGAAATAGGGAATGTTACATCACCTATGTCCTAGTTGGTGTCCCAGTGGAATTTATGGACCACAGAGCAGCCTTTTGTTGTGACAGAACCTATACTGTTTATTTCTTGTTTTGAATAGTTAACAAAAGTAGAATTTACCTTATGACTTTCTTACGAGGGTAGAAGCCTCTTTCTTGTGCTATTACAGAAAAGGGAGCCTGAGTAGAAGAGGGCTGATGGCACTCTACATTAAAAATGCCATTACCTGCTTTACAGCTGCTGTAAATTTGGAAGAATAGGACCCTGAATCCTCACAAATTAATAAATCACAGGAGGCTGTTTTAAAGAGCTGCTCCCTGCTCTGTCATCTATCTATAATACACAGATATAGCATCTGTACTATCATGGGGGTTGTCAATCCAGGTCCTCCTGACTTGAGAGCTCAGGTGGTCATTAGTAAAAACTGCTTTGGCATTAGTAAAAAAAATTGATGGGTGATAACTTTCTAACACAAAGTTTCAACCCACTGCAGGGTAACTCTACTAGATCTTACTCTGATGGATCAGATGGACTGATGACTATAATAAAAATAGGTGGTTGGCTGGGAACATGTGATCACTATCTAATTCCTTTTGCTATATGCTAAGAGAATGCAGTCCTGTCCACTTATATAAATATACATTTGGTGCTTTTAATATGTAAAATTCCAAAAACTTTCATAGAATCATAGACTGCTCGAACAGGAAAGGACCTCAAAAGGTCATCATGAGTCAAACAATCACGAGTCAAACTGAGTGTTAAGAAATATTTAACTGTAAAAGTGTGAATTAAGAATTCTTTGGGAATGTTTTACTAGATTCTTCAAAATGCAAGATTCTATAGTGGTGAAAGAATGCTTTTTTGGTTTATAACTCAGGGCCAGGACAAGAAGTGAAAGTAGAAATTAATTCATGTATGTATAACAGTAGAAACAAAAATATATAAATTAACAGTGGAAATATTCTGATAGTAGGGAGTACTAATGAACAATTAAAAATGCCGTCAACATAAGAGAAAATAAAGGTATCAATGAAAAAAAATGAACGGACACTAGGGTTTAGGACAATGAAAAGGAATTATTTAAATATGTCACAAGTAAAAGCTATCCAAAGAATGGTAAAGATCTGAAATGAGAGACAGACAGTAAAATTATTAATCATGACAAAAAAGGCAGAAGTGGTCAATGAATATTTCTGTCTGTATAAAACAAACAAGCAGGAGGGTATGAACCTGAGGCATTGCTAGTGCAGCTGCATTACTGAGGTGTGGAGGTACTGATCTCAAAAGCCAAGTGTCTGAACCAATCCTGAGACCTCAGAAAGAGGATAACTGTATGATATGCAGCTGCCAAGTGGAATTTGTGCTCTAGCAGGCTAATTGAGTCTTTTCACATTTTAAAAAATGCTGCCCCCCTTTTTTTGGGGTGGGGGGCAAGAAAAAAGGAGAATCTTCTCTAAATAGGTTGACAGTCTTTCAATTACAACCAATTCCTTTTCCAACAGTGTTTTAAACTTCCTCAGAAGCGAAAGGAGTGTGCACATGAACAGGCAGAACACAGTGGAACTGAACAGCCTAACTCCTCCCAGACTTTCCTATTACACTTAAGAGCATATTTGTGTAAAAAACTGAATGCTTTGCATAAAGTGTGTATAATTACACAGCCCTATCCACCATTCTATAAGACAGGTCTATTCCCTCCACTCTCTTGACACCAGCTAGAGCCATTATCATCATATTCACACTCCTGCTGTAGGTACACGGCCTCAGCAGTCACATAGAATCAAGATAGCTGCACTGAACTCATCCATTTTCCACAGCCACAGACCAGAGTAGCTATCAGAATCATAGTCTATTCTCATTCCTAGTGGCAGGCCCTTCCCTAGGGAGATACAGGGCCCAAGACAACCTGCCTCTGTCCCAGGCCATGCCCACTTCTTCCTGCCCCTGCTCTGCCCCCTCTCTCATTCCACCCTTTCCCCAAAGTCCCCAACTCCTCCTCTGCCGAGTGATGCTAGGAGCTGGCGGGGCGGAGCAGGGCCAGTCATGCCGCTGCCTGCCCCTGCACTGTCCAGGCCTCTCCATCCCCCGAAGCGAGAACCCCTGTAAGTGCAGAGAGGAGCTGATACAGGCACTTCTCATTAATGTAATTATTTACTGTAAAGCTGCAAACATAGGTCTGTATTTGCTACATAATGGATTGCTACAAGGTACAGCAGATTATAAATGCAAAGGTAAAAGCCTTTGCCAAAAACAACTCTGAACATCAGCGCTTCCAACATTTACATTACTGGAACTGCAACATACTATTAAGTTATATATAATCTTCTAATTTTTGACCTGTTGTAAAGGTTCTTGTTTGAAGGCATATATTAAGGCATACATTAAAACACTATTATTGCAGAAATAACAACCTGCCTACCTTCCATATAAACTCACCTGAACTGCTTTAAAATTCTCAGTGTAACATCTTGGGACCAAACACAGAGTTGATTAGAGCAGAACAGTGGTAGCTAATCAGTTGAGACAGAGTGGTTGCGTATAGTCGTGGCTATTCCTTGGCCCCAGGCTCTCCCGGTTCTCCCTCCAGCCAACATTTTTCCCACTTGTTTCTGATGGGTCCCCTTCCTATTATGGCACTTCTGCCAATTCCCCCCTACAGTGGCAGTGCCACTTCAGACAACTTTATTCATCTTGGTTCATGACGTGGGAATCAGGGAAATACTCAAAAGGAAAAGAGATATGCCAGAAGGTCAGGAAGCCATGGGGGGAAGAAAACCAAAACCAAAATACTTTACCATGGACATGAGACTGCTGAAAACTTTTTCCAGGTGCAAAGTGGAAGTTACCAGCCACCTGCAGAAAACAGCCAGATTTCAATGAAAGGCCCCTTTCTATGGAACAATGCGAAGCATTAACACTTGCTACTCTCTCTTCAAAGATGGATTTCCGATGTTACCTCCTGCTGACACTGTCACCAATGAACCACTACTCCCCCAAAGAGCCTCTCTTTTCCACACAGAACAATCAATACTCTTCAGAAATCTACAGAGCAGACATGTCAGAAATTTGGCTTGTACACCAAATTTGATGTGTGTGGCCTATACAAGTTATGCAGAATATAAATTCTCATTGAAAATCTCTGCATTTCAACACTTCCTGCTTATGAAGATGATCTGTTTAATGTGAACAAAAAGTAACTAATGGAACATGCAGCCAGACAACCAATTTCACAGGTAACCAATTTTTACCAGACATAATAATGAGGGAAAATTGAGAGTGAAGTCCACAGAGGCAGACACTGCAGGGAAGATGAAAGGAGGCCTCTAGGAAGGGGGAAGAAAAACAGAAAAGGGAAATGAGGAAGGAAAAGGAACAAAAGCAGAGTAACCATGCTGGCTCTAAAGGGTAACACATCCCCAGACTGAGGCTGAATGTGACAATAAAAAATGGAATGAGTAACAAAAAGGTAACTAGAAGTTCAGCCTGGGATGTGAAAAAGAGCCTAAAGGAGTTAGGGGCAAGTCCCCCAGACTTTCAGTGAGAACTGAACACCTAACTCCCTTAGCGCTCTTTGAACATCCCAATCATCCTTTTTGTAGACAAAGGCTAAAATGAGAGTCAGCAAGAGCCTACCATGTGTGTTCTGTACTGGGCCTTTCAGTGAGTGCTAAGCCATATACAGAATTAGTGCCCAGAGATTACAATAATGGACACAGTAGGGAACTCCTCCTATAAAGAATGCCCAGCCTCTGTCCCTGGGCCTTCAGGAAGCCTCTAGTCTCTCCAGCTTAGCCTGCCCTGCTGCTGCCTTGGACCCTCTTCTCCTAGCCCTGCCATCTTCCTTCTTTCCATTTCTTATCATTTTCACCTTGTTATATCAAAACAAAAAAGCAGTCCAGTAGCATTTTAAAGACAAACAAAATAATTTATTAGGTAGTGAGCTTTCGTGGGACAGACCCACTTCTTCAGATCATAGCCGATGTGCTACTACTGTGGGTGGCTCTCAGCCGAGGTGCAGCCAACACCACACACAACCCCACTCCTTTTTTATTGCACTTCTTTTGCCCATTTGCAAAACTAACTGCTGTTGTGTTTAAGCTCTATGCTGCTCTCAGCACTACACCCCTAACAAAGCCCAAAGAGCCGAAGTCCCAGTACCACAGAACTGTGGAGACATCATGCAAAGCAGGGGACGATTGGGGATGCCTGTGCCCCTTCCTGGTCACAGACAATGCTGGGATTTCAGGCACCCAGCACAGCTCACTGTTAAAGGGAAGCGCTCTCTCACCTTGTTGACCTCTAAGAAGCCATACACTTTGCAGCCCTCATTCTTCTGCTCCTGCATTTTCTGGCTGAAGCCTTCTCTCTTGCATTGTTCTATAGTGTCAGGGTTCTTGAAAGCCCAGCCACGCCGTCTGTATGCTTCTCTCACGTCATCACAGGAGTTACAGCACCTGCAAAAGTACAAGCATCATCTCACTCCTCCTGACAAACAAATCAAGAGCAGACAGCACAAAACTTGCAACCATCTGTCAGCAGAGGATATAGTGGCAACTTCTTCATGTTGGCCTACCAGTCTCTCTCAGCAGATGGTCTCTGGGTCAAGGGAAGACTAAATTCTCACAACTGAAGCTTGTCCGTCCACCTAACTGAGCAGCTTTGAGTTACCTTCTGAAGTGGAAAGCCATCAGAGGACCTCTGCATTCACAGTACAGCTCTGAGGCTCTTCCTCATGGACTGAATCCTCTACAGAACATGGTAATATCACTTCTTAACCAGCCAGAGGCATCCCAAGAATGTGTCTGTTAATGCTCCTGGGGTGCACGCCCGCTAATCTACAGGTCTCAGGCAAGGCTTCCAAAGGTCAATCCCTGTCATCAACGAGGGGAGACCTGAACAGGGCCCCCTGACAGAAGACTGAAGTTTTCTTTTGTTTTTTGTTTTTAATGTCTATGTTACCCAAGAAAGGGAGGCTAGAGTGCTGAATCCCCACTCCCGGGGACAGCCCCTCCAGGCAGGGGCTGCAACCCGATGGATTAAAAAAGATCCAGAACAGAAAACAGAGGAGGAGACAGCCCAAGACCACGTGGGTTAGACTCTAGTAAGTTCTTGCAGAAATGAGCAAGAGGGGAAAGCAAGGCAGCACGAAGCGTCCTCCCCGAACTGCAGGTAGTCACGATGAACCACCTCTGAGCACACTCACTGCTTGCGGGGGGCACCTCCTTCTCCACCCTGAGAGCCCTATTGAATAGGAAAGCCTCCAAATGACACTTCTTTCCACCCTCTCGAAGCTCACACACCCAGCCAATACTGAGCCCAAAACTGCACATGCTTATGGGAATTCTTGAAGGACAACTCTTACACAATGGGACTTCATTCAACATTTGGGGCAAAAACTGGTGAGATTTTATGGAACATGTGCCCCACCTGCTTCTGTGAGATCAAGAGACCAGATAAGCTGCTGTGTGCATGCATGCACGCACCAGGAGATCAGGGAAGCTGTTACTTACCGGATATCTTCTGACTCAGCTCCATAACAGCTCTCACAGCGATCAGCATCTAAGGAATTTGGATCAAACACTTTCTCCTCTTCTTTGCCCAGCTCTGGAAAAAAAAATACAACTTCCAAGTGCTGTGACAATTATATGAGCATGTCTGTGTGTCAGCTTATGAATTTCATTGTGGTTTGTAACCCTGATGACATCACTGCACTGTGGATTAGAACTCCCCTTTTTCATCAGGCTCCACTCTGTGGACTGTGTGGAGCAAACTGCGCTGGACTGATGTTGTTTGTTGAGATGTATAACAAGCTGGAGGTGTTGTGTCTTTCCTTGTTAGGTTAGTGACGATAGTAAGAGCTAACCAATGGATTCCCATAAACAACTGGTAAGTCAAGAACAAATTATTAATGTTGCCATCCTCTGGGCAAGGAGAACATTCAGCTCATGAACGCAGCACGGCTGAAACCTGGAGCTATATACTGGGGCTCATGACCAAGGCAGGCTAGTAAGCAGAAGGAACTGTGTACAGGAGGGCAAGGAACTTGATGAAGGGGATACACGAGCTTCTCCCACCTACCCTGAACATGGACAGGCCATGGCCTCAAACTGAAGAAGTGCAATCAGCCACGCAGGGGAGGGGATTGGGATCGGGATTTCATTGTTTTGCTTAGCTCTGTAGCTATCTTGTGCTTTGTAACAGCATTGCCTCACTGTGGATAACAAGTTCCATCTGTCCCTGAAGAGTTAAACAATAGAGGCCAGTGAGCTGCAGTTCGGCAAGATACAAGCTATGGCGAAGGCTGAGGAGTGAAGTCTGGCAGAGGTCTCAAGGCCACAGACACTTGGACTGCAGAGTCCATCACCCTAAGAAGGGACATTGGACAGGAAGTCTGACCACAGGAGTGCACCAGAGACCAGAGCTAGAAACACCAGCTAGATATTGTGCAAATCCAGTTGGCTTGGAAGCATATGGGAGCAAAGGTGGATCCGATGCAGCAGACTGGTGGCCAACCAGGGAGCTGTAACAATTTACATTAGACAAAAAATACCAGCCTCATGAGTGTGTATATCAGTCACTGTGGCTCACAGATAAGCTCTGTGGCACCCCTCATGCTGGTCAAGGGCTGCAGACATCCAACATTCCTCCCCCCGACATTTATCTTAAAACTCTGGGGCCACATCCACATTAGCCTTTTTATCCCTCAGATTCACCCGCCGCTAACTTCAGTGGATCCCCACTTACGCTAGCATCGAGAAAGACCAGCACATCAGCTAGATTTACTCTGAGCAAAGCTGGGGGTGACGGCCCAAGCCCATCAGCATCACATCCACACAGGTGGCTCCCTATACCAATGCTAGCAAGAGAAAATGTTTTAGAGGAAAGTGTAGGCGGCCTGAATGTCTCACAGCTTCTGAGCAGATTTGTCAGCTCCAGAGCTGAGGGCAGTCACTAATGCATTCCAGCAATGCTAGGCATAAACCCCATGACATCCCAAAGACAAAAAATGGAGAAAACAAATGGCATGGGGTGACAGAAACCCTGCCCAGCTCAGTCAATGCTGCTGGGCAGGGCAGTTCCCCAAAGAGTTCCCATCTCTGCAAACCCACACCACTGCACTTGAGACAGCAGGACTACAATGCTGCAAAGACTCTGCTCTGAGTTCAAATACCCTTTAGTTGCCAACTCAGTCCCTTTGGAAGATAACAGAGGAAGACTAGCGTAGTGAGGCCACTAGAGCATCCAGCAGAGGAAGACATCAGGATGCAGTATTACCATGTCTCTCAGCCTCAGGGGTCACAGGGCTGCCATCTTTATCCAAACGCTGCTTAAAGAGATTATGTTCCACATCTAGCTGCTGCTCTCCTGCCACATCCATTGCATCAATGCTCAAATCTGAAACGAGCAAGCCAGGTGAGTTAAGGTAGTGTATTTGTGATCTGAGATGGTTTATTGAAGCAGTGAGCCAGTGAGAAACCACAAACCTATTAACAAAGGGAAGATCACTAAAGCAGGAGTCTAGGAGGAAGATCTCCAGATAAGTAGAAAAATCAAGGAGTGGGAAGGTTTGGAACAGGAAGACAGGCCATAATAGCTGAGAACTTCAAAGGGACTTAAAAATGCATTTCAATCTATCCTGCACACAAGGCTCTATGGCCCCTGTCCAAGATCATCTTCAGCTAGCTCTTGTATAAATCTTATTTGTACCTACACAGATAATCTCAGGCTAAATAACCAACCCAAACCTTTCCAGATACTTCACTCTACTGGTTAGGCTTGAATCTATGTGGAGACGAACCCCAACCCCAGTGTAAGTGCCCTGTCTTGCAAAGGGATTTCAGAGAGTCTTTGATGGGCCCTGCTGTGTCACTCGGGCTCACTTGCTACTTGGGGCCCACAGTGTCAAGCTCCTTCTCGGGCAATGGGAATCACAAAACACTAGAACTGGAAGGGAACCTCAAGAGGTCACTGAGTCCAGTTCCCTGCCCTCCCAGCAGGACCAAGCACCCTAGACCATCCCCGACAGATGTCTGTCTAACCTGCTCTTAAATACCCCCAGTGATGGAGATTCCATAACCTCACTAGATAACTTATTGCAGTGTTTAACCACTCAACAGTTAGGAAGTTTTTCCTAATGTCCAACCTAAACCTTCCTAGCCACATTGTAATTATCCTTGGAGGGCAAGGAAAATTTTTCTCCCTCCTCCTTGTAACTTCTTTGAGGTACATGGAAACTGCTATCATGTCCCCTCTTATTCTTCTCTTTCCTAAACTAAACAAGCCCAGTTCTCTCAGTCTTCCCTCATAGCTCATGTTTCTAGACCTTTAATCATTCTTACTGCTCTTTTCTGGACCTCCTCCAATTTCTCCACGTTTCCTGAAATGTGGTGCCCAGAAATGGACACAATACTCAAACTGAGGGCTAATCAGTGCTGAGTAGAGCAGAAAAATGACTTCCCATGTCTTGCTCTCAACACTCCTGTTAATGCATCCCAGAAGCATATTTGCTTTTTTTTGCAACAGCATTACACTGTTGACTCATATTTAGACTGTGGTCCACTATGACCCCTAAATCCCTTTTCACGGTACTCCTTCCTAGACAGTCGCTTCCCATTCTGTGTGTATGAAGCTGACTGTTCTTTCCAAAGTGCAGTACTTTGCATTTGTCCTTATTAAACTTCATCCTGTGTAGCTCAGACCATTTATCTAGTTTGTCCAGATCATTTTGAATTCTGACCCTATCCTCCAAAGCAGTAGCAACCCCTCCCAGCTTGGTATCACCTGCAAACTTAGTAAGCATACCTTCTATGCCAATATCTAGATCACTGATGAAGATATTGAACAGAACCGGGAAAGAAGCTGCCTGACCTGCTGGATGCACCACTCCAACTTAAACTTGGGAGGGGAGGAGGTCTGGGCTTGGACTGGGGGAAGAATCCTCCTTGTGATGATGGTACCTTCTGCAGCTAATGAGGTGGAGTGGTCGGAGACAGAACACACATAACTACCCTCCTTAATACAATCAGAACAGAAATTGCAGTGCACGCTTGAGTCATGTGGGATTTTTAATTACTTGCACTTTGCAGTTTTGTTTTAAATTTTCAGACCACTATTCCTCATAGGAAACAGGACACTCCAATATTCACAATGAAGCAGTCTCTGATCAAATATTCTCCCCTCAAAAACACCACAAATATCTGAATGAATTCAGTTGCAACAGACCTCACAAGCTAAGCTAGGAAAGATTCAGACCAATACAAACACTAAGGAGGACATTAATACAGAGTGAAAAATGTGCATTACATACAGTGCACCCTCTCACTGTGCAATTGCATGACAACCCAAGAATGAACCAAGCACTGCTCGTATTCCGGTGCCACTCTCCCCACTCTTCTGCAATCACACTGCTCCTGACATCTGTCTTGGAACCCCTGGCCACCTACTCTCAGGACCCTGCTGTTTCCAGTGCAGAGAGACAGAAGGAAGGAAGGTGCTGATGTTAGGGTGTCCTCTTCTCCTGCCTCTCCCCCAATCCATGAACCCCATTTCAACATAGCAGGGAAAGTACAGGACTCCGGAGGAGAGCTCAGCTGCTGGTTTCTGAACCTTCTGCTGTGAAGGCCTTAGAGACAACACATAGTATCTCAAGGACTTCTGCAGCAACCAGTACATGCACACCCACAGTCTCAGAGTGTCTCTCTCTCTCTCACACACACCGTTCCACACAAACAGTAGGTCTCACACACAGGCCCTGGCACACTCACCCTTCAACAAATACTTCTGTTATTTCTTGGCACTTCCCTCAATGCCCACATAGTCCCTGTAATCTTATTCTTTTAAAGTGTTGGTATTTTAGTTTCACCGGCCTGTGCATTTCATAATCTTATTTCTCGCTTATGCTTACATTGAATTCTTTGACTAGTGTGTTCTAAAGTACCTAAACCTTTCCTGACTGGAATAATTATTTCTATGGTAACATTTAAAAACTATACAGCTAGATTTTAGTGTTTTTACAGGTGGCTCACAGCCACACATTACCTCAAGATAGATACATGTAAAATTAATTCCACACATGGATGGAAAAAATTAGAGGGAACACTGGACGATACCAGCAATATAACTGATTTTGTTGCACTTGACATTAGTATACACACTCACTGTAAACACAAGAGTCAAAAATTAATAGCTGTTCCCAAGACGCACTCTATAGCATTTTCCATGAAGGGACATTACAAAAACTAACGGCAACTGGGACAAGCCTTTGGGACCAGGTTGGCATTATATCCCTTTTCATACCAGGTTCTCAAAGTATTTACAGAAGTGGATAAAGAGCTTTATCCTATTGCACATATTAGGAAACACTTGCAGAGACATACTGGACAAAGACAATGCTGGGAACAGAACCCATAAGCTCTGATTGAATTCCTTGCTCTAACTACTGAGAAATGCAATTCCTTCCTGCTGACTGGACAAGCGGTTGACTAGCAAATTGAAATGCTGGGAGCACTGATTGGCCAGCATGCCCAACATCCAGCAGAGAGTGAAAACTACTGTTTATCCAACTCTTTAGTAGGCTTACTTACAAGCACAGGGCATATGTGGAAAGACAACATCTATATTAATCTTCAATTTGTCTCCTCTTGATTTGTCAACATACAGTTCAGGATAAACCTAAGAATAAAGAGAACAAAGTCTCATTCCACCTGGAAACACATCACAAGGCTTCTCCACTTGCTTTCTGTCTAGTCCAGGAGTTTCCATACAGGTGCCATGCCCAAGCCAGCATCTTCCAGGATGCTGTGACAGACCAGCTGATGTTACCACACCTAAGTTGTGCCTTTATGATGTGTGATTCTCCTGGCCAGGAAAGAGATGATTTGAGGCTTCACATTAAATAAATGCCACCCCCACCCCACCCAATTTCTTCCCCACTAGGAAGTCTACAAGCAGGAATTTTGTGGTTAGAGCCTACTAGTGACACAAGTGAGCGCTCTGTCCATAGCAGAAGCTGGAGGAACCAGTAGCCCAGTAGGACTGCCTGCTACTGGAGATGGGGGTCTAGGCCTTAATGGAGGTTGACAGGTACAGCAAGCCCAATCTGTGACACAGGAAGCCAATGAAAGGGTGACAGCAGGGAGAAAGTCTCCCTGCCAGGCTAGTGCCCATCTTAGAGAGATACAGGGAGGAAATAGAAAAGGAACAGCAATTCACTCTCATCTCACTAGGTGGGCTGCCATGAAGGGTGGTGCCAGCTCAAAACACAGTAAAGCAAAGTTTTAGTGAAAGCCACAGAATCTACTTCCTTGCCTGGTTCACAACAGAACTAGGCCAAGCGCTGCAAATGGAAGGAAACCTCTGCCTTGGCACGGGCAGAAACATATATTACATTCCAGCTATCATCAGAATGGCAAAATACAATACAGCAGCCCTCGAGTGCAGGGGTGCATAGCCTAGTGGCCTGAGTCATTACATCAACCTTCAAGCACAGGGCTGTGTAGATCAGCAGTCAGAGTCACTATTGAGGCCCTTGAGCACACTGCACAGCCAAATCCTAATGCTATCACCACCTGGCTAGGGGTACCCAGGCTCACCTAAGTCCACTGGGTCCCCCTGACCTACAGCCCTAGCAGAGGCAGTATGGTCCATCACTTGGTCAATGTGGACACCAAACAAAACACACTGAGCTTCCACAGGTGGGAGATTCTAATCACTCTGCCTCCCTGGGTCACTTCCTACTGGGTTTTCTGAAGCTGCAGTCCAGACAATGACAGTCTCTGGGATAGTTGGTGCAGGTGACTTCCCAGGGTCTCAGGATCTCTGGCTCCCACAAACAAGGTCTGTAATGGATCCTGGGCTAGAGCCTCTACCAAACGTCTTTCCTCCTTGTGGTCAGCCTAGCGTAAGCTGGACTGCCCCCCTTTATACTAGCACAGCAGTTAGAGCAGGCCTACCATGGTGTGAGGGGCAGGACTTCCTCTGCCCATAGTGTGGAATTAAACATTTCCTACCTAGCACAGGGTATGTACACTTTGTCACACCACAGAAAAGACAATACACTATACAGCTAGAGACTTGCCCTATGTCTTGCGAAACTCTGGATGCTGGCTCAGCTGTTGACAAACATTGAACCTTGCTTGAACATACAGGCTGATCTGCTTTTTGGGGCTCCAACAGGAGACAAGGAAAACATAAACCCAAAGAGACAGCAATACAAAGCTGTACTTACTTCCTTGGTGAGGTAATACTGCAGCTCTGAGAAGAAAAGCAGAAGCATGATAAGTCCACTGACTACTGTCACTGCAAAGAGAGTATGATGAGCATTACTATGGATGGTCATGCAGCAGCCCTGAGACTCACTCATCTGTTGTCTGACACCAGTGAAGAAAGCAGCTGGCCTTCAGCAGGTGAGAAGAAACCAGACTGCTCAGGAAATGCCATCCTCCTTCCATGGGCTCTACAAAAAACATGTTGACGTTCCAAAACAAGTGTCAGTTAGGCAGGAGGCCTTGAAGGATAAGACGAAGTGAGCCTCTAACCCCTGTACGTCAGATAGTAACAGAGGTAATAGTATCAGTCTGTATTCTAATAAAACGACCAGCAGTCTTTAAAGTGCTACATGACTGCAGGTTTGTTTCCCTGCTGTCAAAGTTATTAAAGAGGAGAGTGAACCAGCTCTGAGTACCAATACAGGAGTTCTTTCCATTTGTTCAGCCCCAGTCATCCTCTACCAGCTACCAAACGAAACGTTTCACTCAGAAGAAATGGTTCTGGTGCAGCACAGCCCCAGTCTCCCCAGACTGAATCTTCCTCCGCTCGTCATGCCCCGGAGTGGAGTGGGGAGAAGAGAAGTGGAGGAAGACGGGTAAAGGGAGCAGGGGGACAAGCACCAGAAAGGTGACAGCCAGAAGAGGAATACACCCCCCAGCCCATGTGGCACTGGCTGTGGCCCACAAACTCCCGCTGGGGACCCCACTCTGGCGACGGCCCGAGGCGAAGGGCGGCCTTTCAGCTTTGTTAAGCGATGCCCGGAGGCGGGAGGCCGGGCTGCGGCGCCCGCGCTGAGGAGGGTGCGTGGAGCGGCTCTTCCCTCCCTTGCTAACCACCTGCGCGGGCAGCTGCGGGGCCGGGCGCGGGGTGCCCGTAGCGGCTGACGGGACGAGCGGTGTCCGCAACGAGGCGAAACAGGGAACAGGGCTGTTATCTCGCCCTCGGGCTACGGGCCGGGCCGGGCCGGGCCGGACTCCGCAAGGGGCTCTGGCGGCCCCTCCCCCCCAGCGCGCGCCCGGCGGCCCCTCCCCCAGCGCGCGCCCCCTCCCCCCCCCGCGTGCCCGGCGGCCCCTCCCCCAGCGTACCCCTCCCCCAGCGCGCCCGGCGGCCCCTCCCCCCCCGCGCGCCCCCTCGCCCAGCGCGCGCCCGGCGGCCCCTCACCCAGCGTGCCCCTCCCCCAGCGCGCCCGGCGGCCCCCCGCGCGCCCCCTCGCCCAGCGCGCGCCCGGCGGCCCCTCACCCAGCGCGCCCCCTCGCCCAGCGCGCGCCCGGCGGCCCCTCACCCAGCGCGCCCCCTCGCCCAGCGCGCGCCCGGCGGCCCCTCACCCAGCGCGCCTCCACAGGTCTTGACCCGAAAATCCTCCAGTGTCTTCGGAAACGCATCGAACCTCTTCAGCCGCCACAGCGCGTCCATAGCGGCGGCCCGACCCGGAAGTGAAGGCCGCTTCCGGGGCCGGAGGTGCGGCGGAAAGCGGGCGAGGGCGGAGCTGAGCCCTGGAGGGGCCCGGCCAGTGCTCGGGGTGCGCCTGGCCGGAGCCCCGCTGGCCGCGAGCGCCGGCAGCAGGAGACGTTCTCTCGCCGGAGCCTCCCTCTTCTGCCGCCCGCAGGGACACGTGTCGCCCGGCGGGTTCACGCTGGGGCCCCCGGTCCAGGGAACTGGCTGGAGGCTGGGGCAAAGCCCTCCCTCCCGGGCGACCGGGGCCGTCCTTCCGCGGGGCAGCCCCGGCCTCCTGCCAGGCCCCGAGGGTCCGCTGCCCGCGGCAGGGCAGGGGGAGTTCCACCCTCCGAACGCGCTGGCTCCAGCGAGACTGGGCTCTCCTCCCTTCACACAGCAGCCAGAGGGGGGGCGGGTATCATGAGGGCGACCACAGCTCCCTGTGCTGTGTTTGGGACACAGATATGCGGGGAGGGGCACGGAGGAGCCAGGAAGGAGGCAGCAGCCCCTGGGCTCCCCCAGCCCTGCTTCCCCGAGGCTCGGGGACCCGACGGCCAAATACGAGACAATTAGTCCCATTTAAAAAATGTCAGGAATCCTTTTTGGTGTCCCAAATACAGGACCGTCCCACCCAATACGGGACAGATAGTCACAGCCATCGTCATCATCATGGCTTTTCACAAGTTTTCAGGGCTCATGGGAAAGTCTCAGCAAAGTACTGGAATCCTGTGTCAGTGCCACACATCCTATATGAGAGGGGGCCTAGCATTTCTTCAGAAACAAAGTCCTGTAGCAACTTATAGACTAACAGAATTATTAGAGCATAAGCTTTTGTGAGCAAAGACCTGCTTCGTCCTAATTCTGTTAGTCTATAAAGGTGCTACAGGACTTGTGTGGATACAGACCAACACAACTATCCCTGTAATACTTGTTACCATTTCTTGTGGACCTAAGGAAAAACAAACACTTGGACTTTCTTTGGCCACAGCCTGAGAAATCATTCACTGCAGAGGAATGGCCTCAAAATGCGTGGGAAGGGAGGAAGAACTAAATTATACTAGCACATCCTTAAGTTCTTCTGAAAAGATCTAATTTTATCACCCCACTTTTGGAAATAGTACTTGCTCACTACTCTACCACAGGACAGGGATCATCATCTTTCGCCAAATCTAAGTGTTCATTTAAAAAGTAAACTTGTAGCTCCAGCAGTTACAAAAAAACATCCAAACATGATTCTAGGGAACAGCTGTCTTCTCCAAGGCCTGGCTACGTGGGAGTGTAGTACCATGGTAGCTAGATACCAAGGTATGCCACCCCATGTTATATTAGCATAAATGTGCTGTTGAGCTGGTCTCATATAGAAAAGGCCTTTACTGTCAATATACCTACAGCCACAAAAGGGCTTGTATCAGTTTAACTATTTTAGCAAAAATAATCTCCCTGCCAACAGTCATATTTGTATAACTTGCAGGTTTAGCCAAGTTCTTGCTTCCACAATCTCATCACAGCTTCTATAAATTGTACCAGCAAGCCCGGTCAACTGTCAGCCTTGATCTGCCATTTCCACGCCCAGCTCTTACCTTTTGAAGCTGTGTGTTTTAGTTTGTTTTCTAGCAGTGTTAGCTGCCTTTCCCCATGTTGAGTTTGTGGTGCTTGTGTTGTGCTTCCCTCCTATAGCACAGACAACAAAGAGATGGCATGCAGGCAGGGAGCAGGATCGGGAAAAGTCAATTCCTGGGGCTGTCCCCTTTGAATAGGTTGATTATTCTGCCTGGCTTCAGCACAGATCAGCCAAATGCAAAGCAAACTACACAGAGAAGAGCTCCAAAGCAGGCTAGCCCCCATCTCCCAGTACTCAATGATGGCCCAGGAAGAGAAAGTCCCCAGGACATTTTTAGAACTGGAGCCACATGGAAGGAGCTTTTGAGAGAAGGAAAAGAAGAGGAAAATAACTCTCTTTTGTCAGGAACAGGGACTTTTTTCTGGCGGAATGCACTGGAATGGAGTTCCGGCACCTTTTTTCCATTAGAACATCAGAGAAATTTTCACCGCCGGTCCCACAACAGCCCAGGGACTGGGGCAGAAGCCCTTGCCAGTCCTGCAGCAGCGCAGGGACTGGGGCATTAAAACAATGTGCTCACCCTTAGGAGGAATCATCAGACTTGAGTTGCAGTACCCTTTTTTCTAGAAAAAAAGCACTGGTCAGGAATAACTTTATTGTAAAAACTGAAGACATAGATTCCAGTAGAGCACAAACTAAAAGGGAAACAGTACCAAAGTCCTTTGGCAGCAGTTTTTTTTTCCCCAGCAGCAGGAGGGACATCTTTGGGGAAGGGGAGCCCCTCTAACACAGCAGCATTTCTGGGGCAGGCAACAATGGTGTGCTTCAGAAAAGGAAAATTCCACCAATCTCCTGCTGCTAGTCAACACTAGAGCCTTTATTCATCTGGGCTCTGATCCCACACCATGATCCTGCTAGAAAGTTTCCATGGTGAACACTGCTATCTGCAGTGTTTCCATGCTGTGCATGATTGCCCACCCCTGCCCCTGTGCCTCAGACAACTGCATGCCCTTGAATTCACATCTGGTAGCAGGTCTCTGGTCTGACACAACCCCCACCATGCACTCTGGAGACATACCACAGGATACACAGGCTATGAAGATGGGAAAATACCCATATTCTGATTGGTTTCATCCTCCTATGGACAACAACCACACACGTGGTGCAGTGTTCCTGAGGACGGGTATTCAGATATGGCTCCGAGACATGAGGGCCAAGCCACCGGACTGTCTGGACTCTGAAGAGGTATGGCCCATGCAAAGTAATGGAAGGCTCTTGAAGGTATAGTCACCACCTTTCCCACTGCCACGTGTGACTCTTCCGCAAGATGGGCAAGAACCTATTGCCCACGGCACCTTGAGAATGGCCGTGTCAAGCCATGTTCAGGAGTGGATGTTGCTTCTGCTTTGACCTGTTTGCTGAATGCAGAACAAAGCCACTTCCTCCTGCTACCTCAACTCATTCCACGGGGCTGCTCTAGGTGTGGAATTCAGAGGGTGGTTTGCAGGAGATTGGCTATCCCACTCTAGAGCCACTAAGGCCAAGCTGTGATTCAGGGATTCATCCAACTTCTGCGTTTCTGCTTCTAGAACAGTGGCCTTGGGATCCTTGGCCACAGCTGCTAAGGAGTGAGAGAGCTCCTGGTGTAGGCATGACAGCTCCTGGCTGGTCTTCGCACAACACTTGATGTAGTCCTGCTTGTGCTTCCGCTCCAGCACCAGCTGTGTTTCCAGAAAAGACACCTGAAAGAAGAGGAACAGGATGAGCTCAAGGGGCTGAAGGAAAAGAGAGAAACAGAAAGCCAGGCTAGTCAGTTCAAGTTCCCCTCCAAAACACCAGCATAACAGCCCATTTTGCAACATTCACGCCTGGAAGCGGCAGCATCTCCTGGACCAGCAGGAAGCAACAACTTCCCAGACCCATGACAGTGTACTGTCAATTGCACATCACTATATGCAAGCTATTCGTGAGTAAAGAATGGACTGGCCCAGAGTGAGATTCCCCACTGGCCACTCTGCACTTGGAGTTTGAGGAAGGTGGAGGACCATGGCATGGCCAACAAGACAGTCCAATGTTTACAAGTATGAGAGACAGAAGCAGGGAAAACAAAGCAAAGAAAGAAAGGTTACTCACCGTAGTAACGGTGGTTCTTCGAGATGTGTCCCCGTGGGTGCTCCACATTAGGTGTCGGGCTCGCCCGACACCGCAGATCGGATCTTCCAAGCAGTTTCTGCTGGACCGCGCATGCGCCGGTGCACGCCGCTCCCTTGCGCGCTCCTGGCCACGTGCGCGATCCGGTCCCCGCCAGTTCCTTGACCAACCGCCTCGGATGCTCCTGCAAAACACTAAACAGAGATCCGAACCGGGGAGGATGGGCGGGTAGTGGAGCACCCACAGGGACACATCTCGAAGAACCACCGTTACTACGGTGAGTAACTTTTCTTTCTTCTTCGAGTGTCCCCGTGGGTGCTCCACATTAGGTGACTACCCAGCAGTAACCCAAGATAGGAGGTGGGTAATCGGATTATGTGCAGCTTGTCCCCGAGAGGACCGCTGTCGAGAGACGGGTATCCTCTTGGAATACCCTGTGAAGGGCGTAATGTTTGGCAAAGGTGTCACAGGATGACCAGGTCGCTGCTCTGCAAATATCTTTTAGCGCAACGCCCTTGAAAAAGGCTGTTGATGCCGCCACCACCCTAGTGGAATGAGCCCTGGGCGTGGCCAGTAAAGAAGTCTTTTTGAGTTCGTAACACATTTTTATGCAGGATACGATGTGCTTCGAGATTCTCTGCGAAGAAAGACCTTCTCTTTTCGATTTGGGAGCGAGAGAGACTAGGAGTCTATCCGTTTTCCGGAAGGACTTGGTCCTGTCTATATAGAAGGCTAGCGCCCTCCTCACGTCCAAGAGGTGTAGGCGCGCCTCTTTGTTAGAGTTATGAGGCTTTGGATAAAACGAGGGTAAAACGATAGGTTTGTTAATGTGAAACTCAGAAGAAACTTTAGGAACAAAGGCTGGATGCAGCCGTATGGTTACCGCCTCCTTGGAAAAAACAGTGCAGGGTGGCGTTGCCATAACTGCCGCAAGCTCGCTCACCCTGCGAGCTGACGTGATTGCGAGAAGAAAGGTCGTCTTTATCGTAAGGAGGCGGAGGGAAACCGTGGCCAAAGGCTCGAACGGTGGTCCCGTTAGCGCATTAAGCACCAGGTCCAAGTTCCACGAAGGTGGAAGCGGTTTCCGAGGGGGATATAGGTTTACCAACCCTTTGAGGAACCTGGTAACCATGGGATGGGCGAACACCGTGTGCCCTTCCTCTTCGTGTCTGAATGCCGAAATGGCAGCAAGGTGGACCTTTAACGAGGATAGTGAGAGTCCTCCTCTCTTGAGGTCCAGTAAATACTCTAATATTACAGATATAGGCACCGAAAGGGGGGCCAGCTGTTTGGTAGAACACCCTGCCATGAAGCGAGTCCATTTCTGCTTGTAGGTCTTCCTGGGGGAAGTCCTCCTGCTACTTTCTAGGACTTGTTGCACTTCCTCCGTACATGTGCTCTCTAGGGAGCTGAGCCATGGATTAACCACGCTTGTAGTCGCAGGCCTTGGGGGTACGGATGCACTATGGACCCCTGGGCTTGCATGAGCAGATCCGGCGCCACCGGAAGGGGCATCGGTGGATGTCCCGACATGCGCAGGAGTAGGGGGAACCATTGCTGTCGATCCCACGTTGGGACTATCAGGATCATTCGGGCTCCTTCCCTCCTGGCTTTCTGCAAGACTTTGTGGATCAGCACTGTGGGAGGAAAAGCGTAAAGCAGGGGGCCCCTCCAGGAGATCACGAATGCGGCCCCCAGGCAGCCCTGTCCCAGTCCTGCCCTGGAGCAGAATCGTGGGCACTTCTTGTTGTGTTGAGTGGCAAACAGGTCTATCTCGGGAAAGCCCCATGCGTGAAAAATCGGTCGTAGCAGATCGGGACGGATCTGCCACTCGTGAGTGAGTGCGAAACGCCTGCTCAGCTGGTCTGCCTTCATATTGTGAGCGCCTGGTAAGTACGAGGCTTTCAAGGTTATATTGTTGGCGATGCACCAGTTCCATAACCGGACTGCTTCCGCACATAAGGCACGGGACCGAGCTCCTCCTTGCCGATTTATATAAAACATGGTGGAGGTATTGTCTGTACTGATCCCGACTACTTTGCCTTGTATATGGTCTCGAAAGTGTCTGCAGGCGTTGAACACTGCTCTGAGCTCCAGTATATTTATGTGCAGTGACTGCTCCGTGAAGGACCACAGCCCTTGAGTCACTTCTTCGCCCATGTGTGCTCCCCACCCTATGAGGGAGGCATGTGTAGTAAGAAAAACCGATATTTGTGGTTGGTGGAAGGGTACCCCTTTTAGCAAGTTCTTGGGGTTTACCCACCATTGCAGGGATTTGCGCACCTCTGCTGTGGGCGACACCACCCTGTGAACGGTGTGTGCTGCCGGTTTGTATACGCTTGCCAGCCAGTGATGCATGCTGCGCATATGTAACCTGGCGTTCTGTACTACGAACGTCGCTGCTGCCATGTGGCCCAGCAGCTGTAAGCACGTAAGGACCAGCACCGTAGGGCTGAAGGTGATGACTTGCACGAGGGAGCCGATGGCCCGAAAGCGAGTCTCTGGTAGATACACTCTCGCTGTAATAGAATTTATGTGTGCCCCTATGAACTCTATGTCCTGTGTGGGGTCTATCTTTGATTTTGCCAGATTGATAACCAGGCCGAGCGAAGTGTACGTGCCTGCTGCGACGCGTATCATGCGTAGTACCTCCTCCTTCGAGGCCCCTTTGAGTAGGCAGTTGTCCAGATATGGGAATATAAATACCCCCTGTCTGTGCAGGTAGGCTGACACCACTGCCAAGGTCTTGGTGAAGACTCTGGGGGCCGAGGAGAGGCCAAACGGTAGGACCTTGTATTGAAAATGTTCTTTGCCCACCATGAATCGGAGGAATCGTCGGTGAGCCGGATGGATAGTTATGTGAAAATACGCGTCTTGTTAGTCGAGGGCTGCGAACCAATCTCCATCGTCTAGTGCCGTAAGGATGGAGGCGATTGTGATCATCTGAAAGCGTTGCTTGCGCAGGTACCGGTTGAGGCCTCGAAGATCTAAGATGGGCCTCCAGCCTCCTGTCTTTTTCTCCGTGAGGAAGTACCTCGAGTAGAACCCTTTCCCTTGCAGTTGCTCCGGCGCTCTTTCCACTGCCCCTATGATCATGAGATGGTCTACCTCCTGCTTGAGCCTCACTACGTGGGAGGCCTCCTGGAGGTGGGGCCTGGGTGGAGGTCGTGGCGGTGGGAGCGACTGGAAGGGGATGGCGTACCCTGTGGCTATGATCTCCAGCACCCATTTGTCTGTGGTGATCCTTTGCCACTGGTCGTAGAATGGTCGGAGGCGATGGTGGAATAACTGCTTCAGATGACCTTGTGCGATGGTAGTGATGGCGCAGCCCTGGATTGGGGTGTCAAACTTGTGGCCTTTGGCCCTGCCCCCAGGACACACGGCTCTGTTGGGAACGTCGCCTGGGAGTTCTGTACTGCTGGTGCTGTTGATGTCGCCCTTGCTCGTAACCCCTGTGGTACTGGGGACGCTGTTGCTGGTACTGGTACCGTCTTTGTTGAGGGTAGTACATTTTCTTTCTGTATGGAGGGGTGTAAATCCCCAGGGCCCTAAGTGTGGCTCTTGAATCTTTACTGGAACGAAGGACCGAGTCAGTTGATTCAGCAAACAGCTTCTGCGAGTCGAAGGGAAGATCGACTATCTTTGCCTGCAGATCTCTCGGTATACCCGAAGTCTGGAGCCAGGACTCCCTTCGCATCACCACTGCCGTAGCTGTGGAGCGTGCTGCTGTGTCCGCAACATCCAGGGCGATCTGAACTCCCGTCCTCGAGGCCGCGTAGCCTTCTTGCACGATGGCCTTGAGCACCAGTTTCTTGTCCTCTGGAAGCGAGTCCATGAGGGAGGTTAGCCTAGTGTAGTTGTCGAAATTATGGTTCGCTAGATGCGCTGCATAATTTGCCATTCGCAACAGTAGAGTGGAAGAGGAGTAGACCTTTCTGCCGAACAGCTCTAGCTTCTTGGCATCTTTGTCTGTTCCCCCTGTCTTGAATTGAGATGTCTTTGATCTTTGTTGCGACGACTCCACCGCCAAGGAATTTGGTTGTGGGTGGCTGAACAGGAACTCCATGCCCTTCGCCGGCACGAAGTATTTCTTATCCGCTCTCTTGTGGACAGGCAGAATAGTCGCAGGGGTCTGCCATATCATAGTGGCGGACTCCAAGATTGCTTCATCAAGCGGTATTGCTATTTTGGAGGAGGCCGGAGGTCTCAGAATTTTGAGGAGCTTATGGTGTTTCTCTTGCACCTCTGCTGTCTAGATGCCTTGCGTGAAGGCCACCCTCTTAAACAGCTCTTGAAACTGTTTGAGATCGTCCGGAGGATGGACGTCCCCCGGGGCCATAGCCTCGTCCGGGGAGGAGAGCAAGGAACCACTAGGGTACGCCTCTCTGGACCCTTCCGGTTCCTGTTGGTGATGGTACATCCGCTCGCTGGAAGCCTGCAAGGGAAAATCTCGGGGTTCCATAACCAGTTCCCCCTGAGATACTTGAGTCTCTGTCCCCGTTCACGATTGCCCTCGGGGATACGGGACCGTCTGTGGGGATCTTTCCCTGGTAGATTGCCGGTGGTGTCTATGCCCCGTGTGATAAGGGCGACCATGGCAGCATGGGCACTGTTCTTGGGAAAGTGACCTAGACCACTCCCTTGGTGCATACCCTCTGCGTCTGGGGGAGCGAGATCGTCGAGAGACCTGGGACACTGGAGAGAGCGATTTGTGATAGTACTCCAGCAGCTCAAACCCCAGGAAGGGTGAAGGTGGTCCCAGCCAGGGCGAGGCTGGTTGTAAAAATGGAGACGGGGGCTCCGGGTAGGCTAGGGGGGACCCCTGCCTTCTAGTTGGAATCTGCAGCATGAGCGGACGGCTGAGAGAAAGCAACTCTGCAGCCCTGTCTGGAGAGGGGCTGCGGTGCCTTGTTTTGTGTGCAGCCTTCCCCCTCCCTTGAGGGGGTAGCTCCGCCCCCTGACGTGTAGGGGATCTCGGCCCCATCCGCGCCGTGCTCGGCACGCTTATGGGCGGTGCCGCACAGGCGGTGTCCTCTGGTGCCTGCAGGCTGCGTGCCTGCGCGCTCTGCACCGCCGGTTCCCCGGGGGTCGGTGCCGCTGGTACCGGTGCTTGTTTAGCCGCCGCCCTGCCTGCGGTGCAGGGCGGCTGTTTGATTATCAGAGGCTGAGCGGCCTCCACGTGGCTCTCCGTGCCACCGCCAATCAGCTGTTGCTGCGGCTGGGGGCTGTGCGCTCCTCCCGTCCCGCTCGCTGTTGCTGCTGGCAGGGATTTGGCTGGGGAGGCTTTCTTCCGTTTTTGCGCTGATGGGGTGAGGGAAGCGGCTTTCCTTTTATGGGCCCCAGAGGGTCCCTCCTGCTGCGGCCGCTCCAGCACGTCTGGCTGGAGGGCCTTGTCGAAGAGCAGCATTTTAAGCCGCATCTCCCTGTCCTTCCTTGCTCTGGCTGTTAATTTTGCACAGAAGGAGCATTTCTGCGTGACATGCGACTCCCCCAGGCACCTTATGCAGTGACTGTGCCCATCAGACGCTGGCATTGCCTCTCGGCAAGACTCACATTTCTTGAATCCTGAAGGGGACATTGTTGGTGAGTCTTTCAGTTGTTAATGGGGTACTTAGCACCTTCTCTGTGCTGTTTTCCCCCTCTGCTATAGCCTGCCGCGGCAGGAGGGCTAATGGCCCTAGGCTCCTGGCCTCCGGTGATCTGCTTGTTACTGAATGCCGTCCCACTTGTTGTTTCTTTTTTTTTTTTTTTTTTGGAAAATAACAACTGGCTAACTTAACAGTAGCCTAAGAACTTGAAAACTTTAAAGAAAAACAGTTAAAACCATTGACTACACTAACTTGGCCGTAGCCTAGTCAGATTCCGTCTGCAGCCGACAGTGGTTAAGAGGAACTGGTGGGGACCAGATCGCGCACGTGGCCAGGAGCGCGCAAGGGAGCGGCGCGCACCAGCGCATGCGCGGTCCAGCAGAAACTGCTTGGAAGATCCAATCTGCGGCGCTCGTCGAGCCCGACACCTAATATGGAGCACCCACGGGGACACTCGAAGAAGAATCAAGGTATTAACAACTCATGGCTTTCTTTAGGCATAGATATGCTGCATTGGTCACTAAGACATTACATGTGCAACTAAGACTGCAGAAAAATGAGAGCTTGTACAATTTTCAAGTGCCTAAGCAACTTAGGAGCCTACACTACTTTGGAAAAATAGAAGTAGGGCTCCTAAACCATGCAAATGGGTCAAATGCATTCCCTGCAGTCTGGTATTAGTCAAGAAATGGTATTTGATACTGGAGTGGAGGGCAAGGCAGGCACACATGGGGGCAGAGCGTAGGTTGATCAGACAAACTTTGACTTTTCCAGACGTGCGTCTTTACCTGTGTGACCAGAGCTCCGCGTGGCAACAGGGCTCAGAGACAGCAGCAGCTTTCGGCCACCCTTACCCTGGAGTAGAAGAAAGTTCCCATTTTGGACCCTGGAGTGGCACTCTACCAGTTCCTGTGATGGCAAAGAATCCCAGCAGACTCCTGCCAGACCCTCTCCTAAACCCAGCAAGTGCTGCAGACAAGGCTGCTGCTTTGCTGGTGCAAAGGCTCTTGCCTTCCTATCAGTCTGGAATACAACAGACACCAGCACTGACGCTACTCCACTCTGCACTGTCTCTCAGGCTATGTCTACACTATGAGATAAATTTGACCTTATTTATATCGATTTTCTAATTTTGGAATTTGTAAGTTCGATTTTGACCATCCTCACTTCACACCTTGCTCCCCACAAAGTCGAGTCATTGCTGCCACACACATATTGGCTAATGTCGACTGTTGCAGTAGTGCATTGTGGGAAGCTATTCCACAGTTCCCTCATCTCCGTAGCATTCTGGGAACGCTTGCTGGTCTTGATGTCATCTTCCCCCATTGCATTTTCATCACTCCTCTCCCAATCCGTGAACATATCTCAATCCATTGGAAATAATGCAGAAGACATTCAAAATTACAAGAAAAGAATTTTTGGTTTCCCCACATGTTACATTGCCAACATGGCTGCAGCAACTGTATTCTCAACTGGCCATCCACCCTGCCTCCTATGACTGCCAAAACCTGATCCCTGAAAATAATGCAGGGGGAAAAATGTACGAAGAGAGAAATAATTTTTGGTTTTCCCCTACGTTATTGTGGGTGGAAAGGGTTTTTGGCTTTCCAGTGCACTATAAGGCTTCCGTGCAATGACTGTGTTCTCAGTTGGCCATCCGTCCCACCTCCCATCATTACTGAAATGTGACCCCTGAAAATCATGCAGGGGCCCAGAATGTTAGACTGAGAAGAACGTATGAGGAAAGAATTTTTGGTTCGCCCTTCCACTATATTGACAACATGGGTGAAGTGACTGTATTCTCAACTGCCCATCTGCCCCACCTCCCATCATCACAGAAAAAAGAACTGCTGGTTCTCCCTGGCAGCAGCAGCAAGCCCAGGTATGGGCCAAGGGGGGTGTGTTACTGGATGAACAGTTGAAGTATTCTCCCCAGTTGGCAGCAAGCCCCTTGGCCGCCAAGGGAAACATTTCCCCAGCAGCAAGCCCAGGTATGGGCCAGGGGGTGGAGGTGTTACTGGATGAATGGTTGAAGTACTCCCCCCCAGTTGGCAGTAAGCCCCTTAGCCTCCAGGGGAGACTTCTCCCCTGTGGCAGCAGTAAGCCCAGGTATGGGCCAAAGGCAGGGCGTGCTGCTGGATGACCAGTTCAGCTCTTCTTTCCCCAAAACCCTGAGTATCTTAACTGCCAGGGGAGACCTCCCCACGGCGGCAGCAAAGCCTTCTCTTTTCTGTGCGACTGGCAGCACCGCCAGCACCGAATGGCAGGCACATCCTTTTATTGGGTTGGGCTGGGGGCTACCCACATGATGTTCTTGAGTGCAGGAAAGGCCCAGACTGTTTGGCACCTGTAGGGAGGGAAGGGGGTTCGCATACAAATGTGAACTGCTGAGAAGCAGTTTCTCGGTGTCTTATGCAAGCATGACCCCCAGCATGGCCTTGCGGACATGTGGTATGGTGGGGCAGGGGCTGGTGCCAGGCAGCACAGAAAAAAATAGCAAGTGTACAGACTGTTGCAAACTCCTTGCAGGAGCTATTTGAATGGGTAGATGTACACACCCCACTAACAGCACAGAAGGAAAGAAGCCATTTCTCAACCTGTCATAAAATAACATGAGCCCACAGCTAAAGGCTCACTGCTCCCACTTGGAAATTCAGGCTGTTTCTGGAGAGCAGTGGCCAGAGTGTAGCAGTGAGAGGGGCCATTGTGGGTTACATGCAGGACACCTCTGGAAGCTAACACATTCGATGGTAAGATGTGGTGCTTCCACAGTGGCCTTTAATTGAACTTCTGAATTTGAGCTTGATGCTGTACTTGTCAGGTAACTGCGATTTTGAATTGTGAGATTAGTGCACCCAAAATTGAACTAATGGCCTTTACAGTGAGGACAGTCACATGGCAAAATCAAGCTAACTGAATTAAATTCAGATTTATCTTGTAGCGTAAATGCAGCCTCAGTGAACATGGTTTGGTCAAGGGTTCTGCCTTCCCTTCGGAGCTCTCCCACGGATAATCACTTGTGCCTCTCTCTGCAGTGTGCCTTCCAACAACAGCTATTCTTCAGAGCAACAACTGTCAACCTCCAGTGAGCTTCAGGAGCATGTGCTTTCATGGCAGCTGGACTGCGCCTGTGGGCCTAGCACCCACAAGAGAGTAAAAGGCCCACAAACCCTGCCTCCTTCATACCAGGACACAGCCTTCACCAGGAGCAGGGAGAAGATAGCTACAAACCGGGGGAGAACCAGAAAGAGAAGTTACTCACCTGTAGTAACGATGGTTCTTCGAGATGTGTCCCAGTGGGTGCTCCACAATAGGTGTCGGGCTCGCCCGGCACCGCAGATCAGACATCTTCCAGCAGTTTCTCCTGGATCGCGCATGCGCCGGTGCGCACCGCCCCCCTGCACGCCCCCGGCCGCATGCACGATCTGGTCCCCGCCAGTTCCTTGACCAACCGCCTCGGATGCTCCTGAAAAACACTAGACAGAGATCCGAAGCGGGGAGGATGGGCGGGTGGTGGAGCACACACAGGGACACATCTCGAAGAACCATCGTTACTACAGGTGAGTAACTTCTCTTTCTTCTTCGAGTGGTCCCCGTGGGTGCTCCACGATAGGTGACTACCCAGCAGTAACCCAAGAAAGGAGATGGGTAATCGGTTTATGTGCAGCTTGCCCCCGAGAAGACTGCTGTCGACAGACGGGTATCCTCTCAGAATACCCAAGGCAGGGCATAATGCTTGGCGAAGGTGTCATAGGATGACCAGGTCGCCGCTCTACAGATGTCTGTTAACGCGATGCCCTTGAATAAGGCTGTTGACGCCGCCACTGCCCTGGTGGAGTGAGCCCTGGGCGGGGCCAGCAAAGGAGTCTTTCGAAGTTCAAAGCACATTGTTATACAGGGCACAATGTGCTTTGAGATTCTCCGGGAAGAGAGACCTTCTCCTTTTGACCCAGGAGCAAGAGAGAGACTAGAAGCCTGTCCATTTTCCAGAAGGACTTAGTTCTGTCTGTGTGGAAGGCCAACGCCCTCCTCACATTTAGGAGATGCAGGCGTGCCTCCTTGCCAGAGCTGTGAGGCTTCGGGTAAAATGAGAGTAAAACTATTGGCTTGTTAAGATTGGACTCCGGAGAGACTTTCTGGAACAAAGGCTAGGTGCAGCCTTAAGGTTACCGCCTCCTTTGAGAATACGGTGCAGTGCGGCGTTGCCATCACTGCCGCGAGCTCACTCACCCTGCTGGCTGATATAGTTGCAAGGAGGAAGGTTGTTTTTATCATGAGGAGACATATGGGAACTGTGGCTAATGGTTCAAAAGGTGGACCCGATAGCGTGCTGAGCGCCAAGCCCAAATTCCACGATGGTGGAAGCAGTTTCCGAGGGGGTACAGGTTTACCAGCCCCTTCAAGAACCTGGTAACGATAGGATGGGCGAATACCATGGGCCCTTCCTCTGTATGCCGAAAAGGCTGATATAGCGGCGAGGTGGACCTTAGCGAGGATAGAGAAAGCCCACCTCTTTTGAGGTCCAATAAGTATTCTAATATTACAGGTATAGGAACGTCAAGGGGAGCTAACTGCTTGGCGGAACACCAGGCTGTGAAACGAGTCCATTTGTGCTTGTAAGTCCTCCTGGTGGAAGTCCTTCGGCTACATTCCAGGACTTGTTGTGCTCCCTCCGTACATGTGCTCTTTAAGGAGCTGAGCCATGGATTAGCCATGCTTGTAGGTGCAGACCTTAAGGGTGCGGGTGCACTATGGACCCTTGAGCCCACGGGAGTAAGTCCGGCGCCACTGGTAGAGGGAGCGGTGGGCGGTCCGACATGTGCAGAACCAAGGGAAACCATTCCTGCCGATCCCAAGTTGGGACTATGAGTATCGTGCAAGCTCTCTCCCTTCTGGCTTTGTGCAAGACCTTGCGGATAAGCGCTGCAGGGGAAACGCGTAAAGTAGGGAGCCCTTCCATGAAAAACATGAAAGTGTCCCCCAGGGACCCCCGCCTCACTCCTGCTCTGGAGCAGTGCTGGGGACCCTTTTTTTTTTTTTTTTTTTGTACTGGGTGGCAAACATATCGATCTGGGGAAACCCCCATGTACGAAAAATGCGCTGTAGCAGATCGGAGCGGATCTGCCATTCGTGCCTGAGTGCGAAGCGCCTGCTCAGCTGGTCTGCATTCACGTTGTGCGCGCCCAGCAAGTACGAGGCTTTCAACGTTATGTTGTTGGCAATGCACCGATTCCACAATCGGACTGCTTCCGCACACAGGGCACGGGATCGTGCTCCTCCTTATCGATTGATGTAAACCATAGTGGAGGTATTGTCGGTATTGAATCCTGACTACTTTGCCATGCAGGTAATCTCGAAAATGTTTGCAGGCATTGAACACTGCTCTGAGCTCCAGTACGGATATGTGCAGTGTCTGTTCCGCAGGGAACCATAGCCCTTGCGTTACCTTGTCGCCGATGTGCGCTCTCCATCCCATGTGGGAGGCGTCGGTAGTAAGAAAAGTAGAAATTTGTGGTTGGTGAAAAGGCACCCCCACTAGCAGATTCTCGGGGTTTTCCCACCACGCCAGGGATCCGCGCAGCTCTGTTGTGGGCGACACCACCCTGTGGACAGTGTGGGATGCCGGTTTGTAAACGCTCGCCAGCCAATGCTATGGGCTTGACATGTGCAACCTGGCATTCTGTACCACAAACGTCGCTACTGCCATATGGCCCAGCAGCTGTAGGCACGGTAAGATCGGCACCGTGGGGTTGTATGTAATAACTTGCACCAGCAAACTGATTGCGCGGAAGTGGGCGTTGGGTAGGTACACCCTTGCTGTGATAGAGGTTATGCGTGCCCCTATGAACTCTATATGTTGTGTGGGTTCGGACTTCGACTTGCGAGGTTGATGACTAGGCCCAGCGAAGAAACGTGTCCGCTGTAACGCATATCATGCGCGAGACCTCTGCCTTCGAGGTCCCTTTTAGCAGGCAGTCACCCAGATATGGGAAAAATAAACACCCCCTGTCTGTGCAGCTGGGCTGACACCACTGCCAGGATTTTGGTAAGACTCTGGGGGCCGAGAAGAGGCCAAACGGAAGAACCCTGTGCTGGAAGCACTCCTGGCCGACCGTGAAGCAGAGGAAGCGTCTGTGTGCCGGGTGGATTGTTATATGAAAGTAAGCATCTCGTACGTCGAGTGCTGCAACCCAGTCTCCATCGTCCAGTGCCATCAGTATCAAGGCAACTGTGATCATGTGAAACCATTGTTTGCGCAAGTAACAGTTGAGGCCCCGAAGATCTAAGATGGGCCTCCGGTGTCCCGTTTTCTTCTCCTATAGGAAGTAGCGTGAATAAAAACCTTCCCCTGGAATTATTCCGGCACTCTTTGCACCGCACTTGTGAACATAAGATGGGTCACCTTGTGCTTGAGCCTCGCTTCGTGGCAGCGCCCCTGAGGTGAGGCCTGGTGGGAGGCTTCGTTGGTGGAAGCGACTGGGAGGGGATCGCGTAACCCATGGCTATGATCTCCAGCGCCCATATGTTTGTGGTGATCTTTTGCCATTGGGAGTGGAACAGTCTGAGGCGATGATGGAACATGAGATAAGAGTGGCATTGAGTGAGGGTATTGATAGTGCAGCCCCCAACATACCCATCAAACTTGTTGCCTTTGAGGCCTGACCCGAGGGCGTACGGCTTTGTTGAGAACGTCGCCTAGGGGTTCTGTACTGTTGCCGCTATTGATAGCGCCCATGGCCGTAGCCCTGTTGATATTGAGCATGCTGTGGGTGTAAGCGTGGCATCTTTGCTGAGGATAAAATTTTTCCCTCCTGTATAGGGGAGTATAAATGCCTGAGCTTCTAAGCGTAGCTGTCGAGTCCTTACTGGAGTGAGGGACCGAGTCGGTTGAGTATGCAAAACAGCTTTTGTGTATCAAAGGGAAGGTCCACGATCTTTGCATGTAGGTCCCTCGAGATACCCGACGTCTAGGGCCAGGATTCTCTATGCATGACCACTGCTGTAGCCGTTGAGCGTGCCGCCATGTCCGCCACGTCCAGGACAATCTGGACTCCCGTCTGTGATGCTGCGTAACCCTCTTGAACAATCGCCTTTAACACCGGCTTTTTGTCTTCCGGGAGTGAATGCTTGAGGGGAGTAAGCCCGGAGTAATTATCAAAATTATGGTTTGCTAGGTGTGCCCATAATTTGCCATTCTCAATAGCAGGATAGGAGAGGAATATACCTTCCTGCCAAACAGCTCCAGCTTCTTAGCATCTTTGTCTGATCCCCCGATTTGTACTGAGAAGCCTTTGACCTCTGCTGGGACGACCCGACCACTAAAGAATTTGGTTGTGGGTGACTGAAGAGGAACTTCATGCCCTCTGCCGGGACGAAGTATTTCTTATCCGCTCTCCCATTCGTAGGCGGAACAGAGGCCGGAGTCTGCCATATAGTAGTGGCTGACTCCAGAATGGCTTCGTCCAGTGGAATAGCAATTTTGGACAAAGCTGGGGGTCTCAAATTTTCCAGGAGTTTGTGATGTTTCTCCTGCACCTGTGCCATTTAAATGTCATGTGTGAAAGCCACCCTTTAAAACAGCTCCTGAAACTGTTTAAGGTCATCCCGGGGAAAGACATCCCTGGGGGCCATGGCCTCGTCTGGGGAGGATGAGGAGGAACCCCTAAGGTAAACCTCCCTTGAACCCTCGGGTTCCCGCGGGCGATGACACACTTGCTCGCTGGAGGATTGTGAAGGAAAGTCTCGGGGTTCTAAATTTAACTCCCCTTGAGACAACTGTGTTTCCGTCCCCGATCGGGAGCACCCACGGGGGTATTGAGCGGCTGGGGGTGGGGACCTGCCCCTGGGTGCAGGCCCGTGGTTTATCTGTGTCCAGCCTGATAGGGACGACCATGGCAAGGGTCCGGAGATGGAGACCTGAACCACTCACGGGGTGTGTACCCCCGACGTCTGGGAGAGCAAGACCTCCACGGCGACACTGATAGAGGTGAAACTGGCTTGTGACAGTACTCCAGGGGGATCCAATCCCAGAAAATGGTGAAGGTGGCCCAAGCCGTGGTGACATCGGTTGGAGGAACAGAGAAGGCATTTTTTTTTTTTTTTCTTTTTCCCCTGATGGGCCGGTGGAGACACAGGCCTTCGGTGCGGCGTGTGTATCACAGGGGGAGAGCTTGGTGCTAACAGCAGCGCAGCCCTGTCCAGAGATGGACTGCGGTGCTGGGTTATTGATGTTGCCTTGCCCCTCCGCTGCGGGGCCGGCACCGCCCCCTCCCCTGCTGGGAATCTCGGCCCTGCTCTTAGCACCGCACTCAGCACCATCAGGTGCAGTGCCACGCGGGTATCCCCCTCCGGTGCCTGCAGGCTCCGTGCCTGGCACCCCTGCACCGCTGGTGCCGCGGGGGTCTGTGCCGCCTGTGACAGTGCCGCCGCCTGAGTATGCGGCCGGTAGCTGTGTGCTCCACTCACCCTGCTCGCTGCAGATGCACGGCAAGGATCGAGCCAGGGAGAGTTCCCTCCGTTTCTGCACTGAGGGGGGCGTGGTCAGAGCACAGTGAGAAATGCGGCCGGGTAGCCTGCAATTCCCGCAGGCGTCGGATGCCTTCGCTATGCCCCACGGAGGCCCGCATAGCTTCACAGTATGACTCACGCTGTGTAAAAACCTGAAGAGGCCATTGTGGTGAGTCCTTTATTGTTAAGAGGGTACTTAGCACTTAATCCGTGCCTTTCCACCCCAAAGAGTGATCACCGGGAGGCCTAATGGCCTTTCACGTCCGCTCTGTTCTTCTCCGCTCCTCTCTTTTTCCGTTTTTTTTTTTTTGTTTTTTTTTTTACTGGTATTCTCTTTGTCTTTGCTTTCTCTCTCCCTTTTTCTTTTTTTTTGGTTTAATAACCGAAAAACAACAAATTACACATGGAAAAAAACCACTAAGTAATCTGACTCTGGCCTTAGCCTGAGCGGATTCCGTCTGCAGCCGATGGCGGTTGAGAAGGAACTGGCGGGGACCGGATCGTGCGCGCAGCCGGGGGCGCGCAGGGGGGGCGGCACGCGCTGGCGCATGTGCGATCCAGGAGAAACTGCCGGAAGATTTCCGATCTGCGGCGCCGGGCAAGCCTGACACCTATTGTGGAGCACCCACGGGGACCACTCAAAGAAGAATCCCTTGTTATTTCAAGTTTAGCAGGATAATCAGGCACCAGTACAGTTCTTAGAGGCTGCATAGCCCTAGATCATGTGTGTACCTCATGACACCCCTCTAAAGGCACTATGGGACCATTTCAGTGAAGCTGTCTCAGAATATAGGGCCTGGCTCCATAGCTGGCCTTTGCAGTGCCTGATGGGGCCTGGAAGATCGTTTGACCTGCTCTGAAATTTACACTCTTGAACATAAGCAAGAGCTGGTGTCTACCAGTGATTTTCTCTCTAGCTTTCTGCATGCTTCACATAGCGCTCTGAGTCTCTCATTTACCCAGCAGGGCTGCAGGGAAAGAATGGTGATTCTCCCCAATGTCCACGTTGGCTGCCATCCAGAGCTGCTGTGGTGTCAACCCTCCTCAGCATTCAGTACGTCCAAAGAATGTGCAGCCAGCACAGAAGCCCTTGAAGAGAGGCTGGCTGGTTTAGGGGCCTTGCTGGTAGGACAATGGGGTATGGGTGCGTGGAAACACCAATGAAAGGGCAGCAGTGCCAGAACCTAGATGAATGGTGTTTCTGGTTTGTGGCAAGGCAGTGCAAGGGTGCAAGTGCTACCTGCCCCCTCACAGCCATGCCTCACCCAGCGCCCGAGTGCGACCTGCCCACTCACAGCTATGCCTCACCCGGTGCCCGAGTGTGACCTGCCCCCTCACAGCCATGCCTCACCCGGCGCCCGAGTGCGACCTGCCCCCTCACAGCCATGCCTCACCCGGCGCCCGAGTGCGACCTGCCCCCTTCACAGCCATGCCTCACCTGGCGCCCGAATGCGACCTGCCCCCTCACAGCCATGCCTCACCCGGCACCTGAGTGCGACGTGCCCCCTCACAGCCATGCCTCACCCGGCGCCCGAGTGCGACCTGCCCCCTCACAGCCATGCCTCACCCGGCGCCCGAGTGCGACGTGCCCCCTCACAGCCATGACTCACCCGGCGCCCGAGTGCGACCTGCCCCCTCACAGCCATGCCTCACCCGGCGCCCGAGTGCGACCTGCCCCCTCACAGCCATGCCTCACCCGGCGCCCGAGTGCGACCTGCCCCCTCACAGCCATGCCTCACCCGGCGCCCGAGTGCGACCTGCCCCCTCACAGCCATGCCTCACCCGGCGCCCGAGTGCGACCTGCCCACTCACAGCTATGCCTCACCCGGTGCCCGAGTGTGACCTGCCCCCTCACAGCCATGCCTCAACAAGCACCCGAGTGCTACCTGCCCCCTCACAGCCATGCCTCAGGCAGCGCCTGAGTGCAACCTGCCCCCTCACAGCCATGCCTCCCCCCCACCCGAGTGCTACCTGCCCCCTCACAGCCATGCCTCACCCAGTACCCGAGTGCAACCTGCCCCCTCACAGCCATGCCTCACCCGGCGCCCAAGTGCGACCTGCCCCCTCACAGGCATGCCTCACGCGGCGCCCGAGTGCGACCTGCCCCCTCACAGCCACGCCTCACCCGGCGCCCGACTGCTACCTGCCCGCTCACAGCCACGCCTCACCCGGCGCCCGACTGCTACCTGCCCGCTCACAGCCACGCCTCACCCGGCACCCGAGTGCGACCTGCCCCCCTCACAGCCATGCCTCACCCGGCGCCCAAGTGCGACCTGCCCCCTCACAGGCATGCCTCACGCGGCGCCCGAGTGCGACCTGCCCCCTCACAGCCACGCCTCACCCGGCGCCCGACTGCTACCTGCCCGCTCACAGCCACGCCTCACCCGGCGCCCGAGTGCGACCTGCCCCCTCACAGCCACACCTCACCCGGCGCCCGACTGCTACCTGCCCGCTCACAGCCACGCCTCACCCGGCGCCCGAGTGCGACGTGCCCCCTAACAGCCACGCCTCACCCGGCGCCCAAGTGCGACCTGCCCCCTCACAGCCATGCCTCACCCAGTACCCGAGTGCAACCTGCCCCCTCACAGCCATGCCTCACCCGGCGCCCGAGTGCGACCTGCCCCCCTCACAGCCATGCCTCACCCGGCGACCAAGTGCGACCTGCCCCCTCACAGGCATGCCTCACGCGGCGCCCGAGTGCGACCTGCCCCCTCACAGCCACGCCTCACCCGGCGCCCGAATGCTACCTGCCCGCTCACAGCCACGCCTCACCCGGTGCCCGAGTGCGACGTGCCCCCTCACAGCCACGCCTCACCCGGCGCCCGAGTGCGACCTGCCCCCTCACAGCCACGCCTCACCTGGCGCCCGAGTGCGACCTGCCCCCTCACAGCCATGCCTCACCCGGCGCCCGAGTGCGACCTGCCCCCCTCACAGCCACGCCTCACCCGGCGCCCGAGTGCGACCTGCCCCCCTCACAGCCACGCCTCACCCGGCGCCCGAGTGCGACCTGCCCCCTCACAGCCACGCCTCACCCGGCGCCCGACTGCTACCTGCCCGCTCACAGCCACGCCTCACCCGGCGCCCGAGTGCGACGTGCCCCCTCACAGCCACGCCTCACCCGGCGCCCGAGTGCGACCTGCCCCCTCACAGCCATGCCTCACCCAGTACCCGAGTGCAACCTGCCCCCTCACAGCCATGCCTCACCCGGCGCCCGAGTGCGACCTGCCCCCCTCACAGCCATGCCTCACCCGGCGCCCAAGTGCGACCTGCCCCCTCACAGGCATGCCTCACGCGGCGCCCGAGTGCGACCTGCCCCCTCACAGCCACGCCTCACCCGGCGCCCGACTGCTACCTGCCCGCTCACAGCCACGCCTCACCCGGCGCCCGAGTGCGAAGTGCCCCCTCACAGCCACGCCTCACCCGGCGCCCGAGTGCGACCTGCCCCCTCACAGCCACGCCTCACCTGGCGCCTGAGTGCGACCTGCCCCCTCACAGCCATGCCTCACCCGGCGCCCGAGTGCGACCTGCCCCCCTCACAGCCATGCCTCACCTGGCGCCCGAGTGCGACCTGCCCCCCTCACAGGCATGCCTCACGTGGCGCCCGAGTGCAACCTGCCCCCTCACAGCCATGCCTCACCCGGCGCCCGAGTGCGACCTGCCCCCCTCACAGCCACGCCTCACCCGGCGCCCGAGTGCGACCTGCCCCCTCACAGCCACGCCTCACCCGGCGCCCGACTGCTACCTGCCCGCTCACAGCCACGCCTCACCCGGCGCCCGAGTGCGACGTGCCCCCTCACAGCCACGCCTCACCCGGTGCCCGAGTGCGACCTGACCCCTCACAGCCATGCCTCACCCAGTACCCGAGTGCAACCTGCCCCCTCACAGCCATGCCTCACCCGGCGCCCGAGTGCGACCTGCCCCCCTCACAGCCATGCCTCACCTGGCGCCCAAGTGCGACCTGCCCCCTCACAGGCATGCCTCACGCGGCGCCCGAGTGCGACCTGCCCCCTCACAGCCACGCCTCACCCGGCGCCCGACTGCTACCTGCCCGCTCACAGCCACGCCTCACCCGGCGCCCGAGTGCGAAGTGCCCCCTCACAGCCACGCCTCACCCGGCGCCCGAGTGCGACCTGCCCCCTCACAGCCACGCCTCACCTGGCGCCTGAGTGCGACCTGCCCCCTCACAGCCATGCCTCACCCGGCGCCCGAGTGCGACCTGCCCCCCTCACAGCCATGCCTCACCTGGCGCCCGAGTGCGACCTGCCCCCCTCACAGGCATGCCTCACGTGGCGCCCGAGTGCAACCTGCCCCCTCACAGCCATGCCTCACCCGGAGCCCGAGTGGGACCTGCCCCCTCACAGCCATGCCTCACCCGGCGCCCGAATGCGACCTGCCCCCTCACAGGCATGCCTCACGCGGCGCCCGAGTGCGACCTGCCCCCTCACAGCCATGCCTCACCCGGCGCCCGAGTGCGACCTGCCCCCTCACAGCCATGCCTCACCCGGCGCCCGAGTGCGACCTGCCCCCTCACAGCCATGCCTCACCTGGCGCCCGAGTGCTACCTGCCCCCTCACAGCCATGCCTCACCCGGCGACCGAGTGCTACCTGCCCCCTCACAGCCATGCCTCACCTGGCGCCCGAGTGCTATCTGCCCCCTCACAGCCATGCCTCCCCCCCACCCGAGTGCTACCTGCCCCCTCACAGCCATGCCTCCCCCAGTGCCTGAGTGCACCCTGCCCCCTCACAGCAATGCCTCAGCTGGCGCCCGAGTGCTACCAGGCCCCTCACAGCTACGTCCTGCCCTGCCTGGCACCCGAGTGCTACCTGCCCCCACAAAGTCATCTTCTCCCCAGCGCATCAGTGTTACCCAGCCCCCAAGAATGCTGTGCCCTGCCGCCCCCCACACCCTTCACCCTCGCAGTGCTACTGTAACTCATACACCCTCTGAGTGTGGTGCACTGTCCCATCTAGGCTACGTCTACACGTGCACCCAACTTCGAAATAGCTTATTTCGATGTTGCGACATCGAAATAGGGTATTTCGATGAATAACGTCTACACGTCCTCCAGGGCTGGCAACGTCGATGTTCAACTTCGACGTTGCTCAGCCCAACATCGAAATAGGCACAGCGAGGGAACGTCTACACGCCAAAGTAGCACACATCGAAATAAGGGAGCCAGGCACAGCTGCAGACAGGGTCACGGGGCGGACTCAACAGCAAGTCGCTCCCTTAAAGGGCCCCTCTCAGACACACTTTCATTAAACAGTGCAAGATACACAGAGCCAACAACTAGTTGCAGACCCTGTATATGCAGCACGGACCCCCAGCTGCAGCAGCAGCAGCCAGAAGCCCTGGGCTAAGGGCTGCTGCCCACGGTGACCACAGAGCCCCGCAAGGGCTGGAGAGAGAGTATCTCTCAACCCCCCAGCTGATGGCCGCCATGGAGGACCCCGCTATTTCGATGTTGCGGGACGCGGATCGTCTACACTGTCCCTACTTCGACGTTGAACGTCGAAGTAGGGCGCTATTCCCATCCGCTCATGGGGTTAGCGACTTCGAAGTCTCGCCGCCTAACGTCGATTTCAACTTCGAAATAGCGCCCAACACGTGTAGATGTGACGGGCGCTATTTCGAAGTTACTGCCGCTACTTCGAAGTAGCGTGCACGTGTAGACGCAGCCCTAGTGGGCTGAGACCACTTACAGAAAGAACAGTGAGGACGCTCTACAGCCAGCGCAAACAGCCAGCTGGCTTTTAGCTCATGCACTAAGGGTTCAGGTTCTGAGCTCCAGAATTCCCGGTTTTGGATTCCACCTGCAGATGGGTGGGGTATGCCAGCCCCCTCACAGCCTGGCCCTCCAGTGTCTCCCGCTGCTACCAGCCCCCTCACAGCCTGGCCCTCCAGTGTCTCCCAGTGCTACCAGCCCCCTCACAGCCTGGCCCTCCAGTGTCTCCCGCTGCTACCAGCCCCCTCACAGCCTGGCCCTCCAGTGTCTCCCAGTGCTACCAGCCCCCTCACAGCCTGGCCTTGCAGTGTCTCCCGCTGCTACCAGCCCCCTCACAGCCTGGCCCTCCAGTGTCTCCCAGTGCTACCAGCCCCCTCACAGCCTGGCCTTGCAGTGCCTCCCGCTGCTACCAGCCCCCTCACAGCCTGGCCCTCCAGTGTCTCCCGCTGC
Organism: Carettochelys insculpta; assembly: GCF_033958435.1. Classification (NCBI taxonomy): domain Eukaryota; kingdom Metazoa; phylum Chordata; order Testudines; family Carettochelyidae; genus Carettochelys; species Carettochelys insculpta. Next base: position 32,213,980 of record NC_134153.1, read on the forward strand.
TACCAGCCCCCTCACAGCCTGGCCTTGCAGTGTCCCCCAGTGCTACAAGCCCCCTCACAGCCTGGCCCTCCAGTGTCTCCCAGTGCTACCAGCCCCCTCACAGCCTGGCCCTCCAGTGTCTCCCAGTGCTACCAGCCCCCTCACAGCCTGGCCTTGCAGTGCCTCCCGCTGCTACCAGCCCCCTCACAGCCTGGCCCTCCAGTGTCTCCCGCTGCTACCAGCCCCCTCACAGCCTGGCCCTCCAGTGTCTCCCAGTGCTACCAGCCCCCTCACAGCCTGGCCTTGCAGTGCCTCCCGCTGCTACCAGCCCCCTCACAGCCTGGCCCTCCAGTGTCTCCCGCTGCTACCAGCCCCCTCACAGCCTGGCCCTCCAGTGTCTCCCAGTGCTACCAGCCCCCTCACAGCCTGGCCCTCCAGTGTCTCCCAGTGCTACCAGCCCCCTCACAGCCTGGCCTTGCAGTGCCTCCCGCTGCTACCAGCCCCCTCACAGCCTGGCCCTCCAGTGTCTCCCAGTGCTACCAGCCCCCTCACAGCCTGGCCCTCCAGTGTCTCCCGCTGCTACCAGCCCCCTCACAGCCTGGCCCTCCAGTGTCTCCCAGTGCTACCAGCCCCCTCACAGCCTGGCCCTCCGGTGTCTCCCAGTGCTACCAGCCCCCTCACAGCCTGGCCTTGCAGTGCCTCCCGCTGCTACCAGCCCCCTCACAGCCTGGCCCTCCAGTGTCTCCCAGTGCCACCAGCCCCCTCACAGCCTGGCCCTCCAGTGTCTCCCAGTGCTACCAGCCCCCTCACAGCCTGGCCTTGCAGTGTCCCCCAGTGCTACAAGCCCCCTCACAGCCTGGCCCTCCAGTGTCTCCCGCTGCTACCAGCCCCCTCACAGCCTGGCCTTGCAGTGTCCCCCAGTGCTACAAGCCCCCTCACAGCCTGGCCTTGCGGTGTCCCCCAGTGCTACCAGCCCCCTCACAGCCTGGCCTTGCGGTGTCCCCCAGTGCTACCAGCCCCCTCACAGTCTGGCCCTCTGGTGTCTCCCGGTGCTACCAGCCCCCTCACAGCCTGGCCTTGCAGTGTCTCCCGGTGCTACCAGCCCCCTCACAACCTGGCCTTGCAGTGTCTCCCAGTGCCACCAGCCCCCTCACAGCCTGACCTTGCAGTGTCTCCCAGTGCCACCAGCCCCCTCACAGCCTGGCCCTCCGGTGTCTCCCGCTGCTACCAGCCCCCTCACAGCCTGGCCCTCCAGTGTCTCCCAGTGCTACCAGCCCCCTCACAGCCTGGCCTTGCAGTGTCTCCCGCTGCTACCAGCCCCCTCACAGCCTGGCCTTGCCCTGTCCCCCAGTGCTACCAGCCCCCTCACAGCCTGGCCTTGCCCTGTCCCCCAGTGCTACCAGCCCCCTCATGATCATGTCCCACCTGGTACTACACTGCTAAGAGCCTCCTCAGAGACATGCCCCACCTAGCCCGGTGTCCTAGTGCTATCAGCACCTATACAGAAGTGCCCCAGCCAGCCCAGTGCCACCAGTTCTCACACAGCCATGTTCCACTCCCACCCCAGAGCTAGCTGCCCTGTCAGAGCCAGGCTGCTTCCACCGCCCATGCTATCCAACTCCACGTAGCTCTGTCCCACTTGACACAGTGGCCCTGCACTGCAAACACCCTCATAGATACCCAGCACTACATCCCCGGCCAGCAGCACCTCCTGCTCAGCACCCAGCGCCACATCCCCAGCCAGCAGCACCTCCTGCTCAGCACCCAGCGCCACAACCCCGGCCAGCAGCACCTCTTGCTCAGCACCCAGCGCCACAACCCCGGCCAGCAGCACCTCCTGCTCAGCACACAGCGCCACAACCCCGGCCAGCAGCACCTCCTGCTCAGCACCCAGCGCCACAAACCCAGCCAGCAGCACCTCCTGCTCAGCATCCACCCCTACAACCCCGGCCAGCAGCACCTCCTGCTCAGCACCCAGCGCCACAACCCCGGCCAGCAGCACCTCCTGCTCAGCACCCAGCGCCACAACCCCGGCCAGCAGCACCTCCTGCTCAGCACCCAGCGCCACAAACCCGGCCAGCAGCACCTCCTGCTCAGCACCCAGCACCACAACCCCGGCCAACAGCACCTCCTGCTCAGCACCCAGCACCACAACCCTGGCCAGCAGCACCTCCTGCTCAGCACCCAGCACCATAACCCCGGTCAGCAGCACCTCCTGCTCAGCACACAGCGCCACAATCCCGGCCAGCAGCACCTCCTGCTCAGCACCCAGCCCTACAACGCCGGCCAGCAGCACCTCCTGCTCAGCACCCAGCCCTACAACCCCGGCCAGCTGCACCTCCTGCTCAGCACCCATCCCTACAACCCCGGCCAGCAGCACCTCCTGCTCAGTACTCAGCCCTACAACCCCGGCCAGCAGCACCTCCCGGTCAGCACCCAGCGCCACTATCCCAACCAGCAGCACCTCCTGCTCAGCACCCAGGACCACTATCCTGGCCAGCAGCACCTCCTGCTCAGCACCCAGCACCACTATCCCGGCCAGCAGCACCTCCTGCTCAGCACCCAGCACCACAACCCCGGCGAGCAGCACCTCCTGCTCAGCACCCAGCACCACAACCCCGGTCAGCAGCACCTCCTGCTCAGCACCCAGTGCTACAACCCCGGCCAGCAGCACCTCCTGCTCAGCACCCAGTGCTACAAACCCCTCCCAGTGGTAACCCCCTGCTCAGCACCCCAGTGTTACAACTCTCTCTGAGTGGCACCACTCCCACGAGCACTCCTCATAGCCATGTCCAGTGTCCCAGGGCCATGAGCTCCCTCAGAACTGTGCCCTTTCTGGGCCCTCATTCTGAGGAGTTTGTACCCAGCTGTGCCCCACTGGTGCAGCAGTTATGACCCTGTGGATGAGCGGATTTGTACTCCTCACCTGCTTCTGCAACTCGGCAACTTGGCTATGCAGAATCCAGGCCTCCTCCTGTGAAAAAAGTCCAAAGAGAAAGCTTTTAGTCTGCAGCCTGCTTGGGGCAGGACTAGACTGGAGCTAGGCCAGTGCAAGCAGTACATTGCTGGGGCCACATGTTCAGGGCTCCCCTCCTGTTCAGACCTGTCCTGAAGTTGGTGCCTTATTCTGCCCAGAGTCAGACGTAGGGTGTCCATGGGCACACAGCAATGGAAGGTCGGTATGATCCCTCTTCAGCCTCCTCCTCTCAGACTCTACCTGCAGTCAGGACACACAGAAAGGGTCACAGCGGTGCTAAGAAACAGTGAGCTAAGAAGAGAACCATTGCCAGCAGGGAAATGTGGGGGTATACCAGGGTCACTTGTAGCGCTTCCCACAAGGCTGGAAGGGCTGGTGAGGGACTAGCAAGGTTGGAGAGCCAGGGCCAGCAGCAGGGGTCCATGCCCCCCTCACACAGTCTGGGAGAGGGGAAGCACAGCAAGGCAGCTCCAACTTGTGCTGTTCTCTGGCCATGCCACTCTGGGGCATGGGGTGGGACTGCCCCCACCCTTCCCAGCAGGAATGGTGTGGTCAGAGAGCAGGGCAAGCTGGGGCCACTTTACTGCGCTTTCCACCTCCCCACTGTCAGTGGAGGAGGGGGTGCAAACCCCTGCTGCTGGCACTGGCCCTGCCACCCTGTTAGTCCCCTGGATCACCTCAGCTTCAGGAAGAGGTGGACTTGGGGTGGAAGGGAGTTGTTCCGGCTGTTCCTCTGGCTGAGAGGGGGCAACTGGCTGGTGCCGCCTGCCTCCAGCCTCCCTTGCCAGTCACCACTGATTACCTGTTCCATAACTCACGCTCTTCCAGTGTCCATTCCACAGGATGGGTGTGTGCTCCCCACATGCACTGGTGCTGGGAGTCTCTCTCGACAGTATCTATAGGCAAGTGGCTCTGGCGACCCTGGGAGTGCCCTTCTAGTGCTCCCTGCACCCTCAGTTCTTTTCCCCAAGACTGCGACAGGAGTAGGACAGCAGATCCTGGAATGGACATGAACAACACGCCTCCAAGAACAACAGGTATCAAGCAGGTAACTGTCTTCTCTTCCTCAAGGGCTTGCTCACATCCATTCCCTATTAGGTGATTCCAAGCAGTACCCATGGAGGCAGGTAGGAGTTGAACTCTGCACGTATTGTAATACAGTTCTGCGTAATCCAGCCTCATCTCTGGCCTGCTTAGTGATGACCTCATCAGAAGTGAACATTTGGACTGAGGACAATGTGGCCCTACAGATGTCCTGCATTAGTACCTGTTTCAGGAAGACCAACAATGATGCCTAAGAACTGGTCAAATGGGCATGGACAAACAAGGGAAGCAGGACTTTTGGGGGCTCATAGCAGGCTGTATGCCAGAGATGATTCAAGGGGAAATCTTTTGAGATGAGAAGAGAAGGCCCTTCATCCTGTCAGCTATAATGATAAAGATCTACATCAACCTGCCAAAGAGCTTGGTACACTCCAGGTAAAAGGCCAAAGCCTTCAGGATGTCCAGGACAAAGACATTTTTCTGCTGCCGTCTTTTGGAGAAACAGATCCTGCATGGAAGGAAGAAACCACCTTAGCAGGAAGGCCGAGTGAGCCCAGGTGCAGCCACATGGGAAGGGGCAGTGAGGAAGGCAGGAATGGCAGTATTGGTGTCTGCATGTCAGCCAGTGGCAAGGAGCCCTGCTCAGTACCAGCTTCTGAGGCTGCATATTCACTGTGCAGAGACCAGGTGTAGGAGGACCTTTCTTAACTCCTGCATGGGGCAAGTAATGAAGGCCCTAGAGGATCTCTCTAAGTGACATGAGTCTCTGCCATAGGATCCTGGAGACTGTTGGGGGTAGGCTGATCAGCAACAGCAGCCCACTGATGGACACCTCCTGTTCTTCACTCAGTACCAGGATAGTGAGTGGGACTGAGACAGAGCAAGACCAGTGGCCTGAGGACCATCGAGACCATGAAAACCTGCATGAAGAGAATTGGGGCTGGCATCCTGTGACTGATGACACTGTTTGTCTCAGTGGTCCCAGGAATGGTGCTGAGGTCATGGATATGGAGGGGGCTCACACCCAAACCCAAGCCAGCAGGCACATGCCTCAACTGCGCTGCACCACAGTTCCCATAAGTGTCGTCCCAAGTCCTGCCCTTAGCACGCGGAGGTGAGGGGACCTACAGGGAATTCATGATGCCTGCCTCCCCATGTCTGAGGTCTGAAGGGTTTGCATAGGGCAGCACTGGTAGGATGGTCCATTAGACATTGCATGGGGTACCTGGGGGAGACCCTGAGAGAGCGTAACTTGGGCTTACCCCAAAACCATAACAGAAGGCAGCACAAGCAGGGCACTGTGCACAGAAGCCATGGTGCTGAGGACTGAGACTGACCTCTGCGCCAGTGCTGGGCTTACTGCTGACTGCATTAGGAGACACCCTAAGGCAAACGTCTCTCTCCTTTTTAGTCCAGGCTTTAAACAATTTGCAAATTTGGCACTTACCACTAGCATGCCCCTTGCCACAAGGTTTAAAGGCTGGGGATGGGGGCCTGGCCTACCCCTAGACAAAGTCCTGTCTGGGGCAACTACAAATAGTTACAGTAATCCCCCAAGATATGCAATGGTCATGTTCCAAGCACACCCTCGTGCACCCTGAAATTCGCATAATTCAGGGGCTTGGGCAATGGGTTGGGGTGTGGGGGACACGGGGGGGGTTAAGCCTGGGGTAGGTAAGGGCTGCAGGAGGGGATGGGAGGCATGTGGGGTTCAGCTGGGTTCAGGGGTGTTGGAGCCGGGGCGTGTGGCAGTTGCTGGAGCATGTGGTGGAGCTGGGGGCTGCAGCAGAGGCTGGAGCTGGGGCATGTGGTGGAGGCTGGAGCCCCCCGCCCCCTCCGACAGTGCTCAGGGGAAGAGCTGGCTGCTGCCAGTTCTGTTTCCCTTTGATGGGGATCTCCTCCTCACCCTGCACCTGGGCATATCTCAAGGGTTTACTGTTTAAAGTATGAGTCGGAGGTCAGCCGCGTAAGAGAGGGGTCGCATACTCTGAGACCTTACAGTACTAGAACTGGAACACTAAAGGACCCTAACAATATCGCATTATACGCAAGAAAAATGCTGCATTCACAAAACAAGTGGGGAACAAGACTGGCCAAAGCCAGGAGTTATGTTGTACTGCTGGCAAGAGGGAAGTGAGAGTGGGATGAGCAAGCGGTGCTCCTTATACAGACCCATCAGGGTGCTGCTCCAGGGGCTGCCAGAGCTGCTCTCCTACAGACACTACTCAGGAAAAAATCTTCCAGTACATGTGGGGAGTGCACAGACCTAATGTGAATGGACATGAGCATTCACTCCAAGAAGAGCGCGTGGTACCGGAGGGCAGAGCAGTTCTCCGTTGGAGGCACTTATCTCCAGGTGGTGGCTGGGAAAAGGGAAAGGAGGCAGAAAGGGCTTCACCCTGGGGCAAGAGGAGCTGGCGTGCTGAGTACTCTGAGCAAGCAATGCCAAAGGGGAGGGAGGTTGGGTGGTGCCAGAGCAAGGGGAGGTGGGTGGCCAGTGCAGTGCAGGTTGTACCTGAGGGTGTGGCTATGGGCGGGCAGTGCTGGAGGGCATGGGAATGGAGCGGTGTAGCATGTGGGATTGCTCACATAGTGCTGGAGCATGCAGGGCTGGCTGTCGTCCCAGAGTGCCGAAGGGAGACAGGGAGGTGTAAAGAACCTGGCTCACCTGCTTGAGAGTCCACCTGAGTTGGGAGTTGAGCTGCTGCAGCTGAGTTTTGTCATTTTCCAACTTTGCAACAGCTTGCTGCAGACGTTCTAGGCGCTGCTGCAGGATTCTCCTCTCTGCCCTTTTCGTCAGCTGCTCCTCTTCCTTTCCTGTGCCCTGGGGGTGTACACAGCATTTGTGAGCCTGTGCCATGTATGTGTGGCAATGCACGTGTTACCTCAGATGTTCACAGTGGGGAATCTGTACAAAGCTGGCTAGGGAGGCCTTGGCTGTGTCTACACATGCCCCCTCCCTTTCGGAAGGGGCATGTTAATGAGGCACCTCAGAACAGGTTAACGAGGTGCTGAGATGCACATTCAGTGCCTCGTTAGCATAATGGCGGCCAGCTGCGCTTCGAAAGTGCTGCTTTCAAAACACAAACTGGCCATGTAGACACAGGTGATTCAAAATAAACCCCACACTTTGAAACTCCCTTCTTCCCAATTCATTCCCACTGTGCCTCATTAATTGCTCCCTATGCTCCCAAAGCACAGCCATCGGTGGCACCCCACCAAGCGAAGGGCCACTCTCCAAGCACAGCCACCACTGGGGCTCTAGGCTAGGAGCAGGGCAGAATTAATCCAGGCTTCCCTGAGAGGTGTACCTGTGCCCTGTTCACTTCTTTCTTCCCTCACCTGCCATTTCTCTGCTCTCTCATCCCTGAGCAGCAGATCCACATCTCCATTCACAGGCTTGTCTGGAACCCTTTCTTCTAGGTCTTTGAGAGCTGAAGCAAGCTGTTCCTGCAGTAGTAGTAGTGACAAACAGCACAGATCATCCTCTGGAAGGCAGGAGTTCAGTGCCCTGGGCTGGAGAGGGCACCCTCTGCTGCATTTGGTGTCTCCTTTTCAGGTACAGGAGATGCATCTTAGAACGGGGAGTGGTTGGCCCATTATAAAGGCAGTTTCTCTGTTTTTGATGTTCACACCTCCACATTACAATCTGACAATGGGCCACATCCCCCGACTGATCTGACTTGTTTTCTCCTCACTTGATGTATGCTACCAATACTGGGCCATTTCCACCATGACAGCTCTGGCCCTCCCCTTTACTGAAACCCCCCTCCTTAAATCTTCCTCTGAATCCACGCCCCTCCCCACAACTCAGGAATCTGATGAAGCGGGTCTTTGCCCACAAAAGCTTATGTTCCAAAATATCTGTTAGTCTATAAGGTGCCACAGGACTTCTTGTTGTTTTGAAAATACAGACTAGCACAGCTACCTCTCTGATACATGAAGAAAAATTTCCTTTTGTTTATTTTAAACCTGCTACTCATTCATTTCATTTGGTGATCCCTAGTTCTTGTGTTATGTGAACAAGTCAATAACTTTTCCGTATTCACTTTCTCCACACCTGTTATGACACTATAGACCTCCGTCATATACCGCTTTAGTCTCCTCTTTTCTGAGCTGAAAAGTCCCAGTCTTTTTAATCTCTCTTCAAATGGCACCCATTCCGAACCTCTAATTATTTTTGTTGCCCTTTTCCAATGCCACGCACCACCACCAGGGCTACTGCTGCTAAAAAACAAATCTTCTGACGAGAAGCGCAGGACACTGAAACACCTAACGTGGCGCACCCACAAGGACACTTCTTGAAGAAGAACTAGGGGTCATCTAAACTGAAGTGATGGCAGTGATCACCCACAACCCACTCATCAGCTGGGGATTGCCATGGCATGCTGCATTCCAGCCATTCAAGCCTCTAATAGGGCCACATTTTGCGTTTGGCCACCATAGTCACAATCTTGCTTTCTGTGAGAGATGGGACATATTTTTTCTGGTACTTCCATTGAGACTGCACACCTCATCTTGAAGAGGTCTCCACATAGTCTCCACCAGCTGGAACTCAGCACAGAGGAATGGTGCTGCAGCCCTATTGAAAGTATTTCCCATCCAACTGCTTACTGTTTTGCGCACAGTTTCAGCTCAGCCTCAGCTGTCTGCATGAGTTTTTACAAACACATGTGCAAAGTAGGATCCTCCCACCAGCTTCCTGTCCTGGAACATCTCCACAACAGATAGGGCATCACCCAGCTTCTCTTTGCACTGACCTCAGCTGGCCCCCTACACAACCTGTCTAATTCATGAAATGAAGACAGAGCCTCTCAAAACACTGGCACGGGCAGCACCGAAGCCATTTGCAAAGGTGTCAGGACGGAGCCATCACTGAAGCTGAAGTTTTCTGCTTCTATCAAACCCTGGCGCAAAGAACGCTGGAAGGCAGCAAGAGTATCTACCCTGAGGCAGCTGAGCGAGGAGGCAGTCCTCAAGGCAGGGTTCTTTGAGCGTCAGGAGTGACTGGGCCAGACCCTGCTATGAAGACTTACCCCACAAATGCTGAAGGAAGAATGCAGTAATGGAGCTGCTATGGGCAAGGTTATGCTGGGGTGCAGCAGATTCTCTTTCGGCACCTACTGTGTTACTGCTTGCGGGGAAAGGTGCTGCCTCTATATAAATCCACGATATGCCACATCTTGAATACAGCAGGCAGATTTTGTCATCCCATCCCAAAAACGGTACATCAGGATCAGAAAAGGGCAGCACAAATGTTTAGGGGCATAGAACAGTTCCCATACGAGGAGAGAGTAACAAGACTGGGACTTTCTGACATTGAAAAGCGATGACCAAACGGGGCTAGGAGAGAGGGCTACAAAGCCATGACTAGTGTCAAGAAAATACATAAAGACGTGTTATTTACTCCTTCTCATAACACAAAGACTAGTGGTCAGTGCATGAAATTAACAGGGAGCAGTTTAAAATAAACCACAGGAAGTATTTCTTCACATCATGCACGGTCAAACTGTGGAACTCCTTGCCAGGGGATGCTGCGAAGGCCAAGACTACAACAAGGCTCAAAAAGACTAGATAAAGTCATGAAGGATCCCCCTATCAATGATTGTATACCGGAGGCCTGGTTATCCCTCCCCATCAGGGTTGGAGAGAGGCCACAATGCCTCACTAAGTCATTGGGCTGCCGCCTTGCGTTAGGGGAACTAGCATTAGGCATAGCGTCCCAACCTGGCTAAAATGTTCTGCCAACTGCTTCAAGCCCTCATGTCTTGCATGAGGAGGCTCCCCACAGCTTAGTCTATGGTTCAAAGGCAGAGTACACCCAGTATTCAATTAGCGCTAGTCCCTGGGCTCAGACACAAAACACACCCAACAGTCAAGAAGTGCAGGAAAATACGTTTTAAAGTCTGACTCAAAGCACGGCTGACAAGCAGGTTTTCACCAGACACTGATGTATGCTCACTAGTCTGTCCAGGTGTACACGTAAAACAAGCATTATAAGCCAAAATAATGGAAACCTACTTGCACATCCCTCTTCCCATGCAAACAAGTCTTGGTTGGTCTGAACTGGCTGGCTTCCTCCAGAGGCAGGGTTGGTAGTCCGTGGTCAGTAGTTGCCAGACAACCAGAGGTCTGACAAATAAATCTGCCTGGACGTGGCAGAGCTGACTGTCTAAAAGCACCCACTTCCCTCACTGTGGAGCTCCATTTAGTTTTAATAGGGATTGTGATTGTTTACCACTAGAATGATCATCAAGGGATGCGATGGATTCTGTCATTTGGAGTCAATGCACTAAGACTGGATGTCACTGTCTAAAAGTTCCCCTCTGGCTCAGCCAAGATCTACAGGTTCAGTGCAAGAAAAAGCCTGGGTGAGGTCATCTGGCCTGAGGTATGAAGGAGGTCAGGGTGGATGGTCATAATAATTCCTTCTGACTGAACAGCTATGAATCTAAGCAAAGTACCATTGGATCCTTAAGACAGAAATGCAATCACCCACCAGACTGCCTACCTGAAGATGAAGCCGGTCCTTATCCCTCTCTGACACCATGCTCTGCAGGACAGCCATTTCCTCTTTCAGGGTTCTCCTGGCTGCTTTGGTCTGGGCCAGGCACAGAGACAAGGCTTGTGCTTTCTCCCTCCATTCTATCTCTGCACTCTCAGTCTGCTTCAGAACAGCCATCATATGCTCCAGTTCCTGGTCCTTTACTTTCCTCTCCTCTTCCAGCTGATGGATCCACATCTTCTGCCTTTCCAACTCCTGGTCTCTCTCCTTCCTCTTGGCTGCCTCCTCCGTTTCCCATCTTAGGAATTTCTGGGTTTGGCTTATTAGAGTCTCCTCTTTACCAGCTCTCCTATGCAGAGCTGAAGTGAGCTGCTTCAGGAGCTCACTCTGTGTCCTCAGCTCCTGCTCTCTACCCCTCAGAATCTCTTCCAGGTTCCTGACTCTCTCTCTCTGGTATTTGATCTCGTTGTCCTTTGTTATCAGTGTCTGCTGGAGATGTTCTTGAAGACCCTTTACTGCCTCCTCTTCTGATAGTTTTTGCTCACCTTGGGCCTTGATCTCCTGTTCCCGTTTGTTCACAGCTTCTTCCAGGAGATGCTCTCCCTCTGCATGGCATCTCTCCTCCTCCTCTGCCACCAGTGTAAGCTGGACACAGTGCAGGGTCTCCTGTTCTTTCCCTTGGTGCTGGAGCTGTTGAACAAGAGTCTCAAGCTCCTGTTCTCGCTCTCTTACAACTTCCTCTAGACAAGCTGCTTGGTTCCGGAAAGACTCCAGTGCCACCTGCACGCTTTCTTCTTGAAGCTGGTACATGTTAATTTGCTCGTCCTTCTTGAGGAGTTCTACATCCTTCCCCTTCACTACTTGATTAATTCTGTCTAGATCCTGCTGTAAACTCTTGACACACTTTTCTTTCTGATCTTTCTGCCTTATGAGCTCCTTTACATGCCTTTGCAAAGACTCTATCTCCTGGTCTCTGGCCTGTAGAGACAATTTGGTATATTCAAGTGTCTGCAAAGCAGCCTCAGTTTGTGTCACTGCATCTTCCTTGTGCCGCTGAAGCTCATGGATTCCCTCCTCAAGGGCCTCTAGTTCCCTTTCTCTCTCCGTCAAAATCACTTGTGTTTGGTGAAGATTTGCTTGCATGGCTCTTGCTTGCTTCTCCTCCTGTATCTTGTGCTCCTCATTTTGCTTTTGCAGGGATTCAATTTCTTCTTCTCGCTCCTTTAACACTGCTTGAAGATGGTTACAAGTTTTCACCTGCTGCTCAACCTCTCTTTCCCATTTCTGGAGTGTCCACAGCTGTCCTTTCTGGGATTCAATCACTCCCTCTCTCTCCTTTAGTGCTGCTTTGGCATTTTCTAGATCTCTCTGTAAAATCTTCATCTGCTCTGCTGCTTCTGCCTCATGTTTCTGTGTTTGCTGAATTTGGAATTCCAGCTCTCTATCTTTTTCTTTTAAGGCTACTTGTGCTTGCTCCTGATACTCACAAAGAGCCTTTATCTTCATTTTCAGCTCTTCCTTAATATCCTGAATTTGCTTTTGCTGTAACTCAAGTTCTAGATCTCTCTGAGTCAGTGTGAAGGTCACCTGTTTTACCTTCTCCTGGATGTCTTGTAGCTCTTCCTCCCGCTGAACTTCACACTGCTGCAAAATCCTTATCTGCTCCTTCTGCAATTCAACCTCACGCTCTTTGTGCCCTAGAATTACTTTCATGTGTTCTAGGCTTGTGCGCAAAACCTTCACCTGCTTTTTCTCCTCCTGTTTCTCATCTTCAGCTACCTTCCTGTGACACATAAGCTCACAATCTTTTTCCCTCAAGTCTGCTTTGATCTGATACAGATCCTCCAGCAGAGTTTTCATTTGCGACCTTCCATGTTCTTCCAGAGTCTGGATTTTCTCTTCCTGGAATTCAATTTCCTTGACTTTCTCATCTAGGTTTAAAGTCATTCGTTTTAGAACAATTTTCTGCATTTCCCTCTCATCCTCTAGTTCCTGAATCTGTTCTCTCTGGGATTCCAACTCTCTATCTTTTTCCTCTAGATCTTTAGAAAGGTGATCTAGAGCTGTTCTTTGCATTTCTCTCTGCTGCTCCAGCTCTCTAATCTGCTCTTGCAGTGTTTCCATTTCTCCATCTCTCTGGTTTAAGGTAACTGTTAAGTGATCCAGATTTTCCTTCAACACCTTCCCCAATGCAGCCTCATCCTGCAATACCAGAATTCCCTCCTGCTGAGTCTCTGCTTCCTCTATTTTCATTTTCAGGACAGAGAGGGTTGTTTGAAGCTCTTGTTCTAGGGAGTAGCTCATCTTTGTTGCCATGTTTGCCTGAGCTTTAGAGGCAGAGAATGATTCCTGGAGGTGGTTCTTCTCACACACCAGTTTCTCCTTAGCTGCTTGCAGCATGTCCTGCTCATGCTGAAACAGAGAGAAAATGACTTGAAAAATAAATCTAGGTAATTCATCCCATCTCAGATCTGAGCTGAATCTCTACTGCCTGGATGGAGTGACACCCAAGCTCTGTATATGTGACTCTAAGGCTGTGTCTACACGTGCCCCAAACTTCGAAATGGCCATGCAAATAGCCATTTCGAAGTTTACTAATGAAGCGCTGAAATGCATATTCAGCGCTTCATTAGCATGCGGGCGGCAGCGGCGCTTCGAAATTGACGAGCCTTGCCGCCGCGCGGCGCGGCCAGACGGGGCTCCTTTTCGAAAGGACGCCACCTTCTTCGAAGTCCCCTTATTCCCATGAGCTCACGGGAATAAGGGGACTTCGAAGTAGGTGGCGTGCTTTCGAAAAGGAGCCCCGTCTGGATGCGCCGCGCGGCGGCAAGGCTCGTCAATTTCGAAGCGCCGCTGCCGCCCGCATGCTAATGAAGCGCTGAATATGCATGTCAGCGCTTCATTAGTAAACTTCGAAATGGCCATTTGCATGGCCATTTCGAAGTTTGGGGCACGTGTAGACGTAGCCTAAATGGAATATCTCTTGTTATTGGGATGGCTTCTCTCTCTCATCTAAATTTTCTTGTTCTTTGGTCACTAGAAGAAAGCTGTGCATCTGCTGAAATCATTGATGAAACAGCATTATTTTGGAGTGTAGATGAGGCCTTCAAGTTACTTCTGGCTGTAGCTGCTGAAGGGTTCCTGAAACTACTTTCTTCAGTAAGCAGAGATAATTAGGAATGGGGAAAACTCAAACATATATGAATCTAATAACTATACTGGCCTAAAGTTGGACTCTGGTGAATTGACCCTTTCTTGGGCAGCCCTGCAGTTACTGTACATTTTCCCTCATGTAACTGAGTTAAGCTCTTGCTTTGTGTGCTGTTCCCCACTCCCCCCGACTGCACTCCGGGGATCCTGCTCGGTCAGGGGTGCTAGACCAGGCCAGCTGCATGGGAGGCTTTTCCCCTCTCTACACTGCAGATAGCGCTACTGGCTGTCTCACAGGGGCTGCCACAGCAGTGGATACAACTGAAGTTTGCATGGCAGCTGCCAGTGTGGCTGTCACACCAGGGATTGAAGCAAGGGCTGCCAGAACGAAAAGCCAGAGCTGCTAGAGGGTCCTCCAAGTCCCACGCCCAGCAACCCAGCATCCTGTCTCAGAGCGGCCTGTGCCAGGCACTTGAGATGAATGAACAGAACAGGAGAACTCTGGAGTGGTCCATCCCCTGGTCTCCAGGTGAAGCTGTGACAGTGGGTAGATGTATGGCAAGCTAGCCTCTGGCAAAAGACCTCCCGGACACCACCAGCTGCGCTACAAAGATGTCTGCAAGAGAGACCTCAGAGAGGTAGACATTGAGCTGGACAACTGGGAAGAACTAGCAGATGACCGCAGCAGATGGAGGCAGGGGTTACACAAGGGCCTTCAGAAGGGCGAGATGAGGATCAGACAGCTAGCAGAGGAGAAGCGAGCAGCGAGCGCTCAGAAAGCACACTAAGGGCTTGCCAGACACCCACCACATCTGCAAGAGATGCAGCAAGGACTGTCACTCTCGTGTGGGTCTTCACAGTCACAGTAGATGCTGTAAATGAAGTCCTCAATTGAAACTATAAAGGGCGCGATCCACAGTCTATGCAGACTGAAGGATGCCTACTACTTTGCCTACTGATTCATATGACTCTTATAAAAGTTAATCTGAAAAAAATGTTGCCAATATACAATGATAACATCGTAACATACATTGTAAGTACTGTGATAGACCCTGGCCCACAGCAGCCTACCGCAGCCTCATGGAAGGTAGATATGCTGGCAACTGGGTGTGTGCTTTTATATTTCCCAGAGACTGAGGTTTATCTGGGGTCATCTAGCAGCAGTGGGCTAAACTAGCCTGCCAATTTAGCACCTGTGGCTAATGAAGGCCTTCAAAAGGGGTTTCTTCAGGTAAGTGGGGGTAGGCGATAGAGGACAGAAGAGGAGGAAGGCCAGAGTGTGGAAGGAGAACTCCCAAGAAGAGAGGGCTGCGGCCACCTGAGGAAGGTACCGGGGAAGTGTCTGGTGGAAGTGGCCCAGGAAGGCAGTTTGCTGCACGAGGAAGGCACAGGGAGGGAAGGCCCTCCAGTGGCCTAGGGTCCCTGGGCCGGAACCCAGTACATGTGGGAGGGGTCCAGGTTCCCCCCAGATCACTCCACACCAGCTCTAGAGGGCAGGAGGAGACTGGGCACCCCTATGGGGTTCTCCTTCACTACTAACTGTATTTTGGACTACACCAGTGGTGAGAATGGCTCAATGATGCCGTCACCCAGGCCTCTCTGAGAACAGCAGACTGAGTAGGGACACGGCGAGCCTCTGAGGCCGCACTTAAGCCATCACGTAGTGCAGGACCCGACGAGGACAAGCTAGGGGTTTTGTCACAGTACATGTAGCTAATTCCACTCCCTTCCAGCTATCCTCATTAACACCTTTCCTCATCCTCCTGCCTACTGTATCGTATTCACCTCTTTTCACCATCTCTTCACATGTCAGTTTATTGAGGTCTCTAATCATTCTCCATACCTGTCCTGAACCATGCATCTCCATTACTGCACCCCTCTCACATGGGCTGATCAGAACTGGGCATGCCATTATCTGTGTAATGCCATTAATTCAAAAAATGGTACTACAATTTTAAAAGAATGTTCTTTGCATTTAGCAATATGGAAATTCATTTGCCATCGTTTTTGCCCAGTTATCTAACTTAGTAAGGTCCTTTCGAAATTAGTCTGCCTTCACTAATCTTAATAACTGCATGTTATCTGAGTATTTTGCTTCCTCAATACGTCTTCTTTTTCCAGATGATTAATGTATTAAACAACACTACTCCTAGCACAGAGCCCTCGGGCAGTGAGTGGTTAACATTTTTTAAACTATGAAAGTAAACTAAGCATTCCTTCTCTTTGTTTTCTGCCTCTTAGGCTCTAATGGTACAAATTCTTGTGCATGTGCTTAATTTCACTGCTGTGAGTAATTCCAATGAGCTTAGTAACACTACTCACATTAGTACAGCAAAGCATATGTTGAAGTCTTTGTAGAGTTGGTTAATGATCCACAACAATACTTTGCCTGTCATACCATGACTACTTGGGTTCCTTAAAAGTCCCTTCTGAGGGACACTGTCAAAGCCTTGGAAGTCCAATAAATTACATCAATCAGTTCTCCATTACCCATTACTTTAATGACAGAATTCCAATAGATTAATGATGCATAGTTTTCGATGGCTGTGCTGCTTAAACGCTATAAAAGGCTCTTTGAGATGTTTTACAAAACTTACCAGTTACAAAAGTATCTAAATCTAAACTTAGACTCCTGAGCTCCCACTATCCCCTTACCAATCTGTACTATGGCCACAGCTTACTCCCCAGAACTCACAGGATTTCTGTCCAGATGTTGCTCAATATCAGCCACCTTCACACACACCAAAGGGTTCTCACCTTCACCACTTGCCCAGCTACTGATATTCACATGTGAACAAACCCTGCCTGTGTCTCTCAACTGTAACTCCCATCTTCCTTAGAGCAGACTCCTCTGTGTCTGAAGATCGTCAGTGGCTCATGAAAATTCAATGCCTGAAACAGCAGTGGTGTGTGTGAATAGCAGTGAAGTACATTAGCAGAACTCTAGGGGTAGGAATCAGACTGGAACAGTGAGGATACTGTGTCAGCAGCCAAGTGGCTCAGCAACCCTGTCTGGGATGCCTAGGACTGGATAGCAGGGGATGACAGGAGAGCTGCAGGAGAGAAATGAAAACTTGTTCAATGTCAGGTAGCACTAGAAATCAGATAAAAGATATGACAGATTACACTGTGTAGGGATTTTCCATTTAGTGGCTCTGTGGCTGGGGCAAGTTGTTCCCAAGAATGCAGTGTTAAAAGTGCTCCATCCAGACTATCTTTGAAATGACATTACATAACAAAGCTTCAGGACCATCTGGCAGGCTCACCATGATCTCTCTTTCTCGCTTCTCAGTGTCCTCAAGGCTCCTCTCCAAGGATGCAAGTTCCTCCTCTTTTTGCAGCATGGCGTGGAGTGAACCCTGTTTCCCTTCTACCACCCGCAGCTCTGCAACGGGGAAGGGGGAGAAGAGGAACCAAAACAAAACCAAACAATGCTGGGCAAGAACCATAATCTATTAAACTGCCCTTTGCTTTTCAGGCTCCAGTACACCCAAGAGATTCGGGTTACGCCCAAGGAAATACCTCGGTCTGAGATACTTGGCTTACGAAAGTTTGGGTGAAAGCAGAGTTCACAGGCAGAGGGAATGAACAAAGAGCAGCCAATGAAATTAGATCAATAAAGTGGTGCAGATCAGCATCATCAGTGTCATAGTGAGAGCTAAGACAGATAAGATTACAAAGGGAGAATGCTTAAGAAGGAAAAAGATGAGCACTGACGGATGTATCTAAAAGGGAGTCATAAGGAGGAAAGAGAAAACTTGTTCTTGGCCTCTGAGGATAGAACAAGAGGCAATGAGCTTAAACTGCAGCAAGGGAGGTTTAGGTTGGACATCAGGAAAAAGTTCCTAACTGTCAGGGTGGTCAAACAGTGGAATAAATTGCCAAGGGAGGCCGTGGAGTCTCCATCGCTGGAGATATTTAAGAACAGGTTAGATAGATGTCTATCAGGGATGGTTTAGACAGCACTTGGTACTGCCACTGGGGCAGGGGGCTGGACTCAATGGCCTCTTGAGGTCCCTTCCAGTCCTAGTGTTCTATGATTCTATGTGGGGCTCCAACCAAGGACGTGTGTGTCCCAGGGGTTTGCTACCACAAGCAAGGGAGCAGTAAATTTGCAAAAGGCTGCTGCAGAATTAAAAAGAGCTCCAAGACAGGCAACAAGGGGCTCTCCCACCGAGACTGAAAAAACTAGAACTGTTCAACTATGCGCAAGGAACACAACAGAAGCCTATACAGTACTGACTGGTACTGGGAAGGAGGATGGGGCGCTTCTGTTCTCTTGGTGCCAGGACACAGAGGACAAGCTAGTCAATTGAAAGGCAGCCAATTCCAAGTGTTTGGTGGCCATGAGAGGTGCCATGAGATGGAGGAGCCAAGATGCCTCCACAGCTGTGGTGTGGTGGGGTCCACAATACTGGATGCCACGGGAGCTGAGTGAGAGAGACAGGACAACTAGCTCCATCTAAAGGAGCAGTTGCTGTGCTATAGCTGAGGTCAAGCCCCAGAGTGTGAGCTGTTCAAGGGGTTGTTGTACATGAGATGTTACTGGGCAGACAAGAGACAGTGTCTCCACAAAGCACTTTGCTGAGGACAGGAGCTTCAGACACAGCCTGTGCTGAGAGACTGTATGAGGCTAGGTAGGAAGGGAAGGGCTAAGGAGGCAGGAGTAGCAGATTGCAGAAAAGTGGGGAAGGCAGCAGAGGCAAATGATTAAGTGCCAACTGCAATAATGTAAGAATTACAGGGAAGGCGACAGAGCTAGTATGCTAGAGAGCGGAGAAGAAGGGGTTCTGTGACTCAAAAAGCCCCAGGTAGCAAAGAGCAGGAAGAAAGGAGAGGACTCTTCAAGTACAACAGGGAACCAGGCTGTCTCTTCTTTGCAAAGAGATACAGTCTGCTCAGGAGAGTCAGTGTGTGTGGCCTCTCATGGTGACTCCCCCTCTCCTCCAAAGGTCATCCTCCCCCTCTTCCTGGCAAAACAGAGTGGGCCTGGTACAGTGGGAAGGACGGCAGCCATACCTTCATGGCTTTGGGCCAACCACTTCTGCAGCTCTTGGGTGCAGGCACTGAGACAGTCCATCTCAGCCTCCTTCTTGCTCAGCTCCTGCTCCAGCCTCTGAGCCTTGTTCCTGGCATCATCCTGGATAAAGCAGGAAAGGCTATTGGAAGCAGCACGTGCCCAGTGCCAAGAGAGAAGGTGGGCAGAGGAGAGGAGAAGCCCAGGGCACAGGTAGCTAGGGCAGGGTCAGAAAGAAGAAAAGTCATGACTAAGAGGGTATTCCCCTCTGTCCAGGATGGAACAGTCTAGGCTGCACTGGCCCAAGGCACTAGAGCTGGTTCAGCCACAGCATCTTATGTTGCTGCTTGAACTCAGCACAGGGCAGGGAAAGTGCGTGCACTAAGGAGAGCAGTTACCTGATCCTGCGCAGTTTGCCTGGGGTCCTGGTGTAGGTCCCAGACTGCTGTTGCCACCTTCTCTGCTGTGAGCTCCACAGGGAGGTCCTTAGGCTGAGGCCCAGTCAGCCCACAAACATGATCCTGTTCTGGAAAAAAAGCCCTGGGGTCAGCGTTTGGCTGAAGAATCACCAGTGAGAGCGCTGCTCACACATAGGAGAAGCCGGCAGTTTGGAGACCGCCCACAAGCAGGTCCCATAGATGTGACAGTGACTAGGTGACACACTGCACGTTGCACTGACTGCCCATTACATGTCTCACCAGATGCCAATGGTTGCTGTGGCTGAGGTCACCTCCCATTCACAACACAACCTTAGCTCTCTTTGAAGTGAGCTTTGTGGGGATTAGGCCTCCCCTCTGTGCTCCATCAGGCTTTAGAGACAGAGACTGCCTCACGCTTGCCAACAGCCCAGATTTCTGCTCTGGGCTCCACAGTCCTGTTTGTGCCAACCAAAGGGGTTGAACTATAGTTTGGTTGCAGATCTCGTACAGACATGAGCTGCAGTTGCCAGTCATGCATTGAGCCCTGCTGGCTTTCCCTTCAGCCCGGGATGACAGAGACCCCTCTCGGACGCCTGAGACAGGGGGAGAGAAATGGCTCCTAAAGAAAAATAGGGGAGGGGAATAAAGCATGTAATGCAATCCCACAGCCTACTGAGCCCTCCCTAAAAGGGCATGGAGACAGGGAAAAGAAACAGGGCTCCCCTACCAGGAAACAGGGTTGTGGTAGGGGACAAGGAGCCCACAGCTGGCTCTGAGGCACTTCCAAGAGATTCTGCATTACAGCAGTTTAAGCCGGAGCTCTCTGTCCTCTTGTGCCCTGGCTTTTAACTTGCTGTAATAAGCACATTTCTAGGGGACGTGGGACACCCCCCCCAACATTTAATACTTTGTGAGTGACAATCCAATACAGAGACAGTATCCCCGGGTGGCCAAGCCCAGTCAGCATTGATTGGCTAGCTGAGAGGCAAAACAGAAAGGAGGAAAACTATTTGTGGGATTTTGAGGGATTAGGAAAAGGAAAGAACTTACCTGACTAACAAGAGGGTAAAACTAAGGGAAAAACAGAGGAAGACAAAAGTATCTCAGACCACTCTGCTGACTCTTGCCTCAAGCTGGGGATGGCAGAGAAGAAACCAATGAGAATGGTCATGTACATGAGCTATTAAGACATGATGGGGGTGTGAGGCAGGCTCCAGATGTGCAGGACCGGCCCGAGTACTGCTGTAGAAACCTCCAAGAGAAGGCACAGAACTGCACCACCACCTGGAGTGAGCACCCACAGGGGTATCTCCAAAAGAAGAAAGGGTTTCCCACTGTTCCTAGCCTTCCCCAACCAGACCTAGGGCACTGGGAAACAATAGGCATCAGGAAAGCAAGACTAGGAAGGGCACTCCCAGCTCTCCCACGGTAGGCTTAAAGCCTTTCCAGCTGAGGGACAGTGCCACCCGGCCTCCTAGGCCATGCGCACAGTCACAGTCACACTCACTTGCACTCCATGTGACAAGGTCCCCATTTGTCAGAGTGCCGCCATACAGCGTGTTCTGCAAAACGGTGTGCAGCCTGGCCAGCAGGGACTCAGCTTCACAGCGGGCGCTTCTGGTGAGGTGGCACTCCTCAGCCAGTGTCTCAGCCCGGCTCTCTGAGCTGCGAAGACTCAGGTGCCGCTGCGATGCCTCCACCTCTATCATCTGTAGCAAATCCCTCAACTGCTGCTTGCCTGCCCGAGACTCCTCCAGATCCTGTGACAGCTGCTCCTCATGGGCCAGTAAGCCAGCTTCTTTCTCTAGCACTGCCTGCCTGAGCGAGTGGACCTGTAGCAAGGAGAAACAGGCTCTTGCTCACTGTGCATGACTACTGTGAGGCCAGGGATGAGTATGGAGAGGGATGGCGAAAGCTGCTTTTCGGCAGACATTTTCCTATAGCCAAACACACAAAGCCAAGGAACAGCAGAGGTAAGGTTGGAAATGAGCCCTGCGACCTTCATGAGCCAAGAGCTTGCCACCTGAAGGAAAATGCAAATTACCGCTCCCCGCCTCACCATGTCCCACCCCCTCAGAAAGAAACCAGAAGAAATGCATGCGGTGAGAGAGGCTGCTGAGGGGAGGATAACTATGGAGGCAGGAGCAAGGAGACAGTCATCTTCTGTGCTGTGTGTCTGAGATGTTGGAGAGAGAAGTTAACGCTTTGCAGAGCTAGGCACAGCCACCTGGAGCCAGCAGCCATATGTGAAGCAGTGAGATGCCCCATTAGCATCTGCTGTTCTCCTCTGGGGGCTCAGGGTCTGTAAGCGGGAGGTGCAATGTAGGAAGGGCAGAGCAGGTCCAGGCCTTGCCACCACAGCCACAGTGCTGCAAGCAGGTGAGGAGAGAGGAGGCCGCATGACAGGAGTGAAAGCAGTAGAGGAGAGGACAGAGATGAATGTACAGTGGGTGGGAGGCGCAGGTGGGACTGGCCCTGGGAATGGCAGATATGCTGCTGAAAAAGGGAGAGCTGGTGTGCAGGGTACCTGGGTGTTGAGCTCCTGGATCTCTTGTATGTGTTCAGAACTGAGCTGCTGAGCCTGGTGAATGGCTGTATGCAGGCTGATGATTTCATTCTGCTGAGCCACATCTCTCTCTTGGAGGGTCCTGAGTCTTGGCTCTTTCTCCTTCAGGGCCAGAGCCAAGCTGAAACAGAGAAGGGGCACCATGATTCTAGCAGTTCAGGGCCTGGAGTGGGGGAGAAGTGTTGGGGGCGGGGGCACTGTGGCCCTGGCAGCTCAGGGCCTGGAGCTGGGGGGAATGATGCTCTGAAGACAATGGGAAGTGAGGGCTTCTGTGATCCTGGCAGCTCTGTGACAAAGGCAGGGAGACTCTCTGTAAGCCTGACAACACCACAAAAGGGGGTGTCCATGAACTTAGTGGTATCATGACTGTGGGGGCAGAAAAGGGGCCTCTGTAACCCCAGGACTCTTTGCCAGGAGGTATAATATTTAACAAGCCCTCACAAGTCACATCTGACAGGAGAGAAGGCACTGCCCATTGTTAGCTCCACGAACACTCTGCTCAGCCCCAAGTCAGCACTGCAGCTTTGTGCTCGTATCGGATGTTTTTAAAGGGGGAGAAATGATCACATGAGAACGGCCAGAGTGGGTCAGACCAACAGTCCATCCAGCCCAGGGTCCCATCTTACAACAGGGTTGCTTCAGAGGGAATGAACAAACTGTGGGAATTTTTCAGGTGATCAACCCCTGCCATTCAATCCCAGCTTTTGACACTCACAAGTTTATGGACATCCAGAGCTTGCAGTTGTGTCCCTGACCATCCTGACTACCAAGATTTATCTGACTCCTTTTTGAACCCAGTTATACTTCTGGCCTTCACAACATCCCTTGGCAACAAGTTCCACAGGCTGACTGTGATGTGTGAAGTACTTTCTTCTGTTCGCTTTAAACCTGCATCCCATTACTTTAATCAGGTGACTCCTGATTTATGTGTTATATGAAAAGGTAAATGACAGCTCCTTACTCGTTTTATTCATAGCATTCGTGATGTTACAGATTCCTACTATATGCCCCTTTTGCTGTCTCTTATCTATGCCTTTAAACAGGCCCGTCAACAACAGGGAACAAAGAGGGCAGTTGCCACAGATCCACCAACTCAAAACCGCCCAGGGCTCCTGGCCACCATCACTACTGCTGAAACAGAGGCAGCTGGAACTCCAGGCCCTTTAAATTGCTGCTGGAGCACCATTCAGCATGTTCCAGGGGGCTCTGAGGGCTGGCAGGGAGAAGGGCAGGGAACAATGGTGCACTCCAGGCAGTGCTGAGGACTGCCTCCAGCCCCTTCGACCTGAGTCCCCACCCCTTCCAGAAGCACATAGCCACACACACCCCGCCCAGGGGCCCAGAAAGTCTGTTGGCCTCCCTGCTGTTAAATCTTTCCATAATTCTAATCGTTTTGTTTTGTTGCCCTTCTCTGAATGTTTTCCAACTCTAACTTTCGTTTTAGAGATGGAATGCCCAGCAGTGCACTGATTTATATAGAACTACGATGACATTTCCTGCTTTACTATCTATCCTGTTTCTAATTATTCCTAACATCCAGTTACCTTTGTTGTCCGCTGCTGCACATTGAGCTAATGTTTTCAGACGAAGGCTGAACTCCCTCTCTCTCACGTCGTAACAAATAATTATTTCATAGCCCAACGTTTTCTATTTCTGTACTTGGGAGTATGCCTTCCAATGTGCATTACTTTGCACTTATCAACCAGGAGTTTCATCTGACATTTTGTTGCCAGTCATCCGGTCAGTGGGATCCCATTTGTAACTCTTCACAGCTACCTTTGCCAACAATCTTGAATAGTTTTGTACCATCTGCAGTTTTTTCCATCTCACTATTTTCCCTTGTGATGGATGGGAGGGCCACTACCCTCTTCTAGACAGCCCAGCCATTCCCTTACCTAAATTACCTGTTAAGGGTTATAAATCTGGGGACAGTGGGTCCATGGAAATCTCCACAGTGTTGGCAGGGAGCAAGCTGAGCCAACAGGAAGACAGTGAGATATGAACTGAAGCAGAGATCTCCTGCTGCAGTCTTTGTGGGGCCAGAGGAGCGATACCAAGATGTAATAAGCCTGGAAGCAGGTATGGAATTTTTCAGTAATACCCATACCTAGAAAGGACCGCACCTTGGAATAAAAGATATGTGAGTAGCAAGGGGATGTTTAGTCAGACACAATCAGGTTTTGTCTCCAATTTTGGGTTTGGTTTGTGGACTTGCGTATGCTGACTAATTTACTTCTCTGTGCATTGTGAACTTTTAAACTGAACCCCAGAGAAGCAATTCTCAGGGCTTTAATCTAGCTGTTTCCAGTTGCTCTATAAGACCTAGCAACTATGCGTTCTTTGCTGTGCAGATTTCACCCCTAGGCAGCCTCTGTGTATTTATGGAACTCTTCTTCTCCCAGCACTGCTAAAACAATCAGTCTTTTTACTTTCAGCATGGTTAATACAATCCCATCCTGGGGCTAACTCTTCACTTTCTCTGCTCTGGCTTTGTGAGAACATTCATTTCACTTGACACAAAACTGGGAATAAGAGGTTGAAATTTAGCTTATACTGAAGCAGTAATAGACCTCAGCTGCCTCAACACATCAATCCCAGATCACTGCTAGTGTTGGTGATCCTCCTGATCATCAGCCAAGGCCATCTGCTGCCCTCACTCAATTTACTTGGAGATCCTGTCTTTACAGATTCATCCTCAGACTCTGGATGTCAGCTGGTGCTAATGACAGAGTGTTTTGTGGAAGTAGTGCAAACTGAATAAAGGTTTTCTTGTCCCTGCTTTACTAGGTGGTAGTGGTTCAGATGGAATGACATGAGGTCTTATTCCAGGTTTGGACTGAAAACAAAATTTGGCTTCCTGTGAAAATGGGCCAAAGGAGATAGAATGGCCATTCGGTAGAGGCTGATCATCCTGTGAAGAATCACAGTCATTCTCCATGCAGATTAGTCCTTGCCCTTTTCTTCACATGCACTGCAGATTGTTCAGCTGCTCAGGGTGTGAAAGAGTCAGTCACCTGGCCCGACTTCAATATTGGCTGTCACCCGGCCAACAGCTGCAATTGCCCATGGGGAAAAGATTTTGAGACCAGATGAGACTGCATCCAGCACAAGGCTGTAGGATTGGCTTCAATGGCAACATAGCTGAAGATGAACAGTGGCAGTTTATCTGACACACTGGGATATACTTGGCAATTAAAGAGGAAAATCAAGCAATAGATCTTGAAGACCCCAGTCATGGGGGTATTCTGATGAAGTCATATTAGTCAGAGAGGGGACACCACTCTGAGTCTCTTAAGGCTAAAGCTGCCAACGTGGATACTGAAAACACTGAGATGGCCAAGGAGAGCTCCTGGGTACCCTCTCCAGGTTCTGAAAGTGAGGGACTCAAGTCAGTCACAGTCCTTCCTAAGCACAAGACACAGCTGTGTGTGTGTGAGGGGCACTGTTCTTGAAGCAGCACTATGTATCTCATTCTCCAGGTGCACAGGGAAAAATACAACACAAATGCAGCATTAAACAAAGCTGGAAAGAGGGGCTTGAGGAGATAAATCAGACTGGAAGCCCCAGCTTAGTGCTTGGGTTGGGTCAAGCAGCTGAGACCTACTACTTCAACTACACAGAATGGTAATGCCTTGTTGGTTCAGAGCTGGAGAAACGTGAGAAGAACTTGTACACTTCAGCTGCGCCAACTACCCAGACTCAGGGAGATGGACTCAGCCGCTGCAGGATGTTGGAAAGCTGGGGATCAAGTCTTGGGAGCACCCATGAAGTCAGAGGCTCCATACTTTGTGAATGGTGTCTATGTGCATGAATGTCAATGCACTCAGGCATTTCAAACGCCATTAAAAGCCAGCAGCTAGGTAAAGCAACTGGATGCTCATTCTGAACCATGAGAAATCCAAAGGGCTCCCGGGGGCACAGCTGGCCAAGGCCAGGTCTCTAAGGAGTACCTTTACTAACCCCAGTCCAAAGGAAACTGACAACTGCTACATGGTGCAGCACAGGCACCCCAATGTGAGAACATACGCACACCTGAGATGCTTTGGAGAAGCTCCCTGATCAGCATGCAAGCACAGACTTGAGAGAAGGAATCAGTTAAGATGGGAAAAATACCTAGCCTATAACACATCTGATTTCAGCCTACCTGGTTCTTTCAGCATCCAGGGCTCTGAGCGTGGCCTGGAGCTCTGCGACCTGATGCTCCACCTCCTCCCGCCGGCTCCTCTCCCCCTCCAGGGCTCTGAGCGTGGTCTGGAGCTCTGCGATCTGATGCTCCGCCTCCTCCCGCTGGCTCCTCTCCCCCTCCAGGGCTCTGAGCGTGGTCTGGAGCTCTGCGTTCTCACGCTCCGCCTCCTCCCGCCAGCTCCTCTCCCCCTCCAGGGCTCTGAGCGTGGTCTGGAGCTCTGTGTTCTCACGCTCCGCTGCCTCCCGCCGGCTCCTCTCCCCCTCCAGGGCTCTGAGCGTGGTCTGGAGCTCTGCGATCTGATGCTCCGCCTCCTCCCGCCGGCTCCTCTGCCCCTCCAGGGCTCTGAGCGTGGTCTGGAGCTCTGTGATCTGATGCTCTGCCTCCTCCCGCCGGCTCCTCTCCCCCTCCAGGGCTCTGAGCGTGGTCTGGAGCTCTGTGTTCTCACGCTCCGCTGCCTCCCGCCGGCTCCTCTCCCCCTCCAGGGCTCTGAGCGTGGTCTGGAGCTCTGCGTTCTCACGCTCCGCCTCCTCCCGCCGGCTCCTCTGCCCCTCCAGGGCTCTGAGCGTGGTCTGGAGCTCTGTGTTCTCACGCTCCGCCTCCTCCCGCCGGCTCCTCTCCCCCTCCAGGGCTCTGAGCGTGGTCTGGAGCTCTGCGATCTGATGCTCCGCCTCCTCCCGCCAGCTCCTCTCCCCCTCCAGGGCTCTGAGCGTGGTCTGGAGCTCTGTGTTCTCACGCTCCGCTGCCTCCCGCCGGCTCCTCTCCCCCTCCAGGGCTCTGAGCGTGGTCTGGAGCTCTGCGATCTGATGCTCCGCCTCCTCCCGCCGGCTCCTCTGCCCCTCCAGGGCTCTGAGCGTGGTCTGGAGCTCTGTGTTCTCACGCTCCGCCTCCTCCCGCCGGCTCCTCTCCCCCTCCAGGGCTCTGAGCGTGGTCTGGAGCTCTGTGATCTGATGCTCTGCCTCCTCCCGCCGGCTCCTCTCCCCCTCCAGGGCTCTGAGCGTGGTCTGGAGCTCTGTGATCTGATGCTCCGCCTCCTCCCGCCGGCTCCTCTCCCCCTCCAGGGCTCTGAGAGTGGTCTGGAGCTCTGCGTTCTCACGCTCCGCCTCCTCCCGCCGGCTCCTCTCCCCCTCCAGGGCTCTGAGCATGGTCTGGAGCTCTGCGTTCTCACGCTCCGCCTCCTCCCGCCGGCTCCTCTCCCCCTCCAGGGCTCTGAGCGTGGTCTGGAGCTCTGTGATCTGATGCTCCGCCTCCTCCCGCCGGCTCCTCTCCCCCTCCAGGGCTCTGAGCGTGGTCTGGAGCTCTGCGTTCTCACGCTCCGCCTCCTCCCGCCGGCTCCTCTCCCCCTCCAGGGCTCTGAGCATGGTCTGGAGCTCTGCGTTCTCACGCTCTGCCTCCTCCCACCGGCTCCTCTCCCCCTCCAGGGCTCTGAGCGTGGTCTGGAGCTCTGCGTTCTCACGCTCCGCCTCCTCCCGCCGGCTCCTCTCCCCCTCCAGGGCTCTGAGCGTGGTCTGGAGCTCTGTGTTCTCACGCTCCACTGCCTCCCGCCGGCTCCTCTCCCCCTCCAGGGCTCTGAGCGTGGTCTGGAGCTCTGTGATCTGATGCTCCGCCTCCTCCCGCCAGCTCCTCTCCCCCTCCAGGGCTCTGAGCGTGGTCTGGAGCTCTGTGATCTGATGCTCCGCCTCCTCCCGCCGGCTCCTCTCCCGGACTCTGAGTGTGGTCTGGAGCTCTGCGTTCTCACGCTCCGCCTCCTCCCGCCGGCTCCTCTCCCCCTCCAGGGCTCTGAGCATGGTCTGGAGCTCTGCGTTCTCACGCTCCGCCTCCTCCCACCGGCTCCTCTCCCCCTCCAGGGCTCTGAGCGTGGTGTGGAGCTCTGTGATCTGATGCTCCGCCTCCTCCCGCCGGCTCCTCTCCCCCTCCAGGGCTCTGAGCGTGGTCTGGAGCTCTGCGTTCTCACGCTCCGCCTCCTCCCGCCGGCTCCTCTCCCCCTCCAGGGCTCTGAGCGTGGTCTGGAGCTCTGTGATCTGATGCTCCGCCTCCTCCCGCCGGCTCCTCTCCCCCTCCAGGGCTCTGAACGTGGTCTGGAGCTCTGTGTTCTCACGCTCCGCTGCCTCCCGCCGGCTCCTCTCCCCCTCCAGGGCTCTGAGCGTGGTCTGGAGCTCTGCGATCTGATGCTCCGCCTCCTCCCGCCGGCTCCTCTGCCCCTCCAGGGCTCTGAGCATGGTCTGGAGCTCTGTGATCTGATGCTCCGCCTCCTCCCGCCGGCTCCTCTCCCCCTCCAGGGCTCTGAGCGTGGTCTGGAGCTCTGCGTTCTCACGCTCCGCCTCCTCCCGCCGGCTCCTCTCCCCCTCCAGGGCTCTGAGCATGGTCTGGAGCTCTGCGTTCTCACGCTCCGCCTCCTCCCACCGGCTCCTCTCCCCCTCCAGGGCTCTGAGCGTGGTCTGGAGCTCTGTGATCTGATGCTCCGCCTCCTCCCGCCGGCTCCTCTCCCCCTCCAGGGCTCTGAGCGTGGTCTGGAGCTCTGCGATCTGATGCTCCGCCTCCTCCCACCGGTTCCTCTCCCCCTCTAGCAACTTCTGGATATGAGCAGCCTCCAGCGTCTTCTGGTTGGATAATTCTTGCACCTCATTCAGTTGTTGCTGAGTCTCCAGGCCAATCTGTTGCCAGGAGTCTTTGGTGACCAGTAGGTCTTGCACCTGAAATAGGACAGAACAGTGGAGGAGTCAGAGGTTGAAGCATGCCTCAGCCTTCCTGTTTCCTATGGGGAAAGCAAACAAGCAAGGTAAAGTATCATCTGATCTTCGGCGTGCCAAGCGGAGATTAGATGTTGCTCATATCTTTGGAGACTCCAGTAAAGGAGATTGTTCCCCCATCTTTCCACACCTTTAGATGTGAAACCAGCAGCAGTATGACAGATGGAGACCTGTCTCTCTGTAGCTGGGATCAGGTGTGAACGGCAGGTTGCAGGCAGAGAGCCTGCACTTGCCAGTCAAGCTCAGGGTGTGATCAGGATAAGCAGCAAAATGGCGGGGAGAGGGACCGTTCCCACTAATTGGGAGCAGGGATGAGCAGGCAGGCAACAGACAAAGGGACTTTCCTCCTCTGCCCAGCCAGGATCAAGGGTGAGTAGCAAGGTAGGGTCATATGTAGGGTGAGCAACAGGTAGGAGGACTGCCATCAACGTGGATGTAATCCTCCTTGCCCTGTGCCCACTGCAGTCACCTGGTTCCTCAGGACGTCTCGCTGCCGGAGGAGAATGTCTATTTCCCGTTTGAGGAGTTTAACCTCTTCCTGGTGCCTGCTCTCCATTGCCTCCATCTTACTCCGAGATTCCAGGAGCTCAGCTTGCAGTCCGTCCACAGTGTCCTGTAACCAGGCCAAAAAGTGAGTCACTGACAGCTATGATACATCCAACCCTGTGCCCCAAAGTTCCTCTCCTCAACCACATCTTCCTGTCTTTGCTTCACCTGTGTGCACAAAACTCACCTGGCTGCCATCTCTGCCTCTAACTTCCCTTCCCTTTACTGAGCTCTCTGGCATATCAGGTCTTTGCTCAGGCTCAGCCCTCTCTCTGTTCCACCTCTCTGCCCCACTCCTCCTTTCCCAGCTCTGCACTGTCCTACAGTTCCTGCCTCTTTTCCCTTTTCTCTCTTCTTTCACCTCTGTCTTTTTCTGTCCTTGTGTTGGAATGGAAGTGTCCTCCTTGTCACTGCTCTCTGCTGGTCAAACTGACCTGCTCCTTCTGTTGCTTCTTCACCTCCTGGCGGAGATGCTCCAGCTGCTGACAGGCTTCTGTAAGCTCTCCCTGGGTATGGAGCAGTGCCTCCAGCAAAGACTTCTTCTCTCTCTCTTTCTCTAGTAGTGCCTGCACAGAGAGAACAGAAGAAAGAAGGTGCTTGATGCTAACAGACGTAATGAGTTTGCTGAGTCTCAGAGACAAGTGCTCCCACATAAACTGGCTACTTGTCTCCACAGTAAGTCTCCACTTCACCAAAGACCCAGGTTTTATGGTGAGACTAGCAGCCAGGGAAATCCATTGTTGAAGATCCTCTCCTCTTACATGGTGCCAAATCCCATGGCACCTCCCACTTGCCAGAGGTCAAGACACACATCTGCCTTACTTTGCTGGATCGTCTTTAGTGAAGGCATCCCCAGCCTGCAGTGATGCTGTTTAGCTCTTCCCATACAGCCAGCAGCAGAGTAGGGCAGAGCTTGTGCACACTGGGTTGCAGTAGCAGAATGCCAAGGCCCCAAGACAACAAAAATCTTTGGCTCTCTTGGGAAGAGTAGGTGATTAAACGAAAGTATCTAGTGGGACTTGGGAACTCTGAGGTGTCACAAGCACATTTCATCTCTGAGATCTGGTGCAGTCACTCTGATGCTTGCCAGTGCCAGGCAGGGATACTGCTGTGCCCAGGAGCTCAGACAGAAGTGCAAGACTTTTGGTGACATATAATAAGGGTCCCTGCTGTGAGGAGAATCTGACAGGTGAAGTTTGCATACTTCAGAAATGCAGCACAATGATAACAAATGGAACAAGAACCGACAACTTCCATGTGGGAAAACAACCTGTGGTAATTCTCTGAAAATTGTTTTTAAAACGTTATGGAAATCCAACATTACTAAACTTCAACTAGCTGCACTCAAGGTTGCAAACATGGATCAAAAACTTCAGGGGAAGAACCATAAAGAAGGATGAAATCTTTAAAAAAACAAATTGGTGAACTTTGGAAAACTAAGCTAAAATAAGACTTTTAAACCCTAAATATCTCAGCTGTTGCAGATCCCGGAAACAGAACAAACATCTAAGTGCATGTGTATACCTGCAGCACTACTGCAATAGATGCAGCACGTGTTGCTTTAGGAGGTCAGGTAAAGACACGCTAAATCAGTGGGAGAGTGCTTTGGGCACTCTGCCTCCTCAGGAAGCGTAAGGGAGGTCAGCACGAGACACTTCCCTGTTGACTCAGTTGGTCCCATAACCAACATTGCGTTAAGTTGGATTAATTTACTGCAGCAGTGCACACCAACCCTAACATTCAAGTGGTCTCCCACACTCCGCGTTAGCCAGCATTCGCTGACGTTACTGGAACCATAGCTCTCTGCATTTCCACTTCATGCAGTCTGAGGAAGAAAGTATACAAGCCCTTCTTTAGTGTTGTCAGAAAGATAGCAACAAAGTCAGGATATGTGGCCAAGAAACCTACACCTCCCTCATCTCCACCTATCTGGACAGTATTTTTACAAGGCTTATCACATTCATATCTAAGCACGGAATCTATGCTGCCTTCAAGCCTGCAATGCCATCCCTCTCTGGAAGCCAGGCATTTGCCTTCTGGAAGCTTTTCATGGCTGCCTTGCCCTCACAGGGAGCATTCCCTGGGTCCATCACTGCATGCAATGCTGGCTGGGATAGCAGATTCCTCTCCTGGATGGTGAGAAACTGGGAAGGCATTGACTGCACCATCAGTTTGGGTCCAAGAGGTCCCCTGGGAGATGTGCCCTCTTGTGGCTCTGGTGTGGGCCGGCAGACCAAGCCGTGGTCCTTTGCCCAATGCTCCTTGATCTGACTTGCTCAGTGTAGGGTTCCTCTTATTGGCCATCTTCTTGGGCACCAGCAAAGAGGACCAGTGAGGGGTACAGCCCAGTGCCAGGAGTGCACTACACACCAAGGCCAAAGTACTGGGTGTTGCATCTGGCCAGGCCATCTCCAAGGCTGGGCAAAGAGCGGCCTCCAGGAGGAGGGCCCTCAAGTGACTATTGCCTTCTTTCTGCACCCTGGAATGAAAGTTCTTACAGTTGCAACAC
Source organism: Carettochelys insculpta (assembly GCF_033958435.1). Lineage (NCBI taxonomy): Eukaryota > Metazoa > Chordata > Testudines > Carettochelyidae > Carettochelys > Carettochelys insculpta. Next base: position 32,245,625 of record NC_134153.1, read on the forward strand.
TTTTCGATGATATGGGACTCCCCTAGGGCTGTGCCTGCATGACAGCCTAACCTCAAAATTCCATAGCTTACTTTGAGTGGATTTTGGAATAGGCTATTTCAGCACTGTCTAAATGGAGCCACATGCTGAAATAAAGCCCTTTTTTGAGGGATCCCTATACTCATGCAATGAGGTGTACAGGGATGCAGGAATAGCACACTTTTTATCTCTAAAAACTGTTTCAAGGCAACAAGCGTATTTCTTAGATACAAGCAGCTATTTCGGGATAGCTATGTAGACATAGCCTAAGGTAGCATCTATACTATGAGATAAATTTGAATTTCTTAATATCGATTTTGTAAATCTGGAATTTTTAAGATTGAATTTGACCATCCTCACCTCCCCACATGCTCCTCACAGAGTCAACTTATTGCTGCCACACTCAATTGTCAAACATCAACTGCTACAGTAGTGCATTGTGGGAACCTATCCCACAGTTTCCTAATCCCCATAGCATTCTGGGTACTGTGGCAGACTGCTGCCTGTGGGCTGCAGGAGCCTGCCAGAAGGCAGATATGCCAGTTCCTATTGGAGAACCAAGGGAGTGGGCAAGCACAGCCTGCCCATGACTAAAAGGTCCCCCCAAGAGGGGGGTAAATACAGACAGACCAACTGCAGAGGAGACAAGGGAGGCCATTTCTCTGCTGAAAAGTGGAACAGCTCCAGGGCCAGACTGCATTCCCTCAGAAGCAGTGAAGGTGGACCTTGAAACCTCCACAGACATGCTGTACGAACTCTTTGGCAGAATATGGGACACCAAGGAAATACCACGAGACTGGAAACATGGACATATAATTAAAATACCCAAGAAAGGAAGTTTGAATGAATGCAGAAACTGGAGAGGTATCACTCTGCTGTCTGTTCCTGGGAAAGTCTTTAACAGGATCCTGTTGGAAAGAATGAAAGCAGAGACTGACAGGCTGTTGAGGGATGAACAAGCTGGTTTTCCAAGTGAGAGATCATGTGTAGACCCGATAACAACCTTGGGGATCATCATAGAACAGTCATTGGAATGGAACTCCCCACTGTATATAACTTTCATAGACCTTGAACAGGTCTTTGATAGTGTAGACAGAAATACACTGTGGAGACTGTTGCAGTATCATGGCATTCCCCAGAAGATCATTAATCTCATTCGAGCCAATTACAAACCCTCCACTTGCCAGGTTGTACATAATGGCACTCTGACGCAATCTTTCACTGTTCGAACAGGCGTGAGACAGGGATGTCTACTCTCACCATTCTTTTCCTTACAGTTATGGATTGGATTATGCTAAAACCAACAAGCGGACACCAGAGAGGTATTCAGTGGACCTTCTCTCGTCAATTAGAGGATATCGATTTTGCTGATGGCATTGCTCTCCTGGCACATCGGCATGAGCATATGGACAGCAAAGTTGCAGCACTGGATAGCGCTGCCTCAAAGGCAGGCCTGAAAATCAGTAGATGTAAAACTAGAACTATGAGAGTCAACCGCACTAAACAAGACATCACCACTCTAGGGGGAGAGACCCTTGAAGACGTTGAACAATTTACTCATCTAGGTAGTGTTGTGAATAAAGACGGTGGTGCTGACCTAGACATCAAATCCAGGACTGGCAAAGCCACAGCAGCATTTCAAACTCTGTGGCCAGTATGGAGATCGCACAACATCTCTGTTGAAACAAGCTGAGAAATTTCGATTCAAAGGTAAAGTCCGTCCTGCTGTGTGCCTGTGAATCATTGCGCACCACAAAGTCCTCAACACACAAACTGCAGACATGTTTGAATAGATGCCTGAGGTACATATTACAAATAAGATGGCAAGACAAAGTCACGAATGAACATCTGTGGACACGAACAGGCGAAGAGCCAGTGGGGAGCCAAATAAAAAGGAGAAAATGGGGATGGCTGGGACATACTTTGAGGAAATCCCCATCCAGCATTGTTCAACATGCCCTAAAATGGAATCCTCAGGGGAAACGCAGCCGAGGAAGACCCCGAATAACATGGAAGAGATCTACAGTCATGGAAGCACAAGAACTGGGATATTCATGGGGCCAAATTGAAGCCATTGCCCAAGATAGAACCAGGTGGAGGAGCCTTGTGGATGACCTATGCCCCACTTGGGGTTCACGGGTTTAACAAGAGAGGGATCCATTAAAATAACATGGTCTCCAAGCAATTGTGTGGGACAACCAAAAAGAAGAACAGGGATGGGTGTGAAGGTCAAAGGGTCAAAATGAGGGAACCAGAGGTGGACGCTGAGCAGAGAACCGCAGACAACGCCCACTGCTCCCCCCAAAGGTGTTGAGGGAGCCGGTGGACATTTGGAGGAACTCTGCTCAGACTCACGAGCAGATGGCAGAATGGAAATAGGCCCCACAGTCGCAATCCCCCGCCTCAGCCAGCCTACTCTCCCTGGTGTTATAGATGGCCACTTTAGCCATGGTCAAGAGAGGCTGACGAGGAGGTCCCGTGACTTAGTGGGGCCACGGATGGGGTGCGCAAGTATGAGAAGGTGCAGGGACAAGTGCAGCCAGAACCTCAGCAGGAGGTTCTGGAGGAGCTGGGAGAGGGGCTGCAGCCTGACACACTCAAGATAAATGTGTGCCAGGGTCTCCCTCACACCACAAAGAGAACAAGTGTCCAGGAGGGGAGTGAATCTTGCCAGGTACATGCCCGTGCTCACCACCGCATGGAGGATCCTCCAGCTGATGTCCCCAACGGAACAACCTTCATTTTCCCCATTGGAAGGAAGGACAAGTACTGCACCTACACAGATGGCAAGAAAATTTAAAGAAATGTCTTTCTTCTGTAGCTGTATTCTAAACTGGCCATCCTCTGAGTGTCCCCCTCCCCATCACTGCATCTGATCCCTGCAAATCATACAGGAACCCAGACTGCATTCTCAACATTAGAAGCAAGAGGATAGAAAAGTGCAGGAAAAAAGATTTTTCACTTCCCTCTTCATTAAACAGATTGACAACATGGGTGATGGCAGTGAAATTTCTTGATAGCTTGTACAAAGAGAAAATAGGAAAATTTTTCAAAAGAGAGTTTCTGAGGGAAGAGTCTTTGGCTTTCTGGTGCACTATCAGGCTTCTGTGCAACCGCTGTGTTCTCAACTGGCCATTCACTGAGTGTCCCCCCTCCCATCATTGCATCCGATCCCTGAAAATAATACCGGTGCCTGCACTGTATTCTCAAAGTTAGAAGAAAGAGGATAGAAAAGCCTACGAAAGAAAGATTTTTGACTTTCCCCTTCACTACACAGATATTGAATAGGGTGAATGTCTGTCTGTCTGCAGCTTGATCAGCTGCCTAGGTACCTGAGCTTGTGCTGTGCAGAGAAGAGCAGTTTGCAAGGTGTGAATTGGGGGAGTTCCCTGCCAGGTGAGCCTTCAAAGGCTGATTAGACTGGAGGCAAGGCTTTGAGCCAGGCCTGACCAGCTGGGAGCTCTCCCTAGAAGAAGGGAGCCCCCAGCGAACAAGGGGTGAGCAGCGAACAGGGGGCAGCAGCTAACAGGGAAGGGAGTTTGCCTCTGGGCAAAGTGTCCTAGAGGAGCTTGGGTGAGTGTGGGATTTGGGGGGCTGTGTGGTGAGCTGGTGGGTGAATGTCTGTCTGTCTGCAGCTTGATCAGCTGCCTAGGTACCTGAGCTTGTGCTGTGCAGAGAAGAGCAGTTTGCAAGGTGTGAATTGGGGGAGTTCCCTGCCAGGCGAGCCTTCAAGGGCTGATTAGACTGGAGACAAGGCTTTGAGCCAGGCCTGACCACCTGGGAGCTCTCCCTATAAGAAGGGAGCTCCCAGTGAAAAAGGGGTGAGCAGCGAACAGGGAAGGGAGTTTGCCTCTGGGAGTTCGCCGAGGGAGGAGCCCCATGTTTGTTGTCCTTTTCAGGTATGGTGTTCCACCTGTGCCCTGCAAGGCAGCACTACCAGGAAAAGGTGTCTCTGAAGAGAAGAGCCTGAAGAGCAATGGGGGAAGGTGGACCTGGGGGCACTGAGAGCAGCTGAGGGGAGAGGGGCCAGTGCAGTGAGGAGGACGGACATGGGAGCAGATGGGGGTACTGGGTTGGGGAGGGTCCTATGGTGATGGTAGCTGGGGGGAGGAGGGTCCTGGGGATATGAGGCCATTGCTCTGCAGGGAGCTATGGTGACTCGTGGTAACAGGGAGGCATGAAGTAGTTGGATCCTTAACCACATTCTCCGCACTCCACTGCCTTGTGGGTTATCCTGGGAAGGAGAGAGGCTAAGGGAGTAAACCCTGACAGAAAATCCGGAGTGGAGTCCGAAGGCAGTTCGGTGTCAACTTCTGGCACTGTCCCAGCAACTCCTGCAGCTGAGCTGGTACCAGACGTGGAGGTTATCCTCTCCTTTGGACTATATCAGTAAAGCCGAGAGGGGGACACTGGTGTCTGGGCAGCCCAGAGTCTCCATAATAAGTGCCCAGGCTCGCGCCCGGAGAGGTACTCCGGCATCGCTGAACAGCGTTGCATCAACACGGGAGGCAACAGATACCGGTTATAAGTTCTTGCTCGATTGGCGTAGAGAACGAGTGCCAGGGGTTGCCTTCGACGGTGGGAGAGATCCTGGCATCTCACTGGACAGTCACCGCCCGCCTCAAGCTGGGCAGCACCCAGCTAATAGGGTACTGTCCCGCCACAGTTCACCTGCCTCGCTGGGGGCGTGAGGCTTAAGGTTCCTGAACCTGACAAGTGACTGAAATTTGGGCACCAGGCAAACCAATAAGAAAATCAACAAGAAATGAGAAACATCAACAAATTAAGCTTGCTTGCTGGAATGTGTGGACCATGCTGACCAGCCTGACTGAAGATCTTCAGGCCATCAGTGACACCCAAAAGACCGCTGTCATCAACGAGGAACTGAAGAGGCTCAGAGTTGATATCGCTGCACTGCAAGAGACGCGACTTCCAGATTCGGGATCTCTAAAGGAAAAGGACTACACCTTTTTCTGGCAGGGTAAAGCCCAAGAAGAACCCAGAGAGCATGGTGTTGGCTTTGCTGTCAGAAACACCCTTCTACAAATGGTTGATTTAGTCATGGGCGGATCAGAAAGACTTCTTCAGATCATGCTTCAAACTTGCGCCGGTCCTGTCCACCTGATCAGCGCTTATGCTCCAACACTGTACGCCACACCAGAAGTAAAAGACAAGTTCTATGACGTGCTTAGTGCTGCCGTAGCGCAAATACCTGCTCGTGAACAACTGTACATCTTGGGTGACTTCAATGCAAGAGTTGGAGCTGATTGGGCCTCATGGCCTTCCTGCTTAGGACACTTCGGTGTGGGAAAAATGAATGACAATGGACAGCGTCTCCTTGAACTGTGCTCGTACCACAATCTGTGCATCACAAACACCTTCTTCCAAACGAAGCCACAGCACAGAGTGTCGTGGAGACACCCACGCTCGAAGCACTGGCATCAACTAGATGTGGTCATCACTAGGCGTAATAACCTCAAAAACGTCCTTCTGACACGCAGCTATCATAGTGCTGACTGTGATACAGATCACTCACTAGTTTGCTCCAAGCTCAAGCTGAGACCCAAGAAGCTGTACTGCTCTAAACCTGCTGGAAGGCCCCGCATTGACGCCAGAAAGACAGCAAACTCGGAGAAAGCTGAAAAGTTCAGAGAGACCCTCCAGGAAAATCTGCGCAGCGGCCCTGGGGGTGCCGATGCGACATCCAAATGGCAACTTCTGAGGGACACAGTTTACCACACGGCCTTGTCGGTGTTTGGAAGAAGAGCTAGAAACACGAACGACTGGTTCGACGCTAACTCCGATGAGATGATTCCAGTCATTGAAAAGAAGCGCGCTGCACTCCTGGAGTACAAACGCTCACCGAGCCAAAGTGCCCAGGAAGCACTTCCAGCGGCCAGAAGAACAGCACAGCAGACAGCCAGGCGCTGTGCCAACAACCACTGGCTCCAGCTATGCAGCAGCATCCAGACCTGTGCCGACTTTGGTAATCTCAGAGGAATGTACGAAGGTATGAGGAAGGCATTAGGACCCACCCAGAACAAGATGGCACCTCTGAAATCCAAATCTGGTGAAGTCATCGCTGACAAAGCCAAACAGATGGAGCGCTGGGTCGAGCACTACTCCGAGCTGTACTCACGCGAGAACGTTGTGGTTGACGCAGCCCTCGATGCCGTTGAGCTCCTACCAGTAATGGACGAACTGGATAAAGAACCAACTGTGGATGAACTGAAGAGAGCCATCGACAGCATTGCAGCCGGAAAGGCCCCTGCCCAGGATGGTATACCACCAGAGGTAATCAAATGTGCCGCGGACACACTCTTGCAACCCCTACAAGAGCTACTGTGCCTGTGCTGGAAAGAGGGTGAGGTTCCACAGGATATGCGCGACACTAACATTGTAACGTTGTATAAGAACAAAGGAGACAGAAGCGACTGCAACAACTACCGTGGAATCTCCTTCCTAAGCGTCACTGGTAAACTGTTCACTCGCGTCATCCTTGGCAGACTCCAGAAGATTGCTGAGAGGGTGTACTCTGAATCGCAGTGCAGATTCCGCGCAGAGAGGTCTACCGTTGACATGGTCTTCTCTCTAAGGCAGCTGCAGGAGAAGTGCAGGGAGCATAGGAAGCCACCCTACATAGCCTCCATCGACCTGACCAAGGCCTTTGACTTGGTCAGCAGGGATGGTCTGTTCAAACTGCTCCACAAGATAGGTTGTCCTCCACGGTTACTAAAGATGATCCAGTCATTCCACAAAGACATGAGAGGAACCATCCAATATGACGGCGCATTATCGGATGCTTTCAGAATCAGGAGCGGCGTCAAACAAGGATGCGTGCTTGCTCCGACATTGTTCGGGATCTTCTTCGCACTCCTCCTGAAGCATGCCTTTGGATCTTCAACAGAGGGCATCTTGCTGCACACAAGATCTGATGGGAAACTGTTTAACCTTGCAAGGCTGAAAGCTAAGTCTAAGGTGCGGGAAGTCCTCATCAGAGACGTGCCGTTTGCAGACGATGCTGCTGTAGTGTCTCACACAGAAGACCAGCTTCAAAAACTGCTGGATCAGTTCTCCAAAGCGTGCAAGGACTTTGGGCTTACCATCAGCCTAAAGAAGACAAACGTACTCGGCCAGGATGTTGCTGAATCCCCATCAATCAGCATTGACAACTATACGTTAGAGGTCGTCCACGAGTTCGTTTACCTCGGGTCCACCATCACTAACACCCTGTCGTTGGACACTGAGCTAAATAGGAGGATCGGAAAAGCAGCCACAACTCTGTCCAGACTCAGCAAGAGAGTGTGGAATAACAACAAGCTGTACACTCACACCAAAATGCAAATCTACAGAGCCTGCATCCTCAGCACCGTCCTTTATGGCAGCAAGACTTGGACCCTGTATGCCCGCCAGGAAAAGAGGCTGAACGTCTTCCACTTGCGCTGCCTCAGGCGCATCCTTGGAATATCATGGAAGGACAGAGTGACCAACACTGCCACCCTCGAGCAAGCTGGAATCCCAACCATGCACACCCTCCTCAGGCAGCGTCAGCTCCGCTGGCTTGGCCACGTCCACAGGATGAATGATGGAAGGATTCCAAAAGACATCCTGTATGGTGAGCTAACCTCTGGCAAAAGACCTCCCGGACGCCCCCAGCTGCGCTACAAAGATGTCTGCAAGAGAGACCTCAGAGAGGCAGACATCGAGCTGGACAACTTGGAAGAACTAGCAGATGACCGCAGCAGATGGAGGCAGGGGTTACACAAGGGCCTTCAGAAGGGCGAGATGAAGATCAGACAGCTAGCAGAGGAGAAGCGAGCATACAGAAAGCACAATAAGGACGTGCCAGACACCCACTACATCTGCAAGAGATGCAGCAAGGACTGTCACCCTCATGTGGGTCTTCACAGTCACAATAGATGCTGTAAATGAAGTCCTCAACTGAAACTTTAAAGGGCGTAATCCATAGTCTATGCAGACTGAAGTATGCCTACTACTACTACTACTACACAGATATTGCCAACATGGGTGATGGCAGTGAAATATCATACACTGAACTTATAAAGCAAACAGGAATCTCAACTAGCTCCTTCCCCACCCACCCGTGTTTCTGAAAGTGTCAAAGCACGAACACAGATAGGAAATGTTGGCAGAAAGATTTTATAACTGAAATATCAAACCAGCAGGTGTCTGCAGTGGACAGCAAGGTCCCAAACACATTTTTGGCAAGGGGGTGCTGTGATCTGCACTGCAGAGCCACTTGCAATGTTGAAGTAGCTGAAATAGTCCCCCTGACTATCTTAGCCGCTGGGGCAGACTTCCTCCCCAGCAGCAGCAAGCCCCCCAGCATCTTAGACACCAGGGGAGATGTCCCCACGGCAGCTGCAAGCCCCAGTGGTCCCATGCTAGGAGCATGGGGGCGTTCAGTGAGGGCCCACTTGAAGTGGTCCCCCTCGACTATCTTAGCCACCAGGGGAGATATCCCACCGGCGGCTGCAAGCCCCTGAATATCTCAGTTGCCAGGGGAGATTTCCCCACGGCAGCTGCAAACCTGCAAACATCTTTGCCGCCCTTGGAGTCCTAAACATGCACCAGCTAGGACACGGTGCTGCTCAGCAACATGGTCAGCACCGAACGGCAGGCATGTCCTTTTACTGGGTCGGCAGCTATCCATGTGATGTGGATGAGTGTGGGAAAGGCCCCGACTGCATCATGCCTGTGGGGGAGCGAGGGGGGTTCGCGCACAAATGTAAACCACTGAGAAGAAGTTTCTCAGCATCTCACACAAGCACGACCCCCACAACAGCCTTGGTGCCACATGGCGCAGCAGGGCAGCCACTGGTGCCAGACAGAGCAGAAAAAAGTGTGTAGAGGCAGAACCATGAACTCCCTGCAGGGGATATTTGTAATGGGCAGATGCACTCACAGCGCTAATCACAAAGAAAGACAAACATTTCTCAGGCTCATACCAACATCATCCTATAGGCACAGGCTTCCTGCTCCTGCTTTGAAATTCACGGTCTTTCTGTTACCTAATTCCAGTGCACCGCAGAGCAGCAGCCAGAGCGGAGCACTGAGGAGCACTGTGGGTTACATACAGGAAAAATTAGATTTTAAGATGTGGTGCTTCCACACTGGTCTTTATATCGAACTTTTGAATTCAAGCTTGACACTACACCCACCAGGTAACAAAGATACTGTAACCTTGATATTAGTGCTCCCAAAATTCAGCTAATGCTATTTAAAGTGAAGACAGTCACAACGTAATATAGACCTAACTGCCTTAAATTCGAATTTATCTCATAGTGTAGATGCAGCCTACACTACCGATTAACTACAGCACTTGACAGCTGCTTACTACCTAGTACTCACTAACTTACTACTAACCTACAATAAAGTAAACTATCTAAAGCTGGAATAGGAGGTTCAAGGAGTAGAAAAACCACTGATCTCTTGTGAAGGGAGAGAGGCACTCCACCCAACCACCACAGGTGGTAAGAAGGAACTGAAAGGCATAGGGACAGCAGCATCTGATGTACCAACACGAGTGTGGCGCTCAAGAGGGCACCATACCTAACCCTTCAGATACTGCCAACATAAAAGTTTCTGACAAAAGTGCACATGAACACGCATATGTCTTGAATAGAATAAATATGAGCAAGCACTCGAAGCAAAACAGAGGGTATTAAAGCTACTATAACCGGTACCACAGAGGGGAAAAAATCAACATCTGTACATAAAGCACACACAGCTACAGTGGAATTCACGTGTGATCACTTCAAGAACATAACTTCTACCTCCAGACTGGTTTCTGCTACCCTTGAACTTGCAGCCCATCAGGTGTTGGGAAGATGGATGCCTTTATCCTATGCTCCATGCTGGCTTCTCTCTGCCAGGAGCAGCATAGTAGGTAAAGAGGCAGTTTTCCAGATGCAGGCTAAAGCACAGGAATGAGTTAGCACTGGGACACAGCTCTTAGGTCCTAACTCCAAGTTTTGTTACTGTAATGAGAACCACAGAAAGAAAAGTTACTCACCATAGTAACGGTGGTTCTTCGAGATGTGTCCCCGTGGGTGCTCCACATTAGGTGTCGGGCTCGCCCGGCGCCGCAGATCGGATCTTCCAAGCAGTTTCTGCTGGACCGCGCATGCACCGGTGCGCACCACTCCCTTGCGCGCTCCTGGCCACGTGCGCGATCCGGTCCCCGCCAGTTCCTTGACCAACCGCCTCGGATGCTCCTGCAAAACACTAAACAGAGATCCGAAGCGGGGAGGATGGGTGGGTAGTGGAGCACCCACAGGGACACATCTCGAAGAACCACCGTTACTACGGTGAGTAACCTTTCTTTCTTCTTCGAGTGTCCCCGTGGGTGCTCCACATTAGGTGATTACCCAGCAGTAACCCAAGATAGGAGGTGGGTAATCGGATTATGTGCAGCTTGTCCCCGAGAGGACCGCTGTCGAGAGACGGGTATCCTCTTGGAATACCCTGTAAAGGGCGTAATGTTTGGCGAAGGTGTCATAGGATGACCAGGTCGCCGCTCTGCAAATGTCTTTTAGCGCAATGCCCTTGAAAAAGGCTGTTGATGCCGCCACCACCCGAGTGGAGTGAGCCCTGGGCATGGCCAGTAAAGGAGTCTTTTTGAGTTCATAGCACATTTCTATGCAGGATACTATGTGCTTCGAGATTCTCTGTGAAGAGAGACCTTCTCCTTTCAATTTGGGAGCGAGAGAGACTAGGAGTCTATCCGTTTTCCGGAAGGACTTGGTCCTATCAATATTAGAAGGCTAGCGCCCTCCTCACGTCCAGGAGGTGTAGGCGCGCCTCCTTGTTAGAGTTATGAGGCTCTGGATAAAACGAGGGTAAAACAATAGGTTCGTTAATGTGAAACTCAGAAGAAACTTTGGGAACAAAGGCTGGATGCAGCCGTATGGTTACCGCCTCCTTGGAAAAAACAGTGCAGGGGGGCGTTGCCATAACTGCCGCAAGCTCGCTCACCCTGTGAGCTGACGTGATTGTGAGAAGAAAGGTCGTCTTTATCGTAAGGAGGCAGAGGGAAACCATGGCCAAGGGCTCGAACGGTGGTCCCGTTAGCACATTAAGCACCAGGTCCAAGTTCCACGAAGGTGGAAGCGGTTTCCGAGGGGGGTATAGGTTTACCAACCCTTTGAGGAACCTGGTAACCATGGGATGGGCGAACACCGTGTGCCCTTCCTCTTCGTGTCTGAATGCCGAAATGGCGGCAAGGTGGTCCTTTAATGAGGATAGTGAGAGTCGTCCTCCCTTGAGGTCCAGTAAATACTCTAATATTACAGGTATAGGCACCGAAAGGGGGGCCAGCTGTTTGGTAGAACACCATGCTGTGAAGCGAGTCCATTTCTGCTTGTAGGTCTTCCTGGTGGAAGTCCTCCTGCTACTTTCTAGGACTTGCTGCACTTCCTCCGTACATGTGCTCTCTAGGGAGCTGAGCCATGGATTAACCATGCTTGTAGTCGCAGGCCTTGGGGGTGCGGATGCACTATGGACCCATGGGCCTGCGTGAGCAGATCCGGCGCCACCGGAAGGGGCATCGGTGGACGTCCCAACATGCGCAGGAGTAGGGGGAACCATTGCTGTCGATCCCACGTTGGGACTATCAGGATCATTCGGGCTCCTTCCCTCCTGGCTTTCTGCAAGACTTTGTGGAGCAGCACTGTGGGAGGAAAAGCGTAAAGCAGGGGGCCCCTCCACGAGATCGTGAATGCATCCCCCAAGGACCCCCGTCCCAGTCCTGCCCTGGAGCAGAATCAGGGGCACTTCTTGTTGTGTTGAGTGGCAAACAGGTTTATCTGGGGAAAACCCCATGTGTGAAAAATTGGTCGTAGCAGATCGGGACGGATCTGCCACTCGTGCGTGAGTGCAAAACGCCTGCTCAGCTGGTCTGCCTTCACATTGTGAGCGCCTGGTAAGTACGAGGCTTTCAAGATTATATTGTCGGCGATGCACCAGTTCCATAACCGGACTGCTTCCGCACATAAGGCACGGGACCGAGCTCCTCCTTGCCAATTTATATAAAACATGGTGGAGGTATTGTCTGTACCGATCCCTACAACTTTGCCTTGTATATGGTCTCGAAAGTGTCTGCAGGCGTTGAACACTGCTCTGAGCTCCAGTATATTTATGTGCAGTGACTGCTCCGTGGAGGACCACAGCCCTTGAGTCACCTCTTCGCCCATGTGTGCTCCCCACCCTATGAGGGAGGCATGTGTAGTAAGAAAAACAGATATTTGTGGTTGGTGGAAGGGTACCCCTGTTAGCAAGTTCTTGGGGTTTACCCACCATTGCAGGGATTTGAGCACCTCTGCTGTGGGTGCCACCACCCTGTGAACGGAGTGTGCTGCCGGTTTGTATACGCTCGCCAGCCAGTGCTGCATGCTGCGCATGTGTAACCTGGCGTTCTGTACTACGAACGTCGCCGCTGCCATGTGGCCCAGCAGCTGTAAGCACGTCAGGACCGGCACCGTAGGGCTGAAGGTGATGACCTGCACAAGGGAGCCGATGGCCCGAAAGCAAGTCTCTGGTAGATACACTCTCGCTGTAATAGAATTTATGCGTACCCCTATGAACTCTATGTCCTGTGTGGGGTCTATCTTTGATTTTGCCAGATTGATAACCAGGCCGAGCGAAGAGAACGTGCCTGCTGTGACGTGTATCATGCGTAGTACCTCCTCCTTCGAGGCCCCTTTGAGTAGGCAGTCGTCCAGATACAGGAATATAAATACCCCATGTCTGTGCAGGTAGGCTGACACCACTGCCAAGGTCTTGGTGAAGACTCTGGGGGCCGAGGAGAGGCCCAACGGTAGGACCTTGTATTGAAAATGTTCTTTGCCTACCATGAACCGGAGGAATCGCCGGTGAGCCGGATGGATAGTTATGTGAAAATACGCGTCTTGTAAGTCGAGGGCTGCGAACCAATCTCCATCGTCCAGTGCCGTAAGGATGGAGGCGATTGTGATCACCCGAAAGCGTTGCTTGTGCAGGTACCGGTTGAGGCCTCGAAGATCTAAGATGGGCCTCCAGCCTCCTGTCTTTTTCTCCATGAGGAAGTACCTCGAGTAGAACCCTTTTCCTTGCAGTTGCTCCGGCACTCTTTCCACTGCCCCTGTGAGCATGAGATGGTCTACCTCCTGCTTGAGCCTCGCTACGTGGGAGGCCTCCTGGAGGTGGGGCCTGGGTGGAGGTCGTGGCGGTGGGAGCGACTGGAAGGGGATGGCGTACCCCGTGGCTATGATCTCCAGCACCCATTTGTCTGTGGCGATCCTTTGCCACTGGTCGTAAAATGGTCGGAGGCGATGGTGGAATAGCTGCTTCGGATGACTTTGTGCGATGGTAGTGATGGCGCAGCCCTGGATCTGTGTGTCAAACTTGTGGCCTTTGGCCCTGCCCCGAGGACGCACAGCTCTGTTGGGAACGTCGCCTGGGAGTTCTGTACTGCTGGTGCTGTTGATGTCGCCCTTGCTCGTAACCCCTGTGGTACTGGGGACGCTGTGGCTGGTACTGGTACCGTCTTTGTTGAGGGTAGTACTGTTTCTTTCTGTATGGAGGGGTGTAAATCCCCAGGGTCCTAAGTGTGGCTCTTGAGTCTTTACTGGAATGAAGGACCGAGTCAGTTGATTCAGCAAACAGCTTCTGCGAGTCGAAGGGAAGATCGACTATCTTTGCCTGCAGATCCCTCGGTATACCCGAAGTCTGGAGGCAGGACTCCCTTCACATCACCACTGCCATAGCTGTGGAGCGTGCTGCTGTGTCCGCAACATCCAGGGCGCTCTGAACTCCCGTCCTCGAGGCCGCGTAGCCTTCTTGCACGATGGCCTTGAGCACCAGTCTTTTTTTGTCCTCTGGAAGCGAGTCCATGAGGGAGGTTAATCTAGTGTAGTTGTCGAAATTATGGTTCGCTAAATGCGCTGCGTAATTTGCCATTCGCAACAGTAGAGTGGAGGAGGAGTAGACCTTTCTGCCGAACAGCTCTAGCTTCTTGGCATCTTTGTCTGTTCCCTCTGTCTTGAACTGAGATGTCTTTGATCTTTGTTGCGACGACTGCACCACCAAGGAATTTGGTTGTGGGTGGCTGAACAGGAACTCCATGCCCGTCGCCGGCACGAAGTATTTCTTGTCCGCTCTCTTGTGGACAGGCGGAATAGTCGCAGGGGTCTGCCATATCATAGTGGCGGACTCCAAGATTGCTTCGTCAAGCGGTATTGCTATTTTGGAGGAGGCCGGAGGTCTCAGATTTTTGAGGAGCTTATGGTGTTTCTCTTGCACCTCTGCTGTCTGGATGCCTTGTGTGAAGGCCACCCTCTTAAACAGCTCTTGAAACTGTTTGAGATCGTCCAGAGGATGGACGTCCCCCGGGGCCATAGCCTCGTCCGGGGAGGAGAGCGAGGAACCACTAGGGTACGCCTCTCTGGACCCTTCCAGTTCCTGTTGGTGATGGTACATCCGCTCGCTGGAAGCTTGCAAGGGAAAATCTCGGGGTTCCATAACCAGTTCCCCCTGAGATACTTGAGTCTCTGTCCCCGTTCACGATTACACTCGGGGATACGGGACCGTCTGTGGGGATCTTTCCCTGGTAGATTGCCGGTGGTGTCTATGCCCCGCGTGATGGGGCGACCATGGCAGCACGGGCACTGTTCTTGGGAAGGTGACATAGACCACTCCCTTGGTGCATACCCTCTGCGTCTGGGGGAGCGAGATCGTCGAGAGATCTGGGACACTGGAGAGAGCGATTTGTGATAGTATTCCAGCGGCTCAAACCCCAGGAAGGGTGAAGGTGGTCCCAGCCAGGGCGAGGCTGGTTGTAAAAATGGAGACGGGGGCTCCGGGTAGGCTAGGGGGGACCCCTGCCTTCTGGCTGGAGTCTGCAGCATAAGCGGAGGGCTGAGAGAAAGCAACTCTGCAGCCCTGTCTGGAGAGGGGCTGCGGTGCCTTGTTTTGTGTGCAGCCTTCCCCCTCCCTTGAGGAGGTAGCTCCGCCCCCTGACTTGTAGGGGATCTCGGCCCCGTCCGCGCCGTGCTCGGCACGCTCATGGGCGGTGCCGCACGGGCGGTGTCCTCCGGTGCCTGCAGGCTGCGTGCCTGCGTGCTCTGCACTGCCGGTTCCCCGGGGGTCGGTGCCGCTGCTTGCGGTGCCGCCGGTACCAGCGCTTGTTTAGCCGCCGCCCTGCCTGCGGTGTGGGGCGGCTGTTTGATTATCGGAGGCTGAGCCGCCTCCACGTGGCTCTCCGTGCCGCCGCCGATCAGCTGTTGCTGCAGCTGGGGGCTGTGCGCTCCTCCCATCCCGCTTGCTGTTGCTGCCGGCAGGGATCGGGCTGGGGAGGCTTTCCTCCGTTTTTGCGCTGATGGGGTGAGGGAGGCGGCTTTCCTTTCATGGGCCCCGGAGGGTCCCTCCTGCTGCGGCCGCTCCGGCACGTCTGGCTGGAGGGCCTTGTCGAAGAGCAGCATTTTAAGCCGCATCTCCCTGTCCTTCCTTGCTCTGGCTGTTAATTTTGCACAGAAAGAGCATTTCTGCGTGACATGCGACTCCCCCAGGCACCTTATGCAGAGACTGTGCCCCATCAGATGCTGGCATTGCCTCTCGGCAGGACTCACATTTCTTGAATCCTGAAGAGGATATTGTTGGTGAGTCTTTCAGTTGTTAATGGGGTACCTAGCACCTTCTCTGTGCTGTTTTTCCCCCTCTCCGATTAATGGCCCTAGGCTCCTGGCCTTCGGTGCTCTGCTTGTTACCAGGACTGGACTGAATGCCGTCCCGCTTGTTGTTTTTTTTGTTTTGTTTTTTTTTTGAAAATAACAACTGGCTAACTTAACAGTAGCCTAAGAACTTGAAAACTTTAAAGAAAAAACAGTTAAAACCATTGAATATGCTAACTTGGCCGTAGCCTAGTCAGATTCCGTCTGCAGCCGACGGCGGTTAAGAGGAACTGGCGGGGACCGGATCGCGCACATGGCCAGGAGCGCGCAAGGGAGTGGCACGCACCAGCGCATGCGCGGTCCGGCAGAAACTGCTTGGAAGATCCGATCTGCGGCGCCGGGCGAGCCCAACACCTAATGTGGAGCACCCACGGGGACACTCAAAGAAGAACACTAGAATTGCAAGGGACCTCGAGAGGTCATCGAGCGCAGTCCTCGGCCCTCATGGCAGGACCAAGCACCATTTACACCACCCCCAAGAGATGTCAATCTAACCTGCTCTTAAATATTTCCAAAGATGCAGATTTCACAACCTCCCAAGGTAGTTTATTTCAGTGTTTAACCACCCTGACAGGAAGTTTTTCCTAACGTCCAACCTAAACCTCCCTTGCTGCAGTTTAAGCCCATTGCTCCCTGTCCTATCCTCAGAGGCCAAAGAGAACAATTTTTCTCCCTCCTCCTTGTAACCCTCCTTTAGGTGTTTGAAAATGGCTACCATGTCCCCTCTAAATCTTCTCTTTTCTAAACTAAACACGCCCAGTTCTTTCAGTCGTCCTTCATAGCTCATGTTCTCTAGACCTTTGACCATTCTTATTGCTCTTCTCTGTACCTTGTCCAATTTCTCCACATCCTTCTTGAAATGCGGTGCCCAGAACTGGACACAAAACTCCCACTGAGGCCTAATGAGCGCTGAGTAGAGTGGACAAATGACTCCCGAGTCTTGCTCTCAGCACTCCTGTTAATCTGTCCCAGAATCACGTTTGTTTGTTTTGCAACAGTATCACACTGTTGACTCATATTTAGCTTGTGGTCCACTATAACCCCTAAATCCCTTTCCGCAGTACTATTCCTAGACAGTCGCTTCCCATTTTGTATGGATGAAGCTGATTGTTCCTTCCTAAATGGAGTACTTTGTATTTGTCCTTACGAAACTTAATCCTATTTACCTCAGACCATTCCTCCAGTTTGCCTAGATAATTTTGAATTCTGACCCTATCCTCCAAAGCAGTTGCAACCCCTCCCAGCTTGGTATCATCTGCAAATTTAATAAGCATACTCTCTTCGCCAATATCTAAATAATTGATGAAGATATTAATTAGAATCAGTCCCAGAACAGACCCCTGTGGAACTCCCACTTGTTATGCCCTTCCAGCATGACTGCAAACCATTAATAACTACTCTCTCAGAATGGTAATCCAGCCAGTTATGCACCCACCTTATATTAGCCCCATCTAAATTGTATTTGCCTAGTTTATTGATAAGAAGATCATGCAAAACCATATCAAATGCCTTACTAAAGTCTAGGTATACCACATCCACTGCCTCTCGCTTATCCACAAGACTTGTTATCCTTTCAAAAAAAGCTATCAGATTGGTCTGGCATGATTTGTTTTTCACAAATCCATGCTGGCTGTTGTTACCTATCGTCTTATTTTCTTCCAGACGTTGCAGATGATTTCCTTAATTACTTGCTCCATTACCCTTCCCGGCACAGAAGTTCAACTGACTGGTCTGTTGTTTCCTGGGTTGTTCTTATTTCCCTTTTTACATAGGGGAACTAGATTTGCCCTTTTCCAGTCTTCTGGAATTTCTCCCGACTTCCTGGACTTTTCAACGATGATAGCTAAAGGTTCTTATACCTCCATCAGCTCCTTGAGTATTCTAGGATGCATTTGAATCAGGCCTTGGTAACTTGAAGACATCTAATTTTTCTAAGTAATTTTTAACTTGTTCTTTTTTATTTTATCCTCTAAACCTACCCTCTTCCCACTAGCATTCACCATGTTAGGCATTTCTGCATCACACTTCTTGGTGAAGACCGAAACGAAGTCATTAGCACCTCTGCCATTTCCAGGCTTCCTTATAGTGTTTCTCCCTCCTCACTGAGTATTGGACCTACCTTATCCTTGGTTTTCCTCTTACTTCTAATATACTTATAGAACGTCTTCTTGTTACCCTTTATGTCTCTAGCTAGTTTGAGCTCATTTTGTGCCTTTGCCTTTCTCATCTTGCACCTGCATATATGTATTCTTGGCTCATTTTCATCCTTTGTAATTCCTCCTAATTTCCACTTATTATATGACTCCTTTTTGATTTTGAGATCATGAAAGATCCGCTGGTTAAGCCAAAGCGGTCTTTTACCATACTGAGACAAACTGGCTAAAGATAAACTGAGAAAGAGAACTGTTGTAACGACATACAAGAACTGGGCTTAGCCAGGGCAACAAAATGCCTCTGGTTACAATGGCTCATCTAACATCAGGCTGCCTGTACTGAGAAAATAAGAAAATTGTTGACTCCTCTCCACCAGACACATAAGCTGAACCTTCCTCTATAGCTCAAAGCCAGGAGACCCCATCCTAGAACAGAATCCAGGTGAGTGAAATACAAACCGCTCATTCATTGTTAATTTAGGCAGCAAAGACCAATGAAAAGGCACTCACGTACGCTTTTTTGGGCATAAGCAGTTGAGGAAGAACTTTCCCCACACCCTGCTCCATACTGCACAGTTGCCCAGACGTAGGGATTTCATCTTCCTTTGCAGTATCAACTATTTATCACTGTCAGAGGTAGGTCACAGACTTTCCTGGGCAATAGCCTACCTGTTTTGTTAACCCTACATTCCTACTAAAAGTCAAGATAGTCTATCACCTTCAATAGGCCTTTTACTTTTGCCTAGACACCAATGTTATAGGAGCTTCACCAGTCATGAGATAATCTGTATGTTGTTTAAATGCACAAGTTTCCCTCCCAACCCCTTTACCTCTTGCCTGACATTTTCAGCCCTAGCTCGTGCCTCTTCTTTCTGAGATTTCAGAGTAACTGCCTCTTGCCTCAGCTCCAACAACTTCTTCTCATAAGCACTTTCTGCCTTGGCTTTCTCTCGGGTTGACTGCTCCAACAGCTCTTCCAGTTCTGCATGGTGCCATGCCCGCTCATTCTCCTAGCAATCAGAAAAAGAGATATTAAGGTGCTTCAGACTTAGGCCACCTCTTCCTATCACAGCCAGCTGGCGTGACACCAGCCAAAGGCCTGGGCTAGCATTCCTTTCACCAGCATGAAGCATCAACAGCATATACATTCCTGGCACTGCTGTGGATTCGGATAGAAGCATTATTTCCCAACGGGACTCCTAGACTATGTCTATACTAGGGAAAATAGTCAATTTCAGATATGCAATTCTAGCTACAGCATTTGCCTAGCTTGAAATGGCGCACTGGAAATCTACTTTTCCCCCTTGTATAGACATAGCTTCTAGTAATCTCTCATTGACCTCCCTTACTCCACACAATAGTGTGGAGTATAGGGGTTGACTGCTGACCTCAGAGAGATTGATTTTGCACATCTTTACCAGATGTTCAAAGTCCAACTCTGGACTTACTACTGACTGCCACCTAAACATTGATGATTACTACCCATTGAGCCCAATGATCTAGCCAGCTTCCTATCAACCTTTTAGTCCATTTGTCCAAGCCATACTTCATTAAGTTGTTGGCAAGAATGTCATGGGAGACTGTATCAAAAGCTTTTCTCAAGTCATGGTATATCACATTCTTTGCGTTTCCCCATACCCAGAGCCAGTTATCATACCACAGAAGGCAAGAAGACACAACTTGCCCATGGAGAATCTATGCAAACTGTTCCCAATCACTTTCCTTTCCTCCATGATATTTTCGATACCTGAGGTGAGGCTGTATTTCCCCAGAGTCTCCCTCTTCCTTTTTTTAAAGATAGGCATTATATTTGCCTTTTTCCTATTGTCTGAGACCACACCCAGTCCCTATGAGCTTTCAAAGATAATAGCCAAAAGCTCTGCAATCACAGCAGCCACCTCCCTCGTCACCCTCGGATACAACGCAACCAGCCCCATGGACTTTTGCATGTTCAGTTTTTCTAAACAGTCCTTAGCCTGTTCTTTCATGATGAAGGGCTGCTATCCGCCACACCACACTGTGCTGCCCAGGGCAGCCGTCTGGGAACTGACTTTCTCTGTGAAGACTGAGGCAAAAAAGCATTGAGTACTTCAGCTTTTTCCACATCATCTGTCACTAGGTTACCTTCCCCATTCAGTAAGGATCCCACACTTCCCCTGACCACCTTCTTGGTGCTAACTTATCTGTAGAAACCCTCTTTGTTACCCTTCAGATCCCTTGCTAGCTGCAACTAGTGCCAATGTGCTTTGGCCTCCCTGATTAACCCCTGCATGCTCAAGCAATAGTTTTGTACTCCTCCCTAGTCCTCCTTCCAGTTTTCCACTTCTTGTAAGCTTCCTTATTATGTTGAAGCTCACTGAGGATATCTCTGTTAAACCAGTTTGGTTTCCTGTTTCTTTCTGAGCATTGGGATGGTTTGTTCTTTCGCCCTCAACAAGGCTTCTTTAAAATGCAGCCAGGTCTCCTGGACTCATTTTCCTCTCATATTAGCCTCCCAAGTTATCCTCCCCATCAGCTCCCTGGGGGAGGCAAAATCTGCTTTTCTGAAGTCCATGGTCTGTATTTTTCTGCTCTCCTTTCTACATCCATATATGAGTCTGGGCATAGTTTCAACCCCTGGCAGTCAGACTTTACATAGGGTTCACCCACCTCTTGTGAACATAGTTTATTTCAGAGACAGTCCCAGGACCATTCTAAACTTGTGGTTGCACATGGTGCTACATGGTAGGTCACATGATTAGCAGCAGAGGCTGGGAAGAGCGTGAGAAAAGAGCCTTCGCAGACCTGCAACAGCCACATTCACAGCAGCTGTCTCAACCAAGCAATGAACTGAGTTGGAAGGACTCCTACGCATATAACAAAGCAGTCATTGTCACCAGCTCTGTGCTTCCCATGCTGCCTGGACCAGAGGAGTGACTTGATCACACTGCCCCAACTGGCCACTGTATGGCACCACGTTACCGGTAGCAAACCGCAGAGCAACAGGTGCAGCACACAGCATGCATAGAATACCTGTTCATAAACACCAACTGCTGCATAATTTCAGGTAACTGAACAATGGCAAACTTCCACCATCTGTTTCTGGTGCAGAAACTATACAAAGAGTTTTATGGAGCTAGTTCACCCTGCCCCATTGTGCCTGGGTGCCTACCCTGGTCAATTTCTCTTCCCAACACCCAGTCCTGATCCCACACATTGCTGTTCCTCAAGTATTGGCTAAACAGCAATATAAAAATAAATAAATAGCATTTGACAACATGAGAAGACAGTTTAGGACAGGGTTAAAATGAGATAAATTCCCTGCAAAGGAGTTAGTTTTCCCAGATTTCATTAGCTCGTGAAAGTTGTGCACATACACATCAGAGCCTGTGGACTGCTTAAAAATGGTCCACTGCAAATACCTGCTGTACAAGATATACTTCTATTCATCCTCCATAGAATGGGTTACGCAACAAAGGATTTTCAGCCCTATCTGAAAGATTAACAGGCACTGACACTCTCATTCTTACTGTACTTAATGGCCTCTATTTTTTGCTACTGCCGTAGTCATGATCACAAAGCACCTGTGTGAACATAGCCATGTACTGGCAGCAAGTCTTTAGGTGATGCACATAGATGTCAAAATGACAAAATACTTCGGAGCTTTAGAGCACCCGAGGTGTCTTGCCGTAGAGCGGAATCCAGCAAAGCACCGTTTGGTGATGAGCTTCTTATCACCTACCTGCTCTTGCTGGAGCTTGCTCATTTTCTCCTCATATGTAGCTTGCTGAAGGCTAAGGGAATCTTGGTATTTCTGCTCTATCTTCTTCCGCTCCTGCTCCATTGCGGACCTTGCTGTTTCCAGCTCAAAACGAAGGCACTTCACCTCTCCTACAAAAGAGACGACACAGCAAGAGGCTAAACCCCTCTTCCTTCCTTGCCCTATTAAAGCTCAGCTGTACCACGCCAGATCCTTCTCTGTTCCAGACAGGAGGAGGGCTATCTCCATCTCTCACTCTGTAAAGGCCCTTCTGCAACATCCAAGAAGTGGGCATTTTTAGTGGCTGTGCTTCTCAGCCTCTTACCCTGTATCACCTCTTTGGCCTGGGTGATAGTCTGAATGTTGATTTCCAACTGACTCCTAGTGACCTCCAGCTGAGATACCTGCTGCTGAGCCTCAAACAGGCAGGATTCCAAGATGTCCTTTGCTGATCTACAGGATAAAAGTACAGAGCAATAATGAATTTCTTTCATTTGCAGTGTAGTTGTAGTCATGCTGATCCCCCAATATTGGAGACAGACAGTGGGTGAAGTAATTTTTATTGAACCAGTTTCTGTTAGTGAGAGATACAAACTTTTGAACTTGTATCAAACTTTTCTTCAGGTCATGGATTGCATTCACAGCTATACACATGGTAGTACACATTGCATAGCATAAGTAGTTAACACATATTTCACAGGACCATTCTAGGTGATATGAAGTGAAGGGGTCTCTAGTAAAACATGTGCAAGCACAAGTAGCTGGACCAACAATATTTGTGTTAATGAGCAACCACATTTCACTGCTTAGAGATCACTGTTATCAATACAAATCAGCTCTGCAGGCTGACACAATACATGTGCTTCCCCGGCTTGCTAGACCAGAGTTTTTTAATGCCGGCATTAAAAACATAAGACTGGCCATACTGAATCAGACCAATGGTCCATCTTGACCAGTATCCAGTCTTCAGGTACTGGCTAGGACCACTTGCTTCAGAGGGAATATGGCAGCAGACGCAGCGATTGCAGGGGGCGGGAGGAGAGAGACCACAAGATACATGCCTTTGCCCCGCCCTTCCTCTGTTTCACCAATGCTCTGCCCTATTCCTGCCCCCTGCCCACCCAACTCTTCCTGCGGAAGCACTGCTTCTGAGGAGTGTAAAGGCTAGGAAGCTTGTGCTACTCTCAGGCTGCACCACTCTAGGGGATGGATTCTGCACAAGAAAATTAAAAATTGTGAAAAATTCAGCGTTTTTTGAGAAAATAATGCAATACCATCACAGCAGTTTAAACGGTTTTTATTATTTAAACTGCAATGCAGAAATAGTCACAAGAACTATTCTGACAAAGCACCTCCTCTGTCATGGTGCATCCCATGCTTTTTGACAGATTATTTGCCTCAGAGGCTAACAGCAGCCCACAGCTTAGACAGCAGTTTGGTGTTCCGGTGAGCTACTCTCATCCTTGGCCATCTCCTGTGCTGGACAGGCTCTGGGAACATGTAGGGCTGAGCTAAGGCCATGGTGCCACTTTGGCACAGGAAAGAAGTGAGAAGGTACATAGCTCTTCCTAGCTGATCACCTCGCTCCCATTCATAAGGCTTTACACCACGCAGGCCAGAGCACGGGGTTTATGGGGGCAGTTCTGGACTTGACACAAGCTTTCCAGAAATTAGATTTTGGCCCCTCAGTGACATCATGCACAGCCTCAGGCAGTTTCCCACCGCCACAGCAAGGAATTGCCTAAAACTTCTTAATTACGTTGTTCAGCATGCAATACTCCACCTTTAAATCCTTCAGTCATGGCTAGCATTGCTGTACTGGCCAATCCAGGACAATTCGGACAGAACTGTGACCTTGCCTCATTCTGTTCTCTATTTCCCTTCAATGATGTTTTGATCCACCAGTGGCATGTGCAGGGGTCCCCTTCACAAGCTCTCAGTTGCCTTTTCTGTTTGTTTACTGACCACAAGCCTGAGATATTTTCTGTGGGGTGGAGTTATTGATGTGTGAAAGTATCCATCCTTCAAGTTGAGGGCAGCATACCAGTGCCCTGGATCCAAGGAAGGGATGAGAGATGCCAAAGAGACCACGAGGAACCTGAGCTTCTTTATGAATTCATTGAGTTCCTGCAGGCCCAGAATGGGCCTGAGCATACCTTTGGCTTTCAGTATTAGGATATACCAGGAATAAAAAACCTTTCCCTTATGCTCCTGAGGAAACTCGTCCACTGCACCTACAGAGAGGAATGAGTATACCTCCTAGGAAAGGAGCTGCTTGTAAGAAGGGTCCCTGAAGATGCACAGGAAAGGGGGCTGCAGAGGTGGGAGGGCCTGTCATTCACAATGGCTAAATAGCATCAATGACCAGGGAGTGAGGTGGAGAGTATGCACATAAACATTTGTACCCACAAGAGGAACAAAGTGCCTCCTCTTATACCTTTTGACGGTCAGTGGAAGCAAGGACAGGGTCTACCCCCAGGGTTTTGGTGGCATCACTAATCTTTGTGATGAGTGGAAGCACAATATGGGATGGCTTGGGAGAGAAGAAAATATCAACAATAGGGATGGCTTCCTCCACGACCTCCTCCAACTGTGTCCTCTAAGACTAGAGAGTTGAAGTACCCACCACTGCTTCAGCAGGTCACAGAATCATAGAATTCTAGTGCTGGAAGGGACCTCAGGAGGTTATTGAGTCCAGCCCCCTGCCTAAAGCAGGATCAACCCCAACTAAATCATCCCACAAATGACTGTGTCAAGTTGGGACTTAAAAACCTCTAGGGATGGAGATTCTACCACCTCTCCAGATAACACATTCCAGTGCATCACCACCCTCCTGGCGAAGCAGTTTTCTTAACATCCAACCTACTCCTCCCCCTCTGTAACTTCAGACCATTGCTCCTTGTTCTGACAAAAAAGAATGATAAAGGCGACAAAGAGAATGATAAGGTGGCCTATAAATGGGTTTGCTCACTGCCCTCAGCATCCAGGGCAACTGAAATTGTAGCCACTGATGCCGGTCTGGAACCCTGGCTTTGGTGATAGGCCCAGGGTGTTCACAAGAGTCACAGAGGTGCCTGCAACTAGTCCAGCCCCAGCGATAGGTAGGAGTAACTATCTCATTGGGAGCCCTAACTCCCAGAGATGGTGAGGACCTTTGCAAACCATGCTGTGACCCTTAGCTAGAAAGCACTCTCAGTGCCATGCATCATTGCAATTCAGTCCAACAAATGTATCTGTGTGCTGCAAAAGGGCCTTACCTCCCACCTCACCTGAGCTCTGCCAGTTGCTCTGAAAGGCCCTGTCTGTCCCGTTCCACAGACGCTATTCGCACCTCCAGTGCTGCCTTCTCACGCACCAGGGCTTCCTTCTCTCTGGATACTTTTGCCGTGGAGAAGCACTGGCTACTTAACTCCAGGCGTGTTTGCTCCAAAATAACGCTGGATGACTCCTCCTGGCGACACATCTGAAAATGGTGGAAAAGGAGGAAATGAGCTCCTGCTACAAGCCAAGGTACTCTCCAGAGCTCTTCAGCTTCACTCTTATGCTAGCCAAAGGAGAGCGCTGCCACACCCTGGGCTGAAGTGCTGAAATAATCTCCCTTCATGATGTCAATGTGCACTGATGCACCAGGAGACAAACAGCCTGGTGAGAGTGGACAGGGTAGGGCCGTGGCTGGCCTGCTTTCCCCAGACCCAGTGTGAGCTTGGGCATGGGCATGGGCACAGGACCAGGTTTCTTGGGCCCAGAATGTCACGGGAGGGGGCTAATTGTGTGGGAGGCAGGGGAATGAGGAAGTAGCCTGGATCCCCATGTGGGTTAGGGTTCGGGTTAGGGAGGAGGCACTTACCACCCAGTGGCAGGCAGGATCAAGAGCCCTGTCTCCACGTGAGTACTGTTTTCCTGCTGTGGCTGCCCCCAGTGGTCACTACACAGTATGACTGTTCCCTGCACTCACTGACCAAAATGGTGAGTCTGTAATATGTTGTCCCTCCTTAGGTGCCCCTCCCTTTCCATGTTGTGGGAAATCCTGGGATTTCAGGCATTTCCCATTTTCCAGACACAGTCCAACCCTTGACTTTGCTTTAAGTTAGGGTAACAGGCAGCTGCACACCAAATTTTGTGGTCATAGTTCTTCGGGCTTAAGAGGCATTCTTGAACAAGCACAGCACCGACAGACAAAGACAGACACACTCTAAAATATATTGATGATATCTCCCTCTCTAATGTAAACAATGCCAATCTTCTCAACCTCTCTTCATACAGTTTTTCCATGCCGCTAAATGTTCTCTTCATCATGCTTCTGAGCCCCCTCTAATTGTACATCCCTTTGAAACGAAGAGACCAATACTGTACACAGTATCCACTGGAGCCAGGGTTGCTGATTTATACAAGGGCATTACATTTTCCATATTCTGAATTCCATTCTGCATGCCTCCTAGCATTCTGGACCTAGTACAGAACCTTGTGCTACACTCAGCTATCTTAGTGCTATAAGATTGCAAAGCTGCCCAAGCCAGCTCCATAGGGAAACCCCTAACAAGAGCTGGTGAGGAGTTTTTCAGAAAATGAAGATAGTTGGATGCAGTGATGAAATGGGCCACTACTGAAAAATGCAGTGAAGGAGTTTGGGGGGCAGGTGGTATTCTCTTCAATCCTTCCTGTCAAAGGTAGGGGCCCAAGCAGAGACAGGTGCATCCTGGAGATGAATGCCTGACTGCGTAAATGGTATCGCCAGGAGGGCTTTGGCTTCCTTGACCACGGGATGCTATTCCAGGAAGGACTGCTAGGCAGAGATGGCTTTCACCTTTCGAGGAGAGGGAAGACCCTCTTTGGACACGGGCTGGCTAACCTAGTGAGGAAGGCTTTAAACTAGGTTCGACAGGGACAGGGGAGCAAAGCCCACGGGTAAGTAGAAAACATGGAGATCTGGGAGACAGGTCGGAAATGTGGGGGGAGCGCAGAGAAAAAGGCAGAGAAAAAGGAGGGTCAGGGCAAAACTGGGAGGCAAGATCAAATCAATATCTTAGATGCCTATATACAAATGCAAGAAGTATGAGTAATAAGCAGGAAGAACTGGAAGTGCTAATAAACAAACATAACTACGACATCATTGGCTACACAGAAACTTGGTGGGATGATACATGTGATTGGAATGGAAGGGTACAGCCTGCTCAGGAAGGACAGACGGGAAAAAGGGAAGACACACTTGGACTGAGGTGGAGATGGACATAAGAAACAGATGTGTTGAGAGTCTCTGGGTTAGGCTAAAAGGGGTAAAAAAACCAAGGGTGATGTCCTGCTAGGAGTCTACTACAGGACACCTACCCAGGTGGAAGAGGCTTTTTTTTTTTAAACACACAACTAACTAAATCATAGAATACTAGGACTGGAAGAGACCTCGAGAGGCCATCAAGCCCAGCCCCCTGTTGCAATGGCAGGACCAAGTACTGTATAAACCATCCCTTATAGACATCTATCTAACCTGTCCTTAAATATCGCCAGCAACGGAGATTCCACAACCTACCTTGGCAATTTATTCCACTGTTTGACCACCCTGACAGTTGGGAACTTTTTTCCTTATGTCCAGCCTAAACCTCCCTTGCTGCAGTTTAAGCCCATTGCTTCTTGTTCTAGCCTCAGAGGCCAAGAGGAACAAGTTTTCTCCCTCCTCCTTATGACACCCTTTTAGATACCTGAAAACAGCTATCATGTCCCTCCTCGGTCTTCTTTTTTCCAAACTAAAACAAGCCCAATTCTTTCAGCCTTTCTTCATAGGTCACATTCTCTAGACATTTAATCATTCTTGTCGCTCTTTTCTGGACCCTCTCTAATTTCTCCACATCTTTCTTGAAATGCGGTGCCCAGAACTGGACACAGTACTCCAACAGAGGCCTAACCAGCGCAGAGTGCAGCGGAAGAATAACTTCTCGTGTCTTGTTCACAACACACCTGTAAATGCATCCCAGAATCATGTTTGCTTTTTTTGCAACAGCATCACACGGTTGACTCATATTTAGCTTGTGGTCCACTATAACCCCTAAATCCCTTTCTGCTGTAGTCATTCCTCGACAGTCTCTCCCCATTCTGTATGTGTGAAACTGATTGTTCCTTCCCAAGTGGAGCACTTTGCATTTGTCCTTATTAAACTTCATCCTGTTTACCTCAGACCATTCCTCCAATTTATCCAGATCATTTTGAATTATGACCCTATCCTCCAAAGCAGTTGCAACCCCTCCCAGCTTGGTATCATCTGCAAACTTAATAAGCATAATGTCTATGCCAACATCTAAATGGTTGATGAAGACAGTGAACAGAACTGGTCCTAACACAGACCCCTGTGGAACCCCACTTGTTATACTTTTTCAGCAGGATTGAGAACCATTAAGAACTACTCTCTGGGTGCGGTTATCCAGCCAGTTATGCACCCACCTTATAGTAGCCTCATATAAATTGTATTTGCCCAGTTTTTTTTAGAAGAGTATCATGTGAGACCATATCAAATGCTTTACTAAAGTCTAGGTATACCACATCTACCGCTTCTCCCCTATCCACAAGGCTCGTTATCCTGTCAAAGAAAGCTATCAGATTAGTTTGACATGATTTGTTCTTTACAAATCCATGCTGGCTGTTCCCTATCACCTTACCATCTTCCATGTGCTTGCAGATGATTTCTTTAATTACGTGCTCCATTATCTTTCCTGGCACTGAACTTAAGCTGACTGGCCTATAGTTTCCCGGGTTACTCTTATTCCCCTTTTTATAGATGGGCACTATATTTGCCCTTTTCCAGCCTTCTGAAATCTCTCCTGTCTCCCATGATTTTCCAAAGATGATAGATAAAGGCTCAGATACCTCCTCTATCAGCTCCTTGAGTATTCTAGGATGCATTTCATCAGGCCCCGGTGACTTGCAGACATCTAATTTTTCTAAGTGATTTTTAACTTGTTCTTTTCTTATTTCGACTTCTAACCCTACCCCTCTCCCACTAGCATTCACTATGTTGGGCATTCCTTCATCAGACTTCTCAGTGAAAAACGAAACAAAGAAGTCATTAACCATCTCTGCCATTTCCAAGTTCCCTGCTACTGTTTCTCCCTCCTCGCTGGGCAACCAGGGCCCAAGATTTGGTGGTGGTGAGAGACTTCAACTATCCAGATATATGATGGGAAACTAACACAGCAGGACACAAACTATTCAACAAGTTCTTGGACTGCACTGGAGACAACTGTTTATTTCAGAAGGTTGAAACAGCTACTGGGGGAGGGGTGGGGAGCTGACCTAGATTTGATTTTAACAAATAGGGAGGAACTGATTGAGAATTTGAAAGTGGAAGGCAGCTTGGGTGAAAATGATCGTGAAATCATAGAATTCACATTTCTAAGGAAGGGGAGAAGGAAGAACAGAGACAATGGATTTCAGGAAGACAGTTTGGTAAACTCAGAGAGCTGGTAGGTAAGGACCCACGGGAAGCAAGACTGAGGGGAAAAACAACTGATGAAAAGTTGGCAGTTTTTCAAAGGGACATTATTAAGGGCCCAAAAGCAAGGTATCCCACTGCACAGGAAAGATAGAAAATATGGCAAAAGACCGCCTTGGCTTAACCAGGAGATCTTGCATGATCTCAAAATAAAAAAGGAATCATATAAAAAATGGAAACTAGGACAAATTACAAAGGATGAACGTAGACAAAGAAATCAGGAATGCAGAGGCAAGATCAGAAAGGCAAAGGCACAAAATGAGCTCAAGCTAGCTACAGGCATAAAGGGAAACAAGACGACTTTTTATAAATACATAAGAAGCAAGAGGAAGACCAAGGACAGGGTAGGCCCATTGCTCAGTGAGGAGGGAGAAACAGTAACAGGAAACTTGGAAACGGCAGAGATGCTTAATGACTTCTTTGTTTCGGTCTTCAACGAGAAGTCTGAAGAAGGGATGCCTAATACAGTGAATGCTAGTGCAAAGGCGTAGGATTAGAAAATAAAATAAAAAAAGAATAGGTTAAAAATCACTTCGAAAAGTTAAATGTCTGCAAGTCACCAGGGTCTGATGAAATGCATCCTAGAATACTCAAGGAGCTGATAGAGGAGGTATTTGAGCCTTTAGCTATCATCTTTGGAAAAATCATGGGAGACAGGAGAGATTCCAGAAGACTAGAAAAAGGCAAATATAGTGCCCATCTATAAAAAGGGGAGTAAGAACAATAGTAAACTACAAACCAGTCAGTTTAACTTGTTTCAGGAAAGATAATGGAACAAGTAATTAAGGAAATCTTCTGCAAACACTTGGAAGGTGGTAAGTTGATAGGGAACAGCCAGCATGGGTTTGTAAAGAACAAATCATGTCAAACTAATCTGATAGCTTTCTTTGATAGGATAAGGAGCCTTGTGGATAAGGGAGAAGCAGTGGATGTGGTGTGCCTAGACTTTAGTAAATTATTTGATACGGTCTCGCATGATATTCTTATCAATAAACTAGGCAAATACAATTTAGATGGGGCTACTAGAATGTGGGTGCAAAACTGGCTGGCTAACCATACTCAGAGAGTAGTTCTTAATGGTTCTCAATCCTGCTGGAAAGGCATAACAAGGAGAGTTCTGCAGGGGGTCTGTTTTGGGACCGGTTCTGTTCACTATCTTCCATCAATGATTTAGATGTTGCCATAAACATTATGCTTACTGAGTCTGCAGATGATACCAAGCTGGGAGGGGTTACAAATGCTTTGGAGGATAGGGTCATAATTCAAAACGATCAGGATAAATTGGAGAAATGGTCTGAGGTAAACAGGATGAAGTTTAGTAAGGACAAATGCAAAGTGCTCCACTTGGGAAGGAACAGTCAGTTTCACACATACAGAATGGGGAGAGACTGTCGAGGAATGACTACAGCAGAAAGGGATTTAGGGGTTATAGCGGACCACAAGCTAAAGATGAGTCAACATATGCCGCTGCAAAACAAGAAAACATGATTCTTGGATGCATTAACAGGTATGTTGTGAACAAGACACGAGATATCATTCTTCCGCTGCACTCTGCGCTGGTTAGGCCTCAGTTGGAGTACTGTGTCCAGTTCTGGGCACCGCATTTCAAGAAAGATGTGGAGAAATTAGAGAGGGTCCAGAAAAGAGCGACAAGAATGATTAAAGGTCTAGAGAATGTGACCTATGAAGAAAGGCTGAAAGAATTGGGCTTGTTTTAGTTTTGAAAAAAGACGACCGATGGGGGACATGATAGCAGTTTTCAGGTATCTAAAAGGGTGTCATAAGGAGGAGGGAGAACACTTGTTCTTTTTGGCCTCCAAGGATAGAACAAGAGGCAATGGGCTTAAACTTCAGCAAGGGAGGTTTAGGTTGGACATTAGGAAAAAGTTCCTAACTGTCAGGGCGGTCAAACAGTGGAATAAATTGCCAAGGGAGGCTGTGGAATCTCCATCGCTGGAGATATTTAAGAACAGGTTAGATAGATGTCTATCAGGGATGGTCTAGACAGTACTTGGCGCTGCCATGAGGGCAGGGGGCTGGACTCAATGACCTCTCAAGGTCCCTTCCAGTCCAATGATTCTATGATTCCCAGTGAGTTCTCCTTGAGGCAACGACACATGAAGTGGCAGTATTCAAAGAATGCTTCTGCAGTTACTGCACAAAATGGATCCAATTCTACGATCTGCCATATGTCCACGTGCAACCTTCAGCCTCACATTTCTCACCTGGAACATGGGGCTAGTGTCTGTTCCTCTCAGGGAGGTTGTGAGGCTGACCTCACTAACATTTGTAAGTGCTTTGGATTCCTGGGGTGGAAAGTGATCTTCTTCACTATATGCACTACATGATCCATTGGACAGTTCAACTTCCAGGAGAACATTGAGAGGCCTTGCAAAATCCGCTCTTCACCATCAGTCTGAGACATGCCCAGCAGGAAATGCACATGAGTCATGTGAACTCTGTTCCTGTATCATTCCCAACAGCTCTGGGGTGTCTTAGAGCTGATGATGTTCTGAAACACAGCAGTACCAACCCCAGCCTCAGCACCACAGTGCTAGTGCTGCCAGATTCCTATGGAGGACAGCTGGAGTTTGCTCTCACCTGACTCATCACCTCCTGGGTCTCTCTTTTCTCATCTCTCAGCATGCTCAACTCTGCCCGCAGCTCCTCCTGCACCTCTTTGGCTTTCTGCAGTAACTGATCCAGATTAGTTTTGTCTGCAGAGAGCTCCTCATTTGCTCTTTTTGACAGGCTCAGCTCCTCCTGTACAAAGGTTGTTGCTCTTTGCATGTCCTCCACTTTGCTTGATAAAACTTGGTTCTCCTGCTCCAACTACAGTCAAAGAAAGAACAGAGAGGAAATCAAGAAGCAGAGAACAGAAGCATATTCTTTTATGGGTCTCTGCCCTGGCCAGAGAAGACTGTGCCATGTCTCCTCTTGATCAGCCCTAGTTTTCCCTGGAGAAGCTTAAAAGAGATGTCACCTAGGTAAACCCAACTGTGGGTCCCACTGGCGATCTCTACTCACCTGCAGAACAAGCTGATTCAACTGCACTTTGTCCAAAGCTAGAGACTCATTAATGTCACTCATTTTCTCAGCCACATCGTGTAGATTAGCTGTTTCTGCTTTCAGTTTATTCTGAACCCCTGTCAACTCAGCAATTGACTGTTCTGCCTACCAGGGCAAAGAAGAAATCAAATGAAAACAAAACTCCTGAAAGTCTTCTCTTGCTTTAACCCAAGGTCCCCTTTTCCATACCAAACCCCTGACATCAGCTGTGTATCCAAGAGAGTCCTCCTTCCTTATACACAAGTGCACGCTTCTCACCATACACACCCCTAATCCTCTAGCAATTCCTCTTTCCAGAGAGCCAGGGTCCCAATCCTCTCTCACCCATCCCTCTACGCACATGCAGGCCTAACTGGCCAAAGATTTTTTTTCTAACTTTCTTCTGGTTTCCCCTTATGGGAGATAACACTACCTATCATTTTCATACCAAAGGGAGCAGTGTATGGTGAGTCTGCTATGTGAACTCCCTCTTGAAATAACAAGCTGGGTTTGATGATGCCTGAGAATAACAGAAGAGTCCATACCCTCTCCAGTGCTATGGCAAGCTCATGTTTCTCTTGCTTCATCAGCTCGCCATCAAGATGAGATTTCTGCAGTGTTTCCCTCATGGCAACCAACTCGCTTCTTAAAAACGAATGTTTTGCTTCCAGTGCAGCTAAAGCCTTTTGACTAAGAGGAGAAGAGGAGTGGGAAGGGGAGGCAAGGGAGACACATACACAAATGGTGGAGGTGAGGGAGGGGGGAGAGACCTTTTAGATGCAAAGACATTATAATTTGAAAATCCAAAGCAACAAGAAGACATGTCTAAGTGACTCATATTGCAGATCCTTGTTTCAGCCAATTCCATCACCCATTCTAAGCCTCAAGGTGCACTGTTGGCTTGAGTCACTCATCCTCTGTCTGTTGTTGGTGAAGGTCTTGAAGTTAAGTGCCTATAAGCCAATGATTACAAAAGGAGCCACAATATCTGAAGAACTTTGGGAAGTCCTAAAACCAGAGATTGTCTGAAAACGTTGGCCTTCATGTATTTTCATGTTGTAATTTTTGGGATCTATCATAACAATTTCTTAGAAGCTGCCTCCTAACTTTCTAACACACACATCCCCCGGTGCAAGCCAAGAGGGAATGTTTCATGTTGCTAATACATATATTTCTTCAGTTCAAATTTATTTTCCTAAGACTGTTCTCATCTTGGTGTGAAAGGATTATGAATGAGTTTGCATCTAGTGTCAAAGAGGCTGAACCTGTAGGGAGGTTTCTATCAAACCTTAGTTTGTGATATAAATTAACTGAGTCCAGAACAAATTCAGTAAAATGGCTGCTGTAAATGCAAAGGTAGACGTAAAGGAAGGAAGAGGATTTCCAAAGTGGATCAGACCACTGGCCCACATTACAGGAAGACTTGGAATAGCCCCTACCTCAGAGAATTCTGACCAGCAAATATTTGGTTTCTTCACCTTTCTGCACTTCTCTTTGTAAATGGAGAGAAGGCAGGCTGGGCAGAGGATGCACAGCCTAGTACAGCATTTGCCATGGCTATGTTTCTTTCTCCCCCTGCTCCCTTTCTCTCAGAAAGCAGTTCACCTGCTTTCGGCCGCACTTTACAGTAGGATCTGTGCTTTGTACTACTTTGAAAGCCCTCCCATAGGCAAGACTAAACCTTAATTATTGGCAGGGCTAAGGCTACACATAAAACCTGCCTTTAGTGGCAGACAAGTATCAGAGAATCACTGGAATGGAAAGAACCTTGAAAAGTTGTCAAGTCCATTTCCCTCCACTCATGGCAGAGCCAAGCAGCATCTAGACCATGCTTGACAGGTGATTGTCTAACCTGCTGTTAAACATATCCAGTGATGGGGATTCCACAACCTCCCTAGGCAGCTTATTCCAGTGTTTGACCTTCCTGCGAGTTAGAATGATTTTCCTGAAGTCCAGCCTAAAGAGACAGTTACCTATTTCTGTAACCAGTGTTTGAGATGTGTAGCTCATGTCCAGCATAGGTGTGTGTACTCGCCACATGCACCAGTGCCAGATTTTTCCCTCAGCAGTACCCATAGGGAGCCAGCTCAGGCATAACATCCCAAAGCAGGGCAAGCTCCTCCAAATGCCTCTGCTATTCCCTCATGAACACTGCTCCCACATACAGGCTTTCATTCACTGACCACTGATGAGTGGGAGGGATTGATTAATGAAGAAATATTCGGCTCTTTTCGTAAGTAGAGCTTGTCTAAGTTCCCGCAGACTATGAGTTTCTGTGCGCAGAGGAGAAGGAGAACAAGAAACTTCTGTAAATGTTTGCAGGGTGTTGATGTGGCAGACAGAGAAGTTATTTAGTGTGCTCCAAAGGACAGAATTGCACTTGCCTGCATGCTGTTCCTTACACATGGCATAAAATCTTTCAAAATGCGTTAAGTCCACAAGACTTGCCTCTGCTGTGATGTCTACAGAATTCTGCCAGCTGCTATAGCTAGCCAGATATATTGTGCACATAGCTACTGCTTCTCCTCCCTCCCATCTATTTGTTTCATTCTCCTGTTTATTATTACACTAGACCAGGGATGGGAAATGCAGGCTAATGAGTGGGCCACATGAGAGGTTCTCCATCTCAATGGACCATAAGACTGTTGTAACCAAGGTCTTCCAGGCTAGGGTAGATTTGCTTACTGGCCTTGTAAACCTAGAATTTGTGAGGTGTCACCTGAACCATAGCAGTGCTTTGACTGGATGCAGAGGGAGCACACAGCGCTAAGGCAATGCTGAGTGCATCAGCACTCACCTCACTTCATGTGTCCTTGCTTTAAGTGCATATCACATTAGTAATACTGGCAGGAAAATAACTACACAGATGGAAACCAGCAGAACCTGGCAACCCTGCCAGTGGGCAACAGTAAACAAAATGTCTCATGGACCATACATAAAACCCTGAAGGATCACATGTCGCCCATGGACCACAGGTTGCCCAGCACTGCCCTAGACTATATACTTTCCAGGGCAGAGATGGTCACATCGCTAGGCACTGTACACCTCTGAAATAAAACAGACGCCAATTCTAAATGGGCTGTCAGGAATTTCAATATCACTATTCTTAGTACTAATGAAATAAAATAAAGGGAAGATTCAAAGTGAATACCAGGGAAACTTCTTGACTACATTACAGCCGCAGTTGCAACAGGAGCCTCATCTTGAGGAGCTTTTAAAAGCACACTGGACAAAATACCAGAAAATACACTGCTGGGAAAAATCCCACAATGCGCAAAAAAGAAATAAGTGATTACAAAGTTATTCCTCTTGGTCTGAAAATTCTCGCTTTGTCCAGACCAGACAGTATTTTTTTTTTAAAAGATGATTTGGTCTGATGTTTTCTTCAGTTATACTGTGTTGAAAACTTAACATCTTTCCTAATTTTTAGTGTGTCTAATTTTGCTTTGGAAGCCAGAGCACAAAGATCTGACTCTTACAAGTGCCAAAATCCCAAGCACCCAGGCAACCATAAGAACACAGGCTAGCTTTGAAAAAATACCACTAAAAACCCAAAACTTTATTAAAAAGTTTCACTGAAAATTGAATGTCTGTGGTAGCTATGGCAGAATAGAACTGCATACGTATCAAAGGGTTCTGCAAAAATCAAGACACGTACCAACAAGATCTAGGGAGATTATTCTACAAATTCTTTGGAGATTAATGTGGAGTTGGATTCCAGAGTAAAAGATTGAAAACTTTAGAACCATCAATGGAACACTGATCTCTCTCAGAGTCCCACAAAGATTGCAATTCAGAGAATCTGGAATATCTAATCTAATGCACCCACAAGTATGGATGCGTAAAGTACCAAAAAGCCAAGAGCATCAGAGCTCAGAATTTAAATACAAAAAGTTGGAAATTCTCAGTTAAGGCTTCAGCTAAGACTTGAACTCTGCCACTCTACCATCACCACCTTTCCATCTCAAAAAGAAAACAGAGAACTCATGTCCCCTGGTGTTCCCAATGCTGGCCTGACACTGCTGTTCTTCCTCCACATCCTGGCTGGAGGTTGCTGTTCTGATCCTGACTTTCACTGTAACTTCACCCATTTTACCCACGTGTAACACAATAGATCAAAAGAGGGGAAGATTTGGATTATTTCAATAGGATTAATCTATTACCCACCCACTGCTGAGCACAAAGTTGTGAAAACTAAGAAGCTGGCTGGGACAACTGGTGGCACCTGAGTGGCTCTGCTCTTTTTAAACAGATCCAGCAGTTTGCACTGGGGGACTGCTCCTCTAGATATACCTCTGGAGTTGAGTATTGCACCCTTCTTGCCCACATATTTGAAACCAATAACAGAATGGGTGCAGTACTTCCACAATAGTGTTTCAACTCACCCTGGACTAGTTTAATTTTCTCAGAACCCAGCCAAAACCAGACCTTGAATGATAAAGGTAGAATTGGTGAATTGCAAAGAAGTTGGAGAGGCTGTCCCAGAATTTCCTCACCATTCATTTTGAAGGATATTTAACTGTTTCTGGGTGGCAAGGTAGCAGCAGCAGCTATGCTTTGTTCTCATCAGTCCTTGGCCAGAAAGTTCATTCCCTCATCTTAAATATGGGCTTCATCATGTTACCCATGACAGTATCACTTCCAGCCTAGAATACTGCAGTGCACTCTACTTGACAGTACAGCCAAAGGTGACTTGCAAACTAAGCAGATAAGCAAGTAACAGACATGATCAATTTGCTGTAACCTCGCTACAAACATGAGGATGATCTGAAAGCTTTTCATGTCTACTTTTAGATGAAGTATGATACAGAGCTGTCAAGTCATGCCATACAAATGGGAATAAACAATGACATTACCAACACTGTAAAAAGATCACTTTGAATTATTTGCATTTCTTTCTGTATTTATCAAGATGTAAAACTGGATTTCTTTGTGACCACAAGTCAGAACAGCAGCAGCAGCAAAGGTAAAACAAAACTCCAACAATATATTTGTACAGGAGTAGTACTGCTGCTGACATTTTTAGTCAAGTCAACATGATTATCATCATGTTATTCAACATCATGATCTCTGTCAAGAGCAAGCATGTGACCAGAAACATTACTACCTTTGGATACACGAAATTCTGTTAAGACTGTTACAATTAAAGACAGTTAATTGTGTAGCATCCCCTTCAGGTACAGGTACAAATAAGGTCTTGTAGAAACTCAGATGCCATTGAGCCCCTGAAGAATACAGGAGCCACATTTCTCCATCCAAGTTGCAATTGTCGTCCAATATAGTCTTTCACAGATATTCTGTGCATGCAACATGTCATCTCTGAAGTGCAAACTCTGACATTGGTTGCTCTCAATTATTTCTCTTTTACAATGCTCTTGTCTTGTGTAATGACAATCATATAGCAACTTAGAGACTAACAAATGCATTAGGTCATAAACTTTGGTGGGTAAGACCCACTTCTCCAGATGATTGGAGTAGAAAAAAAAATAGAATCTAGGGTTAATATAGCAGGGAGGTGGGAAGGAAGGGGAAAAAAGGGTTGTGTGTCACTAGCAGGACCAGTTGATGAAGCAAATTAAGTAAGATGTGTCTCACTCTACGAATATCAAAGATGGGGAAATTGCCCTTGTAATCATAAGATAACTGAGATTTCTGTTCAGGCCAAGGTTAAACACGTTGAATTTGCAAATGAATTCCAATTCAGATGTCTCCCTCTGTAGTCTTGTGGTAAAATTCTTTTGCAGAAGAATGGGTACTTTTAAATTCATTACCGAATATCCAGGGAGGTTAAGGTGCTCCCGTACAGGTTTGTGTGTGCCCCCATTCCTGATGTCCAGTTTATGTCCATTCATCTGCTGGTGCAGAAAGAGTCTGGTTTGCCCAATGTACATGGCAGAGGACCACAGCTGGCACAAGAGGGCATATATCACATTAACAACAAGAAGTCTTGTGGCACCCTATATAGACTAACAGATATTTTGGAGCATAAGCTTTTGTGGGGCAAAGACCCGCTTCATCAGATGCATTGGAATGGAAATTCTGCCTCTGGAATTTCCACTCCAACACATCTGACAAAGCAGGTCTTTGCCCACAGAAGCTTGTGCTCCAGTATATCTGTTAGTCTGTAAGGTGCCACAGGATGACCTCTTGTTTTTGAAGATACAGGACTAACTCAGCTACCTCTCTGATACTATAACACATTAGTGGATGTGCAGGTGCCTGGGCCCCTAAGGGCATGGCTGATGTGGTTTGGTCCAGTGGTGGTGGACAGAGTTGACAAAGGGGTTTGTTGCAGGTTTAAGTTCCTGGGTTAGTGTTTCTGTAGTCTGGTGTGTGGCTGCTGGGGAGTATTTTCGTGAGATTGGGAGACTATCCCTAGGAGAGAAGATTGGCTTGTCACCCAAGGCCAGTGACAGTGAGGTATGGTGTTCCAGTATAGGTTGTAGGTTGTCAGTTAAGCACTGGGGAGGTTTAAGATGAGGGCTATAAATGGTAACAATGGTGTTCTGTTATTTTCCTCATTGGGCCTATCATGAAGTAGGTGAATTGGTGTCACAACATCTAAACTAGAAAACTCACCCAGTAGCCATCAATTTAATTATTTTTGCTGGCTTCTGCCACCATCATCATACAATTCTATCTGGAAATAGTGGCTTTTGACAGTTCCATATTCTTTTGATTTTTCTTAATCATCACATTGTTGTCTGTACATTTATATTTATGCAGTACCTAGTGCAAACTATGGGCATGCAATCTACTTCTGCATAAGTGTGAGGCTGGCATGGTCAGCAAACTTCAAATCAAAACATACACATATATTGTAATCCTTTGTGAGATTACTTTCACAATTAAGAATCTGCAACGTGAACACATTTAGGCCAATAGGAAGAAGGGGATTTTGAAGTTGGCAGGGTCCTTTCGAAAAAGACCTCCATCTGGACGAGCCACGCAGGAGCGAAACGGGGCAATTTCGAAGAGCCACGGCCGGTGGCATCCTAATGAGGTGCTGAATATGCATTTCAGTGCCTCGTTAGTAATCTTCCAAATGGCCATTTGCATGGCCGTTTCCAAGCTTTGTGCCAGTGTAGATGTAGCCTTAATGTTGGTACACTGCTCCTTTTCTGCAGAACTGCCAAATAACTTGGCCAGTTGATCCTCTGCCTGTAGCACTGCACAGGATTCTTCTATCCGAACTGCAGAACTCTGCACTTGACCTTGTTGACCCTCAATAGATTCCTTCTGGGCCAATCCTACACTTTCTTTAGGTACCTCTGGCCGCTATCCTTACCCACGATATCCATCTCTCTACCCAGCTTAGTGTCATCTGTGAATGTGCTGAGGACGCAATCAATCTAATTATCCATCATTAGTGAAAATGTTGAACTGCTTGAAGCACTCCATTGGACACTAGCCGTCAGCAAGACAACAAGCCGTTGATTGCTACCTGTTAAGTCTGATGATGTAGCCCGCTTATAGTCTATTCCAGGAGTGAGCAAACTTTTTTGCCCCTGCAAGTAGCACAGGCCCCCCAACAGCCCCAGAATGGAGCAGAGGTCTCCCAAAAGTGACATGCCGTGTTCCCATCATAACTGTTGGGGTGGGAGAGGCAACAGAGGCTGTGGGGGAGGGAGGTCATTTGCACTGCCACCCCTTTTGAAAATTCACGAATCCCCGCTTTGCGCACCCCTGCACTAGGATGTTACAGCATCACATTAAGCAAGGCTCACATTGCAGGCAAGTCTCCTAGGACAGGCAGCACCCTGCCTAATCGAAGCACGGGGTGAACACCTGCTCCTGCCTTTCATAAAGAAAGGGCTGGCTGGGGTCCCTCGCATAACCCCCCAGGCACAACTGGGGGTTCACCCCCTACCCCTGCTGTCTGAGCCTCTACACACCCCTTCCATACTCCCCCCATGCCCAGCGCTTTCCCCTGCACCCCCGGCATCTCCTTACAGGGCATCCAGAGCAGCCCACGGAAAGCTGTCTGCAAAGTTCAAGGCTCCCTCCCCCAATGGGGAGGGAGGGGAGGGACCAGCAGCGACAGCAGCAAGGGTGAGGTAGGCAAAGGCAGGAGCAGAGTAGTGCAGCTCACCTACACATGACTCGCTCTCCTCCCTCACTGCCTCCAATGCAGGTCACAGGCTGTTCAGTGGTAGCTTTTTGGTGCTCTCTGCCTGGCTTCCCTGGGAGGCACGGCACAGCTGCAGGCAGTAAGCTCAGGCTGCACATGCAGCAATGGCTGCAGCTGCTCAGACACAGTCTGCTGGCTGTGCTTGCCCACGGCTATGCCAGGGAGGAGCGTGTGGGGCTGGGAGACAGCAAATGCCATACAGGGAGGGAGGACAATCACTCTGCACCCCACTTCTAAAATTTCATGCCTCCCCACCACACTTGGCACACTCTTGGTCTTTTCAAAGAGTTGCTGGCAGGAATACTGTGGGAGACTGTATTAAGTCATGGTATGTCACGTCCAATGCTTTCCCCGTACCACAGAGCTAGTTATCACACAGAAGGCAATAAGGTTGGTCAGGCATGACTGACCCAAGGTGAATCTATACTGACTGTTCCCGATCACCTTCCTCTCTTCCAAGTGTTTCAAAATGGATTCTTTGACAGCCTAGCTGCTTGATTTTTCCAGGTACCGAAGTGAGGCTGACTGACCTCTATCTCCCCAGATTCTTCTTCTGTTTTAAAGATAGGTACTACATATGCCTTTATCCAAATCATCCAGTATCTCCAATCACCACACATTTTCAAAAAGATAATAACCAATAGCTCTGAAACCTCAGATCAGGGAGATGAGCTAAATGAGGATTTCTTCAGGTAGCAAAGTGAAGCTTCCAAATCACAGGCCCTGGTTCTCATGGGAGATATTAATCATCCAGACATTTGGTGGGAGACCAGTACATCAGCACACAGACAATCCAGGAAGTTTTTGCAGAAGGCTGGGGATAACTTCTTGGTACAAGTGCTGAAGGAACCGATCAGGGGCCATGCGCAACTTGACCTGCTGCTCACAAACAGGGAAGAACTAGTAGGAGAAAAAGAAGTGGGAGGAAACCTGGGCTGCAGCGACCATGAAATTGGAGATTTCACGATCCGGACAAAAGGAAGAAAAGTGAGCAGTAACATACAGATCCTTGATTTCGGAAGAGCAGACTTCAAATCCCTGAGAGAACTGATGAGCAGGATCCCTTGGGAAATGAAGATGAAGGGGAAAAGAGTTCAAGAGAACTGGCAGTATTTTAAAGAAGTCTTACTAAAGGCACAGGAGCAAGCCATCCCGCTGCATAGTAAGAAATGCAAACATGGTAGGCAACCAGCTTGGCTTAACAGGAAAACCCTTAGTCAGCTTAAACTCAAAAAGGATGTGTACAAGAAATGGAAATGTGGACAGTGGACTAAGGAGGAGTATAAACATACAACTGGAGAATGCTGGGCAGTAACCAGGAAAGCAAAAGCACAGTTGGAACTGCAGCTGGCAAGGGATGTGAAGAGTAACAAGAAGGGTTTCTACAGACATGTCAACAATAAAAGGGTTATCAGAGAAGGTGTGGGGCCGTTACTGGATGAGGGAGGTAACCTAGTGACAGATGATGTAGGAAAAGCTGAAGTACTCAATGCTTTTTTTTGTCTCAGTCTTCATGGACGAAGTCAACTTCCACATGACAGTCCTAGACAGTGCAGTATGGGAAGGTGGAGGGCAGCCATCTGTGGGGAAAGAACAAGTTCTGAGCTATCTAGAAAAACTAGCTGTACACAGATTCATGGGTCTGGATTTAATGCACCCAAGGGTACTGAGGGAATTGGCAGAGGTCATTGTTGAACCTTTGGCCATTATCTTTGAAGAGACTCTTGGAGATCGGGCGCAAAAAAAGGAAAAAGGCAAACCTAGGGCCCATCTTTAAAAAAGGAAAGGAGGACAATCCAGGGAACTATAGACCTGTCAGCCTTACCTCAGTCCCTGGGAAAATAATGGAGGGAATCCTCAAGGAATCCATTTTGGTGTACTTGGATGAAGGGAAGTGACCAAAAGTAGCCAACATGGATTCATCAGGGGCAAGTCCTGCCTGACCAATCTCATTAGCTTCTATGACAAGGTAACAGGCTCTGTGGACATGGGGAAGTCAGTGGATGTGATATACCTTGACTTCAGCAAAGCTTTTGATACAGTCTCCCACAACATTCTTGTCCATAAGTTAAGGAAATATGCATTGGATCCTTGGACTATAAGATGGATAGAAAGCTGGCTTGACAGTTGGGCCCAATGCATCGTGGTCAATGGCTCAATATCTGGATGGCGGTCGGTTTCGAGCCGAGTGCCGCAAGGCTCGGTTTGGGGCCAGTGTTATTCAACATCTTTATTAACGTTCTGGATGAGGGACTGGATCGCACCCGCCGCAAGTTTGCAGATGACACAAAACTAGGGGGAGAGGTAGATATGTTGGAGGGTAGAGAGAGAATCCAGAGTGACCTGAATAAATTGGAGGACTGCGCCAAAAGAAATCTGATGCAGTTCAACAAGGAGAAGTGTAGAGTCTTGCACTTGCGGAGGAAGAATCCCAAACGTTGTTATAGGCTGGGGACTAACTGGCTCAGCAGCAGTACAATGGAAAGGGAGCTAGGGGTTATGGTGGATGAAAGTCTGGATATGAGTAAACAGTGTGCCCTTGTAGCTGAGAAGGCTAACGGCATACTAGCATGCATTAGGAGGAGCATTTTGAGCAGATCTAGAGAAGTAGTTATTCCC
Source organism: Carettochelys insculpta (assembly GCF_033958435.1). NCBI lineage: Eukaryota > Metazoa > Chordata > Testudines > Carettochelyidae > Carettochelys > Carettochelys insculpta. The sequence goes on from NC_134153.1 coordinate 32,288,538, forward strand.
CCCTATTCAGCACTGGTGACGCCACATCTGGAATACTGGGTCCAGTTTTGGGCCCCCCCAGTATAAAAAGGATGTGGATGTGCTGGAGCAGGTTCAGCGAAGGGCAACAAAAACGATTAAGAGGCTGGAGCACAAGACCTATGAGGACAGGCTGAGGGATTTGGGCTTATTTAGTTTACAGAAGAGAATACTTAGGGGTGCTTTAATAGCAGCCTTCAACTTCCTGAAGGAGAGCTCTAAAGAGGAGGGTGAGAAATTGGTCTCAGTGGTGTCAGATGGAAGAACAAAGACTAATGGTCTGAAGTTGAAGAGGGAGAGGTGTAGGTTAGATATTAGGAAAAACTACTTAACCAGGAGGGTGGTGGTGAAGCATTGGAATGTGTTGCCTAGAGAGGTGGTGGATTCTCCATCCTTCAAGGTTTTTAAGTCCCAGCTTGACAGGGTCCTGGCTGGGATGACTTAGTGGGAGTCGATCCTGCCTGAAGCAGGGGGCTGGACTAGATGACCTCCTGAGGTCCCTTCCAGCCCTGTGATTCTGTGAAATCACATCAGCCAACTCTCTCAGCACTTTCAGCTGCATTAAGCTCAACACTCCTTCCCCAACAAATGCCTTCATTTTATTAGTTATCTTGATGATGGGTTGGTTTGCACCCCCTGCAAGTTCAGGTCTGACACCAAGCAGGGTGGGAGAGGCTCCAGAGTATGCTGGAGGGTAAGGATAGGATCTAGAGTGACCTAGACAAATTGGAGGATTGGGTCAAAAGCAATCTGATGCGTTTCAACAAGGAGACCTCCACTTTGGACAGAAGTATCCTATGAACTGCTACAGGCTGGGGACCAACACGTTAAACTGCAGTTCTGCAGAAAGGACTGGAGATTATAATTGGCAAGAAACTGGTTATGAATCAATTCTGTTGCTAGGAAATCCAACAGCCTATGGAGCTATACTAGTAAGAGCATTGCAGCAGATCAAAGGAAGTGATTATTCCCCTCCATTCAGCACTGGTGAGACCACATCTAGTGCACTGCATGCAGGTCTGGGCCCCCCACTACAGAAAGGATGTGGACAAACTGGAATGTCCAGCGGAGGGCAATGAAAATGACTGGGGACTGGGACACATGACTTATGAAGAGAGACTGAGGGAACTGATCTTATTTAATCTGTAGAAGAGAAGAGAGGTGAGTGATTTGATAGCACCTTTCACTTTCCTGAAGGAGGATTCCAAAGAGGGCAGACCCAGTCTATTCTAAGTGGTGGCAGATGACGAAACAAGGAGCAATGGCCTCAAGTTGCAGTGTCATGAGAACTACATTGGACATTAGGGGAAAAAACCCCATTCCACTAGGAAGGCAGTAAAGGACTGGGATGGATTACTTAGGGAGATAGTGGAATCTCCATCATATGAGGATTTTAAGGCCAGACTTGACAAAGCCCTGGTTGGCATAATTCAGTTGAGGTTGGTCCCACTTTGAGCAGGGTGTTGGATTCAACCTCCCAAGTCCTCTTCCAACCCTAATCTTCTTTGATACTATTATGCTGTAATGGAGTTTTAGGGATCTTAAAAACAATAATACCCAAGTGCATACTAGTTACCTATCAATGTATGGTTTAGGTATAAAGTGACTTCCTGCTCACCTACCCCATATTATAGGATGCACAGAGCACATGCGGACCCTTGGATGGAGTGATTTCTGCAAAGTAAGATAGTGAATTATAAGACTGAACAGGTAGAAGTAGCCAGACTACATGGAGTTGCACTACACATGTCACTCTGCAGTGTGGACTCTACCAACTGTGCCAGATGTAAGGTAGGTCTACTGATCTGAATATTATAGAGTGCCTGTTTCGGTGATCTCCAAGCATAGCATAAAAATTCTTAACAAAAGAGATGTTTCTCCACATTCCTCTCAACGAGGAATGTGCCTCAGAACATACAAGACTGGTTAACACATGATCATGCCCACAGCTGTACAAAGACAGCAAGACACAAAGGAACTGATTCTCCTCTCGCTTATGTTAGTGTTTCATAGGTGTAACTCCACTGACTTTTGGGGAGTTATTCTTGATTTACACTGGAGTGAGAGAAGAGAATGGGTACTAGCAGATTCTCACAAGCTGTCCCAAGGGCCCAGCGCTGCAGCAACCATTGGTTTCCATGCATTTTTGTCCAGCACAGACTGGCTGAGATGTGTCAGCCCAGGAAAAAGAGAGCCCAAATCAGGAGGCATTTTGGTGAGAAGAAATATTTTCATGCCTCAGTCAGTAAGCAAAGACTGAAAGAGTCAGGCCATCAGGGATGACCAAGTAAAACCACTGCCCCCAAGGACCAAGAGTGAAAAGATGAGAGGGGGATAACACTACAAGAAAAATTAGCAATAGCCTAATATTTTGGAAATAAAAGCCACCAGTTGCAGTAGCCATCCAAACCCAGCCCCACGTTCCTTGCTTGGTGCTTCCCTTCAGCTCCTACCTTCCACTTCCACGCCTGTGCAGCCACATCACTATGCAGCATGCTCCCACACAGTGCCCCACCCTCTTGCCCTGTGGAGGGATCACAGATGTGCTCACAGGCGCTCCCTCTCCTGAAGGATCCTCTGCATCTCCAGCTGCTGCTCTTCCTTCCCCCCTTGAGCCAAATCTTCTTTCAGTTGTAGCTCAGCGTTGCTTCGGCGCAAACGCCAGGCCTCCTGCTCAGACACCTCCAGCTGTTGCTGCAGCTCTTCCCTGGCCTTCTCCAAGTTCACACGGTCACTGAAAGAGGCAGCCCCAGTCAGCAGGACAAGGTGGCATGAGCAGATCCCACCCCCAACAGACAGGGTGGAACCAGATGTGCTTGCTGCATGTGCACCTTTTTTCTCTCCTGGCAGCTGACAGGAAGGGAGAAGGGTTAGGGAGGCTGCTGCTCTCACTCAGGTTGCTTCTACACTCACCCTCCCTCGTTGGAGGAGGCATGGTAATGAGGCAATTTGAAGCAGGCTAATGAGGTGCTAATATGCATATTCAGCAGCTCATTAGCATAATGGCAGCTGCGCAAATTTCCAAGTACAGTCTTCAAATTGCAGATTGAGAGTGTAGATGTGGGCAGCTTCGAAATAAGCATCCCACTTCAACATCTGACATTCCCTTACTCCCACCAGGACATAGGCAGATGAAGCTGTTGCTTATTTCTCTCCACATTACGGGAAGGGATGCATTTCATGATCTTGCACTGTTTAGTTCACTGTGCAGCACAAGACAGAACAATTCTGGGCTTAAACCCCAGAGAGGATCTATGACTTGACAGCTAGGAAGTGCACTAGCTAAAGCCTTCCCATGCAAAAGCTGGTTAAAGAGCCTGCCTGCATATGCTACCACTGGGTGTGTCCCTATTTGTATGTATGCTAGTGAAGGGGCAGGGCTTTGCAACTTGTCATAGCAGTGCAGCAGTAAAGGGAACACAGGCTGGTGGGTCTGGAGGGCTCAGTAGTACCTCAGTTCCAGTGGCACCCCAAAGTGAACTGATCTCCAGAGAGTTCTGAGCCTTACATACTCTATTACTGATGTCCCAGAGGATCTAACAGATTCCCTAAAGGATGTAGAAGGAGGACACAGGGCTGACCTGCTCAGAGTTTCCACCAGGGACTGGAGGTGCTGCGTCTGACTGGTGAGCATCTTGCAGTTCTCATCCAGATGCTGGAGCCTCTGCCTCAACAACTTGCATTCCTCTTCCAGCTGCCTTTGCTGATGTTGCAGAGAATGGACAGAGTCCTGGCTGGCTGAAAGCTGCTCCCTTAAGGCCTGCCAGGGGAAGAGGCGGAATAAGTAAATGAGAAGGAAGGGACTGAAAAGACAGACTCAGGTGAACCAGCTAGAAGGTGGTCAACAGCTGTGCATGTGTGCAACAGCAGCTGAAGCATGCAAGAAGGTAATTCAAACACAAGCCAGCTGGGAAAGTCAGGAAGGGAGCAAGGGCTGTAATCCAGTGTGGGAGGGGGACTGCAGAGGGAACAGTGGCAGAGGAAAGGCAGTCTCAGCCTGGAGAGGAGGATAGCTGTAAGGCAGGAGTCAATGGAGGGGCAAATGCTGAATGAGGTATAGACATTTGAGAAAGTGGCTGCCAGTGGGGTTGGGGAAATTGCTGCCAGTATCAAGAGAGACCTGCACCATTCCCCTCTCACCTGTACTGCCTGGCACCTCCTCGATAATGCTTCATGCACCAGAATAATGGCCCTTTCCATGTCGCTGGAGCTCAGCAGGGAGGAGAGATCGCTGGATTCATGATGCTGGGAGCTCTCAGTCCATGAGATGCTGACTGCAGTGTCAGCATCATCTAGCACTGCCTGAAATCCAGACCAAGCTGTTATGCCTTTCTTCCTGCAACTCACTCGTTTACCTATGTTTCCTTCCTCCTCCATGCTACCCTTCAGTCAGAGTTTCGCCTGTATAAGCTAAATTACTTGACACAATAGGGAAAGCTAGTTTTGGTGTCCATGATCTCATGCATTTCAGGTTGGAGTGATTCCAGACTTAGAGAGAGAGCAGGGACAGGAGTGGGTTTTGTTTGTACTCCCTATATTGTAGGCTATCTCGGGGCTTGCTTTAATCAGTGTTCAACTTCTTGTGGTTGCCCAGGCATCATTTAAGAATGCAGTCAGAGTGTTACAAAGACCTTTAATTTAACATAATTAGGCCTCTAGTGACTGATAGCCATGAAAAGTATCACTAGCACTCCACAGAGGAGAAAGCAGTTAATGAATTCTGGCAATTTACCATAATTGCTCAAACAGTAGGAAGAACGGAATAAATATTGGCCAAAACAGCTTCATGAGGGTCTATAGCTGTGTCTGTACTCACGTGGAAAGTCGACTGATGATATGCAATTTTAGGTACGCCAGTTGTGTACCTAAAATAGACTTTTCAGCCATCGACTGTGGTGGCTGTCTTCTCAGCATAAGGTTGAATGGAGCACTCCTCCCATTGACCTTTCTTAATCCTCGTGGCTCATGAGGAGTACCAGGGTAAATGATGACCACCAAAAGCGCCATTTAGCACATGTACAAAACAGCACCTGGAAGATCGAACCTGAGAGGTTGATGTTCCACGGTCAGTGTAAATGTAGGCTATGTAAAGATCTGAGGTTAAAATTCATGTGTAGAGAATGGAAAAGGGAGGCCAACCAACAAGGAACAATCAGTCAACTAAAGTTTGCAAGAAAACCAGGAGCAGTCAAAAAGAATAACGTGATGGTACCAGCACATGCAAAGGAAACATGAAAGACTTTTACAGATGTGCGGGGAACGAAGAATTACTCATTAACACATCAGATTGACTGAAAAATACAACTGAAAAGATATTTAAATGTAAATGGATTAAATGAACATCAAACAGAATAATGACGACTTGACTGTCATGTCATGTACATGGTCCATGCAGCTAACTCTAAGGCTGCCCAGTTAAAGGACACAATAAGGAAAGGAAGTCTAAGAGAGACATGTGGATAATGAACTCTAAGCAGATGGAAATTGTAAGGCCGTCAAAGGACACTCGGGAAGACACACAGGAGGTCAGTAAATAAGAGCTCTGGAAGTACCAGAAAAAGTGGTGTATCACAGAGCAGCTGCTACCTTTAAGCAGACCAGGCCCAACTTCCCTGTGTCAGAGCAGTGGGCTCACCTGAGCCAATGAAAGGGGAAGAGCTACACCTGGGGCTATAAGGATTTGTCAGAGGGCAGGCTATGCTTGCTGAGATATTCCCCCAGTGGAGTGGAATTAATTTCTATGGTGGGTCCCGAGGGCAAGGGGCAGCTCCCAAGTAGTTCTAGAACCACTATTTCACAAAGGGGGCAGACCTTAATGGGAGCGCGAAGCTTCAAGAAGCTGGATTGTCAGAGACTGCTGTGAGTGGGTGTCTTGAAACCCCTGGACAAAGGGTAAGTAAAGTGACTCTCTTCATTCCCTGTACATCAGTATAAGTCCTCCATGTTTCCTTTGCATGTGCTGGTACCATCACGTTATTCTTTTTGACTGCTCCTGGTTTTCTTGCAAACTTTAGTTGACTGATTGTTCCTTGTTGGTTGGCCTCCCTTTTCCAGACTCAACACACGAATTTTAACCTCAGATCTGTATTTGTTTTATTTCCTTATGTTTGTACAGTAAAGGAGACTGGGCATGGCAGTATATTTCTGGTAGCTGGGGAGACACCCAGCCATGTTGCATGGTGTTCAATTTAAAAGCCAATAGTCAAGCTGCTGACAGAGAAGCTGTAGCCAAAGGAAACACAGAAGAGATGGGACATGAAATGAATGCTAACAGTCTGTGTCAAGGCCCACAACTAGGGCTTCTAAGACAGGTTTGGAGGCAGCTCTCCTGCACTCCCTGAATCCTGGATGGGACTGCCCAGATCTCAGATGTTCAAGGGAGAGCTGTGGCCCAGCATGAGAGCCAGTTATGCAGTACTGTACAGAGAGAAGACCCCCCACAGCTATCAGGAAAGGCTCTCACATAGATTTAATTACACTTATATTGTGGTTTCTAATAAGTATTATTGGTCATAAAAATAATTTTTGTTTTACTAACCTCCCATACATTTCCCAGGCTGACTTTGTCACATGAAGCACCATTTCCTTTCATTTGTGCTATACTCACTGCACTCTAACCTCAGGAAAGAAGCCTCCCTTATTCTTCTGTCATGGGACAGTGAAACTTGCTTTATCCACCGTAATCTGGATAACAATTCTTAGCATTTCTTTACTGATTTTCTTTGGCAATCTCAAATGGCATTACAAAGGAAGGCAAGTGTTGCTATCACTTTACACATGAGAAATGAAAGCCTTAGTTTTCAAACCAGGTTGCCTCAATAAAAGTGACCTCACTTTTCATTGAAATCATTTGAAAATAGCTCATGCTCAGCCCATTTTAAAAGCAGGCCACTTTCATTTAGGAGTCTCAGTATGAATTTAAGAAATTAATTTTATGCATTCAACTCCAAGAATTCAGGAAAAAGTAACTTGCCCAAAGTCACAGAATAAAGTAGAAACAGAACTCCTAGTTCCAGGTTGCAATCTTGTTCCCTACCTACTGGACACTCAGTTCCGTCCCTTACACTTGTTCATCCAACCTAGAGAATGCCATTTTTACAGTCAATTATTCATGAATTTAATGCCAGATGGGAACATTTACAATCTTTTCTGACTTCCTGCATACATGGGCTAGAAAATTTCTGCATGAAACCCATAACTTCTGGTTATGCTAAAGCTGAGTTTTTACAGAAGACATACTATCTTGACAAGACAGCTCCCTGTTTCCATAACTGGTGTTCTTCAAGATGTACTGCTCATGTTCATTCAACAGAGGTCCACGTTTGCCACATGTATGGGTGCTGGAAGATTTTCCCTTAGCAGTATCCATAGGGGAGGAAAAGGCTCAAGTGACCCCTGGAAAGGTGTCCATATACTTGCCTGAATAAGGTGCAGCCGGGGTCACTCCACCATCAGTTCCTTTTTGCTAGAAATGCCGAGTGTGGAAAAGGAGGGTGGGGTGTTGAATGAACACATCCTGAAGAACATCAGTTACAGAAACAGGTCTTTTCTTCAAGTGCTTGCTCATGTCCATTCAAAGTAGATGACTGCAAGCAGTGGCCCAATGGTGGGAAGGCATTTAAGGACATGCCAACTACTACACAGCTCTACTGAAAACAGCACCATCCTAGGCTTGTTGTGTAATGGCAGCATGTGATCAGTGTGTGAACTGAGGACTACATCACAGCCTTGCAAATATCCTGGAAGGCAATATGGGAGACAACGACTGCTGAAGCAGCCTGAACTCTGGTCAAGTGTGCCTTGAACAATGGAAGCAGCTGGATGCCTGCTAACTTGCAGCATGCCCAGGGAATGTTGGAGATCTAGGAGCAGGGTGAAGGGTGTAGGGGAAAAGTCAAACTCTGTTTCTGAAACCCAGTTTAGTGACTAACACTTTCAGAAGGGAAGAGTGGGCTGGACTGGATGGGCAAAGCGATGACATGAGATAATGCATGATCAGTGACAGCACTAGCACACAGAGGCTACGTCTACACGTGCACCCAACTTCGAAATAGCTTATTTCGATGTTGCGACATCGAAATAGGCTATTTCGATGAATAACGTCTACACGTCCTCCAGGGCTGGCAACGTCGATGTTCAACTTCGACGTTGCTCAGCCCAACATCGAAATAGGCACAGCGAGGGAACGTCTACACGCCAAAGTAGCACACATCGAAATAAGGGAGCCAGGCACAGCTGCAGACAGGGTCACGGGGCGGACTCAACAGCAAGTCGCTCCCTTAAAGGGCCCCTCCCAGACACACTTTCATTAAACAGTGCAAGATACACAGAGCCAACAACTAGTTGCAGACCCTGTATATGCAGCACGCACCCCCAGCTGCAGCAGCAGCAGCCAGAAGCCCTGGGCTAAGGGCTGCTGCCCACGGTGACCACAGAGCCCCGCAAGGGCTGGAGAGAGAGTATCTCTCAACCCCCCAGCTGATGGCCGCCATGGAGGACCCCGCTATTTCGATGTTGCGGGACGCGGATCGTCTACACGTCCCTACTTCGATGTTGAACGTCGAAGTAGGGCGCTATTCCCATCCGCTCATGGGGTTAGCGACTTCGACGTCTTGCCGCCTAACGTCGATTTCAACTTCGAAATAGCGCCCAACACGTGTAGACGTGACGGGCGCTATTTCGAAGTTACTGCCGCTACTTCGAAGTAGCGTGCACGTGTAGACGCAGCCAGAGAGTACATTCTGCGGCTGAGGTGATTGTTGCCAAGGAGTCAGAGGAAGTGGAACACAGAGAAGCTAATTTATTTTTAACTAAGAAAATTAACTGTCCAAAAACATCAACACAGAGTTAAGATTGCCTTTGTGAATTTCAAAAATATGAAGGGAAGCTAAACATAGACATCTGAAAACCAGGAAATACAAAGTTAAGGATATACTCCTCTCCTGCAACAGTCAAAAATATCAGGTTTTGGCCACTATGGGATGCAGCATGCTAGACTTCATGCATTGCTTCTGTGTGAAAATTACTAGTTTTCTTTTATTCTGTTATCCAGGAAGTTATTAAGTTGGAAGGTTAAGCAAGTGTTTCAGTAAAGCCAGAATAAAGATAAAAGGAAATACTACTAATGTTCCAAAAGACATGGCTTGATCCCTACATTCCCTCTCAAGCCAAACTCCTGGTGACTTCAATATGTTTGCTGAGTGAGAGCTAAGCAAAGTCTACAGGCTCTGTTCCACAGTGAGAGGCAATTTACAGGCTAGTAAGAAGTGACACAAAGTTAGACTTTTCCAAGTCAAGGGCTCTTCCCAATCTCTGGCCTTTGGACATGCACATATACGTTGTGTATTTCCCTGTGCCCTTCCCAGATATTTCTGTAGCAGAATAGCCAGAATGCTTGTGACAAAGCTCCTCCTCTGCCTTGATGGATCCTGCACTTTTGGACATATTGCTCACCACAGAGGCTCAGGACAGCCCTCAGTTTAGGCACTTTCACCAATGGCACAAACCTGCTGTTCACTCAGTTATTCTCATCATTGGCCAGCATGGGAAAAGAGAAACAAACCCCAATCTTGGCTGCCCCTTATAGTGGGTTTGGGACAGGCCAGACCCCTTTCCAAAGGAGTACTTCCCCTCTGGTGTGTCTCACTGTCCAGGTCAACCTTCCTATGACGGGTAGGGAGTTTGAGGGAATGCGTGGAACCTATCCCTGCCCTGCCCTCCACTTAGGGTTCCACCCCAGGGGCCCTGTTGACAGTAGCTGTCTGCAATGTCTCTTGCACCTGCTTCATGACAGCTACAATTCCTTGGGCCACTACCCCATGGCCCCTCCCAGTACTTTCTTTAACCCTACCTCAGGACCATCCTTGTGGTACCTGATAACATTTGTTCTGAAAGGTGCTCCACAGCATGCCTTCCTAGCCCCCTGCTCCTTGCATGTCCTGAACTATTTGAAGAGAAGTCTTTTTAGCCAGTACTAGCAGATTCTTAATTGGCTGTAGGTGTTCTGATTAGCCTGCCTATCTTAACTGTCTCTAGCAAGTCCTTAACTGGCTCTAGCTGCTTCAATTAGTCTGCCTGGCTTTGTTTGTTCAAGCAACTTCATGACCCCAGGTGACATGACCACTCTGGAGTGGCCCCTGTAAGCCTTCCTAGGGAAAAGAGACCTGTTTAAGCTGGGGTTAATGTACTCACCTTTTACTACTCTCCTGTAGCCATCACGCCTGAACACATGACACACCAGAGCATTTATATACCTGAGTTATATCTTTTATAATCCTATGAAGGGAAAGGGTATCTTCTTTGGCACCCCTGATCAGTGAAGCTTTAGATTCCATTGCCAAACAGCTGGCCTCCTAGAAACAGAATACAGAAAGGATGAGCTGGAGCACTCCTTTTGCCACTGTGCCTCAATAACAAACGGAAGGGCCAGTTCTAAGAATGAAAGGTACAGTTTCTTTTCATGGCCCATTCAATCCAAATCTCTGCTGAAACTAACAAGGACACCAAGTTCAATGTGAACAGACGACAATTCTGCCTGAGAGAAGCCAATAACTTATTCTGGATAAAAGTCTCAGTGGGCTAGCCATGTCAATTTGTATCTGTAAAACAATAAAAGCTTATTCCCTAATAAATCTGTTAGTCTCTAAGGCCATGGTGTTCAACACACTAGCTACTAGCCACATGTGGCTATTTGGCCAATTGAGTGTGGCTAGTTGACTTGAACAATAAATATATTTCAGAATAATGTGGCTAGTTCACTACAGTAGTAGCCATTATGGCAGCTACTGCTTCAGAACTGTTGCACACCATGGCTCTATGGTCCTACGGGACTCCTCGTTTATGCTGGATAAAGAGAGAAGCTGTTACATGCTGACAGCCTTTGGTCACTAATGACCTAACTGGATTATGAATGCCTGAGATGGAATGTTTTATTACAAAGTCCCTGATGCTGAATTAGATGTTCACTCAGTTCCCTTGCAACTGTCCAGGCTTCAGTTTACAGTGCCAAACATAACACGCATTTAGGCCAAATGTCTTTTGTTCCCATATATGGAGGAAGCCATAGCTCTTTGTGAAAAGGCTGGTGAGAAAAACAGCTCAAACTCAACAGCTGTTGGGTTACTTATCCACAGATTTCTCACACACCAGAATCTTCATCGTGTCACTAAGTGTCTTCACTGTCTTTTCTTTCTCCTCATTTTGCTTCTGGGACTGCTCTAGCAATGCTGACAGCTCCTTCACCCTGAGAAGAAAAAGTTTGTGCAATATTCCAAAAGCTTCCTTCCCATCATCTGCATGGGATAAGTGCAGCACCTCCTTGAGATACGTCACAAAAGACAAAGTCCAGAGGGAGGGGAAAGACATGGATTTAAACCACATATTGGCCTTCTGGACTCTGAGCATCTCTGGGCATATACAGTAAGTTGCATCAGTCACATGGAGCACTGACCACAGGCTGTGTTACAGCCCAGGAATCCTATGACATGGAGCACTTTGTAGATGCCCCCAACATGACCTTCTGCACCTGAGCTTGCAAGGGGTCCATATAAGTGGCAGCCCTCTGCAGCATCTGCTCTGTGGGAATTCTCTCTTCAATCCCTGGCAGCATATATCTGGTTAATGTAGCATTGCACTGGAGTGGCAGGCAAAATAGAAAGGTTACTCACCGTAGTAACGGTGGTTCTTCGAGATGTGTCCCCGTGAGTGCTCCACGTTAGGTGTCGGGCTCGCCCGGCGCCGCAGATCGGATCTTCCAAGCAGTTTCTGCCGGACTGCACATGCACCGGTGCGCGCCGCTCCCTTGTGCACTCCTGGCCACGTGCGCGATCCGGTCCCCGCCAGTTCCTTGACCAACCGCCTCGGATGCTCCTGCAAAACACTAAACAGAGATCCGAAGCGGGGAGGATGGGCGGGTAGTGGAGCACCCACGGGGACACATCTCGAAGAACCACTGTTACTACGGTGAGTAACCTTTCTTTCTTCTTCGAGTGTCCCCGTGGGTGCTCCACATTAAGGTGACTACCCAGCAGTAACCCAAGATAGGAGGCGGGTAATCGGATCATGTACAGCTTGTCCCCGAGAGGACCGCTGTTGAGAGCTGGGTATCCCCTTGGAATACCCTGTGAAGGACGTAGTGCTTGGAGAAGGTGTCATAGGATGACCAGGTCGCCGCTCTGCAAATGTCCTTTAGCGCAACGCCCTTGAAAAAGGCTGTTGATGCCGTCACCGCCCTAGTAGAGTGAGCCCTGGGCAGGACCAGTAAAGGAGTTTTCTTGAGTTCGTAGCACATTTTTATGCAGGATACGATGTGCTTCGAGATTCTCTGCAAAGAGAGACCTTCTCCTTTCGATTTGGGAGCGAGAGAGACCAGGAGTCTATCCGTTTTCTGGATGGGCTTGGTCCTGTCTATATAGAAGGCTAACACCCTCCTCACGTCCAGGAGGTGTAGGCGCACCTCTTTGTTAGAGTTATGAGGCTTTGGATAAAACGAGGGTAAAACAATAGGTTCGTTAATATGAAAACTCTGAAGAAACTTTGGGAACAAAGGCTGGATGCAGTCGTAAGGTTACCGCCTCCTTGGAAAAAACAGGGCAGGGTGGCGTTGCCATAACTGCCGCAAGCTCGCTCACCCTGCGAGCTGACGTGATTGCGAGAAGAAAGGTCGTCTTTATCGTAAGGAGGCAGAGGGAAACCGTGGCCAAAGGCTTGAACGGTGGTCCCGTTAGCGCATTAAGCACCAGGTCCAAGTTCCACGAAGGTGGAAGCGGTTTCTGAGGGGGGTATAGGTTTACCAACCCTTTGAGGAACCTGGTAACCATGGGATGGGCGAACACCGTGTGCCCTTCCTCTTCGTGTCTGAACGCCGAAATGGCGGCAAGGTGGACCTTTAACGAGGATAGTGAAAGTCCTCCTCTCTTGAGGTCCAGTAAATACTCTAATATAACAGGTATAGGCACCGAAAGGGGGGCTAGCTGTTTGGTAGAACACCATGCCGTGAAGCGAGTCCATTTCTGCTTGTAGGTCTTCCTGGTGGAAGTCCTCCTGCTACTTTCTAGGACTTGTTGCACTTCCTCCGTACATGTGCTCTCTAGGGAGCTGAGCCATGGATTAACCACACTTGTAGTCGCAGGCCTTGGGGGTGCGGATGCACTATGGACCCATGGGCTTGCGTGAGCAGATCCGGCGCCACCGGAAGGGGCATCGGTGGACGGTCTGACATGCGCAGGAGTAGGGGGAACCATTGCTGTCAATCCCACGTTGGGACTATCAGGATCATTCGGGCTCCTTCCCTCCTGGCTTTCTGCAAGACTTTGTGGAGCAGCACTGTGGGAGGAAAAGCGTAAAGCAGGGGGCCCCTCCACGAGATTGCGAATGCGTCCCCCAGGGACCCCCGTCCCAGTCCTGCCCTGGAGCAGAATAAGAGGCACTTCTTGTTGTGTTGAGTGGCAAACAGGTCTATCTGGGGAAAACCCCATGAGTGAAAAATCGGTCGTAGCAGATCGGGACGGATTTCCCACTCGTGCATGCGTGCGAAACGCCTGCTCAGCTGGTCTGCCTTCACATTGTGAGCGCCTGGTAAGTATGAGGCTTTCAAGGTTATATTGTTGGCGATGCACCAGTTCCACAACCGGACTGCTTCCGCACATAAGGCACGGGACCGAGCTCCTCCTTGCCAATTTATATAAAACACGGTGGAGGTATTGTCTGTACTGATCCCGACTACTTTGCCTTGTATATGGTCTCGAAAGTGTCTGCAGGCGTTGAACACTGCTCTGAGCTCCAGTATATTTATGTGCAGTGACTGCTCCGTGGAGGACCACAGCCCTTGAGTCACCTCTTTGCCCATGTGTGCTCCCCACCCTATGAGGAAGGCATGTGTAGTAAGAAAAACCGATATTTGTGGTTGGTGGAAGTGTACCCCTGTTAGCAAGTTCTTGGGGTTTACCCACCATTGCAGGGATTTGCGCACCTCTGTTGTGGGCGACACCACCCTGTGAACAGTGTGTGCTGCCGGTTTGTATACGCTCGTCATGGCAGTGGGAGAGACTGGAAGGGGATGGCGTACCCTGTGGCTATGATCTCCAGCACCCATTTGTCTGTGGTGATCCTTTGCCACTGGTCGTAGAATGGTCGGAGGCGATGGTGGAATAACCGCTTCGGATGACCTTGTGCGATGGTAGTGATGGCGCAGCCCTGGATCTGTGTGTCAAACTTGTGGCCTTTGGCCCTGCCCCGAGGACGCTCGGCTCTGTTGGGAACGTCGCCTGGGAGTTCTGTACTGCTGGTGCTGTTGATGTCGCCCTTGCTCGTAACCCCTGTGGTACTGGGGACGCTGTGGCTGGTACTGGTACCGTCTTTGTTGAGGGTAGTACTGTTTCTTTCTGTATGGAGGGGTGTAAATCCCCAGGGTCCTAAGTGTGGCTCTTGAATCTTTACTGGAATGAAGGACCGAGTCAGTTGATTCAGCAAACAGCTTCTGCGTGTCGAAGGGAAGATCGACGATCTTTGCCTGCAGATCCCTCCGTATACCCGAAGTCTGGAGGCAGGACTCCCTTCGCATCACCACTGCCATAGCTGTGGAGCATGCTGCTGTGTCCGCAACATCCAGGGCGATCTGAACTCCCGTCCTCGAGGCCGCGTAGCCTTCTTGCACGATGGCCTTGAGCACCGGTTTCTTGTCCTCTGGAAGCGAGTCCATGAGGGAGGTTAACCTAGTGTAGTTGTCGAAATTGTGGTTCGCTAGATGCGCTGCGTAATTTGCCATTCGCAACAGTAGTGTGGAGGAGGAGTAGACCTTTCTGCCGAACAGCTCTAGCTTCTTGGCATCTTTGTCTGTTCCCTCTGTCTTGAATTGAGATGTCTTTGATCTTTGTTGCGACGACTCTACCACCAAGGAATTTGGTTGTGGGTGGCTGAACAGGAACTCCATGCCCTTCGCCGGCACGAAGTATTTCTTGTCCGCTCTCTTGTGGACAGGCGGAATAGTCGCAGGGGTCTGCCATATCATAGTGGCGGACTCCAAGATTGCTTCATCAAGCGGTATTGCTATTTTGGAGGAGGCCGGAGGTCTCAGATTTTTGAGGAGCTTATGGTACATAAGAACATAAGAATGGCCATACTGGGTCAGACCAAAGGTCCATCAAGCCCAGCATCCCATCTGCCGACGGTGGCCAATGCCAGGTGCCCCAGAGAAGGAGAACAGAAGACAAGTGATTTATCTCCTGCCATCCATCTCCTGCCCTTGTTATGAAGGCTAGGGCACCATACTTTATCCCTGGCTAATAGCCATTTATGGACCTGACCTGCAAAAATTTATCAAGCTCTTTTTTAAACCCTAAGAGAGTCCTGGCCTTCACAGCCTCCTCGGGCAAGGAGTTCCACAGGTTGACTGTGCGCTGTGTGAAGAAAAATTTCCTTTTATTAGTTTTGAACCTACTACCCATCAATTTCATTTGGTGTCCCCTAGTTCTTGTATTATGGGAAAAGGTAAATAATTTTTCTATATTCACTTTCTCCACACCATTCATGATTTTATATACCTCTATCATATCGCCCCTCAATCGCCTCTTTTCCAAACTGAAAAGTCCCAGTCTCTCTAGCCTCTCCCCATATGGGACCCTTTCCAAGCCCCTAATCATCTTAGTCGCCCTTTTCTGAACCTTTTCTAATGCCAATATATCTTTTTTGAGGTGAGGAGACCACATCTGCACGCAGTACTCGAGATGTGGGCGTACCATAGTTTTATATAGGGGAAGTATGATATCTTTTGTCTTATTATCGATCCCTTTTTTAATAATTCCTAACATCCTATTTGCCTTACTAACTGCCGCTGCACACTGCGTGGATGTCTTCAGAGAACTATCCACTATAACTCCAAGATCCCTTTCCTGATCTGTCGTAGCTAAATTTGACCCCATCATGTAGTACGTGTAATTTGGGTTATTTTTTCCAACATGCATTACCTTACACTTACCCACATTAAATTTCATTTGCCATTTTGCTGCCCAATCACTCAGTTTGCTGAGATCTTTTTGTAGTTCTTCACAATCCCTTTTGCTTTTGACTGTCCTGAACAACTTGGTGTCATCTGCAAACTTTGCCACCTCACTGCTTACCTCATTTTCTAGATCATTGATGAACAAGTTGAACAGGATCGGTCCCAGGACTGAGCCCTGGGGAACACCACTAGTTACCCCCCTCCATTGTGAAAATTTACAATTGGTGTTTCTCTTGCACCTCTGCTGTCTGGATGCCTTGCGTGAAGGCCACCCTTTTAAACAGCTCTTGAAACTGTTTGAGATTGTCCGGAGGATGGACGTCCCCCGGGGCCGTAGCCTCGTCCGGGGAGGAGAGCGAGGAACCACTAGGGTACGCCTCTCTGGACCCTTCCGGTTCCTGTTGGCGATGGTACATCCACTCGCTGGAAGCTTGCAAGGGAAAATCTCGGGGTTCCATAACCAGTTCCCCCTGAGATACTTGAGTCTCTGTCCCCGTTCGCGATTGCCCTCGGGGATACGGGACCGTCTGTGGGGATCTTTCCCTGGTAGACTGCCGGTGGTGTCTATGCCCCGCGTGATAGGGACGACCATGGCAGCATGGGCACTGTTCTT
The DNA here is from genome assembly GCF_033958435.1 of Carettochelys insculpta. Classification (NCBI taxonomy): domain Eukaryota; kingdom Metazoa; phylum Chordata; order Testudines; family Carettochelyidae; genus Carettochelys; species Carettochelys insculpta. The sequence goes on from NC_134153.1 coordinate 32,305,166, forward strand.
GGGAAGGTGACCTGGACCACTCCCTTGGTGCATACCCTCTGCGTCTGGGGAAGCGAGATCGTCGAGAGACCTGGGACACTGGAGAGAGCGATTTGTGATAGTACTCCAGCGGCTCAAACCCCAGTAAGGGTGAAGGTGGTCCCAGCCAGGGCGAGGCTGGTTGTAAAAATGGAGACGGGGGCTCCGGGTAGGCTAGGGGGGACCTCTGCCTTCTAGTTGGAGTCTGCAGCATGAGCGGAGGGCTGAGAGAAAGCAACTCTGCAGCCCTGTCTGGAGAGGGGCTGCGGTGCCTTGTTTTGTGTGCAGCCTTCCCCCTCCCTTGAGGGGGTGGCTCCGCTCCCTGACGTGCAGGGGATCTCGGCCCCGTCCGCGCCGTGCTCGGCATGCTCATGGGCGGTGCCACGCGGGCGGTGTCCTCCGGTGCCTGCAGGCTGTGTGCCTGCACGCTCTGCACTGCCGGTTCCCCGGGGGTCGGTGCCGCTGCCTGCGGTGCCGCCGGTACCAGCGCTTGTTTAGCCGCCGCCCTGCCTGCAGTGCGGGGCGGCTGTTTGATCTTCGGAGGCTGAGCCGCCTCCACGTGGCTCTCCGTGCCACCGTCAATCAGCTGTTGCTGCGGCTGGGGGCTGTGCGCTCCTCCCGTCCCGCTCGCTGTTGCTGCCGGCAGGGATCGGGCTGGGGAGAGACTTTCCTCCGTTTTTGCACTGATGGGGTGAGGGAGGCAGCTTTCCTTTTATGGGCCCCGGAGGGTCCCTCCTGCTGCGGCCGCTCCGGCACGTCTGGCTGGAGGGCCTTGTCGAAGAGCAGCATTTTAAGCCACATCTCCCTGTCCTTCCTTGCTCTGGCTGTTAATTTTGCACAGAAGGAGCATTTCTGTGTGACATGGGACTCCCCAAGGCACCTTATACAGTGACTGTGCCCATCAGACGCTGGCATTGCCTCTCGGCAAGACTCACATTTCTTGAATCCTGAAGAGGACATTGTTGGTGAGTCTTTTAGTTGTTAATGGGGTACTTAGCACCTTCTCTGTGCTGTTTTCCCCCTCTTTGATAGTCTGCCGCGGCAGGAGGGCTAATGGCCCTAGGCTCCTGGCCTCCGGTGCTCCGCTTGTTACTAGGACTGGACTGAATTCCGTCCCGCGTGTTGTTTCTTGTTTTTTTTTTTGAAAATAACAACTGGCTAACTTAACAACAGACTAAGAACTTGAAAACTTTAAAGAAAACAGCTAAAACCATCGAATACGCTAACTTGGCCGTAGCCTAGTCGGATTCCATCTGCAGCCAACGGCAGTTAAGAGGAACTGGCGGGGACCGGATCGCACACGTGGCCAGGAGCGCGCAAGGGAGCGGTGCGCACCGGCGCATGCGGGGTCCGGCAGAAACTGCTTGGAAGATCTGATCTGCAGCGCCAGGCGAGCCCGACACCTAACGTGGAGCACCCATGGGGACACTCGAAGAAGAACGGTCCCTTTAAGCAGCTCGGTATTTCTCTTCAACTACATGAATTACTGTAGAACCTCAGAGTATGAACACTTTGTGAATGGAAGTTGTTCACAACTCTACACAGAACATTACGATTGTTCTTTCAAAAGTTTACAATTGAAGTCAATGGACTTCACATAGTTTTGAAACTACTATGCAGAAGAAAGATGCTACATTTAACCATCTTCATTAAAAGGAAATAAGCACAGAAACAGTTTCCTTGTCATTAAGATTTTTCCAGCTTCCCTTTTTCCACTAGTTTATGTTTAACACAATTCTCCACTGCATTTGCCTTTTGGAGCAAGGGTCTCTGTGGTGGATTGAATAATCCCAGTTCCAAATGAGGCATGTGTTTGACTGGTCAGTTGTAACTCTGGTGTTTGTATCTCTGAAATTCTACCATAATTGTAAACCCAGCTCTGCCCCTATTCTCCAAGAAAAGTTCCCTTTCCACACATACCATTATTCCCATCTTCATCTCACTCAGCCCATTTTTTGTTACATTCAGGCTCCTTTTTCCCTGTTTTCTTTTAATACCAACAGTAAAAACCCTCTCAAAAAACAAGCCTAGTACAAAGCCTGGCTCTGCTTTGAGGGAGAGTGCAGATCAAATCCAAAGACCTCTGTGATAAATGGTCAGAAACATTCCCAAAAGACTAGTGTTCTTTTCAAATCTAATTTACCTGTCCTGAAGCTCTTCTTTCTCTATATCCCCTTTGACCTGCAAGTGCATCAACTCTTCGATTTTGTGGTTTACTTCCTTCTCCAGATCCTGAGTCCTGGCACAAAGCAGTTGTGTCTGATCCCTCTGGGCAGCTCGTTCCAAAGCGTTAGAATCCCAGTGTTGTTTACCAGAACTTAGATGGAAACAGCTGACAAGGATTGATCCAGAAAGTCTTATCTGGTCTGCCTTCAGTGCTGACAAGTCCCTGAAGTAGAATGAAACAAATAGATCCTCAAGAATATTTTCATCTGCAAATTCACCTTTTAAACATGTCACAGCCTGACAATTACAAGGATCAGTATTCACATCTTACAAAGATGGTCAGCCATCTCAGGCTTTGCCAACACATTCAAGATTAAAATGCAGACACAGCAGTGTGGTCACAGAAGCACAGAAACAGTTTCCTTGTCATTAAGATTTTTTCAGTTTCCCTTTTTTCACTAGTTTATGTTTAACACAATTCTCCACTGCGTTTGCCTTTTGGAGCAAGGGTCTCTGCTGTGGATTGATTAATCCCAGTTCCAAATGAGGCGTGTGTTTGACTGGTCAGTTGTAACTCTGGTGTTTGTAACTCTGAAATAGTGGGAGAGAGCTCTCTCAGCACTCTAGGTAAACCACCTGCACAAGGAGAGTAGCTAACCGCACTAGGAGCTTGTTTATACTGGTGCACTACAGCACAGTAACTTGCTGTATCTGGGGGTGGGGGCAAGAGGAAGGGGGCACGGTTCAAACCCATGAGTGAGAAAGTTACAGTGCAGTAACTTGCCAGTGTAGAGAAGCTCTCAGACACTTAAGACAGTCAGTGATCTGATTTGTAATCCACTACAGAAGACAGAGGATGGCTCAGAGGTTACAGTGCTAGTCTAGGACTAAGGAGATCCAGGACAGGTCTACAATAAATGCGAAAGGTCAAATTAAGGTATGCAACTCCAGCTACATTAACTTCATAACTGGAGTTGACACACCTTAATTCAGGCTTCCGTGCCATCTCCACTATGACAGGTTGACGGAAGCATTTGATCCCATCAACTTCCCTTACTCCCACTGAGGGGCAGGAGTAGTTGTGCTGACGCAGACACTCCGTGAGTTTGATTTAGCGTGTCCCTTCCAGGTACACTAAATGCAACTCCAGAAGATTAATCGTGGCAGCACAGATCCGGCCAGAAGTGCAGACGCAGTGTCAGCTTTAATTCCCAAATGTGCCACAGAATTCCTGTGTCTCAGTTCCCTATTTGCAAAATTGGGACAATTACGCTTTTCTACCTCACAGAAGCCATGTAAAAGGCCAGGTAAGTATGTAAATTAGGCCCATAGGCTGGCTCCAGCCTCCAGTTTGCCTTGATCCAGTTTGTGATGAGACTCAGGGCTTCTCCCCAGCAGTGAAGCAGGCCAGAGCTGGAGTTCCTGCCCCTCGGCAAATCTCCAAGCCTCAACACCCTCCTGCATGCCCCTGCACTCACTTGCAAGGCTTCACCCCCTTCACTCCCATTGGTTGGGAACTGCACCCAATGGGAGCACCAGGGGGCAGTGCCTGCAAGGCAAGGAGCCACCTGTACCCTTCCACCAAATGGGAGCTGGGCCTGGTAAGCACCCCAATCACAGAACCACAGAATCACAGGGCTGGAAGGGACCTCAGGAGGTCATCTAGTCCAGCCCCCTGCTTCAAGCTGATCAACCCCAACTAAGTCATCCCAGCCAGGACCTTGCCAAGCCAGGACTTAAAAACCTCAAAGGATGGAGAATCCACCACCTCTCTAGGCAACGCATTCCAATGCCTCACCACCCTCCTGGTGAAGTAGTTTTTCCTAATATCCAACCTACCTCTCCCTCTTCAACTTGAGACCTTTGCTCCTTGTTCTGCCATCTCCACTACTCCATTTTGCCACTACCCATTTATTACAACAGCTATTAAGCATTTATTAACCCTTATAAAGGGAACCTTAATCCAAAAGGCACCTGTTTCCCCTGCAGCCTCACTCCCATCCCAGTACGATGCTTTTGCCCCACTCCTCAGCCAGACATACTGGTTACGCTCAACTCCTTGATGGCAGAGACCTATTTTCTCTGCGTGTCACCTTATACAGTTGTGGGCAGGGTTCCCTGTAAGCTGTGGGCTTGGCCTACCCTGGAGAGATTCAGAAGCCACCCAGCTGATTAGCAGAGTGCTCACAGCTGGCAGCCTGTGCTCCTATGGGTCGTGCACATGTCTGCATGTGCCTTGGCACACATGACAACATTTATTTGCACATGGATGGAAAAAACAGAGAGAGACTCCTGCTCGTAGGCCCTATAAAGTAATAATGACTGGCACCTCCGGGATACCGGGGGAAGACAATAATGATGGAGGTTGTTTAGTTATGCTCAGTTGTGGCTGTTCCAAAAGACAGATAAAAAATAGAAACCTGACAGAAAGACAGGCCTCCTGGCTCTTCTGAATGACAGACAGACCACGCTGGCCCAGCCTTCAGCCTCCCTCCCTGACAGGCATCCGGGCTCCTCCAGTGGGTGATCATTTGGAGCCAGTCTAGGAAACTTAAGTGCTCACCACGGTGTAATCAGCAACAATGAACAGCTCCATGTACTTCAGGGTCCTCCAGGCATCCCTCCTGGCCCACTGATCCCCTGCTGCCTCCACACCTTCTTCCTCTCACAGACTCCACATCCCAGCCTTGCTCCTGCACCCTCTCTACTGCCCAGACCCCTGACCCCCCCGCCCACTCTTACACATTACCTCCTGCCCAGACCCCCCAACACCAACCCTGCTCCTGCACCCAACCCCCACCCCTGCTCCTGCACACTATCTCCTGCCCAGGTCTCCCACCTCCAACCCATTCCGGCACCCTACCTCCTGGTCCAACCACACCCAAACCCAACCCCAATGCTGTACCCAACCTCACACCCCAACCCTGGTCCTACACCCTACCTCCTGCTCAGACCCTGCAACCACACTTCAGCTCACTCCCTGTCAGCTCCCTCCTATACAATGAACCCCTGATACATGGCCCACCCTGGAGCCTAGGGTGATCCCACAAAATCTACTAAACCTGGGTCTAAGAAGTGTTAATAGAATCATAGAACACTAGGACCGGAAGGGGCCTCGAGAGGCCATCGAGTCCAGTCCCCTGCCCCGACGGCAGGACTGACCGCTATCTACACCATCCCTGATAGACATCTATCTAATCTGTTCTTAAATATCTCCAGCGAGGGAGATTCCACAACCTCCCTTGGCAACTTATTCCAGTACTTGACCACCCTGACAGTTAGGAACTTTTTCCTAATGTCCAACCTAAACTCCCCTTGCTGCAGTTTAAGTCCATTGCCTCTTGTTCTCTCCTCAGAGGCCAAGAAGAACAAGTTTTCTCACTCCTCCTTATGACACCCTTTAAGATATCTGAAAACCGCTATCATGTCCCCCCTCAATCTTCTTTTTTCCAAGCTAAACAAGCTCAATTCTTTCAGCCTTTCTTCATAAGTCATGTTCTCCAGACCTTTTATCATTCTAGTTGCTCTTCTCTGGACCTTCTCTAATTTCTCCACATCTTTCTTTCATCTGGCCCTAGGGAAAGCCATGAGGCTCAGCATCCCTTAAACAGAGCTGGACAGTGATGGGACTCTAATGTGTGGAGTTACGTGAGTGAAGCAAGCATCTCTTTTTAATTTTTCCAGAGTCTCAAATGTGGAGCAGATCAGTAAGGAGGTTTTTTTGGGGGGTGGGGTTTTTTTTTTGTTTCTCACTTCTACATAGCCCCTCATTTATTTTTCTGTGGAATCAGTGGTCCCTCACCCCAAAAACTATCCCCACTCCAATCTAAGAACTTGCCTACAATTTCTTTTTATGTACCCACGCTCCTCCAAAATTCCTACACAAAGCAAACAACACATACCTAAATCTCTGAATGCAAAAAAACTTTCATTATTATACCTTTAAACGTGATTTAAAGCAGGAAATCCCAAAATATAAACTACTTCTTGATATACTGACTCTTCCTAATTCTAGCTATATAATGTTTTCCTCAGGCTGTCTCCTTCATTAAAGCATTACATGTGTGCAATATGGCAAAGACTCATGGAAGAAATGTGAAGTTTTGGGTTCTTTATTAAAATGCATGTAAAAGTCTCCAATTCGTTCCAAAGGCTTGTAACTTGACATAAACCAGTTGAGTTTGGGTACTTTTCTGATGTATTTGAATAGTTTGGCACCAGAATAGGATGCAGTGTATGTATGTAGAGCAGGGATTCCCAACCTCTGAGTTCAGATGCAAACTTGGGTCCCATTAGATTTGTTAAAGGTTGCCAGCCGGGCAGTTCCCAGCTGCATGTGGCTGTTAAAGAAGCCATTTGCAGTGTCTTAACACTGCTGCCTCAGGCAGATATCTATCAATAGCAATAACTGCTGGAGATGGCAGCTATCCCTATCACTAGAGATAGCAATTACTTTACGCCTAGGTGCTGAAACCTTAACAGTGGGGTTAATTGCTGGGAGCAGGAGGGTGGTGGGGGGAGCCACCCAGCCTAGCAGCCCTGGTGAAGAGGCTGCAGGGGGAGGAGCAGTGTCTAAGGCTGGGGCTGTTGAGGGATGCAGGGGGGAGTCTAAGATGGGGAAGTTTGGGACTGCAAGGAGCGTCTAAAGCTGGGGCCGGTTTGGGGCTGCTGGGTGGGGGTGTAAGCCTGGGGCAGTTTGGGGCTGCTGGGTAGGTTTAAGGCTAGAGGCAGATTGGGACTGTGGGGGGCAGTTAAAACCTGTCTGAGGATGAGGTCTGCGGGACTGGCGGTGGGAAGGGGGGGGCGGGTCTAATACAGTAAACTCTGGAGTTACCCAGGGGTTATTCCTGCAACCCCTGCATAACTCGGAAATTTTCTAGAAGGAGAGTGGAGCCAAGAACCACCAGGGCTGATCAGTTTCCTGGCTCCCAGAGTGGCAGGATCTCGGAACCAGGGGCAGGCTGGTTCCAATCTCCCCATGGGTTGTGGGACTGGCAATCTGATCAGCTCATGGCTGGTCAGTTTCATGTTCCCTCCATTGCAAGGGAGGGAACCAAGCTAAGAGCCTTCTCCCTCTCTTCCTCCAGCTGAAGGGCTGTCAAACAGCTGCATGTCTGAGGGAAGGGAGGGAGAAGGCTCCAGCTGCGGGTCTCCCCGTTCCCAGCCAGAGACTCCACAGCTGGAGCTGAGCTAGCCGCAGGGCTGCAGGTCTCCCCACCCCCCAGCCAGGGACCCCACGGCTGGAGCTGAGCCAGCCGCAGGGCTGCAAGTCTCCCCGCCCCCCGGCCTCGCTTGTATAAGCAAGGAAAATTCACTCATATAGTGAATAAAGGTAGGCATACATGTTCCTCATTTTAGCAAGTACTCATAAGTAAAGTACTCGTTAAACGAGAGATGAGTGTAATTGTTTTATCTTCATGTCGACACCAATCAGGTGACACGCTGGCCCAAGTTTCTGGAAGCGAGATCAGATTCTACTGATTGAAATGCTGCATGTCCAAAGGCCACATCCTCTCTGGCTTACTGGGTGATCATGAGGTGCATGGCGAAAGCATGGATGGAGGATCATGTCATCATTCTGCAAATTTTCTAAGTAGAGACCTATGCCAGGAACACTCTGGGCAAAGTCTGTGCACTGATGTGGCACACAACGAGTAGAAGTACAGACACTTCTGTGAGGCTAAAAAGTAACAGAGAGATAGCTGTGCTAGTCTATGTCCTATCAAAACAAAACAGCCGCCCAGTAGCACTTTAAAGACTAACAAAATAATTTATTAGGTGATGAGTTTTCGTGGGACAGACCCACTTCTTCAGACCATAGCCATACCAGAACAGACTCAATATTTAAGGCACAGAGAACCAAAAATAGTAATCAAAGTGGGCAAATCAGAAGAGCCTTCACGAAATTAATACAATTCTCTGGTGACTTTGAAGCCTTCCTTCACCGTCTCCATCTAAAGGAATTCCTCTAACACACCTATGAACATCAATCTGATTCTCTTAATCCCCCCCACCAACAACAAAAGAAGAAGAACTCTATGTGGACTCCCCCGACGGTCGCAGTGAAAGTCTGGATTTCTACGTACAATGCTTCCGCAACCGTGCTCAGGCTGACATTATATGCAAACAATGCCAAATGAGACACAATCTCAAACTATGCTGAACGCCATGCTGTCCAGAGTCTCAAAAATAACCCAGACATCATAATCAAACCAGCTGACAAAGGGGGTGCTGCTGTTATCACGAATAAGTTAGATTACGAACAGGAGGCAGCCAGACAACTCTCCAACACCACCACAGACCTCTCTCCTCTGATCCCATTTTGGAATTCCAAAAGAAATTACAACAACTACTTAAAGAACTCCCTGCTGCTGCTTGGGATCTTATTCACTCAGACACAGCATCTGATCCCCAACCTGGATTATTCTATTTACTTTCCAAAATCCACAAACCTGGAAACCCCAGATGCCCTGTCATTTTGAGTATTGGCACCCTTACCACCGGACTATCCAGTTATGTGGACTCCCTCCTCAAACCCTATACCACCAACAGTCTCAGCTATCTCCGAGATACCACTGACTTCCTGAGGAAATTACAAAACATCAGAAAACTTCCTGACAACACCATCCTTGCCACCATGGATGTAGAGGCTCTGTACACTAATATTCCACATGAAGGTGGATTACAAGTGATCAGGAATATCATCCCTGATGTCACCACAGCCAATCTGGTGTCTGACCTCTGTAACTTTGTTCTCACCCACAATTATTTCCACTTTGGGGACAATTTATACCTCCAGATTAGTGGAACTGCTATGGGCACCCGCACAGCCCCACAATATGCTAATATATTTATGGCTGACTTGGAACAATGATTCCTCAGCTCTCGTCCTCTATTACCCCTCCTCTACTTACAATACATTGGTGACATCTTTATCATTTGGACCCGTGGTATAGAAACTCTAGAAGAATTCCACAGAGACTTTAACAATCTGCACCCCACCATCACTTTATGCCGCGACCACTCCATGTGAGAAATACATTTCCTGGACACTACAGTAAAAATCAAGGATGACCTGATCAGGACCACACTCTACTGGAAACCCACTGACTGCTATACTTACCTACACGCTTCTAGCTTCCATCCCACACAAACAAAAAGATCCATTGTTTACAGTCAAGCCCTTAGACACAGTCGCATTTGCTCTGATCCTACTGACAGAGACCAAAAACTACAAGATCTCTACCAAATACTCATAAACCTGAATTACCCACCAGGAGAAGTAAAAAAAACCAAATCAACAGGGCCAGACAAATACCCAGAAACCAGCTACTTCAAGATAGGCCCATAAAAACCAACAACAGAACACCACTGGTCATTACCTATAGCCCCCAACTCAAACCACTGCAACACATCATTAAAGACCTACAACCTATCCTTGATCAGGATGCCACACTCCAGAAGGCCCTAGGTGACAGGCCTGTTCTCTCCTACAGACAACCTCCCAACCTTATGAGGATTCTCACCAACAACCGCAGACTATACCACAGGAATACCAGTCCTGAAACTTTTCCTTGCAACAAGCTCCGTTGCCAGCTTTGTCCACATATCTATTCTGGAGATACCATCACTGGACCAAACCAGGTTATTCACAGAATTACGGGCACATTGTCATGTTCCTCTACAAACATCATATATGCCATCATGTGCCAACAATGCCCACATGCTTTGTATATAGAACAAACAGTAAACATACTTTGACAAAGAATGAATGGACACAAAACAGACATTAAAAAGCTCTTAACTCACAAGCCTGTCAGCCAGCACTTTAATGGAGCAGGCCATTCTGTTAATGACCTTAAAGTCTGTGTTTCACTGAAAAGGAACTTTAAGAATCTCCTGCAAAGAGAGAATACTGAACTCTCTTTTATATTCAAATTCGACATATTAACCTGTGGTTTGAACCAGGATGCCAATTACCTGGGTCATTATATGGACTCTTTTACATACTTTTATCTGACTCTTGACTTCCCACCCCCTACCGCCCTCTGCTCTTCTGATTTGCCCACCTCGATTACAGTTTTTCTGATCTGTCACCTTGATTACTATTTTTGGTTCTCTGTGCCTTAAATATTGAGTCTGTTCTGCTATGGCTATGGTCTGAAGAAGTGGGTCCATCCCACGAAATAAATTATTTTGTTAGTCTTCAAACTGCTACTGGACTGCTTTTTAGTTCTGTGAGGCTGTTGCTCTCACAAATACAGGATGCTATCCAGGAGGAGATACGTTGAGAGGAGACAGGCTGACCTTTCATTCTCTTCACCATTGCAACAAACAACTGGGCTGATTTTCTGAACAGTTTCATTCTCTCCATGTAAACAGCTAGCGCCCTGCAGACATCCAGAGAGTAGAATCATTTTCTGCTGGTAGAATGCAGTTTGGGGATAGAACATCAGGAGAAAGATGTGAAACTGCAATGTAACCTTCAAGAGGAAAGCAGGATGAGGGCCGAGCACAACCTTGTCCTTAAAGAACACAGTGTAATCAGGACCTGATATTAGAACTCTGATTTTGGATACTCCCCTAGCTGAAATTATCGCTACCAGGAACACGACCTTTTACGAAAGGTAGAGCAGGGAATATGTCACCAGTGGTTTGAATGGTGATCCCACGATCCTGAAAGGAAGCAGGCTGAAGTCCCTGGCAGGAATGGGCTAATGGATGCTGGAGTTACTCTTCAGGACTGGGCATGGGACACAAGCTACACTGGTAATTTTGAGTAAGGATGTCCGTACACCAATGGGTGACAACCAAGTTCCCGTGTGGATTTTTTCCCACTTGCCTTTCACGCTGTTCGCTATCAGGTGTTATCTGCACACGCCTTAGTGGCATCGTTGCCTTTAATTTTTTTCCATTTGTATGTCGTATAAATATTGCAAAGTGCACTGAGGTATATGCAGATGTGCACCACCAGTAGAAAAACACGAGCTGCCAGATGTGGGCGGGGCATTTAAATATCTTCTCAGTGGCCACACAAGTACACAGCACACAGGGAACGCTGGTCAGAAAAGCCACCTTAAAGGCTCTCTCTTTGTATAAGATCCCAGTTTTGGGATGACTGTTCTTCTTCCCTGCGGTCTTTCTCCTATGGGGTTCTGCAGCATCCTGTTTTCTTAGCCTTCCTGTTTATAGTGTGCAGGCCCCAATGATAAGGATTACTCAGTTAATGTGGTTGCAGTGTCCTCAGTATGCCTATATCAATCAGCTCTAGGATGCCCAAATATGTTTAAGGGGCCCTGGTCCTCATCTTTAGTAGACTCTCCCAAGAGATACTGTGGAAGCCCACCAACCGAGAGATTTATAGCTATAAAACAAAGATTACTACAAAAAGAGATGAACAAATCTCTCTATGGACTATATTAGTTCAATGTATTGCTCCCATCTCTATCCTTCATGATTCTGTTAAAGAAGTAGAGGAAGCATGAGGAGCAGCAGAGGCGGCATAGAAGGAAATGGGAGTGGTGTGAATCAAGCCCATCTGCTGGAATGCCTAAGAGAATTAGTCAGTCATCAGAATTCATTGACTGTCACTAGGGATTAGCTGCCTAGCTCACCAGGGCAGTTTTGAAAATCCAGGCAGGCCCTTCAGTTCTTACTGAACAGCTCGTGTGTGCTGCAGGCATTTTGTAAAGTGAGATGTTTGATTTTTTTTTTTTAATGAGACATTTTGAAAATATGCCCAAACATCTCCACTATCAAGTTCTTTTTTCCAGGGACCCATCACAGTGGTCTGGCAAAACTAACTCGTCCTCACCACCATCTCTGAATGAGACCCCATACCTGCAGCACAGAAACTAAAACTCCTAAGGCAATCCAGATCTTCCAAGGAGAGCTTCAGAACATTCATTTCAGGGGCAATATCGTCCTTTAACTGTAAGCCCAGCATCACTGGAGTTCAGAATAAGGTCTGAGGGGAAGCACCCATTTTTCCTCAACAGCTTGAGGCCCCATTTCTGCTCACCTGTCAGTTGCAGTCTTCATCTCCAGGAAGTGACGGCGAAAGGCTACCACCTTCCGCCACAGGCTGAGAAGTCGATTATGTTCACACCTCAAGTACCCATCAAAGAACTAAATGTGCAGAGACAAAAGCAAACAGCAGCTCAAACTCATGGTGCTAGTCCCCTGCATACCACTCACATCTAAAAAGCCCTATTCTTCCAGAAGGGAGAAAGTCACCATCTCAGAAAAAAAGAACTTCTCCGATAGCAGCCTCAGAAAAAAGGCCAAGGACTGAATGAGCCACCTACTCTGAGTACTTTTCCTAGGGCTACCACATGAGTGCAATTAACAATAGGCACAACCCTCAGCCAGCATGGAGATTACCAAAATAATCATTTAACAACCCTTCAGAGATGTCCCAATGCCAGTCCAGAGAGATGATGATGACTATATATTAGGAAACATATATATTTATAACTTCATAATCACAGGTACTATCCACACAATATAGATCTAGATTAGTATGCACCAAATATTACAACAGTGATATAGCCAAAACTAGATTATCCATAATCCTGTTCATCTACGCTGAGCATTCCATAATTCCTTGTATTTGCTGACGTAAACACTTTGCATAAGCAGACACAAAACTTGTCAAAATCAAGATATGTTCACTCCATGTCTTAGAATCAGCTAGAGAAGTACCTTCATGAATCAGTACTTTGACTGCTAATATCCAAAACAAAGATAAGGAAGAAACAGAAAAAGTTAGGGAACTGAGACAAACTGACAGGCTGGATTTTAGTGACCTGTAAAGGGATGTGTAATTGTAAAATCACATAAATCATACCAGCTGAAATGTATCACTTGGGGAGCATGCATTCAGCATAAAGTGAATGTAACATTATTCACAGGACTGTTTTGTGGAGACTGATATCGTGTAGAACCTTTTTTCTGTACCATATTAATAAACCTGACACTGACTTCAAGTATATTTCATAACAAAATGATGAATCAAAGTATGATCAAGCAACTGACTACAATTTATCAACAGGACAGAAAAAAGTCATTCAGTGTCAGGGGCAAGGTACACAGGCAGGAAGGAAATCTGCAATGCTTCCATCAGGGTTCTAACAGTTCTGGAGATACCTAGTCCTCCAGTCTATAAAACTGCTGATCCAGAACCTAGTCCAAGTGTAAATGTAAAACTAACTCCAAAAGGCAATAACCAAGTGTAACAGGTCTCAATGTCCAGTACAGAGTGGACTTAGTTCCCACTGCCCCACCCCAATCCTACCATTCATAATGGGCTAATATTTGCATCCACCCAGCAACACAGCTTTACCTCTTCAGCATCTTCCAGCAATATAATCTTAGCCTCTCCACTCTGCTAGTCAACACCAATCCATACCCCAAATGGTCATGGTTGGAGGAAAAGAGAATTTCACTGTTCATCTTTCCTCTGTCTTGCATCTCATTTGCTGCTCCCCATCTCAACCCTACCTCTCGTTCTGTACGCCATTCGCTCTCCTTGAGCTCTAATTCGTCCCGGGCCCTCGTCCAGTCAGCTGTCAGTTTTTGCACATCCTCCCTAAGAGCTGTATTCACCTCATTTGCCTTGCCCAAGTGCTCCCGGAGCAGGGTATTCACTTCAGCTAGATTCTCACATCTGGGGAGGGGAGAGAAAAGCAATGAGCACACATGAAATAGAAGCAGAGTTGCAACTATGAAATCATCTTGGGCTCAGAGAGTAACATCTCTGGGCTACGCTCTTGGATTCCACCACCAGGATTCCACGAGTCACCCCATCATAACCTCCCTCCAAGATCTCTGAAACGCGCCCCCCGCCATTATTGACTCCTTTCTCCTTGTCCCACACAGCCAGTCCATCACCCCATTATGCCCTCACCTTCCATCTGCAAAATTCATCCTTTCCTCTCTGCCCCCATGGCTACGATACAAATCCACACCCCTGCAGCTTCACCGCCGCCCCAGGTTGAGCAAGTGGCATTGTTGGAATTTTTCCCCCCCTCTCACCACACATCATTCTCTGACAGCCAGAAAATCCAGAATAATATGTTTTTTCCTCTCACCTTTGTTGCTCCTCTTCCAACTGAACCAGTGCCCTCTCCAGGCTGTTCTCCTCCTTGGCTTCCCTCATATGTGAAAAGGACCCCTTAAAAAGAGACAGAGCATTTAATCAACTCAGCCCAGCCCTTTGTTTTCCTTCTTCTCCACACTCAAACACCCATTCTTCTCCCCTATGCTCTTTCAATACCACCGACTGTGGCTTCCTCCATGGCACAATAATGCAACGACAGAATGGAATGGGACACAGCGTGTGATCCCACATTCCTTTCAGTTCCTGTTTCTTTGAGCAGCACACAACTAACTAGCCTGAGCCAGTAACAGATGGTGCCATTTGGAAAAAATGTTCATTTAGGCTTGGGACACAACCTGGTCCTCCAGTGCACTCCTCGTTTCCCTCCTCCTTTGTCTGCTAATTCTACTCTCCATTAAGCAGAAGCAGCCGCCAGAGTGAGTCACACATTGAAGATCTAAACGTCCTGTTCCTCAAAAGTCCTATATTGTGACCAATTCCAGTTCAGAGACAACTGAGCATGATCGGACAGCAAAACCTGCACCAGGCTGTGGAGGGAGGGGGAACCAAAACAATATAATACAATTGTTCCTTTTTAAAATTATCACTCTGTTTGGTAGAATTTTTGGAACTGATACTTCAAGAACCTACTCTGGTGGCAGAGATGGAGCAAAGTACTGGAAGGAAAGAAACACGTCTTGCAAACTTTAGTGCCTGTAAAACATAATTCACATTGGTTCTGCTGTCTGGATCTCATATCTGCATTAGCTGCCTCTACCCATACTTCCTCAGGCAGCTACCTGCACAACTCACCCCTCTTTCCATTTCCAGCTTCTGTTGCAGCTCCCGACACCAATTCCGGTACTGCAGCACCTGGACAGCCAAGGAGAGTGAGTATGAGCCACTGATGCCTGCAGCAGTATCAGCACCTCATCCCCTAATCTACGCTAAAAAATCTCTGCCTATCTATGACTCGATGGTTGTGAACGGTAGATTTCACAATAACATTAATGTGACCAGCAAAAGAAGGTTAATCAAATATAAGAGTCTCAGTTTGATCATCCAAAAAGAAGACACGACGGATAAAACTGTAAGACTGGAAAAGACCTCTGGAGGTAATCTAGTCCAGTCCCCTGCACCCATGGCAGGACTAAGTAATACCTAGATCACCCCAAAACAGATATTTGTACAGCCTGCTCTTAAAATCCTCCAATGATAGATATTCCACAACCTCTATAAGCAAATTATTCCAGTACTTAACCACCCTAACAGTTTGGATATTAGGAAAAACTTCCTATGTAAACTGCCACTGCTTCAATTTTTAAGGCCTTTGCTTCTTGTCCTATCCACCTGGGTGAACAAGAAAAAATGTTCACCTTCCGCCCTGTAACAACCTTTATGGACTTGAAAATTGTTACCATGTCCCTCTCAATTGTTCATTCTACAGAGAACACAACCCATTTTTTTCCCAATCTTTCCTTATAGGTTATTTTTTCTAGATCATTTATCATTTTGTTTCTCTTCTCTGGACTTTCTCTATTTATATCATATTGTTCCTGAATTATGGGACCCAAAACTGGACACAATAATATACTTGAGACCATATCAGTATAGGGTAGAGCAGAAGAATTACTTCTCATATCTTCCTTACAACACTCCTGTTAAAGCATTCTAGAATGATATTTGCCTCTCTACACTGTTGACCTATATTTAGTTTATTGTCCACTATGACCCCTAGATCCCTTCCTGAAGTGCTACTTCCGAAGCAATCATTTCCCATTTTGTATGTTTATAATTGATTGTTGCTTCCTAAGTGGAGTACTTTGCATTTGTCTTTGCTAAATTTCATCCTATTTTCTTCAGGCCATTTTGAATTACAATCCTAGCCTCAAAACAAAGAAGATTAGAGTTGGAAAAGATCTCAGGAGGTCAGCTAGTCAAAACACCTGCTCAGGGTAGGACCAATCTCATTTAAATCATCACAGCCAGGGCTTTGTCAAACCTGGCCATGAAAACCTCCAACGATAGAAAATCCACCACCTTCCCACGTAACCCAATCCTGAGCTTCACCACCCTCCTAATGAAGTAGCTTCTCCTAATATTCAACCTAGACCTCCCATACTACAATTTGAGACAATTATTCTTTGTTCTGTCTCCTGCAACCACTGAGAACACTCTAGCTTCATCCTTTTTGTGAACCCCCTCATTCTCTCTGTAGCTGATAGGATGTTATCAAATCCCACTACTACTTCTCTTCTGCAGATTAAATAAGGTCCCTCAGCCTCTCCTCGTAAGTTATACTCCACAATACCCAATCATTTTGTTGCCCTTCACTGGAGGACTCCCTCTAATTTGACCACAGCCTTTCTGTAGTGGGGGCGGGGGGGTGCAAAACCGGATGCAATATACTCCAGATGTGGTCTCACCAGTACTGAATAGAGAGAAATCACTTCCCTCCATCAGCAGGGATTGCTGCTATTGATGCTGTCCAATATGCTGTTAGCTTTCTTGGCAACAAGGGCACACTGTTGACTCATATCCAGCTTCTTGTCCACTGTAAAGCACTCCAAATTACCTCCCAAGCACTTGCAATCCCTCTCAGCTTGGTATCATCTATAAACTTTATAAGTATAGTCTATGACATTATCTAAATCACTGATGAAGATATTGTACAGAACTTCACCCAGAACTGATCCCTGCAGGATCCCAGTGGTTATGCCCTATCAGCATGACTATGAATCACAGATAACTGCTTTCTGGGAACAGATTTCCAACCAGTTATATACCCATATAGTAGCTCCAGCTACGTTGTATTCTCCCACTTTTGCTAATGGGAATGTCATGTGAGACAGTATCAAAAGCCTTATTAAAGTCAAGATATATCTACCCCTTCCCCATAACTACAAGGCTTTCTACCCCATGGAAGAAGACTATTATGTTGGTTTTACATCAAATCCATGCTCATGGTTATTTATCACCTCATTGTCTATAACTGACTAGCTTAATTTTGTGCTTCATTATCTTTCTGGATACTGAAGATAGGTTCCTTATTCAGAACACATTCAGCTCTGTGAAAAGCAATGGTGGGATTGAGAAGTGCAGGAAAGTACTGGATAGCAGTGAAATAATGCCCATATACCTACCAAACTACATTCAGCTCATCTGATAGCTAACAAACCATCCTAAAACCTGAAAAAGCCACTGATCATAAAACTGTATAAGGAATCTTATACACAGGAATAAAACTCCAAAAAAATATACAAAACAAGCCGACACATCCCAGTTACTGCAAACCTAATGCAACACAGTTACAATAAACAACATCAGTGAGACTAGTCACCTACATGGAGCTAACAATGGAGAAGAAAACCAATCTCGCCCACACGGCCTGAGAATACACACAGCATAGAGAGGGGGAAAAAAAGGATGGGAGGGAAGAGCACAACAGAGAAGGTTTGTTATACATACTTCAAAATATTGTTGAAAAAGTTGAGAATACTATCTGAAAAACACAAAGACCCTTTAACAGCAATCTACACAATTCTGAAGATACAACAAACATTCCCTACAGGAAAAAACAAATTATGTGAAAAATGTGATGAAACCGTAGACAGAAACCCTCCTGAATTATCTGGTGGAAATGCACTTCTCACCTATTTGTTATTGTTAGTATAATCATTTGTTCTCTGATAATGCCCACAATATGCTAGCGGCCATCCAAGCATATGGGCCATAATTCTTTCAAATCTCACCTGAAAAGTTTAAAATAAAACTTCTTCAATTCCTCATTATCAAACAGTGGGAGTAATACCTATAAACCATTTCTATATTTTAACCTCCTGCACGCCACAGTAGCCTCTTCTCGAGCATTCATTTCAATAGCACTGATCTTTTCATATCTGCACCGTAAGAACATACTTTGTCACATCTGCCGCCCACAAAACAAGATAGAAGCAATGGGGGTGTGAAGGTGTTCACATTTTATATTCTGATTTGGAATGCCCCAGAACAAGAACACATGTCAGGCTGCTATAAATTCCACAGACTGCTAGAGACAATGAACAAACAGAATAAAGCAAAACACCAATTACAGGAACAAGAACGGTTGAATTTGGAGGAATTTCTCTCAGAAAATGGGATTGCCAGATCCTGCAGAAATACAACTTAACTAAAGGAAGCTCAACTACAGAAGACCACATCAAAGCAGACAATCTTAAGTCATACAGCTGTCTTTGTCCTATCACATATCCCTAAAATAGAGAGGGCAGACAATAGCCTCAGTGTGTTAGTAAACATTTTAGAACCTTCACACTGCATCATGGAATTCAACATTTTGCCTCCAGTCCTAAACGTCCACCAAGTGATGGACTGGCAGAATGTGGAGTTAAAATCATGTTAAAAGAGACTAGACATGCAATGGACTCACTTATTTCCCTTTTTAGCTACATAGCAAAACTGTATTGCTCCACTGATGGCTCCAGTGTCCCCTTCCTTGTTACTCACACCACTCTCCAGCTTTCCAAAGAACAACATACTGCTCTCCCCTCCTCCACACCAGAATTCCCTTTCATCCCTCCAGCACAAATCCAGACCCCACACTGTACTCCTCACCTCTGGTGACATTTACTATAGCAACCCAGCCTTCTCTCCACTGCCACCAGCCTCTCTCACTTCACCCCTACCAGCATTCTAACCTCTTATCTGTCTCTTTTCTTTCCCTAGCTCTCTCTGGAACACCCACTCCATCTCTAAAAAGATGTCAGCTGTCCAAAGCTTCTCCATATCTTCCTCCCTCCAGCTCCTGGCTCACAGATGGTGACCCTACCCTAGATTTGTCAGAAGCTGGGAACAGACAACCTGGGATAGATCGCCTGATCCTTGGCTGTTCTGTTCACTCCCTCTGGGGCACCTTGAACTGGCAAATGTCAGAAGACAGGATACTGGGCTCGAAGGACCTTTGGTTGACCCAATTTGGCCGTTCTTATGTTACCCCAGTATAACTTCGTCTTTCCACGACTTCTTGTACATCAGCACTGATGACATCTCACTCTTGGCCATCTCTTTTCTGCCCTCTCTTCCCTTGATTACCTTCATGGGGAACAAATATCAGGTACTAAAAGGACCTCTCCCCCTCTCTTTTTTGGCCTTCCTGGGTATAGAGAGACTCCAGAAGGAAACTACCTAGAAATTGTAGTGATGTGCCTCCCCTTTTTGTCTTCTACTCATGATCTTCCCATACCTCCGCAAAAGCTCTTCATGCCTCTTGCACTGCCTCCCTGCTTGGATGCTCAGGGATATACTTTTGCTTTACCTTTCCTTGCAGCTTCTGCACAAGCACTGCCTGCCTATGCTGTGCCTCCTGCGCATTCTGCAGCTTGCGTTGACAGGATGCCTGGCTTTCCATCACCTGCTGATGTAGAGTTGCTATCTGCTCCTTGGGCAGTACCTGTAACGTCTGCAGTTTCATGCTTCCCACCTCTTTGTCTCCTGACTCCATCTAAGGATCACAGAATGGTAGAAAGTTAAT
The DNA here is from genome assembly GCF_033958435.1 of Carettochelys insculpta. Lineage (NCBI taxonomy): Eukaryota > Metazoa > Chordata > Testudines > Carettochelyidae > Carettochelys > Carettochelys insculpta. Next base: position 32,324,977 of record NC_134153.1, read on the forward strand.
ACAGGAAAAGCATTATGGCCCAGCAGTAAGTCAGGAGCCTCAGCTGTTAGCTGAAGCAGGGAAGAGGATGAAGACACCTGAAGCTAGTTAGCTTTGCCCGCCCATTAGGTCTGGCTGTGAAGGCACCCACAGTATCCAATCAGGAGGCTCCTGCGCTGGAATAAGCTGACCAGTGCAAGCTTCAGTGTCTGGTCCCTGCTGGACGAAGAAGCAGCATGCCCTGAAGAGTCTGGCCCTTGATCTGAAGCATAGGTTCATCAGTACTTAGCAGCAAGATTACCCCAACGTAGGAGAGGCCAACCTTTTTGCATTGGGGGCCACATGGCAATTCTGTACATGTTCCGGGAGCTGAACACAAAATAGCCCCTAAGACGCACCCCCTTCCCCAGACTTAACCCCTCTCAGCCCCAAACCTGACCCCCATCTGCCTCAGATGACAAGCTCCATGTGCTGCTGCTGCTCCTATGCAGCCACGGTCACTGCCACCACCTCCCCCTGCTTCTCAGTGAGGCTATGTGGCTCCAGCAGGGGCAGACATGGCCACCCCTCCCAGCACCTCTCTTACCCACTTCCCTCACTTGCAGCACAGGTAGCTCTCTGCCCTGCTCTGCTGGAATAATGGAACTAAACTGAATTGGTTTAAGGGCTGGCTGGGCAATGGGAGGGATCCAGCCATCAAACCAATTAAATTTAGTTCCATTATTCCAGACGCAACAGGGCAGAGAGCTGCAAATGGCTCCTTAAAGAGCTGCAGATTGCTGACCCCTACCCCAGCCTGACTGCACCCCACACCCCGCACTCAGGCTGGCTTGGGTAAAATGGCGCTGCTGCCATGGGAAGAGGCTTTGCAGGCCAGATTCTGGCCGGCGGGCCATGTGTTGGCCACCCCTGCCCTAGAAGCTGGAAACAGCCGTGTGGGTGGCAGCACAAGATGTAGCCTTCCCACACTCACTGCCCCATGGCAAACCCCAGCCATACAAGGAGCTACAACACATAGAAGTGGAAGGAACCTGGAGAGGTCACCAAGTCCAATCCCCTGCAGTCATGGCAGGAATGAACATCATCTACAACAAGGGGCAGGGAAGATCAGGCCCATTCCATCAGGAACCTCAGGCAGGGGGCAGCCCCATGCCACCCTCAGTGTGCCTCTGCGCTGCTCAGAGAGCAGGACGAGGGGGTGTTTCCCATGCTGCCCCTGTCCACCCAGCACTGGTGAATGGAAGATGACAGACTATGCTGGAGGCAGGGGCAGCATGCAAAGCCTCCCCCCATCATCTCCCCCCAACCAGCCCATGTCACAGAGATGCAAACGGAGGGAGCAGCCAGCCACTTTGAGAGGCATGGAGCTGTGGCCGGCATGGAGTCTACCTAAGTGTCACAATGGGCTGTTGCCCAGAAGCTGCTTAGGTAAATGCCTCCCTACACCTGTTCCTATACCCCCTCCACCAGGCCAGAATCCTCTCCTGCACCCAGAGCTCTCAAGGCTCCTGCACCACAATCCCCTACCCCAGCTCAGAATCTCCTCCTTCACCTAAACTTCATCTCAGAACCCACACCCTCTCCTGCGCCCCAGTCTCCTAACCCAAGTTCCCTAATGCACCCAAACTCCATCCAAGACCTCGCACCCCCTCCATAGAAAAGTGCAGCTCTTGACCACTTAAAGTCTTGGAGTGTCCCTCCAGTCAAAAATTATTGCCTTTCCCACATCTAGAATATTCCTGAAAGGTGTTAGTCTACCCTGCTCTTAAAAAGCTCTGGACATTCCACAACTTCCCTAGGCACTTTATTCCAGTGTTTAACCACCCCAGCAATTAGGATTTTTTCTCTAATATCCAACCTAAGTCTCCCCTACTGAAATTTAAGACTATTGCTTCCTGCCATATCCTCAGAACAGAGAACAATTCCCCCCTCCTCATAACAAACTTTTAGGTATACTTGAAAGCTCTTATGTCCCCTCTCAGTTTTCTCCTTTCCAAACTAAAACTCAGTTCTTTCCATCTTTCCTCACAGGTTATGTTTTCTAGACACTTAATCATTTTTATTGCTCTTCTCTGGACCTTCTCCAATTTGCTCACATCCTTCCTTACTCTCTGTAAGCTGAGAGCTTGGGTGATCATCCAGGAGAAATTCACATGCCGCCACATTTCTCCATGCACATAAATTTATTCTGCACGTGAATGGAATAAATTAGAGGGAACGCTGTCACCCAGAACCGGACACAATACTCCAGATGAGGCCTGATCAGCATGAAGCAGAACAGAAGAATTACTTCTGATCTCTTGTTTACAATACTCCTACTCCCAGAAAAATGTCTGCTTTTTTAACAATGTCACATTGTTAACTCATGCAGTAAAACCCGAGTCACACGAGGTTGCGTCCCTGCAACCCCCTTGTAACTCAAATTTTCACACAAGTCAGGGTGGGGAGCCAGGAACCAGGCTGCCCCTGGGTTCCCAGCCCCTGCCCCCCTTGCAGGACCCAGGAAGCCCAGCAGCCCACCTGGGCTAGTCAGTTTCTCGGCTGCTTCTCCCTGCCTTGCCCCAGCTGCAGGGCTGTCAGTGGAGGGGAAGGGGCTCTTGGCTGGCCTAGGTACCCATAGCTGCTGGCAGTCAGGCAGGCCAACAGTCGCCAAGCAGCCTGGAGTTGTGCCTAACCTCCGCAACCGTGAGCTATGCGCAGTGTGACGCCGCCTCTCCGGGGTTACCGGCTCAGCCTGTGGCGCACCGTGACCTCTCAATCCCTCTCCGCAGGGCTCTGTGCCAGGCGGCTTCTTCCCGTTGGGCCTATGGGGGACCGGCCCTCCCGAGGCACAGAGCAGCGGCTCCTCCTCACACCGCTTTCCCACTTGTCCCGACCAGGCTGATCGTCTGGTCCCACAGTGACAGAGACCAACCCCCACAGCAACGCCCCACTTGCTGGAACCTGGCATCTAGCCAGCGCTGCCCCCACCCGCTGAGCCATCTGCCCTGGAGATGAGGGGGCAGCGCAAAGTCATCCACAGCTGCCCCAGGCCTGTCACTCAGCACCATGCGGCCCCCCCAGCCTGTAACGCCGCGCCGCCGGGCCTGTCACCCCGCACTTCACATCCCCATGCCTGTCACCCCGCGCCCATCACCTCGGGCCACGCGCCCCCCCTGGGCCCGTCACCCCACGCCACTCGCCCCCATGCCTGTCACCCTGCGCCACATGCCCCCCATGCCTGTCACCCTGCACCCCCCAGGCCCATCACCCCCGTGCCCCGCCAGCCCGCACCACGCCCCCCCCGGGCCCATCACCCCACGCCACGCAGCCCCCCAGGCTCCATGCCACGCGCCCCCCCGGGCCCGTCACCCCACACCACACAGCCCCCCAGGCCCCGTCACCCCGCACCACACAGCCCCCCAGGCCCCGCGCCACCCGGGCCTGTCACCCCGCGCCACGCCCCCCCCGGGCCCGTCACCCTGCGCCACGCAGCCCCCCAGGGCCTGTGCCACGCCCTCCCCTGGGCCCGTCACCTCGCGCCACACAGCCCCCCAGGCCGCATGCCACGCTCTCCCGGGCCCGTCACCCTGCGCCACGCAGCCCCCCAGGCCGCATGCCACGCTCTCCCGGGCCCGTCACCCCGCGCCACGCAGCCCCCCAGGCCGCATGCCACGCTCTCCCGGGCCCGTCACCCTGCGCCACGCAGCCCCCCAGGCCGCATGCCACGCTCTCCCGGGCCCGTCACCCCATGCCACGCAGCCCCCCAGGCCGCACGCCACGCCCCCCCGGGCCCGTCACCCCGCGCCACGCAGCCCCCCGGGGCCCGTCACCCCGCGCCACGCAGCTCCCCCCGGGCCCGTCACCCCGCGCCACGCAGCTCCCCCAAGCCCCGCGCCACGCGCCCCCCGGGCCCGTCACCCCGCACCACGCGCCCCCCAGGCCGCACGCCACGCCCCCCCGGGCCCGTCACCCCACGCCACGCGCCACGCAGCCCCCCCGGGCCCGTCACCCCGCGCCACGCGCCCCCCAGGCCCCGCACCACGCGCCCCCCGGGCCCGTCACCCCGCGCCACTCGCCTCGCTCCGCCCCGCCCCGCTGAGGGCGCTGAGCCCCGCGGTCCGGCAGCTCCTCTCCCGCCCGCCGGGCGCCGCGTTAATAGCCCGGGCCGGGTCCAGCGCCGGGGCCGGCTCGAGTTCAAGCGGGTGTCGCGAGGGAACAACCCGCCCGTCCGCCGCCGCGAGCCCCAGGCTGCGCTCGGCCGGGCCGGGCCGGGCCGGGCCCTGCGCGCTCCGCTCCGCCGTGCACGCGCCGCCCGCCGCTCCCCGCCTCCTCCTGCCGCGCGCGCAGCGGGCCCCCGACGCGGGGCCGCGCATCGTCGCTTTTCGCGCCGCCCTCTGGCGGGGTCCCTGGCCCGGCCCCGCCCGGCCCGAGTGCGCCTCTGCCCGCGGCGTGTGCGCTGGGCCCCGGGGGATCCATGTGCGGCTGGCAGCGCCCACTGCCGGGCTGGTGCCCGGGGGAGCCATGTGGGGCTGGCAGCGCCCAGTGCCCGGGGGGAACCATTTGGGGCTGGCAGCGCCCAGCGCCCGGCTGGTGCCCAGGAAAACCATGTGCGGCTGGCAGCGCCCACTGCCCGGCTGGTGCCCGGGGGGACCATGTGGGGCTGGCAGCGCCCACTGCCCGGCTGGTGCCCAGGAAAACCATGTGGGGCTGGCAGCGCCCACTGCCCGGCTGGAGCCCAGGAAAACCATGTGCGGCTGGCAGCGCCCACTGCCCGGCTGGAGCCCGGGGGGACCATGTGGGGCTGGCAGCGCCCACTGCCCGGCTGGTGCCCAGGAAAACCATGTGCGGCTGGCAGCGCCCACTGCCCGGCTGGAGCCCGGGGGGACCATGTGGGGCTGGCAGCGCCCACTGCCCGGCTGGTGCCCAGGAAAACCATGTGCGGCTGGCAGCGCCCACTGCCCGGCTGGAGCCCGGGGGGACCATGTGGGGCTGGCAGCGCCCACTGCCCGGCTGGTGCCCAGGAAAACCATGTGCGGCTGGCAGCGCCCACTGCCCGGCTGGAGTCCGGGGGGACCATGTGGGGCTGGCAGCGCCCACTGCCCGGCTGGTGCCCAGGAAAACCATGTGGGGCTGGCAGCGCCCACTGCCCGGCTGGAGCCTAGGGGGGAACCATGTGCGGCTGGCAGCGCCCAGTGCCCAACTGGAGCCCGGGGGGGAACCATGTGGGGCTGACAGCGCCCAGTGCCCGACTGGAGCCCTGGGGGGGAACCATGTGCGGCTGGCAGCGCCCACTGCCGGGCTGGAGCCTGGGGGGAACCATGTGGGGCTGGCAGCGCCCACTGCCCGGCTGGTGCCCGGGGGAGCCATGTGGGGCTGGCAGTGCCCAGTGCCCGCCTGGAGCCCGAGGGGAACCATGTGGGGCTGGCAGCGCCTAGTGCCCGGCTGGGCCCCGGGGGATCCATGTGGGGCTGGCAGCGCCCACTGCCCAGCTGGTGCCCGGGGGGAACCATGTGGGGCTGGCAGCGCCCAGCGCCCGGCTGGAGCCCGGGGGGACCATGTGGGGCTGGCAGCGCCCAGCGCCCGGCTGGTGCCCAGGAAAACCATGTGCGGCTGGCAGCGCCCAGTGCCTGGCTGGTGCCCAGGGGAGCCATGTGGGGCTGGCAGCGCCCACTGCCCGGCTGGAGCCTGGGGGGACCATGTGGGGCTGGCAGCGCCCAGTGCCCAGCTGGAACCCGGGGGGAACCATGTGGGGCTGGCAGCGCCCAGTGCCCGACTGGAGCGCAGGGGAAACCATGTGGGGCTGGCAGTGCCCAATGCCTGGCCGGAGCCGGAGCAGGGGACCATGTGGGGCTGGCAGCCCCCCTTGGTTTAGTCTCTCACCAACAGCATCACAGAGGATGAGATCCGTTGATTAACAGCTTAGTCCAAGCAATGTGTATCCAGGGGATCAGTCCTGGGGCTTGTTTTCTTCAATATTTTCATTAATGATCTGGATGATGGGATGAATGACACTGAGCTAGTGGGAGAGGCAGAGATGCTCGATGGTGGGGATAGTCTGGATAGGGTGACCATACTTTCCTATGCCAAATGTGACACTTGGTAAAACTGCTCAGACTTCAGCGAGTTCAATGGAAATCAGTCAGTCCTATGCAGTACAAGTGTTCAAAATAACATTGTTTCCTGAGCACCCATTAAAAAGACATACTACATTTTTTAACTAATAGGTAAACAAATTAAAAATACATATTTTAAGTGAACTGAAGTTTGCCAGAAGTTTACAATGGAGACTGCTGCATGCACATGGTTTCTAATGCAAAAGCTTCTTCTTGACTTCCAATGAGATGTCTATGATAATACAAAGTCAACATTTATTAGCTGTAACCATTTATACACCATGGGAAGCTGGGAACAGCGCTGCAGCCCTGAGGGTGTGACTCCTAGCTGCCCCACTATGTGGGGAGATGGGAAGAGGCTGCTGCCCTGCCCTGTGGGGAGGGCTCCCCAGCTGTGGAAGGTGGCTGCCCCGTGGTGTGGGGGTTTTCCCAGCTCCAGGGGTGGCTGCTTTACATGGGAGGGGTGTCCCTGGCTCCACAGGCAGCTGCCCTACAGCACAGGAGGGATGGAACTATTTCTCTGCAGGGGTCTCCCTGGCTGTGTACCCCCAAAGAGAGGCACCAGGTCCCCTTAAAATCTTAAACAAGGAGTGAGGGGGCATATGCATGCTCCCAACATACCATGCCTTACCATATGTCAGAACCCCATGCCTAGAGTAAATATTAATAAGCATATGGAGATACACATCAACTGGAAGGGACCTTGAGAAGTCACTGAGTTTAGTCCCCTGCCCTTTTGTCAGGGCCAGCACCTTCCTTTTTTATCTATTTGCCCCAGATTCCCAAAGCGCCCCCTCAAGGATTGAGCTCCCAACCCCTGGTTTAGCAGGCTAATGCACAAACTACTGAATTATCCCTCCCCACAGTAAAATGGAGGACTGAGCCAAAAGAAATGTAATGAGGTTCAATAAGGACAAGTGCAAAATCTTGCACTTTGGGAGAAGAATCCCATGCATTGCCCCAGGTTTGAGACTGACTGGCTAAGCAGCAACTCCACAGAAAAGGGCCTGGGGATTATAGCGGATAAGAAGCTGAATATAAGTCAACAGTGTGTCCTTGTTGCCAAGAAGGATAAAGGTATATTGGGCTGCATTAGTAGGAGCATTGCCAACAAGCAGAGGAAAGTGAGTGTTCCCTTTATTTGGCACTAGTGATACAACATGCGCTGGAGCAGTGCATCCAGTTTTTGGCCCCCACTACGGAAAGAACATGGACAAATTAGAGGGAGTCAGGGGCTGGGGCACATGACTTATGAGATGAGGGTGAGAGAGTTGCACTTATTCTTCAGAAGAGTGTGTGGGTAGAGGAGGGGATTTGATAGCAGCCTTCAACTGCCTTAAGGGATGGACATGCTAAAAAGCATGGAGCCAGGCTATCCTCGGTGGTGGCAGATGACAGAACAAGGCACCATTGTCTCAAGTTGCAGGTGTGGGATGTTGGTTGTGTACTAGGGAAAACTATCTCACTAAGAGAATGATGAAGCACTGGAATGGGTTATCTGAGGAGGTGCTAGAATCTCTACCATTAGAAGTTTTTAATGCCAGTCTCGACAAAGCCCTGGCTGGGATGATTAGTTGGGGTTTGTCCTGCTTTGAGCAGGGGACTGGACTAGATGGCCTCCTGAGAGCTCTTCCAAAACTAATATTCGGTGTTACAGTATTTCATGCAAAGTGCAATGACGGTTTGTGTGCACCACGTTCTGTAGAAATGGAGAATTTTATCTAGCGTTTTGTTTTATCCAGTATAACCTAATAATTATGAACACCGGAGTTATGAACTAACCATTCAACCCCACATTTAATTTGGAACTGGAAGTACTGTGACAAAATTGATGAATGTGAGCTTTTATCTGAAATGTCAGGAGTGAAAGTATAATAACAGGAAGTTAATAGGAATGTTTTGTCTGAAATATCAGGAGGAAAGTGTAGGGAGTTGATGCATTGCAGTGGGCATATAGGTGTTACCGTAACTGTAGCCATCTGATCCAGGGAGTTAAAAATGTACCTCGTTGGCAATAAACCTGGCTTGGTGCCTCCATACCTTATCTGATTTTGTGGTCTTTGGGGGTTTTCTTGGAACCTGTTGTGCTGGCTATCTGTGCAGACCCAGGGCACCACACAGAGAGAGCACGCACACGAGGCCAAAAATCTATCAGCATCTGACAGAACACCACATTGGTGACAAATGGTTCCACAGCTTGACTGCGTGCTGTGTGAAGAAAAACTTACTTTTAAACCTGCTACCTTTTCATTTCAGTTGGTGACCCCTAGTACTTACATTATGGGAACAAGTAAATAAAGAGAACTTACTCACTTGTGTAGTAACAATGGTTCTTTGAGATGTGTCAAGCTGTAGTTAGCCAGACCACGCATGTGCAGGAGTGCACCGGAATCTTTGCGCACTTTTGGTCTCATGTGCAATCTGGTTCAAGCCAGTTCCTCGAAGCCTACCTCAGGAGCATCTGAAAAACATAGAGCAGACCTCCGAAGTAGGGAGGGACAGGTGGGTAGTGGAGCACCCACAGGGACACATCTCAAAGAACCATCATTACTACACAAGTGAGTAACCTCTCTTTCTTCTTTGAGTGGTCTCCGTGGGTGCTCCATGTTACGTGACTATACAGCAATAGTCCCAAATGCAGAAGATGTGGTGGAAAATATCTGGGCAGAGCTCCCACTCATGATCCAGTGCGAACTGCCTGCTCAGCAAATCTGCCGCAACGTTGCTGATGTCTGGTAAGTATGAGGCCCTCAAAACTATGCTGTTTGCCATACACCTGTTCCAGAGTTGAACAGCCTCCATGCACAATGTGTGAGATCCAGTCGTACCTTGTCAGTTGATGTAATACATTGTGGTAATGTCAGTATTGATGCCAACCACTGCACCCCAAATATGCAGTAGAAAGTGTTTGCAAGCATTGAACACGGCTCTTAGTTCAAGCATGTTTATGTGTAGAGCCATCTCCTGTTGTGACCACTGTCCTTGCACTGATTTGTCCCTCGTGTATGCTTCCCAGCCCATGCTGGAAGTGTCTGTTGTTACAAAAGTGGATGTCTGGGGTTGGTGAAAGGGAACCCCCAACAGTAGGTTTTTGGGGTTCATTCACCAGTGCAAGGATTTTTGAACCTCTGTGGTTGGCGACACCCTCTTGTGAACAGTGTGTTTCATCGGCATATATACTGATGCTAGCCAATGTTTGAGACAGTGAAAATGCAGCCTGGCATTTTGGACCACTGATGTGGTGGCTGCCATGTGACTCATGAGATAGAGGCTAGTTATCACGTGTATGGTAGTGTTAAGGGATAATCATTTATATGTCATTTTACATGCATGTTTTAAAGAGTTTCTTTTCTTAGCTTAGCACTAGTAGCTAAAGAAGTTGAAGCCTTAGGCCCAGGTCAAGCTGACCTGGGAGGAATGCTGAAACAGCAGCTGCAGAACCGGTGAAAACTGCCCAATATCGTGCTAATTGGAAGTTTGCAAAATGGAGAGAAAAGAAGAATGTAAGGAGTTGAGATAACTGCCTCCTGAAGATCAAACACCCAGCAATAGACAGTCCTCTCAGCAACAGAACCATCCAATGGGGAAGAGTAAAGACCCCTACTCAAATTAGGGGATTGGACTTTGGACAGGGGTATGGGCGGTGTTATAAACTGTAAAGGGTATAATTGCCAGTGATTTCTGGGGGGCGGGGTCCCTCTCCGGAGGCACCCAGCTCGAGCTGTACTACTGTACATCAAATAAAAGATACTTGTGTGGATTGGACTCTGAACATAAAATTCTGTGGGATCCTAGAGTCGAACCCAGCACCTGCAGTGATGAGAGAGCTAACCTTTTCCTTTACAGGTAGGACTGTTCATCAGGATTTGTATGAGTGATTGTATCACATGAAAACGAGGTGTCGGTAAGTATACTTTGCCATAATAGAATTGAGACGATCCCCTATAAATGCTACGTTTTGCATGGGTTCGGTGGTTGATTTTTGAAAATTGACCATGAGACCCAGAGACTGAAACGTCTTCGTGGTAGTGCTTTTTCATGCACAGGCCATCTGCACTTGAGTGGCCCTTCAAAAGACAATTGTCTAGGTATAGAAAAATGTAAACACCTAGGTGGTGTAGGTAAGCCACTACTACTGAGAGCATCTTGTGAAGATCCTGGGCACCAATGACAGAACAAATGGCAGGACTTTGTACTAAAAATGATCTGTGCCCAGTGTGAAGTGGAGAAAACGTGGGCAGGGTGGATAGTTATATGGAAACAGGCATCTTGTAAGTCGAGGGCTGTGAGCCAATCCCCGTGATCCAGTGTGGTAACTATAGAAGTAATGGCGACCATCTTGAAACATTGTTTGCAAAGATAATGGTTGAGAGCCCGTAAATCTAGGATGGGGCTCCATCCCCCCATTTACTTCTCTGTGAGGAAGTAGTGGGAATAGATCCCTTTTCCCTTGAATTCATTGGATACTCTCTCAACAGCTCCAAAAGACAGGAAGTGTTCCACCTTGCACTTTAACAACATCTCATGAGAGGGGTCCCTGAAGAGAGCCTGGGTAGGAGGGTGGTTGGTGGAAGGGTGCAGAATGGAATGGTACAGCCCACAGAAATTATCTCCAGCACCCATTTGTCTGCAGTGATGGTCCGCCACTGCTGGTAAAATGGTCTGAGATGGTGGTGGAACAGATGGTGCACTGGCTGTTTGCACTGGGTGATGAGTGTGGTGTTGCAGTCCTTGACATAGTAATCAAACCCACTGCCTCATGGCATGTGGCGCAGAGTTACAGTCTTGCATGTTATGCTGCCTCGGGGGTCTCTGTTGTTGTTGTTGACGCCCCAGGTCGTAGGTATGTTGGTGATAATGTGGTTGCTAAGATTGGTAATTATAGTGGCGCTAATATGGGTAGTACCTCCTCCTCCTGTATGGGGAATATACATACCAAATGTTCGCAAAGTAGTTCTTGAGTCCTTATGAGAAAGTAAAACTGTATCTGTAGATTCATCAGACAATTATGATTTATCAAAGGGGTGGACTTCCACCTTTGTTTGCAATTCTTTAGGGACGCCAGACATTCGTAGCCAGGAGACTCACCTCATTATGACCATGGTTGCAGCAGATCGTGCAGCTGTGTCTGTGACATCTACAGCAATTTGAACTCCCATATGTGAGAGGGTATATCCTTCCTGGGCTATCAGTTTTAGTATGGGTTACTTGTCATCAGGGAGATATTCCATTAAGGACGTCAGTTTCATATAATTATCAAAGTTATGGTTGGAAAGGTGTGTGGCATAATTTGTCATTCATAACAACAAAGTAGAGGATGAATAGACGTTTTGTCCAAATAGGTCTAGCCTCTTAGCGTCCTTACCTGACACCATAGATTTATATTGCGGCGTCTTTGATCTTTGTTGTGAGGACTCCACCACAAGAGAGTTGGATTGAAGGTCATTGAATAGAAATTCCATACCCTTCGAGAGGACGAAATACGTTTTGTCCGCTCTCTTATTGGTTAGTGGGATGGAAGCAGGGGTCTGCCAGATATTATCTGCGGCCTCCGTAATGGCATCGTCTAGCGAGATGGCTATCTTGGACAATGTCGGAGGTCTTAGATTCTTAAGGGCTGCGTCTACACGTGCACGCTACTTTGAAGTAGCGGCAGTAACTTCGAAATAGCGCCCGTCACGTCTACACGTGTTGGGCGCTATTTCGAAGTTGAAATCGACGTTAGGCGGCGAGACGTCGAAGTCGCTAACCCCATGAGCGGATGGGAATAGTGCCCTACTTCGACGTTCAACATTGAAGTAGGGACGTGTAGACGATCCGCGTCCCGCAACATCGAAATAGCGGGGTCCTCCATGGCGGCCATCAGCTGGGGGGTTGAGAGATACTCTCTCTCCAGCCCTTGCGGGGCTCTGTGGTCACCGTGGGCAGCAGCCCTTAGCCCAGGGCTTCTGGCTGCTGCTGCTGCAGCTGGGGGTGCGTGCTGCATATACAGGGTCTGCAACTAGTTGTTGGCTCTGTGTATCTTGCACTGTTTAATGAAAGTGTGTCTGGGAGGGGCCCTTTAAGGGAGCGACTTGCTGTTGAGTCCGCCCCGTGACCCTGTCTGCAGCTGTGCCTGGCTCCCTTATTTCGATGTGTGCTACTTTGGCGTGTAGACGTTCCCTCGCTGTGCCTATTTCGATGTTGGGCTGAGCAACGTCGAAGTTGAACATCGACGTTGCCAGCCCTGGAGGACGTGTAGACGTTATTCATCGAAATAGCCTATTTCGATGTCGCAACATCGAAATAAGCTATTTCGAAGTTGGGTGCACGTGTAGACGTAGCCAAGAAGCTTATGCTGCTTTTCTTGTACCTCCACAGCTTGTACGTCCTGTGTCTGTGCAACCCTCTTAAAGAGCTCCTGAAATTGTCTGATGGTCAGGAGAGGATATATTGCCTGGGATGACAGTCTCATCCGAGGATGATGAGGAAACATCTGTTTGATAGGCCTCCATTAGCTCTTCCACAATTTCTTCTGGCTGCTCCTCTGTGGGTTCTGGGGGAGCAGGGAGCATTGGTTCTAGGCATTCTCTTGATGAGGAGTGCCTATGCCTCTTTGGAGGTGGAGATGTAGAGCATCTATATGAGGGATGTGAGTCTGGGGATCTGTCCCTGGATCTATAAGAGTAGTGTTCTCTATAGTAGTCTTCATGATGACATGGATGCGAATAATAATAGAAATGTGATCCCAGTGAGGAAGATTGGGAACACGACTGTCTCCCATAGGTGTGGTGGTGGAAGGAGTAAGGTAGGTGAGACTCACTCAGTGACGGAGGAGGAGGTGGGGATATCTGGTGAGAGTATTCATTTGACTGGTGTGGCTGTTGTGAGGTTGAGAGGGAGGTCTGAGCCAAGGAGAAGGACGCCTGAGAAAAGGAGATGGAGGTCTAAGGAACAGTGATGGAGGTGTTACAGGCTGTTCTAATACAATTGGTTCCATCGGAGATTTATGAGATGGCGGTGATGTCATGATAACCTGGTCAGAAAAAGGACTATGGTGGCGAGTTTTGTAGGTTGTTGGGCTGCGTAGCTGCCTGAGGTTGAAGTGTATTGTGCTGACGTAACCGGTCCCGACATGGTAACACACTTGGTGCCGTATGCCTTGGTGCAGAGTCTGTCGGTGTTGATTGTTTTGACATCATTGGCACCGATCTCGGTTCCGATGCCCTTGGTGCAGGTTGCGACCATACCAAGATCTTAGGTGCTGTGGTCTTATGCATCAGGTCCCCCAGTGCTGACATTACGTTCAGTGCTGAGAATGATTGTCGCAGTGCCACAGCTTCCGGTGCTGATCATTTTGAGGTCTGCAAATTCCTTGATTCTGAGGCTTGCCTGAGCATCTGTGGTATACTCACTGTTTCCTGCTCTCTAGGATGTCTGTTCATTTTAGCTGTAGAGAGATCACTGGTTTCCACCTCCCTCATCCTGTTTGTAGGTAACACTGGCAAGGATCGAGTGGGAGAGGATTTCTTTTTCTTAAGGCCAGAGGGAGTCAAAGAGGTTGCTATGTGCTTTTGAGGCCGTGATGGACCCTCAGGACATCTCCCTCTCTTTTCTGGCTCTTGCAGTCAGTTTAGAACAGTGGGGACGTTTCTGAGGTATAGGGGTCTCCCCCCAGGCAGTGAATGCATTTGCTGGGGCCACTGGAAGCTGGCATGGCTTTGTGGCACGAAATACATTTTTTAAATCCAGTTGCAGGAATTTTTCTTTCTTTTTTTTTTGAATAACAACAGTATAGATATGCATTTTATATATATATTATATATATTATATATATATATTATATATATATAAAATCTATTTATTTATTTATTCAGTAGCAAACAGTAGGTAATAGTATTTAGGAGTTGTAACTGGTTGTTAACAGTCAACAAGAGCCACTGTTAAGCAACTTGCAGATACCCCTTTCTCCAAATCATTCATAAATAGGTTGAGTAGGGTTGGTCCCAGTATGGACCTCTGCAGGACAACTCTGCAGGACACCCCTCGTTACCTTCTCCTGCCCCCACTGGTAGCCATGGCCCTAGACTAGCCTGTAGATCCTGGAGGCTCTACCCCACTGGTATCAGAGAGGTAGCCGCATTAGTCTGTATCTTTGAGAACAACAACAAGTCCTGTGGCATCTTATAGACTAACAGATATTTTGGCGCATAAGCTTTCGTGTACTTTACTGTACTCAGAAGTGGCATAATTCTAATCCTTTTGTGTCAATAATAAAACTGCCATTGACTCCAGTGGGAGCACAGTTAGTCCAATGCTAAGTGCTTCTTGAAATTCTCCCCTGGCTGCGTGATCTTGGTCAAGTCACTGAATATTTCTGTGCCTCTATTTCCCCAGCTGTACAGTGGAGATAATAGCACATAACCAGAATGGTAAACAGGGCCATCCCAAGGGGGCTGGAGCCTTAGGCAACTCCCCCGCTACACTGGCACAGGCTCCACCCCTTCTGTGCTCCACTCTCACCTGACCCCCTCTCTGACCAGCCTGATTGGGGATTACCTGGGGCAGGGCACATGGTAGGTAGCACTGGTAACCACAGAAGTCTGCCTCTCACTGGCTTCCTCACCCTGCACTCACCCACGCCCACTGAGCCCTTCTTCTCCATGCATGCCTGGAGACCTCCTAGCCACCTGCAGCAAAGCAGGGCTCCGTGGGCTAGGAGGGTGCAGCAGAGCACCATGTGGTGAGTGTGGGGGAGCAGAGGAAAGCCAAGCGGAGGCAATCTCGTGCACCTGCTGCTGCCGCCACCTGCCTGCACCTCCCACATCCTGCCCCAAGTAATCCTCCCCATCCTATCCATAGGCAGCCACCACAGACCCCCCCCTCACCTCATCCTATGGATGCGCCAGCTCTGTTGGTGAAGTGTTTGGAGACCTTCAACTGGACAGAGCATAGGATTCCATTTCAGTATGTCATCTGCTATACTATTTTGGTGTTTCTGCTTCAGAGCCTGGTTCAAAGCATGAAGGGAGGTGTGACAATGAGAACAAAGCAGCATACAAAAATGGTGGCACTTCTCAGCCTCAAATGTAAATAACAGAAATTCAGGATGCTGAGAATGAGGTCAGTTTCACTCTACCTCAAGGGATCAAGGTCATTCTTACTTGATCTGAGCCAGGTCCTCCATCCCAAGGTCTCACTTAGAAACCTATTTTCTGCAACTGACAGGACAGATATGTTTGTTCTGCAGTATCTTTTAAATCAGAATGCAAATGGGTTTCATGTGACATATAGCACTTGGCAATGTCTGCTGCCCCAAAGCACTGAGTAGGTGCTATTCCTGTGGGGATTTCAGGATGTATCTGTAATGTTGAGCATTTCACTATTTAGTAAAGGATTAGATTCACAGGAAAAGAATTAGGGCATTAAAAGAATTAGGGCTTCTCTACACTTACACAGTGCTGCAGTGGCACTGCTCTAGTGCTTAGTGAAGATGCTGCCTATAACATCAGGACTTCCTCCAGTGTCTGGACTGGGTCAGAATGACAATGGGGCTCAGGGGGAATTCCATACCCACAAGTAATGTAGTTTTACCCACATAAGTTGCTAGCATAGACCATGCCTGTGGCTGGTAGTTTTAGAATCCTATCTCTCTGGCTTCCCCAGTGCCTTAGGTTGACAGAAACTCTATTTTCCTGCAGGGGACACTGCTGCTTAATTCTGAAAATAAAACAGACCTTGTAGACAGCTCCTGCTTCAAGAAACACATTGCAAAAATGGAGCACTCTGAAGAGGAATGAAGATGCTGTCTATGCAGGGAAACAAGTCCTCTGAATTTCATGAGCCTTCAGTTCATTAGTTCAGATGTTAGCATCAAACTGAAATGAACTTTATTTTCTAAAAGTAAACAATGAACTCTTTCATACCCGGCCTTCTATCATAAGGAACTCTCAAATAACGTGCATTGTAACCATAAGTAAATCTTAGTTACGTTTTCCGTAAGTACAGTTGAGTGAAAGTAAATACAAATAAATACAGCAAATACATTATCAGTTTACAGTGTACAATACTACTCTTGTTGGTAAATAAAGTACTCTGCATACATTTTTGCTTGTTTCTTAATATTTAATCTTGTTTTTCTTTAGTGTTATGCATTGTTAGGTATACCTCTCTATTATACAGAATATGTGAATATCCAGTAACCTCCCAGTTCCAGGTCTACCAGATGTGAAAGCATTTACTGTTAACACTAAATGCCTTCACAGTGTGTTTATTGTATGAGTAGATTTTCATGACATTAAATTCTGTCCTTATTAAAAACTTGCTTTGTTAGCAAAGCTCTTCTCTAACCAAATGACAAAGTGACTTCACTGTTTCAATTATCAGGAAAAGATTTCAGGTCCAAAACTATATGAAATATGTCTTTTGAATAATAAGATATCTGAGTGTGTTTATTCCAACAGATTATGTACAGGATTAATACTGTTAATTTGTTGTGTTTGAATGTGAAGTTCATTTAAGGCTAATGTAAATGTTGTATTGCCACTTTAAAAGGCATCCTCTGGAGTTTTGTGCTTACAAAGTTATTTCATATGAAGCAGAGAATGACTCATGCTAATGGAAAAGGTAAAGGAGATTTTTTTAAAGAAATATATTGCAGTTAAATTAGTTTAGACAGAATGACATCAGAGAGTAATTAAATAGGTTTTTGTTGGAATTCCGTTTCCAATTCCTGACTTCAGGTTTGTAAAAAAAATTCTAAGCACCTGCAGGTCTGTGTGTGTGAAATATTTTCACTGGAAGGGATTCAAAACTTAAAAAGAAAAAAAAAAGAAACTTGTAACACAGAGGCAGCATTACACCATTCTTCCTTCTTGGAAAAAAAAAACCTCAGATTTAAACAAGTCTCCTTCAAGCTTTCAGTCAGTTTTACAGAAGAAAAAGGAGTGGTAAACCTTCTCTTTTCAAGACCAAGTTCTTTTTAGCTGCTAACGGAGGCCAGGAGATTAGATCTGAATAACTGAGCATTTCCACTATGGGACTGGATACAAATGTTAAGCAAACAGATTTAAAGTGTTTTAAGCTTAAAAGAAAACTATTTCTGCTGGCTTCAGTTTTTAATTTCTTTCATGTTTTCCTATGCCAAACTGGAGGAACCTTTTCTGATTTTTTCTTTAGTGGCATTCAAAGGAAGACCAGAGGATGAAAATCTTGCACTCTCTCACTTTATTGCTTTGGCACTTGACTTGGTTCTACCTGGTTCTATTTTCTGTAGTGTTTTGTAATTCTGTAGCAGGACCAAGTAACCCAGGATCCAAGTTAGGAGTGTTAAAAGCAGAAGGAAAACAAACAAATCCCTTGCCAAGGGCTGGTGCCTTTAGGACTGGAAACCATGGCTATAGTGCTGGGACCTTAAAGGCTAAAGCTAAAAGTAATACTCTTCAAGCTGGAGCTCTCTTGGCAAAGAATAATGAATCAAAGAAGAGTCTCTCTAGAGAAGGGACCACAGACACAAAGGTAGGGCAGCCCCTATACAGAGAGTCTGGAGTAAGGACAGTAACCCCAAGGGCTCTGAACCTTGGCATCAAAGCTTCTCTCAGAAAAACTGGCACAAGCAATACTGAGGCCATTGCTTATAAAACCAAAAAGACAAATGAGCCAGTAACACAAAGGGAACCTAAAGAGACTTTCAAACATCCCGCTATAACACCACATGAATACATGCTCTCCCTCTACAGGACTCTCTCAGATGCAGAACGAAAAGGCATTAATGGGAGTGTAAAACTGGAGACAGGACTCGCCAATACAATAACCAGCTTTGTAGATAAAGGACAAGGTAAGAAAGGCACTACTGCATTTATGAGTGTGTGTGTAACGTCAGTGCAGGTGTGATGCATGTCTGTATATACTGTGAACTGAAAAACAGGGATTGCTTTTGAAAGAAAAGTGCTTGGCTGAGCTTGGCTGAGTAAGCAGAGTCTCATAATGCAAAGGCAACTGAGTTGTTCCAGTTTAAGTTTAGAAGATTCTTCTGAAAGCAGGACATAATACTTGTATGCTAGTCAAGCAAAGCCTCTAGGGAGACATTTTCAAAGGATTTTGATGCCTACAGATGCAGATTGGTACCTAATGGGATTTTCAAAAGCACATAGCTGCCTACCTCCTATTGAAATTAATGGGTGTTAGCTGCCTAGGTGGTTTTGAATATCCCCTGACTGCATATCTGCATGTTTAGGTGCCTGAACACCTTTAAGAATCTGACTCTGTGGCTTTTTTCATACTTAAACTACGGTAGTTGGTCAAATATAATTTTATTTCTTGCTAGCCATATGTCTACAGGCATATGGTGCTGTAAAGACAGTGCTACGTCTGTGCCTTTCCAGGAGTAAAACAAAGAGGTTCTTTATTAAAATGCTGGCCTCTTCCAGGGGGGACCTGAGACTCCATGGCACGAGTTTCTGATTGTGGAAAAATTTGAATTAGACAAGGGCAGCCCTTCCTTCAGTAAATGAATAGGCTTCATTTTCTGTTCATCACTTCACTCTTCTTATTGGTGAGATGGACAGTGTCATGGATCAGGAGTTCACCTGACTGCTCAGGTGGGGCAATTTGAGTCTAATGCTGCTCTCCTGATGTCAGGAATTCAGGAATTTGAGTGAGCATGGAAGGTACTGCTCCTGGGAATGCTATGGGAGAGCGATCAATACTAACAATCCAATCTAGCATGGACACTCAGAAGACATTAAATTTGTCTGCTATAGAGGAATGGGTTGCTGTTCTGCCAGATAAAATACTTATTTGCTTTTGGAAGTCCAAGTTTATGTAGCATGCTGAGTTTAAATAGCCATGTATCTTCATAGTGCTTTTTGTGAATCTTATTAGGCAAATTAAATAATTGTTCAGGGGTGGGGAAAGGGGAGGTATTATGAGTATTGTGTAGTTAATAAAAGTATTGGTCCTGGTGCCTGGAAGTTCCTGGAGGATTTGGGTTTGAAAGGACAAATTACCCATTTACTGTCAGGGCAGCAAGAAGTCCAGATACCACATAAGCCCCACTTCTGTTCTATTTCAAGAATGAACGTGGTGTCTATGCACTTTGAAGACAGGTCTACGCTAGACCTGAAAGTCAATCTTAGAGACACGATTCCAGCTATGATAATTACGTAGCTGGAATTGATGTATCTAAGATCAGTTTATCAGGCCATCCACACAGAAACTCTCCTGTCAACCTTCCTTACTCTTTGCAAGAATGAGGAGTACCAGGGTTGACTGTTGAATCCTAATGGTTCAATTTAGCACATCCCCACTGAGTGCACTAAATCAAACCGTGGAAGATCAACAATGACCAGGGTTAATCTTCCAGAAAGTATAGACATACACTGAGGCCTCACACTTGAAGGAGGAATCCTGCAAGTTGGCTAATTGATATGTTGGGGCCAGAAAACAAACACCGGTGAAATGACATTTCTTTGGCTGAAACAAGAAGAGTTCAGAATACTATTTCACTATTGAGCCATTAAGCTCCTCTGCGTCTTAGTTCAGATTTCTGTCACTGCATACATATTGGTTGAAAGGCTCTTTATTATGACTTTCAAGACCGTGGACCAGTAGCAAGTGCGCTTGTCAGTTTATGAACAAACTTTACAAGTAAAAGGAGGAATTTTAGAACTAATATTCATTCTTCTTTACAATAAAAGTATGTGGCTTTGTTTGTTTGTTTTAGATGACCGAGCTCCAGCCTTAAGAAAGCAAAAATATATTTTTGACATCAGTGCTTTAGAAAAAGATGGTTTGTTGGGGGCAGAGCTGCGGATATTAAGGAAAAAGCCCTCTGAGACCTGGAAGCCTCATTCTCCTGGGAAAACTTCCCAAGTAAAATTGTTCAGTTGCTCCACAAGCAGACAAGCAGGAGTTCTCCTGGACTCTCGTACTGTCAACATTGCAGATACACCCAAATGGGAAGTATTTGACATTTGGAAACTTTTTCGGAATTTTAAAAACTCAGTTAACTTGTGTTTTGAACTTGAAGCTTTTGATCGAGGGAGAGCTATTGATTTGAGGAGTATGGGATTGAACAGAACAGGAAGGCAAGTCAATGAAAAGGCCCTCTTCTTAGTATTTGGGAGGACCAAAAAAAGGGACCTGTTCTTCAATGAAATCAAGGCAAGGTCAGGCCAAGATGACAAAACTGTTTATGAATACTTATTCAATCAGCGGAGGAAGAGAAGAGCTCCTCTAGCAACAAGGCAAGGAAAGAGGCCCAACAAGAACGTGAAAGCAAGATGTAGCAAAAAAGCCCTCCATGTGAATTTTAAGGATATGGGCTGGGATGACTGGATAATAGCCCCTCTGGAATATGAAGCTTATCACTGCGAAGGCCTTTGTGAATTTCCTCTTCGATCTCATTTAGAACCTACCAATCATGCAGTTATCCAAACATTAATGAACTCAATGGACCCAGAATCTACTCCCCCAACTTGCTGTGTTCCAACCAGACTCAGTCCTATCAGTATTCTCTTTATAGACTCTGCAAATAATGTGGTCTACAAACAATATGAGGACATGGTAGTAGAGTCATGTGGTTGTAGGTAGCAGCATAATCTCTCACATAATGCATTCACACATGTAATTATAGAAATCAACAAGAATGTCTCAAAGAAGAGTAACTAACCCTCTCAGCCCTAGCATGTGTGTTTGCAAGAATGGTAACAGGAACCAATCCCCTAAAATCTCACTGTGGCTGTACATCTCTTGGCTGTGGACACATTTTAACAGTAGTTCAATACTGTCACATTCCAAACTTAGCCCAGAATGGGGCTTTGAGCAAAGAATACCATAATTGCAAGAGAATTGTTCTTACTAAAGATCACTTCAAAAAAAATTAAAAGTCCATACCGCAAAAAGATCTGCAGTTGTAATCTCTATGAATATTGTTAAATGTAAGGTCAATAAGCTGCATATATACCTTTACAAAACCTTTACTGTTCTTTTAATATTGTTTTTAAGACGAGACTGCGTCACACTTCCAATATCTTCCCTCCCCATGTCCAGTAGAAAATTTTTGAAGAGAATACTAATATCTGTAAGAGAAAGTAATATCCCTAAACACTCAGAGCTTGGTGTACATAGTTATACTGCATTATGAACTTTCAGATTAAATCTTTAAAAATGTGTATATTACAAAAATCATTAAATATAATTTGTTGATTTAGTATTAATTTGTACATGGAGCTAGATAAATGCAGAAGCATATTTCTTTCAATGTATGTTTTGTTCCAAGTTTCATCTCTTTCTGAAGTCTCCATCTTATCCATTGGTATGTCACAAGTTGTATTACTCTGTATAAGGTTTGAGCAGTTCTCAAGTGCTCATAGAAAAATTACTTAATAACAGCATAAAATGTAATAAATTATTGACACAGTGCTGTGGTGTTGCTAGCTCTCTTAATCTACACAATTATTGTTTTACTAACATCAGTTGCTGTCAATCTCCTTGTACAATAAATACAATGGAAAGGGAGCTGTCAGTAAAGCTGGGTGCAAACAGTGTAGATAACATGTTTGTGTGCATATCTTCAAGTGCCTCCAGTTGTATTTGTTTACTGTGGAAATATCAGAAGAAATATCTTCTGAGAGAATGCATGGCGGCAGGGTGTGGGGGAAAGGATTCCTTAGGCTGAGTTTGGGATGAGACTAGTGATTGCAAATAAGTTCTATTAACTTTTACTTGCACTGTACTTTGTGCATGGTGCATCAATTTTGGAAATATTTTAAGGTATGAATTTGTCTCGGGGCTATTTTGTATCGCTCCACTGTGTATCAGTGGAGTGGAGAAGAGCCCCACACTACCCATCTTGCTGTAATGCGATAGGGCAGCTGGCACCAAAGCTGACTTCTGCTGGTTTATGCCAGATGCCTGCCACTCCCCTGGTGACATACAGCAAGAATCCCACTCTGTTTTGCAGCCTGTACAACTCAAAGGGGCCTGATCATAACAGAGAATCTGAAAATTAAATTTTTTATATCTAGAAAAGATATTGTAGGTAACTTCCTAAGGTATGACCACTTTGCAATGATATAAAGCTCCTACTTTTACCTGCAGGACAGGCTATGATGCATGCCTGCCCTGGTGCCAGCATGACTGTTTTTACATGGCTGGGAGACATGAAGATTCCACATCTGGGGACTAAAAAGGGAAGCATTGCTCAACAACATGTTGACAACCATTATAAAGTGATGGCTATCTGATGTGGCTCAGGACTTTTTAACACTAGATAAAATCCTGGGGAGATGGGCTGCTGAGCCAGCAAGGCAGTTTAAAGGTGCACAGCTCTGCAGTTTATTCCATAGTTCTGAAATCTGCTTCCTAGTAATCACTGATCCTCAAATGCTATACACTGAACACATATAGTTATTAAAAAGGGAAAAATGCCGTTGTCTTGCAAATCCTGTCCAGGCTCATTGAACTTGCATAGGCCTTTTTTGTACTGGCAGGCAAATTGGTTTGTATAAAAAAATGAAGATACTGCCCTATCCTTCTGACTGAAGCCAGCACAACTGTTCTTGAAGTTAGACAAAATTGGTGGAGTTTCTTTTTCTGTCTGTGGAGGTTGTTGGAAGCTCCTGCAGCTTGGCACAGGGCAGAAAGCAGAAGAAGCTCAACAGCAATACTAAAATCCACCCTCAGGAGAGTTGCAGCCTAATATAGTAAACTCTTCCATATCTGGCATTCTCTTATCCGGAACTCTCAAATAAGCAGCATTTTAACCATAAGTAAATTTTAGTTACATTTTCCATAAGTACAGTATAGTGAAATACAAATAAATACAGCAAACACAGTGTACTTTAACAGAGTGGCATACTGCTTGTTGTTGGTTAAAAGAAAAAAATACTCTGCATACACTGTTTCTTAATATCTCATCTTGTTTTTCTTTAGTGTTATGCATTGCTAGGTATACTCTCTATTATCCAGAATATTTGAATATCTGGTAACCTCCCAGTCCTGGGAATGCTGGATATGAAAGCGTTTACAGTAATGTAGCTCAAAGAACAACAAAGTCATGTACTTTAGACATAAGCAAGACCAGCTTATCTTCTGAGCCACTGTATGATTGCTCTCCACACTTATTTGTAGAGACAATAGAGCCCAATTAGCCCTTTCTTCATTTCTTCTCACAGCTTGTAAACCAGATCATTTGGATAGGCAACTCTGTGTGTGTGTGTGTGTGCACGCGTGCATGTGTGTGAGCGCATGCGTGCGTGTGTGTAAGCATGCACGCGCATGCACGGAGACTCTTCATACCAAACCTCTTATCTTTACTCATGAGGACCTTTCACTACAGTTGGAACTTAGGTGAAATTACAAAGAGATTCCAAAGACTTCCAAGAATCATAGATTTCAGGCTCTTGCTCACGTATCCATTTACTATCACCTATCCATCTAGCTTCACCCCGATCCCATACTGTCACACCCCTCTGTGAAAACACATGTACTTTTGCCACAAATGCTGCATGAGAATAAGACAAGAAGAAATATTACACTAGGGAGCATGGCACCAGGAAACATGATGGCTGAAAGCATGCCAATTGGAAAAAGACTTGACTGATATGTTAGCGATGCTAACAGCCCTACTACAGTTCCTCCTGATTTCATCTCTTTTGCCATTTCCCTGCTGCCCCATTATTCTTACTGCCTGCTAAAAAACCAGTGGGTCTGCTAGACAATGCAAATACAAAAGCAGCAATCAAGGATGATACAGCCATTGTAGAGAGACTAAATGATTTCTTTACTTCAATCTTCATGGCTGAGGATGTTGGGGAGATTCCCAAACCTGCACCATTTTTTGTGGAAAACGAAACTGAGGAACTGTCCTGGATTGAAGTGTCATTACAGGAGGCTTTGGAACAAATAGATAAACTTAATGTTAACAAATCACTGGGACCGGATGGCATTCATCCAAGGGTTCTGAAATAACTCAAATGGGAAATTGCAGAACTATTAACACTAGTTTGTAACCTGTCCTTTGGATCAGCTTCCGTACCTAATGACTGGAAGATAGCTAATGTAACACCAATATTTAAAAAGGGCTCTAGAGGTGACCCTGACAATTACAGACTGGTAAGTCTAACGTCAGTTCCGGGCAAATTAGTTGAAACAAAATTAAAGAATAAAATTGTCTGGCAAAAATCAACATGGTTTCTGCAGAGGGAAATCATATCTTACTAATCTATTAGAATTCTTTGAAGGGGTTAACAACCATGCACACAAGAGGGATCCAGTAGATATAGTATACTTAGATTTCCAGAAAGCCTTTGACAAAGTCCCTTACCAAAGGCTCTTGTGTAAATTAAGTTGTCATGGGATAAGAGGGAAGGTCCTTTCATGGACTGAGAACTGGTTAAAAGACAGGAAACAAAGGGTAGGCATAAATGGTAAATTTTCCGAATGGAGAGGGGTAACTAGTGGTGTCCTTCAAGATTCAGTCCTAGGACCAATCCTGTTCAATTTATTCATATATGATTTGAAGAAGGGGGTGAGCAGTGAGGTGGCAAAGTTTGCAGATGACACTAAACTGTTCAAGATAATCAAGACAAAGGCAGACTGTGAAGAACTTCAAAAAGCTCTCATCAAACTGAGTTATTGGGCAACAAAATGGCAAATGAAATTTAATGTGGGTAAGTGTAAGGTAATGCACACTGGAAAAAATAACCCCAGCTATACTTGAATATGATGGGGGCTAATTTAGCTATAACTAATCAGGAAAGAGATTTTGGAGTTATCGTGGATAGTTCCTTGAAAACATCCACGCAGTGTGCAGAGGCCGTCAAAACGGCAAATAGGATGTTAGATATTATTTAAAAAGGGATAGAAAATACGACAAGGAGTTATCTTACTGCCCCTATATAAATCTATGGTATGCCCACATCTTGAATACTGTGTACAGATGTGGTATCCTCACCTTCTCTCCTACAGACAACCTCCCAAACTTATGAGGATTCTCACCAACAATCACAGTCTACACTGCAAGAATACCAGTCCTGGAACTTTTCCTTGCAACAAAGCCCATTGTCAGCTTTGTCCACGTATCTATTCTGGTGATACCATCACTGGACCGGATCAGGTTATTCACAGAATCACAGGCACATTCTCATGCTCCTCAGCTAATGTTATATATGCCATCATGTGCCAACAATGCCCAGATGCTTTGTATATTGGACAGACTTCAAACTCTCTTAGACAAAGAATTAATGGGCACAAAACAGACATAAAAACACTCCTGATCCACAAACTGGGCAGCCAGCATTTTAATGGAGTGGGCCATTCTGTTAATGACCTGAAGGTTTGCATCTTACTGAAGAGGAATTTTCACAACAGATTGGAAAGAGAGGCTGCTGGACTCTCTTTTATATTCAAATTGGACACATTAACACGTGGGTTGAACTGACATGGGAATTTTTTAGGTCATTATAGGGGCTCTTTTACATACTTTGCTTAATCTAATTCTTGACTCCCCCCCACCTTCTGCCCCTCTACTTTCTGATTTGCTCACCTTGATAATATTTTTCTGATTTGTCAACCCTGATTACTATTTTTGGTTCTCTGTGCCTCAAATATTGAGTCTGTTCTGGTATGACTATGATCTGAAGAAGTGGGTCTTTCCCATGGAAGCTCATCACCTCATAAATTATTTTGTTAGTCTTTAAAGTGCTACTGGACTGCTTTTTTGTTTTCACCTAAAAAAAGATACCCTGGCACTGGGAAAGGTTCAGAAAAGGGCAACTAAAATGATTAGGGGCTTGGAACAGGTTCCATATGAGGAGAGGCTAAAAAGATTGCGACTTTTCAGTTTAGAAAAGAGGAGACTGAGGGGGGGCATGATAGAGGTATATAAAATTCTGACAGGTGTGGAGAGGGTGAATAAGGAGAAGTTATTTACTGGTGGCTATAATACAAGAACTAGAGGACACCAATGAAATTAATGGGTAGCAGGTTTAAAACTAATAAAAGAAAGTTCTTCTTCACTCAGTGCATAGTTAACTTGTGGAACTCCTTGCCAGAGGAGACTGTGAAGGCTAGGACTATACCAGAATTTAAGAAAGAGCTAGATAAATTCATGGAGGTTAGGGCCATAAACGTCTATTAGCCAAGGGTAGGAATGGTGTCCCTGGCCGCTGATTGTCAGAGGCTGGAAATGGATGGCAGGAGACAAATCGCTTGATCATTGTCTTCGGTCTACCCCCTCTGGGGCACCTGGCACTGGCCACTGTCAGCAGACAGGCTACTGGGCTGGATGGACCTTTGGTCTGACCCAATATGGCCGTTCTTATGTTCTTATACTTCCTGATGTTGTGCCTGCTTCCTGCTGCAGCATTCTCTCATCAGGCCTCCTGCCACTATTCTGTGTGTGACAGGTAACGCCACAGAGAGCACATTTATATGGTTTCCAGAAATACCAAGCTGGGAGAGCTTGCACGTGCTTCTGAGCATAGGATGAACATTCAAAATTACATGGACAAACTGGAGAAAAGGAATGAGTAAATGGTTTGAAATTCAACAAAAACAGATGCAAAGTACTCCCCTTGGGAAGGAAAAATCAGTTTCACACATACAAAATGGGAGGTGACTGTCCAGGAAGGAGTAATGCAGAAAGGGATCTGGGGATCATAGTGAATTATAAGGTAAATGTGCATCAAAAATGTAACACTGTTGCAAAAAAAAGCAAACATCATCCTGGGATGTATTAACAGGAGTGTTGTAAGCAAGACATGAGAAATAATTCTTCTGATCTACTTCATGCTGATATGGCTTCAAGCAGACTATTGTGTCCAGTTCTGGGAAAGATTTTGGGAAAGATGTGAGCAAACTGGAGAAAATCCAGAGAAGAGCAACAAAAACTATTAAAAGTATAGGGAGAAGGTACCTTTCAGGAAAGAATGGGGAAAAAAAGGTTTTGTTTAGTCTGGAGAAGAGAAGACTGAGAGGGGACATGATAACAGGTTTTAAGTACATAAAATGTTATACATTTCCTCCTTGACCTCTGAGAATAGGACTAAAAACAACTGTCTTAAGTTTCAGCACTGGAAGTTTAATTTGGGCATTAGGAAAAACTTCCTGTCAGAGTATCTAAGCACTGGAACAAACTGCCTAGGAAGACTGTGGAGTCTCCATTACAGGAGGTTTTAATGACCAAGTCTGACAAACTCCTCTCAGGAATAGCATAATGATTATGTAGTCTTGCCTTGAGTTCAGGGGACTGGACTAGATCACCTACTGAGCTTCCTTCCCAACTTCTTCCGTTCACAGCACCAAGAGATTTCAGTGTTTTAGGCTATGTCTATACGGGATAAATTCAGCTTTTAATAAATTAAATTTTTAACTTTGTTCTGATGAATTCAAATTTAAGTGTCCACAAACCTTCTGGAAATTTGACCCTCTATTTCTCTGTGTCAAATTTCCACATCCCCATTGCCTTATCCAAGTTTGATTGTGTAAGGAACGCATTGTGGGTACCTATCCCACAGTGCCTTAGCCCTGGTTGCTTGTGGGTGTTTGATGTCACTATCCCAGAAGGCAAAGCACTATCCCAGAATTCAGAGCACCCAGTAACCGCACATTAACGAAAAGGCGATGGTGTCATTTTCTCTATCACAGCACTAGCGCAAGCATGGATCCTCAAATGCTTCAAATAATTGCACACACAGTTATGGCA
This sequence comes from Carettochelys insculpta, assembly GCF_033958435.1. Lineage (NCBI taxonomy): Eukaryota > Metazoa > Chordata > Testudines > Carettochelyidae > Carettochelys > Carettochelys insculpta. Next base: position 32,352,739 of record NC_134153.1, read on the forward strand.
ACTTTGTGGACTGTCATGCAATTTTGCTTTCTGTTAAAAAGTACAATGACAGTTTGTTATGATGATTATCTGAGTGGTAGCCGAGTTAGTCCGTATCTTCAAAAACAAGAAGTCCTGTGGCCCCTTATTGACTAATAGATATTTTGGAGCATAAGCTTTTGTGGGCAAAGACCCGCTTCATCAGATGCCACAGGACTTCTTGTTGTTTCATTACGATTATAATGATGAAGGTTTGGAAGAAGAAAACTTTTTACTGCAGTTCAAGAACTCACAAGTGCCGGCTGCCCAGAATCCATTGATGACAGTGGAGCAGTGGTTTTGGACTCGTGAAACCAGTACACACTGGTGAGACCACATCATTTGGAGTCCTGGGATGACTAGTAGTGGTTGCAGAACTTTTGCATGTGCAAGTCCACTTTTATGGAACTTTGTGATGTGCTGACCCCTGCCCTGAAGAGAAGCAACACAAGATTGAGGCCAGCTTTAATGGTTCAGAAGCAAGGGGCAATCACTCTGTGGAAATCTGCAATGTCCGACAGTTACCGGTCAGTGGTAAATCAATTCAGAATATGCAGATCTACAGCGGGGGCTGTGGTAATGCAGCTAACCGATGCAATCTGTCGATGTCTCCTCAGGAAGACCATGACACTGGGAGATGTATAGGCCATAGTGGATGACTTTGCTGCCATAGGGCTTCCTAACTGTGGTGGGGAAATAGATGGCACACACATTCCCATCATGGCCCCAGCCCACTTGGTCTCTGAGTACATAAACAAAAAGTATTATTTCTCCACAGTTTTGCAGGTGTTGGTAGATCACAAAGGGTGTTTCACTGACATCAATGTGGGATGGTCAGGGAAGATTCACAACACGTGCATCTTCAGGAATTCTGAGCTGTATAGACCATAAAATCAAGATTGGTGACATGGAGATGCTTACTGTAATATTGGGTGACCCTACTTACCCTCTGCTCCCTCGCCTTATGAAACCCTACACAGAAGCTTTGGACCGCAGCAAGGAAAACTTCAATCAAAGACTCACCAAGTGCAGAATGGCAGTTAAATGCACCTTTGGTAATTTAAAAGCAAGGTTCAGATGCCTATTCATCTTTTTCGACTTTTCTGAAATTAATGTCCCCACTGTGATTATCGTGTGCATTATTTTGCATAACATTTGTGAATCCAGGTGGGAGAATTTCCTGAACGCCTGGAATACTGAGGCTGAGGCCATGGGCAGGGCTTACTCACAGCCGCCTACACGGCCATTCACTAATAAACATGTGGAGGCAGCAGCAATCGGGGCGCTTTAAAACATAGTTTCATGAATGGTCTGCCATGCACATGATATTGATGTAGCAGTAGTAGTAGTACTAGTAGTAGCATCCTTCAGTCTATGTAGACTATGGATCGCACCCTTCGTAGTTCCCCGCCATCATCAACACCGTGGCTGAGGAGCCCCAGCAGGTCGAGGAGCAGGAGCTGGGACGGTCGTCCAGCTCCGCACCACCATGGCTGGAGCCAGAGCCAGGCACTGAGGCCACGGAGTGGTCCAGCGAAGAGGGGGAGCTGGTCATCGACCTCCCCTCCCGCACCTCCAGCCAGGCATGCGCCTGATGGGTGTCCCCTGACCTCGGTGGTGGACCCTCAGGCACGTATCCCACAGGGCATGCACCCCCGGGTCATGGGGCAGAGGCACCATACACGATTGGGGGTCCCCCATTCTCCCAGCAGACCCCGGCCCACTTGGACCACAGCTCTGGGATGGCAGCAGAGCTGCCAGTGTCTGTCAGCACCTGCTCCTGCGGACAGCACCGCACCCTGCCCCGGAGGGCGGGAGCAGACCACACAAAGGGGCCACCCACAGGGCCACTGAGCCCACGGGCAGGGGACTGGGGACAGAGACCCAGCACCCATTGTGGGACGGGGGGCATGGGCCATGGGGTAGGAGTTGGTACTCACAGCTTTTTTCTCCTTTCCTCCGTTTCCACAGCCACACCATCCAAGGGCTAGGTGAGTCTCACTGCGTCCATGGTCCCAGACAGCTCCCCACAGGTGAGAGACAGCGACCAACCAGAGGCACCACCAGCGCCGGAATGTGCCCTTTCCCATCAGAGCCAGCAGCGGCCAGCCAAGGACAACCACATCACTGCCTTCATCTGGTGCCAGGTGGAACTGGCAGAGCTGTGCCTCCATTTCAAGGAGGGGGAGGGTGCCTGGCACTGGCTGCCTGGGGGGGACTTTATGACCACCTTCAGGAACATCGCAGGCATGTATCGGGAGCTCCTGACCCAGCTGTCCCCTCCTGCCATCCCCCCTATCACCACCCCTGCTGCCCTTCCCACCATGGCCCCACCTGCCAGCCCCCCGGGAGAGGTGCCCACTGAGCCTGACTGCCAGCCCGAGACCAATCCCCAGCCATACCTCCTCATACTCCCTGCCCCCATCCAGCCCCACTGGGGACCCTGGATGAGGTGGGGTGTGGGACCCAGAGCCGGCGAGGGTTGTAGCCCTCCACCCCCATCCTGGAGTGACAGCCTAATGCCTGGGCCACCTAGGCCCCCTCCCTCTGTAAATAGTTATCCTCCCCATACATAGTTACCCCTCCTGTATATAGTTATCCCCCCAACCTGTATATAGTTATCCCCACTGTTCTGTTGACAAATCCATTCTAGCCACAGTCTTAGTAGTTTGTAATACACTGTTTTATTTTTCCCAAACCTCTGTGTGCCGTGTGCTCGATGAGGGGAGAGTGGTGGGGGGCAGGGAGAGTGTGTGGGAGGTGGGTGGAGCATGCAAGATGCCTGTCAGGGGTGGCCAGGGAGGCACTCACTGGGGCCGCTGGTTCAAGTGCCAGCACAGGGCCTCCTGGACACGGATCTTGTCCCGGTGGGCTTGACGGCTAGAGACAGTGGCCAGCTGGGGGTAGCCCATGTCGGCTTCAACTGCCCACCCCTGAATGAAGACCTCCCCCTTGATTTCTACAATATTATGTAGAGTGCAGCAGGCGCCCAGAACCTGAGGGACATTGAGGATGCCCACATCCAGACAGGCGAGGAGGCAGTGCCACTGCCCTTTCACGCAGACGAAGATGCATTCAACCACCTGGTGGGTGTGGTTGAGCTGGCTGTTGAAGTGCTTCTGGGTGGGGGGTGAGGTGGCCCATATAGGGCTGCATGAGCCAGGGCTGGAGCGGGTACGCGGCATTGGCCACCAGGCAGAGGGGCATGGTGGTGTCCCCTAGTGGGAGCTCCCTCTGCGGGATGTAGGTCCCTACCTCCAGCCAGCAGTACAGGCCCAAGTTGCAGAAGACTCGCATGTCATGGGTGCAGCCCACACAGATGTCCTGGAACTGGCCCCGGCTGTCCACATGGCCTGCAGGACCACCAAATGGCAGCCCTTCTGGTTTATGCGTTGTCCTCTGTTGTGCTCCAGGGTGTGGCGGGTATGTGAGTCCTGTCAAGCCCTGAAGCATTTCGGGCACCCCAGTGTGCCAAAACCCACGATGGCCACATCCAGGTCCCCAGTGCAGATGACCCACTGGAGGAGCGTGGCTTTGAGTGCACAAACCACATATGGGGAGGGAATATAGGCACCCATGAGGGCTCGCGGGGTGTGCCTGGCACCCCTCCCGGCACTCCACATGGGTGCATGCCCAGGCCTCCTTCCCTCCTTCACAACTGCCCCAACTGTGGCCTTATGCACACCGAATTGGTGTCCCACAGAGTGGTAGCTGTCCAAAGTGGCCAGCTTCCAGACAGCTATGTGACCCTCTTCTTAACGGGGACAGCGCACCATATCTGGGTGTCCTGGTGTCTCAGGGCGGGAGTCAGCCACTGGCAGACCTTGAGGAAGGTCTGCCGCCACATCCAGAAATTCTGGAGCCACCGGTCGTCATCCCACTCCCCCCATGACCAGTTGCTCCCACCACTCAGAGCTCATGGGGTGGCTCCAGAGTTAACGCAGCACACAGTGGGCCGGGGGTCTGGGATGTCCCCTTCTTCCCCTGGGGTGGGGCACCCTTCCAGGAGCTGCTGGGTGGCCACCAGTGCTGCAGCTAGCAGGGCGCCCGCTCCTCTGGTGGCAGCCAGCAGGGTGTCGAGCTGCTGCTGCTCTATTGCTGTCCCTGCAGGCATTGTGTCTGCGAGGTTTGTGGCACCTCCGCAGGCTTCATGCTGTGCAGGCCAAGTGTGTTTGGGAGGGGCCTTTAAAGGAGCAGCTTGCTGTGGCCCCAGAAGGGCTTGTCTGCCCTGAGACCCCATCTGCAGCCTTTCCCAGCTCCTTCTTTCGAAAGGGGCCGCTGGTACATGTAGATGCTCTCTTTCCATGTCCAGGGTGGCCCCTTTAGATGTGCCGCATGGCTCTTCCAACATTGCTCATTGACTACACCAGCCCTGGCCCATGCATAGACGCTACACATCGACGGAGCATTTTTTGATGTCTCTCTTTCGAAAGCCACTTTTTCAAAGTAGCACTCTATTGTAGACGTAGCCCAAGTGATCTAAAACTCCTACCATCTTTGAGGGAAAATAACACTGGCAGAGTTATTTGGCTCAATTCAACCTTATAGCTCAAATCAATGACTGGAAAGATGGGCAAAAAAGGGAAGTTACTAGTGGTCAGATGGGTGTCCCAGCTCTGAAGGTGGTACAGAACTTACCTCCAGAAAAAGGACTAAAATAGTCAGACCTGGCATTTGCTCTGGACAAATGGTTTGAAGCTAGCCATGAACTGGCCTGGGCACAGCTAAGGGCTACAAGGAGAAGGAAAGAAGCTTCACCTAAACTATCAGAGGACATGCAGAGACCTAGCCTCTCTGGATACCACCAAGGCTTTTCAGCAAAGACAGGCAATGGGCCAATTGATAGATTCTCAGCAGGACTTGGCTTGCAGCTGAGGAAGTGAAAGGAGGCCAAAAATATTCTGAGAGGCTGTGCAGTTTGCTACAGTACTTGAATCTTTCTTGCAGCAGATCATAAGAGGAAGCAGCTTTCAGTAAACAGAGAATCTGATCACAATGCCCTGTAAGTACAACTCTGTTTCTAATACCTACAGTGAAATGGGGAGGCTAGTCCTGTTCATGACCCTATTGAGCCATTGGAACAACAATAAAACTGGCTTGTAAAATAAGCCAAATTGGCAATAATGTTAAAATTAAAGTGCTCGTACTGTGGCAACACTCTCCACGAAAAGGATTGTTACAAATGTGTGGTAGGGCAAGAGACAGTACCTAGCGAAAACTTTCTCCCAATTTGGGAACTGAAAGGACAACAAAATGAAGAGGAAAGCTTAGGTGTACAAGTGGAGCTTCACAGGTTATGTTTAAATCTGTGCAGTTAAAAATAATGGAAGTTTGGCTATTGTGTGTGTAACAGGACCTGTGCTATGCTAAAAAGGTTAGAGAATTGAGGGTTCCAAACTGACATGCCTAATTGGTCTGAAATGGACATAATGGGGTAAAGCTACATGTCCAACAACTGAGAAAACCTGATCTTCAAAATCCAAGCAGGAGGTCTGAGTTCTTGATATAGTGCGCATATGATTAACTGGCTTAGACTTCCTTATGGTTAATAACTATGTAAACAATGCCAGGAACCGTGTCTTACAAATGTACTCTATGGAAATTGCCTTTAAAGTTATGGACAAATGGTGACACAAATGGTTTATAGGAAACTGGTTTACAGGGAATGAACTGCCCTTCCTCTGGGAGCAGAAATCATTATAACAGCTACATGCTGTGGAAGGTTTCCCACAACAGAAAGACAGGGAGTGTTTGGAATCTGTGCTGAGATGCAAGGTCTTGAGGGGAATTTGAGAATTAAAAACACATAGGGCTTGTGAGGCTTGGGCTAAGGGGCTGTTTAATTCTGGTGTAGATGTTCGGGCTTGATCTGGAGCCTCTGAGAGGTGGGAGGGTTTTCTAGCCCAAGCTGGACTGTCTACACCTCAATTAAATGGCTTCTTAGCCCAAGCATGTGAGACCAAGTCAACTGGCACGGGACAGCTGTGGAGTTTTAGGTGCAGGGTAAATACAACTTTAATTGCTGAAGTTCTTGTGAAGATGAAACAAGAACTGATTCCTATTTGTTTGCTGAATGTTTCTGACAAAGATCAAACGGTGAAAAGGGACCTGCACAGTTGCAACATGTGAGCCAGTGGTCCTGCTAAATCCTGGTAGAAAAGAAAATAAGGGGGAAGAGGTGCCTCATTTTTATTGGACTTGTGCCAATACAGTGCTGTACACTTATATGAGGAATAATAGAACTAAGTCAAAGAGACTTTCTGGTTAGGAATCTGGAGTTATTCTCCTAGTATAAAAAAGATACTGTATAGAGTCTAGTGCCCAGGTCAAACAAAAGATTGGTAGAAGTCTCCAGGGGGTAGCCATGTTAATCTATATCTGTAAAAACTACAAGGAGTCCTGTGGCACCTTAGAGACTAACAGATTTACTAGGGCATAAGCTTTCATGAGTAAAACCCACTTCATCAGATGGGCTGGAGTGGGAGTACAAAGGCAGGTAGATATGTAAGAAAATGACTGCAAAGAAGGAAGTTATTATCCATAGAAAATCAGGATTATCAGTCAGATGGATTGTGGCCATTCAGTGTTGTTAATGGGGAGATGTGAATGTCCATTGAGGGGAAGTTCCTCTGTAGAGTGTTAACGAATTAAGATCCTTATCGAGGCCTAACTGTATAGTATTGCATTTGCAAATGAGCTCAGATTCAGCTTTGTTTCCCTTTGTAATTGAGTTTTGAAGTGCTTTTGTAGGATTGCTGCTTTTAAACCCTTTTCTGAATGTCCAGGGAGGTTAAAGTGATCCCCTGCAGTTTTATGTATGTTCTCTTTCTTGATGTCTGATATGTGCCCCTTTATTCTTTGGTACAGAGACTATCCAGTTTGTCCAATGCACAGAGTACGGTGCTCATTAGGCCCAGCACCCCCATACGCAGTCACATGCAACTCTCATTCAGCAGATGGAAAAGAAGGTTTGTAAGTCAACAGGGATGCAGCGTAGAATAGACTTATTAGCACAGAAATTAACAGGAGTGTTGAGAGCAAGACATGGGAAGTCATTCATCCACTCTACTCAGTGCTCATTAGGCCTCAATTGGAGTATTGTGTCCAGTTCTGGGTACCACATTTCAAGAAAGATGTGGAGAAATTGGAGAAGGTCCAAAGAAGACAACACAAACGATTAGAGGTCTAGAGAACATGAGCTATGAGGGAAGACTGAAAGAACTGGGCTTGCTTAGTTTAAAAAAGAAAAGACTTAGAGGGGACATGATAGTGATTTTCAAGTACCTGAAAGAGGGTTACAAGTAGGCGGGAGAAAACTTGTTCTTCTTGGCCTCTGAGGATAGGACATGCAGCAACAGGTTTAAACTGCAGCAAAGGAGGCTTAGGTTGGACATTAGCAAAAACTTCCTAACTGTCATGGTGATCAAACACTGGACTAAATTGCCTAGGGAAGTTGTGGAATCTCCATCTCTGGAGATATTTAAGAACAGGTAAGAGAGACACCCATCGGGGATGGTCTAGAATGATGATGCTTGGTTCTGCCCTGAGGGCAGGGGATTGGACTCAATGATCTCTCAAGGTCCATTCCAGTTCTAGTGTTTTATGATTCTAGGAGTCTATGAAATAGAAGCAGTGAGTACAATCCATTTTGGGGAGAGAGGGCCCAGACGGGGTCCTCAAGCCAGGGCCCTGGCCTTCCTTCCCTGCTCTCCAGCCAAACAAGACTGCCCCCAGCTTCAACTGCCCAGTTCCAATTCAAACCAGTCAGACCCCTCCTCCCTCCTTTGTCCTGTTTCCTTCGGAAGAAAGCTGTCACCTGGTAGCCTAGGTTACAAAGAGCAGGAACTCCCATTGTCTACAGAAGTCATTACACTGAAACTCCCATTATCTACATGTGAGAAGTTATTACACTGAAAATCTCATTACCAGTATGCACTGATGCTGTGCTTAGGGAAACTGAGGCACTGACCTGGTGTTACTACACGTCATCAGGAAATATATGCAACCTAACCAGGGGAATAAAATTCTCACACACCCCACTTCATCACTACATGACAGAAGGGCATTGCTGACATTTAGTGGCATATATCATGTTACTGGATGTGCAAGAACACGAACCCCTGACAGTGTGGGGATATGCAGGTATATGAAATTAAAAGGCAGCAGATTTAAAACAAACTAGAAGAAGTACTTCTTCACACAATGCACTGTCTGTCTAAGAGACACAGAGAGCCTCCCTAAAGCACCAGCTGAAAGCACAAAGGTGGCTAACCTTCGATGACACCTGAGGAGAGCATGGGAAGAGGCTGAAAAGACAGCTCTTGGTACAGTGAACAACAGAAACTGCTTCCTACTGTTTGGATTCCTTCTGCATTCAGTGACACAGGACTTTGTACATTCTGTGTAAATAAATAAAACTGCATCAAATTAAATGCTAGATTCCATCAATTTCTGCTTCCGTCTGGAACACCACCAGGGCCCCAAAATTCTCTGTAGCGACTCGGGCCAAAAAGGAGCAACAATATGTTAGGATTAATGGTGTTTTTTGCATTCTTCATAAATGAAGTTTTTTCTCCTGAAGAATGTTCTAAAGAGGGTTCCATGAAGACTATCCTCTTTCTAAACAGCTGCCATCTCCCATTACTCTCAGTAGAAATATAACTTCCCCTAATAAAAATGCTCTCTGCAAAATGGTCACTGTTTCCAATTTATGTCCAAACGGGAATGAAGCCAAACTACCGTCGGGGAAAATGGTAGCCCCTAGCAACATAGTCCACCGCTTTCTTCCCTGAGGGCAGATTGGTTTCACTCCCACAGTGAGGTAGAGGCTATTTTGGAAGAGGGCACCTTAGTTAGCTATTAGTAGACTGTAGCCTTACTCCCACTTATTAAGAGTTCTAGAACTTGGAAAGAGGGACAGAACTTCTGGCTGCTTTGTGCTTTACCAGAGAGGTGCAGAGGTGTATCTGGCCTTACAAATCCATATAATATATTTAAGGTTGCTACTTCACAGGTAATTTCTTTGGATTTTTCATTTCATGTATGCAATTTTCAATAGTTAAAACATACAAGGAACATAATTTTAAAACATACAGATAAAATCTATGCTAAACAGGACTTAAGGTTGAGAGTACATGTCAGTATTTTATGGGTAAAATCACTACAGCCATGTTATAATTATCCCAAACCCATGCATTACAAACCTATGGAATTTGGAATTAAGGTTAAAGATAAAAAAATAGAAATATGGTACTTAAGGTATGGAAAAGTCATTTTAGGCACCCAAAAAACCTTACCTCAGCCATTGAAAAACCATAAAGAAAACCCTTACCATGTCTTTAAAAATAATCTTAATCAAATTTGGGACTACAGATGTTCAAATACCTTTGTTATAATTGGATATTTATTGCAAAAAAAGGGCAGAGTTAATATTATTTCCTTTTAAGTTAACTTCAACTCTGAACTTGCTTCAGTTGCAATGCTCTTTTGGGGAATAAGAACATCCTTATACTGGTTTTACCCTTAAACAACTCAACCTTAATTTTTATTTGGGAATACACTGTGGATTGTTGAGTGGTTTCATCAGTGGCATATGATATATGCTATAATATGGCCCGCTTGCTTATGGATGTAACTGCCATAAAGGGGCCTCTGGGGCAAACCTAAATTTCCTTTACTGATTATCAGATATTTACTGAAGGTCATGGGTCACTGAAGTCTGCTGTATTGGAGGGATTATCTGCTTTAGTTGAATTTCTGAAGGTAATTCCTGCACTCCTTGGCTGTGTCTACACTGCTTCCCTACTTCAAAGGGAGGATGATAAGTAGGGTGTTGGGAGTTTATTAATGAAGGGCTGCACTGCATATGCAGCACTTCGTTAAGCAAATTCCCCCCCGCAGCAACTTCAAAGTGTTAAACTTCGAAGTGCCCACTCACATCTAGTTGCGGCTCACCCGCCAGTACTTTGAAGAGCCCAGGGTACTTTGAAGTCCCTTGAGCCCTCAAAATTTTGAGGGGTAAAGGGACTTTGAAGTTACCCGTGCACTTCGAAGTACCGGGGAGGGTGAGCCGTGGCTAGACACGAGCCAGCACTGCAAAGTTTAACACTTTGAAATTGCCATGGGGGGGAATTTGCTTAATGACGTGCTGCATATGCAACGCAGAACTTCATTAAGAAACTCCCAACATCCTACTTACCATCCTCCCTTCAAAGTAGGGAGGTAGTATAGACAAGCCCCTTATATATTTAAAGTTTTGGGAGCCACTTCCAAACGGAGTGGCACATTAATTCTTTTTTTAATTTCACAACATTTTTAGTATGTTTCTGTTCACAGTTGTAAATCTTGCTGGGTTTCTCATAAATTTGTGCAGTTTGAGATATTTTGGAGCTAGTGCAGAAACAGACATATTCCAGGCTCAAAGGTACTGTTAACAGAGGCCCTCTCTCTAATTACTACAAATAATAATAATCACAGAAAAACTCAAAAATACAGTCCAGGTGGACTTCATTCAGCCAACTTCCTTTCTGAATGCAGAGGGTCAGCTGTAGGGCACCACAGTGGGAATGACGCACATGGAGAAAGACAAAAAATAACAGAGGCCCTTAGAATCACAATAATTCCAGGCTGTTTTTTTCTACTGGTAACCCTAAAATGTGCAAAGGATGGCACCCCTAGTTACTGGTATTACCAAGGGTCCCACTTCTTAGGGCTCAACTGGCACTCACAGCTCAGTGGTAAAGCATGCAGAAACATGAGCAGTAGAATGATAGAGGTTAAAAATTCAACTTTCCACATTCATGTCATCAGGTTTCACTTTCACTGAGAATGCCTCATTGGTATTTTCTTTTTAGGGTCATTATCTGTCCCTTGAGGGCTTTCATACAGGTCCAAATTTCAAATAAACAGAACACTCTAAGTCAGGTATGTACAGCTAATTTTTGTTGTATTTGGCTAAAATATGGGTACTAAGCTAATAGGTAAACATAAAAGTATGCCACTTAAAACAATGCATTCCCATTAGTGTTTGAATATGTGCCTATACTCCATGTACACTTTTACATGGTTATGTCATTTCCTGTGTAAAATATGCTTGTTTATACAGCAGCCATATGAAAGATGCAGTAATCCACTATGTGGGCTATTTGAAGCTGTCCTTAAGAAACATAAAACCCCTTAACCCTTGTATAATAAAAGGCGTTAAAAGATACTGTTTTTACAACATCTTAACCAAGCCTACTAAGAATGTACAAACCAAACAGTTTTTTTTCACTCTGTAGCCATAGTCGATCACGTTATTTTATGAATTACTATGGATATCGGGTAGTAAAATGGTATTTTTAAAAGACAGACACAAAATTACAGCAGATTTCACTGCTGCTCAACGGCATCTCATAAAGATGGAAATTTGAATTTATTGTTGGAAGACAATTATCTTTAGTAAATGCCCTTTGCTGGGTGTTTAGAACAGCCTTTTTATTCTAGAATTCACCTAAACTTCATTTATGCATTTACCATTTTGTCTGGTGGAATTATCCACTTGTCTCCTCAAACTTTATATACAAATCATACTAACTGCCATAACAAGGGCTGAACAGATTAGAAGAAAACTTCTCAGACACTAGACTCAAACAGAACCCATCCTTTGACTAAAAGAGCTATCCAAAAAGGAAGCAGGGACGGAATAAGCCCCAGTGACAGATTGTGTTAGGAGAGTAAATATTTGCTGAAAGCTATTGCTAAGTGCTAACAGAAAAGATTCACCTTTTTGTGACTCAGTTGTCCAGCACAATGATCAGTAGTAATAATAGCATGACCTCCGTCTCTAGGAACTTGAAATGTCCTTGTTTGTCAGGACTATTCAGATTTCCCTTTCAGTAAGACACAAAATGTCATTTCCCAGGTTTTGCAAAGCCTGCAGATTCTGGTGCACCAGTAAAGCCATTGTCTAGAGGAGCTGGTGACACTGGCGACAGACTAGGGTTGCCAACTGTCCAATTTCTGAAAACTGGTCACCCCTTCTCTGCCTCCTCCCCCGAGGCCCATTCCCTGTGCCACCCTGTCCTCTACTGACTCCTCTTCCATCCTCCCCACTACCGAGCCCAGGGATCAGCAACCTGTTGCTCTTTAAAGAGTCAGTTGTGGCATTGGGCACTGCCACCGCTGGCTCCTCTTGCCCTGCCACAGCTGAGGTAACAGAACTAAATTTAATCGGTTTAACAGCCAGCAGGGGTGCAGCAGGGAT